>NC_047111.1:37794035-38408982 GCF_902500255.1 Thalassophryne amazonica | reverse complement strand
ATCAACTTCAGTCAATCACAAAAAACATAGTGCGAGTGTGTGAGCAGCAGGAGATCCTCAAAATCTGAGTGACTGTGCATAAACCAGACTAGTGAGGGAAGCCACCAGGACATAACTGTGAAAAAGTTTCAAGCTTCAGTGACTGTGACTGGAGAGGCTGCACGCAAAGCAGCACACATTCACAGCTTCACGGCAGAGTGGAACAGACAAAGAATACACATGGAATCTCAGCTGGAGTCTCCCTCGAGCCTTCTGACAAACTGCAGATCAGATTTCAGACGTCTTCTTCAATCCTCTACTGCCTGGTTTATATTTTTATTTAGTTTCGCTCATGTTGTGGATATTTGTGTTTGCACTCAGATTAAATGATTTAATAAAGAAGCCTGCTTGTTATGTCATAAAGCAATAAAAATGCACAAAACCCCAGTGGAGTCCTACTTTTTATAGGTTCTGTAGGTCAAAGATCGGGCAGACATGCTATACAGAGTAAGTCTAACATGGTCTCACTGTTGTTCAAAAGCACATGAGGAGGTAGATGGTTAAAAAAAAAAACATTAATTTAAAAAAAATGCAACAAACACATGATGACGCTGTTTGTCTTTCCCAGTTTCGGTCGCCACAATGACTCCAGTGCAGATCTGCTGTGGGATTTTGACCCATCTTGGTGCAACGCTACTATAATAATAATAATTATAATAATAATTATAATAATAATAATAATAATAATAATAATAATAATAATAATAATAATAATAAAGGATGGCATGACTGGAGGAAGGGTAAGGAGGTTGGGGAAGTAGAGCAGTAATGGTATTATGCATATGAGACTGTAATTAAAACATGGCAGCAGTAATTATGAACACTGTATAACTAATCAGGCCTAATAAGCATCCGGGTGGGCACGGGGTGATCAAACAGCAGAGATATCGGGCCTAATGGGCTGAAAGATGGAGGACAGTCCCACCGCTCACCACTGTTCTTTCTGCACTAGTGCATTTGCTTCTAATAATGAGAAATTATTTTTAGCAGGGGTGGTGGCCAAGTGGTTAATGCGCGTGGTTTTAGTGCAGAAGGTTCCGGGTTCAAATCCCACCCCTGCCACATTTCTCCATGTAATGTGGAGTTGCGTCAGGAAGGGCATCCGGCGTAAAACCTGTGCCAATTCAACATGCAGATCCACCTTGGATTTGTTGTGGTGACCCCAAGTGCAAACAAGGGAGCAGCTGAAGGGACTTACAATGAGAAATTATTTTTAAAAAATGGCCTGTGGTTGTTATGAAGAGCAAATTATTATTATTAATCACATACATTTGTGTGGTTACACAATCCACTGACTATTATGAAAAAGACAACAGCATGAATTATGAAAACCAATAACAGTATGGTATAGAGCTGAAACAACTAATCGAGTTAATCCATTAAAATCGATTATTAAAATAGGTGTCAACTAATTTAGTCATCGATTAGTTGCTAAATAACTTTGTTGTACCGCAAATGTTTCGTTTCTTCCATATAATCAACCGAGCTTTGCTTTGAATCTTGAACCAATGAAGGAGTGCTTCGAGCTGCTGCTTCGTTGGTTTCATTTGTATTATTTCGCTTTATCTTAATTTATCCCCACTACAACCCTAAGGAGCATATGTCTGTGAGGAATATTTATCTTTTTTATGTTAAACTGACCTGTTATGGTCTTCTGAAACAGCTGATGTATTTCATGCTAATGCCGATGCTAATGCGTTAGCATGTCTATGGCATTTTCAAAGTTAAAGTTAGCATTAAGTTGCTGGCATTTCAGCATGTTTGTGCATTTGTTTTCTGTATAATAATTAATGGCTCAGCATTTGTTGTCATAAAAGAGTCAAATGTATTGCAAATTCTAATATTTTTAAATTGATTTTTATTATTTTTATTTTTTATATTAATAATAATAGCAACAATAATAATAGTAATAATAACTAATAATGCTACAATACAATTTTAGAGAAAGAGACATGAGTTTTTGATTTAGGTTTTATGGCTAACTGGTTATGCTAATTGCTCATTTGCAGCAACAAAAATACACCATATATTTTATAACATTTATATGTTTCAATGTTGTTTTATGGTAACCCAGAACTTTGATAAAGCAATGCCATTTGAAATAATTATTTTTGTTCATTATAAACTGTTTTATTCTTTATTATTTTAGATTTCAACAGCCAAGGGACATTTGACGATTTGTTGATTTTCAAGTATTTTAAGTTTTCAAATAATGTTCTGTTGTTAAATAAAGTGATGGAAGGAGAGAAAAATTGTTTCCCTGGCACATTTTTAAAAAAATCCCCGCTAATCCGATTAATCATGTCAAAACCCCATCAGATTCATCGATGATCCAAATAATCATTTGTTGCAGCCCTAGTATGGTAGCTGCCCTATCAATATTAACATAGGAGGAATCCCACAACATGGGAAACTCTTCCCCACTTCTTTTTTTTTTTGGAGGGGGGGCAAGAAGAAAAAGAAGGTGGGAAGAGAGGAAATACCTCACAAAATAACGTGTTTTCATCTTTTGATCCCAGCCAAATGAGTAAACAATGATGTAAAAAAATAAATCTGATGTAAAATAATAAAAATTCAAAACAAGGATACACTCCCTCCAGCTTTCACCAACGTGATTTAGTTTTGGAAATAAGTAAGGCGTTATCTGAAAGAAATGAACGGTAACTGGAGACCTTGGAACCAAATGACCTCAGTAACAGCAATCTCAGAGCCAATACAATCTTGGAACCATGGTCTTGGAACCGGTACGATCTCGGTGGCACATGTGTTAATCAACTACAACCTTGGAACAATATGGTCCCTTGGAACCACGGACCTGGGACAGCCGGTTCCCGAGATGCTTATGAAACGCATATTGACAAATATTAAATGAGATGAGTGCATATGAAATGCATATGAAATTAATTGATTGATGTGTTAGAGACCTTGGAACCACGCGACCCCCGGGACAGCAACGGTTCCTGAGATCATAGTGGTTCATAGTGGATCAATACATGTGGTACCACAATCGTACTGAAATCACGGTACCACATGTATTAATCCATTACAAACCACTACGATCTCGGAGCCACTGCGATCCCAGTACCACACTAAGCACATTTCATATGCTTTTTGCAGTACCAGAAACACTGTGATCTTGGTAGCACATTAAATTTTTTTTTTTTTTTGTATGTGTTTCATATGTGTTCATCTCAGTTAATATTTGTCCTGTCGTGATAAATTTATTCATTAACGTGGTGTTCCCTGCCCAGTCTCATGCTTTTTTGTGCCCCCATCAAGAAATGAGTCACATTTTTGTGACGTTTTTTTTTAAATTTAGTAATTCTAATCCTCCCCTCTAACCATACACAAGTCTGTCCCTTTGCCTAACCCCCCATACTCCACCGTGTCACCCCTCATTTTGTGCTATGGTCACGAAATGAATTCGTGCCAACATCACCAAAAGTCATTCTCATTTTCGTGACTCGTTTTTTAAATTTTATTATTTATAATCCTACGCCTTCTCCTAACTCTAGCCATAACCATAACGTAAGTCTCTCCATTCCCCTAACCCTAACCCACCCAACTCCGTCTCACAGCAGATCGTGAGGTTATGAAAAGTACATTCATCTATGGGTTTTTGCCAAGGATATGAAAATAGGGCAAAATTTTCTGACGGGGGAACAAATTAATTTTGTGACGGGGGCATGAAATGTGGGGTGACGGGGGGTCTGGGGGGTTATGGTAAGGTTAGGGAAGGGTAGAAGTGCCTTGAGGTGACTAGTCGTGATTTGGCGATATATAAATTAATAAATTTGAAATCTGAATTTGGTAGATACTAATGCTATAGTTATGGTTAGAGTTAGGAGAAGGGAAGATTATAAACAGCAAAATAAAAAAAAAAAGGTGTCACAAAAATTGGGTGCTTTTTGTGATGGGGGCACAAGAAAAAATGTGAGACTGGGCTGAAGCCCCCAGATCCCCATGTCCTTTCGCATTTCGTGCTCCCCTCACGAAATGAATTTATGAGGGGGGGCCCCCCATTTTTGTGACAATATCACAAAACATAGATTGATTTACTTTCGTAATGCCATCACGAACTGCCGTAAGATTGGGTTGTGCAGTTCGTAAATCAGCATGAAATATACATTAATCTATTGGTTTGTGATATTGTCAAGTAAAGTGAAAAATTTTCGTCATGGGAGCACGAATTTATTCTAATTAATTCTGTGATGGGTGCGCGTAATTAAAAGTGCAGCAGGGGGGTCGGGTGGTTATGGTTAGGGTAAGGAGTAGGGTTAGGTTATGATTAAGGTTAGGGTTGGGGGTAGGAGTAGAGTTACTAATAGTGAGTTTAAAAAAAAACAAAAAAAACCCTGTCACAAAAATTTGAATCATTTTGTGACGGGAGAACGAAAAAAACCGTGAGACTGGGCTGCACAGAAACAACCCAGTCTCATGGCAGTTGGTGATTCAGTTGCACGAAATATACATTAATCTATTGGTTTGTGATATTGTCACGAAAAGTGCAAAATGTTCGTAATGGGAGCACAAATTTATTCTAATACAGAAATCATTCAGTGTGAGTCTCCATGAGTTCAAAATTTTTCTTAAGTTTTGTGCTGGCTGTAGTGCCTTCATGCAAAGCACAGTGTGTTAATTTATTTATTAATGTGGTGTTCCTCACCATCCAGTCTAAGACTCCAGGAGTTCAAAAATGACAATAAAAAAAAGGATATTTCGGGACTATTTACTCCTTAAATACAATTTACGGGTAGCCCTTAAACAAATATTAAGGGAGAGTAATGAAAATGAACGTGTATATCAGCAGCTGTCCCTCGTTGGCCTTTCTGTCTGCTTAAGACACACGTTAAATGTGTGCCATTTCAGTTCTTATCAATAATGTAGCTCACAGCCGCCATTTAAATATTAATCGCGCGTTTATGCAGACAGTATATCTGCCGCACAGTTAACACCAGCCTCCTAAAACGAGCAGCGGACACGTTTCTTCTCCTCCAAACCCGGAAGCGGCGTCTTTGTTTAAAGCGCGCGAGACGGCGGGGCCTTCCCGCGTGCCTGCGGACCGCACGCGCCTCGCGGAAGGACGATGGAACGACGCGTGTTTATTCTTCCTTATGAATAAAACATACTGAAGTCGCATAGAAACAAACAAACGAACAAAAAGACTCCGATAGATAAATAAATAAACGTCACTCAGCACGTGCACACAATTAGACATGGTTAAGAGATCAAAGTAACTTGCTCAAAGATGACGTTTTACTTGAGAATGGGGGGAAAAGGCTTTATTGTGATACCGGTCACGTGTACAGATGTGATGCCGTCATCTTTGTTTACAAAGGAGTTTGGCAAAATGTCAATAAATCCTTGGATGTGACGTTTACAGAAATCTTGAAGGAGATGCTGATGTCAAACAAAACCAACATCTTTTTTGGTTCATTTTTCATGAGCAGCTTTTATGACATCACCATCTCAATAAAGCGCTTTATGTAGTTTCATGATGCCTTCTAGCAAAAAGACAACACTTACAGCAGCACTTCACAATGTGAAAATGGTCTATTATTTAATTGATTATTTCTAAATAAAACATTTAGCGAAGTTGTGCATGCAAACGACAGCTAAGGTGAAAAGGATACTATTTTCATATTAAAATACATTTTGCCTAATTATTAAAGCAACTTATGTACCAAAAACATTTTTATTCTTATCTTTGTTCTTATTCTTTTTATTATGTTACTGTTGTCTGAAAATGTTATGACAAGAAACACATTCTTAAATAATTATTTGAATTTATGTCTCTCCCTTTCTCTCCAACTAAGGTTTTTTTTTTCTTTTTTGATAATTGTGAAATTTGTTTAGAAATAAACAAAATAAGAATATTGAGATTTAATCACTTGGGGCCTTTTCGTCTATAAAAAAATATACTTTATGAGGAACAGATTTTAGTTTTCTCTTTTAAACACTCTGTTACAGCAGGTGCCAAAAAAAAATGTAAAAAAGAGAAAGCCGTGTTTTGTTCTTTTACTTGTCATTTAATGTATTAATAATGCAGGGGGAAAATATCAGTATTGTTTTTCTCTTTTTTTCCAGACCTGATCGTGTTGCCTTTTTTCAAACCCAAACATTCCATGTTGAAAATCCGCCGACTGAGAGAAGATATATAAATACGAGTATCCATTTATTTGAGAGAAATCCGCTCAAAGAGACGCACTGTTTGGACTTCTCTAATCGTGTCTCATCAATAATGCATTTTAAAACTGACAGGATGCCCGAAACGCACTGCGGCTGCAACATGAAGCCCCGATTTACGCACGGACACCGGCTAAACTTCAGCGTTTACTTACAGTACAATTTTAATGAAATTTAATTTATTGACTGCGGAGACTTTAGAAACATTTAAAGAAAAAGTTCAGACGATGCTGTGCACGGAAGCAATGATCCGATTAGAACGCTTTACATATATAATTTAATTATCCGCGTGTTTCCACAGGATGCACTTCACTGGAATTCACAAACAGGATCTGTGCAGACATTTCTGCTGCAGATATTCTGAAATGCATGTGAAAAAAAATCGAATAAAGTCGCATGAATTTAACATTATCAGCAAATAAGCGGGCAGGTCAACAAATATATACAAGAAAAAGACCGAAAACAATTCTAAATATCATGTACGTACCAAGCAGCTTTACACAACTAAGGGGGGTAGATAAGAATGAAAGATGCGTGCAATAAATAAATAAATAAATAAATAACAAAAATACTGTAGGCGGCTTGGTCACTGATTAAAAAACAAGCTCAACTTCCCAGCAGTCCGTTTGTGTTGAGCCCCACTGACAGAACATAATGCATTGCATCGAGAAAGTATTCACAGCACTGCACGATTCCCACATTTTATGTAACAGCCCTATTCCAAAATGGATTAAATTATTATTTTTTCCCTTAAAATTCCATCACAATGCAAAGAAATATTTATTTGAGATTTTTCAAATTTAGGAAAAATAAATAAACTAAGAATCACATGTGCATAAGTATTCAGTCTTTGCCATGAAGATCAAAACTGAGCTCAGGTGCATCCTGTTTTCACTGATCATCCTTGAGATGTTTCTGCAGCTTAATTGGAGTCCACTTGGGGTAAATTCAGTTGATTGGACATGATTTGGGAAGACACACACCTGTCTACATATAAGGTCCCACAGTTGACAGTGTATGTTACAGCACAAACCATGAAGCATGAAGTCAAAGGAATTGTCTGAAGACTTCTGAGACAGGACTGTCTTGAGGCACAAAACTGGGGAAGGGTACAGAAATATTTCTGCTGCTTTGAAGGTCCCAATGAGCACAGTGGCTTCCATCATGTTGTGTGGGCCGCTGAAGAGGAGGTACTGCTGGCCCACCACCACCAGATGGCGCCCTGCTTGAAGTGCGGGCTTCAAGCACGAGAGGGTGTCGGAGCCACTGGGAGTGACAGCTGTCACTTATCATCAGCACCAGCTGTCACTCATCCAATTCATCACCATCACCATAAAGGCCGGACTGCAACTCCACCTCCTCGCCGAGAAATCAGTTACCAGAAGAGGTAATTTCTCTGCTGAACTTAATACTGACTGATAGTCTGAACTTCTTTGCAGCCGTTTTCCTGTGGTGTTGCCTTATCTGTGGGATTGGCGTTTGGTGTGATCAGCGACGGCTTCGCTTCACACCCCAACCAGATAAGTGGTTAGACAGGAGCTGCACGAGTGTGTGATTGGAGGTGGAGGTGCTCCCTCCCAAAGGAACACAGACTGTGAAATTACTGAGTGTGCGAACTCACACTCATCTATACTGTTTCTGTTCTCTGCCAGCAGTACCAGGTCTGACAGCTGGAGACGGTGGCCACCTTGGGATCCAGGACTTGGCGGCTCCGGTGTTCTTCAGGTCCGTTGGTGGTGAGGGCCATGTGGGATCCGGCTCGGTTCTGGACGGACATCTCCTATCCTCAAGCCTGCCCACACGTCACTCAACATATAATTGTCTGTACTACCAAAACTGTATTTTTCTGTATTCCGTTGTGTACTTCACAACATTAAATTGTTACTGTTTGGCTTATCCATTGCCCGTTCATTTTACGCCCCCTGTTGTGGGTCCGTGTTCCTACACTTTCACAACAGGATTTCTCGGCCAGCATCATGGATCCCGAGGGGCATCAACAATCGCTTGAACAGCCAATGGAAGAGTGAGGTGAACCCCGTAAATCAGCACGCATCCCAGTTACGATCCTGAGTGGGGGTCTGACCCTTCACGCTCCACCACTGGTAGACACGGGGTCGGAAGGGAATCTGCTGGACATCAGATGGGCAAGGGAGGTCGGGCTCCCTCTAGTGGCTCTACCTTCACCTTTGAAGGTACGGGCACTAGATGGCACCCTTCTTCCACTAATCACACACCAGATACAGCCAGTGACATTGGTGGTGTCTGGTAATCACAGGGAGGAGATCGTGTTCTATGTAACACTAACACCTTCTACCTCCCGTGTGATTTTGGGTTATCCTTGGATAATAAAGCACAATCCCCAGATTGATTGGCCGTCTGGGGTTGTGGCTCAGTGGAGCGAAACCTGCCACCCGGAATGTCTCGGATCCTTGGTTCCGCCTGGTGTGATAGCTAGTGAGGAGGTCAAGATTCCCCCCAATCTGACGGCGGTACCGGAGGAGTACCATGATCTTGCTGACGTCTTCAGCAAAGATCTGGCACTCACTCTTCCCCCGCACCGACCGTACGATTGCGCCATTGATTTGATCCCGGGCGTTGAGTACCCGTCCAGCAGGCTGTACAACCTCTCACGTCCTGAGCGAGAATCAATGGAGACCTACATCCGGGACTCATTACCTGCCGGGCTGATCCGGAACTCCACCTCCCCGATGGGTGCAGATTTCTTTTTTGTGGGCAAGAAAGACGGCGGACTCTGTCCATGCATTGACTACAGAGGGCTGAACGAGATCACGGTTCGCAATCGATACCCTTTGCCTCTGTTGGATTCAGTGTTCATGCCCCTGCATGGAGCCAAAATTTTTCACAAAACTGGATCTTAGGAATGCGTACCACCTGGTTCGGATCCGGAAGGGAGACGAATGGAAGACGGCATTTAACACCCCCTTAGGTCACTTTGAGTACCTGGTCATGCCGTTCTGCCTCACCAATGCGCCCGCGACGTTCCAGGCCTTGGTTAATGACGTCTTGCGGGACTTCCTGCATCGGTTTGTCTTCGTATATCTAGACGATATACTCATCTTTTCCCCGGATCCTGAGACTCATGTTACGCATGTACGTCATGTCCTGCAGCGGTTGTTGGAGAAGCGGCTGTTTGTGAAGGGCGAGAAGTGTGAGTTCCACCGCACTTCTTTGTCCTTCCTGGGGTTTATAATCTCCTCCAACTCCGTTGCCCCTGATCCGGCCAAGGTTGCGGCGGTGAGAGATTGGCCCCAACCAACAAACCGTAGGAAACTACAGCAGTTCCTCGGTTTTGCTAATTTTTACCGGAGGTTCATCAAAGGCTACAGTCAGGTAGTTAGTCCCCTGACGGCCCTAACTTCCACTAAAGTTCCCTTCACCTGGTCGGATCGGTGCGAAGCCGCATTTAGGGAGTTGAAACGCCGGTTCTCGACTGCACCAGTCCTGGTGCAGCCCAATCCAAATCGCCAGTTTATAGTTGAAGTGGACGGTTCTGACTCAGGGATAGGAGCCGTGCTATCCCAGAGCGGGGAGTCCGACAAGGTTCTCCACCCATGTGCCTACTTTTCCCGCAGGTTGACCCCGGCTGAAAGGAACTATGACGTCGGCAATCGGGAACTCCTTGCGGTGAAGGAGGCTCTGGAGGAGTGGAGACACCTGTTGGAGGGAGCTTCGGTACCATTCACGGTTTTCACAAACCATCGGAACCTGGAATACATTCGGACCGCCAAGCGTCTGAACCCCAGGCAAGCCCGCTGGTCACTGTTCTTCGGGCGTTTTGACTTTCAGATTACATACCGCCCCGGGACGAAGAACCAACGGTCTGACACCCTGTCCCGGGTGCACGAGGAGGAAGTCAGGACCGAACTGTCAGACCCAACAGAAACCATCATCCCCGAGTCCACTGTCGTGGCCACCTTCACCTGGGACGTGGAGAAGACCATCCGGGAGGCCCTGACATGGAACCCGGACCCGGGGACTGGACCGAAGAACAAGATGTACGTCCCACCAGAGGCCAGGGCTGCTGTCCTGGACTTCTGTCACGGTTCCAAGCTCTCCTGCCACCCGGGGGTGCGAAGAACCGTGGCAGTGGTCTGGCAGCGCTTCTGGTGGCGTCTCTGGAAGCCGACGTCCGGGAGTATGTCCAGGCCTGCACCACCAGCGCCAGGGGCAAAGCCGACCACCACAAGAACCAAGGCCTCCTCCAGCCTCTGCCCGTGCCTCATCGCCCCTGGTCTCACATCGGCCTGGACTTCGTCACGGGCCTCCCGCTGTCCCAGGGCATGACTGCCATCCTCACAATAGTGGACCAGTTCTCCAAGGCAGCCCATTTTGTGGACCTTCCAAAGCTCCCGACGGCCCAGGAGACTGCAGACCTCCTGGTCCACCACGTCGTGCGTCTGCATGGGATTCCATTGGACACTGTCTCAGATCGTGGTCCTCAGTTCTCCTCCCAGGTCTGGAGGAGTTTCTGCAAGGAACTGGGGGCCACCGTAAGTCTCTCGTCTGGGTACCACCCTGCAGGCAGAGCGGACGAACCAGGAACTGGAGCAGACCCTCCACTGCGTGACCTCCGTGCACCCGACGACCTGGAGTAACCATTTGGCCTGGATCGAGTACGCTCATAATAGCCAAGTTTCATCTGCCACCGGCCTCTCCCCGTTTGAGGTATGTTTGGGGTACCAGCCCCCATTGTTTCCGCTAGTGGAGGGAGAGGTCGGGGTGCCCTCGGTCCAGGCCTACCTAAGGAGGTGCCGTCAGGTGTGGCGTACCACCTGCTCTGCACTGCTCAAAGCCCGGACGAGGGCTAAGGCCCATGCAGACTGCCGGCGTGCCCCGGCCCCTACGTATCAGCCCGAGCAGGTGATTTGGCTATCTACAAAGGACATCCCCCTGCAAGTGGAATCCCAAAAACTCAAAGACAGATTCATAGGACCCTTCACCATCACTAAAGTCCTCAGTCCAGCTGCAGTGAAGCTGAAGCTGCCAGCTTCACTGCGGATTCATCCGGTCTTTCATGTGTCGCGCCTCAAACCCTGCCATACCTCTCCACTCTGTGCCCCTGGACCGGCGCCGCCGCCTGCCCGGATCATTGACGGGGAGCCGGCTCCTGGACGTCCGTCGGAAGGGCCGGGAGTTCCAGTACTTACTGGACTGGTAGGGATACGGACCCGTAGAACGCTCCTGGGTGAAGAGGAGCTTCATCCTGGACCCGGCTCTCCTGGCCGACTTCTACACCAGGCACCCAGACAAGCCTGGTCGGACGCCAGGAGGCACCTGTTGGGGGGGGGTCCTGTTGTGTGGGCCGCTAAAGAGGAGGTACTGCTGGCCCACCACCACCAGATGGCGCCCTGCTTGAAGTGCGGGCTTCAAGCACGAGAGGGTGTCGGAGCCACTGGGAGTGACAGCTGTCACTTATCATCAGCACCAGCTGTCACTCATCCAATTCATCACCATCACCATAAAGGCCGGACTGCAACTCCACCTCCTCGCCGAGAAATCAGTTACCAGAAGAGGTAATTTCTCTGCTGAACTTAATACTGACTGATAGTCTGAACTTCTTTGCAGCCATTTTCCTGTGGTGTTGCCTTATCTGTGGGATTGGCGTTTGGTGTGATCAGCGACGGCTTTGCTTCACACCCCAACCAGATAAATGGTTAGACAGGAGCTGCACGAGTGTGTGATTGGAGGTGGAGGTGCTCCCTCCCAAAGGAACACAGACTGTGAAATTACTGAGTGTGCGAACTCACACTCATCTATACTGTTTCTGTTCTCTGCCAGCAGTAGCAGGTCTGACAGCTGGAGACGGTGGCCATCTGGGGATTCAGGACTTGGCGGCTCCGGTGTTCTTCAGGTCCGTTGGCGGTGAGGGCCGTGTGGGATCCGACTCAGTTCTGGACGGACGTCTCCTATCCTCAAGCCTGCCCACACGTCACTCAACATATAATTGTCTGTACTACCAAAACAGTACTTTTCTGTATTCCGTTGTGCACTTCACAACATTAAATTGTTACTGTTTGGCTTATCCATTGCCCGTTCATTTTACGCCCCCTGTTGTGGGTCCATGTTCCTACACTTTCACAACACATCATCCGTAAATGGAAGAAGTTTGGATCTACCAGGACTCTCCCTAGAGCTGGACGCCTGTCTAAACTGAGAAATCAGGGGAAAAGGGCCTTAGTCAGGGAGGTGACCAAGAACCTGATGGTCACTCTGTCAGAGCTCCAGCATTCCACTGTGGAGAGAGAAGAACCTTCCAGAAGGATAACCATGTCTGCAGCAATCCACCAATCAGGCCTGTATGGTAGAGTGGCCAGACAGAAGCCGCTCCTTAGTAGAAGTCACATGGCAGCCCACCTGGAGTTTGCCAAAAGACACCTGAAGGATGCTCAGACCATGAGAAACAAAATTCTGTGGTCTGATGAGACAAGGGTGGAACTCTGTGGCGTGAATGCCAGGCATTATGTTTGGAGGAAACCAGGCATCGTTCATCAGCTAGCCAATACCATCTCTACAGTGAAACATAGTGGTGGCAGCATCATGCTGTGGGGATGTTTTTCAGTAACAGGGACTGAGAGACTAGTCAGGACTGAGGAAAAGACGAGAGATATCCTGGATGAAAACCTGCTCCAGAGCGCTCTTGACCTCAGAGTGGGGCGACAGCCAGAGCCCAAACCTGATTCTGATTGAACATCTCTGGAGAGATCTGAAAATGTCTGTGCACCAATGCTGTCATCCAACCTGATGGAGCATTAATGGGTGCTACAAAAAGGAATGGGCAAAATAGCTCAAGGACAGGTGCGCCAAGCTTGTGGCATCATATTCAAGAAGACTTGAGCCTGTAATTGCTGCCAAAGGTACATCAACAAAGTATTGATCAAAGGGTGTGAATACGTATGTGATTTCTTAGTTTTTTATTTTAAATAAATTTGCAGAATTAAAAAAAAATTAAATTTAATTTTTGACATGAATTAAAAAAAAAAATTCATGTCATTATGGGGTGTTGTGAGTAGGAAAAAAGAAAAGGGGGGAAAATTAATTGACTCCATTTTGGAATAAGACAAAATATAACAAGACTGTAACATAACAAAATCTGGAAAAAGTGAAGCATTGTGAATACTTTCTGGATGCACTGTAAGTGTGCAGGATGGATGTGTGGATGGTGCATATGGCTGTTGGGGCTTGTGTTTGGGGACTGGCTCCTTGTGGGCTGAGCTGCTTTTTCTCTGCCCTACATATCTGCCTACCCTCTCTCTCTTCCTTTCTGTCTCTCTCTGCTCTGGAAGCTGCTGCTGAAGCGATGTATGTAGCACTACTTTCTTGTCTAGGTGATGAATAATGCAGGGCTCTGAGGCCAGCAAGTTTCCAGTTAAATACCAATTTGCTTAACCAGTGTTTCCTGCCTCTGCCAGCTCCGCTCAGTATAGCAGGGAGCCACACTGGCCTTTGGTAATTAAAGAAAAGATCTATATCTGCAGGAGCGGGAAAGTCCTTCTGCCTTGCATGCGGTCTTGGAATGATTGGCCCGTGGAAGCTCACAGGGTCTGTGATTATTTATGAAGCTGAATGTAGAAAGAGATTAATCACAAAGTGGCAGATGGAAGGGACCGAGTGTTGCACAAAAATGCTACAAAAAATAAAGTAGACTCTTATTGTACATTAATTAAATATGAAAAGTTGAGGTCCTATTTTCAAGATTGCAGACTGGTGGACTGAGCCAATGCAGATGAAGTGATATGTCGAAGGCAGTGGCGGGTCTAGATGGGGGTGTGGGGGTTGCAACCCCCACTCCTTTCTTGTATAAAGAAAAGCTGTTTCATGCAGAATTAGATGCTGCAGTGCACATCTCAACTCATTTGACTAAAGTCACTGTCAGAAGACCTTTAGTGCTTAAAATAAAACTTGTGTATGAAAAATGACTAGTGTCAGTATTTAGCATCTCAGATTGCCTTAGAATTCAGGAAAACGGGTACAGATTTTCAAAATTTCCATCGCACATGATCCCAGATCTCCTAGTAGGCACATCCAACTAAGTCACATTCATTGCCCCCTCACCTGAAGCTAGATCCACCCCTGCAAGGATACTGACAGGTTGAATGACTGGGAATCAAACCCTGGTCTACATATTGGTTCATGACAAGAATAGCTCCTAATTAACCAAATTAGGAGAAAATCATCAAAACTCTAGGCTGATCAGTCCTAAATTTTGGTTTTAATCTGATAGAAATTCACAAAGCAAATTCAAAAATAAAACAAACTTGTAAAAATAAGAAATTCCAAATAGTCCAGAGGACTCATAAATCAACAAAAACAGCTCATATTCAGCTTTGGTGCTAAACTTTTACTTTTTTAGATGTATAAAAATAATGAGGTTGGTAAAAGCTATGGGATCAATTTTTCTGTCATTTTACCCTTGCAGAGATTGTACAAGGGTAGAGTGATGGTTGTTCTCTAGCTCAAGGGTCAGCGGATCAGATCCCATTTCATCCTGACTGAATACTGAAGTTTTCAGTCTGGACCACAACTGTAAATCACCAAATCAACTGTAAATCACCAGCGCCAAATCACAACAAAGCTGCCTCAAGGCACTTCACACAATTAAGGTCTAATCTTACCAACCCCTAGAGCAAGCACACAGGCAACAGTGGTAAGGAAAAACTCCCTCTGATGATATTGAGGAAGAAACCTCAAGCAGACCAGACTTAAGGGGATGCCATTCTACCAAAAACATTTACAATACAGAACACAACACAACAAAAATTGAGGAGAATCTATGTAGGTGTCCAGTCCACCGTCAGCGGGGGAGGGGGCTGGGGAAGAGGGGTCATCGAGCCACTGGTTGGATCTGTTCCTACAGCAGAGTCCGTCCCGCTGAAATCATCCAATCCAGCTGCGTCTCGGACAAAGAGAAAAAGAAAACAGGATCAGTCGGCCAGAAAAAAACTATACTTAAGGTATAATTCATCAACATTAAGCAACAGGAAAGCAGAAGAAATACTAAGCTGATCGCCGGCCACTAGCCCTAAGCTTCACTAACAGACCCAGACATTAGATAAAGGTGAGGCCGAGACCTGCTTCGTTTAGTAATAAAATGAATTTAAAAAGGTAGGAAGCATAGTACTATACAGTATGGCAGTATACTACCATACGAAAGGGAGAATAAATGCGTCTTAAGTCTGGATTTGAAAGTCTCTAAAGAATCTGACTGTTTTAGGGCTCCTTCACACAGTGCGAATAAGTACAGCTCAGGGCGACTCCCGGCGGAACAGCTCCTATGAGCAAGCCAACGGGCAGGGATGCACGATCCCGGTGCGACGGTTTGTGCATGTGACAGTGTCGTGTGAGCAGGAAGACAGTGCAAGCAGCTGCACCACATCGCGCCATTGATGTAGAGAACAATAAAATAAAAACCACCTGTATAATTCGTGAAAATCACTGGGTTGATATAAATAATACATAAAAGGGGACGCAATACAGAACCCCGCGGTTAAATAACCCTGGTTAAATTAAAAAATGTCACTCACAGGATTCAAACCCCTAAGCTCTGATTACCAGACAGAAACTTTACCACTGAGCTACCACTGCTGCCCTGTAAATAGTGCGAGAAAATGCCTGAAATCAAGAAGGACATTGACGTATTTTTAAAAAAATAAAACCACACACCATATAAAAACACCACATTTTATTGAATCCCTCTTATCAAGCGGGCAATACAAGTATGATCCATCTGGTCCTCTGTAGATGACCCATGGTGACAGATGTACAGAAAGATGTACATGAAATGACATGAATGGAGCAGTGTGCTCATCTTATGTCCACATCTGCTGGCGGCATGTCCAGCCGGCTCCATGTGTGTGTCCTACTCAACACACGTCTTGTGGAAGGCACGCTGCAGGACAGACATCACGTCATATGGAACAGAGCTCATGTGTCATTCAGATCGCCGCAGCGTGTTATGATCTGACACTCTGTTTCACCTGAGTGAGCCTGTCAATGTGCATGCCATGTGTGTGCTGGCTGCAGCCCATTGCCACAGTAATACATGTTTTTATTTATGTCCACATCATGACAGCAAGCAGACACGCGCGTCACAGTGGGCAGTTGTTAGTCCATGTCCGTCCAAACACAGTACGTGTTCCCCAGCCATGATGTCCACATCCACAGCTCCCCACAGCCGCTTCTGTCACGGCCACACATCCTGTCAGTTCAGCACACACACCAACATGTCACTGTATGTGTTTGCAAAGCCACACTCATGGGGCACTTAGACAAATTTCACATCCAGCTCGACAGTGACTGTCTGCTTAATGTTGTTGTGTTAATAGTGTGAATGGCCACACATTTTCTAAGTGCCATGTGAGCAGTGTTAGATGCTCGTGTGTGTCAGCTGGAATTTGGCCGACACCTGCCGCAAGAGGGTTTGATGGGCTCTCACCGGTGGTTGGCACAGCTAACCAAAAAGTTAGGTTCGATAACAGATAATCAGCTAACTAAAAAGTTATCTTTTATAAAGCTAAACTGATAAACCACCCAAAAATTTATCGGAAGCTATATAGCTAACCAATAACCGCTAACTTCCAGTATTGTCTGCAGTACACTTGCAACTACTAACAAGATGATTTTGAGTTTTAACACCACGATCATTTCTGGTAGCATCAAAGGTGACCACAGACCCAAACAATGAGTCAGCACTTCTGTCTTTGTGCCCACTGCTGGAAGCTCCTGTTTAGTACATAGCTTCCAACAGTGAAGCAGCTGAGAGGAGCAGCAAAGCTCAACTTTTTACTCAATAGCAGTGTCGCCATGAGGCGGAGGTCTTGGAAAATAAAGCAGTGCTGACTTATGGATTTGATTTATAAATAAAATTAATATTGGTAGAATAACAGCAGGGGTGGTGGCCAAGTGGTTAATGCACTTGGTTTCAGTTCAGAATGCTCCAGGTTCAAATCCCACCCCTGGCACATTTTTACATGTAATGTGGTGTTGTGTCAGGAAGGGCATCTGGTGTAAAACCTGTGCCAATTCAACATGCAGATCCACCTTGGATTTGCTGTGGCGACCCCAAGTGCAAACAAGGGAGCAGCCGAAGGGACTTACTTTTTTACCGGTAGAATAACTCCATTAATGTCAATTCTGTCATTTTACAAAGTTAAAATATAACATACGTATATCTTTTAATTTTAAATAATGCACTAATTCTGAAGTTTTGTAACAAACCCAGACAGATGCCAAAGGCATTATGGGTAAAATGTGCCTCCACTAACACTGACTGAAAAACCAACACGTTAATGTGAGGTGTGTGTGTTGGTGTTTACATATAAATGTGCTTTTGTAAAATATGCCTTTTTATTTGTAAAAAAGCCAAAAAGTCAAGTTATTTTGACAACCGTCTGTATAACTGGGGTCAAAATAAACAGAACACTGCCATCTATTCGCGTCCAGACGCTCCTACTGCCATGAACAATGAACACTACTGGCCAGTAGATCACACTAGAGACCGTGAAAACTTGCCAAAACAAAATTCCAGATAATCCGTGTCTGCTACGTTTAAGATGCGTGGAATTTAATCATCGCAAACTGAATTTCAGACATCTTATGTATATATTACTCCGGAACAAAGACAACAGACAGTGTCTGACATAAACAGGACTCTAAATAGCAAACAGGAATCGAATGCAATGATTCCAATTGAAAATAATGGAGAATCAACCTGGGCTTCTTCTGACATTTTTATATAAAACAAACAATAACAATGTCTATAAACCCAGAGAATATATTCACGAGTTTTAGGCACAATATACAAAGGGTTTGATGCTGTTGTCTGTGTGGAGCCTGATCAGAGCGTCTCAAATGAATTTCTTCTGTCCTGAATGTACTGACAGTACCCATAATGCACCTAGCGACAGCATGTCCACACTAAAACCTTCAAAATTAGTGCATTACTTTTGAACTAGACATATATCTGATATTTTCACTTTATTTAACTTCGGATGTGTTGTTAAATTAAATAACTTGTCCGAAATTAGTTCGGTTAAAATTTTAACCATAAGTTAAAATGAGCTTTTTTTCTTTTCTGTAACCAGTTCTTTGCTTGCAGAGGATAGAGTGGTTTCTTCTGGAACCAGTTCTTCTGTTTGCAGAGGACAGAACTGCACATCTACTACAAAACATTTAATGGGTAGGTAGTCAACAGATTTTAAATTTAATAAATGTTTGTAATTATAAAGCTTTCTTTACCACACCTCCAAAAATATGTTAGTTTATCAAACCAAAACTTATCGGTAGATAATTGCTCCAATGATGGCTTTCAAAGTTATCTGAAAAACTAATCCAATAATGAAAACTTTAGCTTCGATAATTAGCGGTTAGCGGATTAGTAGAACTGTGCCCACCACTGGCTCTCACAGCACACACTTTGTCTTTCAGCCGCTGGTGTGCGCAAATAGTTGACAACAACAGGTGTATGAGGTGTTGGAAGCAGCTGCGATTTTACATGTTTTGCATACAATTCCTGCTTCACGCAAAATTTGACCAAATTCGCACTATGTGTGAAGGGGCCCTTATTGATGCAGGCAGGTCATTCCACAAAACAGGTGCACGATTAGCGAAAGCGCTGTGGCCCACAGATTTTTTATTCACCCTAGGGACACAAAGTAGCCCTCTGCCCTGACAATGCAGATCCTGGACCGGTAGGGCTTGACTAGGTCAGCTAAGTAGTGTCTTCAACCAAGTCTTCTCAACTGATCAACTTTGAGGTTCAATGTCCCATTTGACCAAATTAAACATCTAAAAGCATAAGAAATATGCACAAATAAGTAAGAGGCTTTTTCAGATAAAAGAAAAAAAATTGTTTGTAGCTCAGTACATTTCCACAAAGACAACAACCCAGTTATGCAAAAAAGTCCATTCAGCTGCTCCCTTGTTTTCACTTGGGGTTGCCACAGCAGATCCTGACGTCACTGGACCAATGTATTTCTGGTTGGGTTTGCGATCACAGTCACATTCTATCGGTTTGGTGTTGTCTGTCCTTGTATGTCATTTTCCAGCACCCCATTTCTCATTAGTATCTTCAACAACTGATGCAGACTTGGACTACATACAGGAACATGTGCCACCCAGATGCGTCAGGGTCCCGCTAGCAGTGGCTGCCTCCTGTGGAGTCAATCGCATTTGTACTTATTAGCATTTTATCACCAATATCTGAGAAAATATAGCTTACTGCACAGTTAATTGTACGAATAGACCATCTGAGAAGCAGGTGCTGCAATTTTTCCATTTCCTGAAATTTTTGTATTAATTTGCCTACTTAGCACAGTTAGCTCCAGCTTAGTACGAATTACAATGTAGTTTGGTAACATTAGGTCAACTGATGTTGCAATGGTTACTGACTATGAAGAATACAAGGTCTCTTAGATAATAAACCGACCCTTTTATTTTTTTTTTAACTATATGGATTTGAATGACATGCGATTACACCAATCATGCTTGAACCCTCGTGCGCATGCGTGAGTTTTTTCACGCGTGTCGGTGACGTCATTTCCCTGTGGGCAGGCCTTGAGTGAGATGTGGTCCTGCCCTCTCGGCTGAATTCCTTTGTTTCACACGCTGCTCGAGACGGCGCGCGTTGCTTTATCAAAATTTTTTCTGGACCTGTGAGGAATATCCGAGTGGACACTATTCGAGAAATTAAGCTGGTTTTCTGTGAAAAGTTTAACGGCTGATGAGAGATTATGGGGTGTTTCTGTCGGTGTAAGGACTTCCCACGGAGCGGGACGTCCTGCAGCGCTTCCAGGCGCTGTCGTCGGCCTGTTTCGAGCTGAAAACATCCTAATTTAAGGCTTAATTCACCCAGGACATCGTGAGAGAACAGAGAAGATTCAGAAGAATTTATGCGGACATTCCACTGTTTAAGGACATTTTTTTAATGAAAGACGTACGCGCAAATTCGCCGAGTCGTTTCCGTGACCACTCGGCAAATCTGTGTGCGCCGCGACAGGAAAAACACCTCCATGTTGAAAACCATTTGTAGAATTCAGGCGGCTTTTAATGGCTTTCAACAAGTGAGTAACTGAGAAATTGTTTAACAGCTTGGGCATGTTCCAACTTGCCCGTTAAGATTTCCAACGGAGGTGTTTTTCCTGCCGCGACCCCCCGCGGTCGGGTCCAGCCCGACATGCGACTCTGCCCGCACGTTCTTTCATTACAAAATGACCGTTAACAATGGAATGTCCGAATAAACTCCTCATGCCGACTTCTTATGAAAGTTCTCTGTTCTCTGACGACTTACTGCGTCAACAGAGCCTGAAATGTGGAAGTTTTCAACTTGAAACGGCGAGACGCTGCCGCCTCGAAGCGCAGATCGCCGTCAGGCGCCGTGGACCGTCCTTAAAGCGACACTACCAGACCAAAATCTCTCATCAGCCGTTAAAATTTTTACCGAAAACCAGCTGAATTTATTGAATGGTGTCCACTCAGTTGTGCCTTACAGTTTTGAAAAAAATTTTATCAAACAAAGCAACAGTCTCTGAGCCATTCCTAAACAATGAAAAAAATCGATGAGCGGGTGGACGACTCCTCACTCAAAGACTGCCCACAGGCGAATGACGTAACCGACAGGCGTGAAAAAACTCTTGCATGCCCACGAGGGTTCAAGCATGTCTGATGTAATCACACGTGATTCAAATCCATATGCTTTTTGAAAAAAATAATAAGGTCAGATACTTTTCTAATAGACCTCGTATACCATATCTTTTAACACTCACTCTAAAGCAATCCTTCTCAAATAGTGGGGCGTGCCCCCCTGGGGGGTGCGGGGCAGTGGGGTGGGGTGGACTGCTGGAGAACACGCTTTTTCCCCCGTACTGGAATAAAGTGTAACAGCACATCCACTACAGTAGGTGGCAGTGGTGCTCTCATTGTCAGAGTGTGCGCAGGGAGTATTGAGGACTCTAGCATAATGGAATGCAGCTCAATGTAGGGTTTTTTCGCACTTGAAAGCTAAGACGAGGAAATATGATGAAGCATATGTAGCGCTTGGCGTCACTGTGACTATGGTGGGAGACGAGGAAAGAGTGGGAAAGACAGCTGTGTCTTAAAATGTTGGCAGCAGACAGCATGAAGCCAAATAAATTAAGGCGTCACTTAAAGACATAGTAGAGAAGCTTGAATCTTCGACTGGACTGGGTTGCTTGACGTGAGGACGTCCTCACGTCAAGCAACCCAGTCCAGTCGAAGATTCAAGCTTCTCTACTATGGAAACCACCTGGACAACTGAGAGCCTACACAGAAACGTCACTTAAAGACATTACACCCCAATCACGCAGATAAGCTGCTAGAGTTTTTTCAGCGAAAACGTGCCGAATATTGCCAGCAATCATACCACTTTGTGAATGCTGTTTAAAAAAAAAAAAAAAAATCATAAAAAAATCACAAAAAATAATCATAAAAAAATCAGCACAAATTGTTTTATTCATTTTTGTTTTATCTGTTAAAGTGTTTTATATATTGCGCTCATGAGTTAGTGTTCTGATAAATTTGAAATTATTATTATTTATTGATTTTATTTAATTTTGTTTTTCAGTATCAAATGACAGTCGGTCAAAAATGTTTATAGTTTAATGATTACATTTTTTTTATTTCAAGCACTGCAAACAAGTGATGCACTTTAATTTTTTTCTGTTACAGACTAAAAACAATGTTAATAAAGTTATTCTTTGCTGTAAGTTGATCTAAATTTCTTACTTTTTTGTTTTCTTTAATGTTAATAAGGATACAGTGCTATGCAGAGGTGTACTTATAGCAATTTTATGGACAAATGATACTATTTATAGTCATGGCGGAGAGTGGGGGGGCGCAAAATGTTTTCTTCTCCCTGGGGGGATGTAACAGAAAATAATTGAGAAACACTGTTCTAAAGCAACTAATTATGAAAACCCAGCCCACAAAATTACATAATAATCAAACACTTAAACCAATATTAACCTTTTAGCTTAAGCTTGTTTGACAACTGCAAAATGAAGGAGCATCTAACTTATTTTTAGATTTCTTCTGCTTTTAGATGTTTAATGTGGTCAAATGGGGCATTGAGCCTCAAAGATGATCCATTTGAGAAGACAGTTGAAAACACAATGAGCCGCATTTGGGGAATAAAGCCAATGACCCTTTGATTAGACGACAGCCCACCGCATTAACTCAGCTGTAGCATCCACAGACTTCCTTTAATAAACTTCTATTGTTAGTAAAATCTCTGTAGTACTCTGTAATACTGGATCTTTTAGCGGAGCAGATATGGGGATGAATTGTGACTTTGATGATAAAAGCATGAAATTTGGCACAGTGTTCGAGCATACCCTAAAAATATTTTTTTTTGGCTATAGGGACATCGCAGAGGCAGCCATTTTCCAAGATGGCCACGATGCGTTGTTGTTTTATTAGTAGCTCAGGCTCTAGACCACCAAGGGTCTTGATCCGGGTGCCTAGTCCTACATTTTTAAGGATGAGGAAGTGGTACTATTTATATCCCCAAACGTTGAATCAGGGAGGGATATTATGGTTTTTCGTGGCCCGCCACCGTGTCCGCCACTGCAGAGTTTTCACTTTAGCAGGTTAACTCCAAGAGCTTTCACTTGATTCTGTTCAGATTATCTGGAAACATTCATGGCCCCTGAAGATGATGTCTACTGATTTTGGTTACCACAGGACCTTCCCTCTAGCACCATGATTAGGTCAAATGTTTGAATTAGGATTACTTTCATCTAAATCAATGATATGTATGTTTTTTTTGTTGTTGTTTTATGACAACAAAAAAAAAGAGGTCACACAGTTACAGTGAATGCTGAAATGCAACACTAGCTCTGAAAACGCAACTGCAGTGGCATAGTGACACCAAAAAAGAGGTCACAGTTATAGTAAAATGTAACGTTAGTTCTGAAAACACAAGCCACCACAGTGGCAAAGCGCAGTGCACTTAAATTCTGCCTTGAAACATTTGCACTTTTCAATGCATCCCATCAGAGGAGTTCACAACAGGCTCTAGTAGCTTCTGGTGATACAAGAAGTTCAGCTACGGTCTTGTATCCTGCTCCATCTCTGCCACATGTTTGAATTAGCTGGACATTTCAGTATCTCATTTCTGTCTTCCTGACACAGAATACACTTATTCCAGTCTGTGGTCAGGCACTGTGTATCTGATATTCCAGGCTCAGTAGGGTCCACTAACTTGAACAGTTTGGCCATTGTCTCACAATTCACTATGCTACTTAAAGAACAATATGTACTAGCTGTAGCACCACCAATCCAGCATCAGATGAAACCACCAGGAAGGTATGTCAGCTGGCAGCACAGTCACATGGAAGGGTACAGTTAGCTGCAACGGGTCAGTCAAGGTCAGCTGAAAACATACAAATGTACATACAGATTAGTCCCAAAAATTGAGATTGGCACAGAACCCAAACCAACTGAATACCGATATTTTGACGAATGACATAACATGTTCAAATCAGTTTGAAATATGGTGCGTATGTACTCACAGTCCCATTGTAAATGCTTGTTACTGAGCTACAAATATTATTTCAGTAACTGTTCTGTTTATGCGAAATTATCGGCGTTCTATCGGCAAAATTTCGGCTGATAGTGAGTACTTTGAAAAGGGCTTATATCGGCTGATTATATCGGCCGGCCGATATATCAGTCGGGCTCTAGTATTTATAATAAACTTGAACATGTAAATGTACACGTTTCCATATTATTTTATTTGTCTAAAAATAAATGTCCAAGGTTCCTTATGTTAAACAAGAAATGATCTAATCTGAAATAACAGGTGGTTTTAATTTACAGATGAAAGGTTTCTAAAGAACCATTTATTGATTTATTTAGCTATTTTAATTACAAGTGTTCTAAACTTTTTTTTAACAGTAATCAGAAATTCTGAGGTAACAAACAACAACAACAACAAAAAACATTTCCAAGGATTCTGCTTCAGAAAACTGCTCCATAAATGAACAGTCCTGTGACACATTTCTGTTTTTGTACAGATCAGTGGTGTTGTGTGGGCCGCTGAAGAGGAGGTACTGCTGGCCCACCACCACCAGAGGGCGCCCTGTCTGGAGTGCGGGCTCCAGGCACCAGAGGGCGCTGCCGCCTCACAGGAGCAGCCAGGGTGACAGCTGTCACCCATCACCTGAGACGAGACAGCTGATATCAATCAACAGGGAGGTATATCAGCAGGACGGCATCTCCACCTCATTGCCGAGATATCGCTCTACCAAGGAGGTAACGTATCCAGCCAAAAAGATCATCTTTTGACCATTAAATACTTTTTGCCTTTACACAGAAAGAGAAAGGACAGCAGGAGACTGTATTTTGGATAAGTACTCACATTCCTGCACTCACCTGTATTTTCCTGACAAGAGGTGGAGGTGGTGTTTCCACCCTGTGTGTTGCTGGGTGCAGCCGCACCCACACCTGACTGTTTCTGTTCCTTGCCAGCAGTACCGGATCCGACGAGCGGAGGCAGTGGCCACCTGGGGTTCGGGACATGGCGGCTCCAGTATCCCCGGGGTTCGGTGGCAGAGGAAATCGGGTGGTTCCGGTTCGACTCGGACAGACGTCTCCTATCGTCGAGCCTGCCCACACGACACCTTTGGAATTCGGTTACTGCTGTATTTGTAATCTGTTGTGTTTGTTGTGTGAATTCACAACAGTAAAACTTTGTGATTTCTCCATTGTCCGTTCATTTGCGCCCCCTGTTGTGGGTCCGTGTTCCTACACTTTCCCAACAAGTGGTTTCTGCACCAATCCGTTTTGTATAGATCAGTGGTTTCTGCCACTAGTCTTCCATGTTTTGGCCCGACGTGTCGTTCCTATTGGACAGGGCGAAGCTATGTCATGGCTCAGCGCGTCGAAAGTTGGATTGGATTGAACTTTGACTGTGTCAGCCTACCGACAAGCGGCAATGCGCGCTCCCGTCAGAAGCATCGTTTTATCTCGGCTTTTGACGTGATGCTTCTGACGCGTCTAAAAACAACGCGTCTCATTGAAAATAATGCTTTTTAGACCGATTTTTGACGCTTCTGACGCTTTCAGTGTGAAAGGCCCTTTACTGCAGAGAATAGTGGATGCCCAAAAGCTGTTGCAGGTCACACTATTTTTACAGCTCCCTCTACTGGATAATTCTTGTAAATAGCAATTAATGAAACATTGGGAAGTAGGGTACTGTGTTGTACTCTCATTAGTCAGTTCAAAAACATGTATAATATCACCCATATTACATATTTTAATGGTTTTACACTTATTTAATTACCTGAATGTTAGCCATATGTTGTTATGTAGGTGCTAACATGTTGGAAACAGTACTACTGCATTCCTCATTCTTGAATATGGAGGATTAGCCACCGAAATCACGACCCTTCATCGTTTAGAGCCTGAGAAACTGATAAAACAACCCGTGGCAGCCATCTTGGAAAATGGACACCTCTGCGATCTCCTACGTAACCTTTGATGTAGGGTGACTTTGAAAGATCAAGCTTTAAATCATAACAGTTTAACTTAAAGAGTTCTGAGCTCATACAGATTACAAATGGATGGTTTCACCCACTTTTGGTTTGTGGACCATAATTTTGGATTCTTAAGTCAGATATACAATTTTTGAACTGTGAAAGTTTATTATTTGTATTTTGCAAAGGTAAGGGATTTGCATATTTAAGCTTTCAAAAGGTTTAACCAAATAAAGACTAACTACCCATATAAAGCCACATGACGCAGAGGCCTCCCCTGTGTGTTGCCTCTCATGTGACTCTACAGTCAGTCTTGGTCAAACAGATGCCATTACAGAGAGGGCAGTGAGGGTGGCACGCTCAAAAACGAGCAGCAGGAGACTGAACACCAGAATGGACATGAAAGCTGAGTCCCTGCTGAGTCCTGAAGAAGTCAACTTCTTTCCGGTGGAGGATTAGAGCTTGAACATGGCCCCATATGGTGCGTAATGACTGCCTGCTGCCCGGGGTCTTCCTGTTACCACCACCTACCACCACACCCCCCTTTAGTAATCACTAAGGCAGGATGCAGAACACACTCCGTCCTCCTCCTCACCAAACTCGAAAAAGTAAACACTGCCTCTCGGCTCGTGTGCCAATTGTTATTCATAGAGCGGATAAATATTTAATTCCATCTAAGGATACCTTTTGTTAACAGAATTACCGAACAAGCCTTGCAGCCCATAAATCCCACAATGAATTCAAATTCTATTCGTTGTACATTCACGCGCAGCTTCAGTCCTTGCAAGAGTGAAACGTGCATGAGCAGGTGGATGTGTGAGACGACTGGTGTAAAGAGCAGTAATCAAAAAGGAGAGGAGGAAGATGTGGACAAAGACAAGCGAAAATAACACACGTAGGCGAAGAAAAAGCTAGAAAAGGAAAACACTCCCAGAGATGATTATAAGGTAAGTAAAGCTTGCAGTCATATTGTTCTATTCTATTCAACTTTTAATTTTGTCCAGTTTAAGTCTAGTATAAACCACTCTCTAAACACCTTCAAAATCATTTTATGACAATAGCTCACTTCTGGGAGAATCTGTGGGTACGTAGGGCTTGTAGGACTCTTGCACTCCTGGAGCACCTTTTTGCTGGAACCAATTTCAATTTCAATTTAATTTCAATTTATTTTCATTGATATAGCGCAAAATCACAACAAGGTTGCCTCAAGGCACTTCACACAAGTAAGGTCTAATCTTACTAACCCCCAGAGCAACAGTGGTAAGGAAAAACTCCCTCTGAGGAAGAAACTTCAAGCAGACCAGACTCAAAGGGGTGACCCTCTGCTTGGGCCATGCTAGAGACACAAATTACAGAACAATTCACAAAACAAATATACAGGAAATGTTGCCGGTGCACAGGACGGTTCCAGATCAGATACCACACCCATCTCTGGATGGAGCTGCACCTCAAACAGAGAGACAGAGAGAGAGAGAGAAAAACCAAACTCAAGCACCAGAAAGACAACAAATACAGTGCAACTTGTCAGGATTAAGCAGCAAGAAAAACAGAAGAAATACTAAGGTGATCGCTGGCGACTAGCCCTAAGCTTCAATAAAAGACCCAGAATTTAGATAAGGTTGAGGCCGCGGCACGCTCCGTTTCCTAATAAAATGAATCAAAAGAGTAAAAAGCATAAAAAACATACTATGCCAGTATTCTAGCCATACGAAAGGGAAATAAGTGCATCTTAAGTCTGGACTTCAAGGTCTCTACAGAATCTGACTGTTTTATTGATGTAGGGAGATCATTCCACAGAACAGGGGCACGATAACAGAAATCTCTGTGAACCGCAGACATTTTATTCACCCAAGGGACACTAAGTAGTCAGGTAACTTGAGAATGCAAAGCCCAGGCCAGTACGTAGAGTTTAATTAGATCAGGGGCATTCCATAGAAATATGAAATTTCGTTTGACCCATTACTGAACAAAGATCTGACTTACACACCTCTCTGCAGCTTCTCTCCTCCTGCCATCCCCTCATTACCCCATCCCCATAGAGATGGTGCCTGCTCCCAGACCACCAACAACCAGTAAAAATCTATTTAAGCATAAAAATTCAAAAAGAAAAAATAATATAGCACCTTCAACTGCACCACAGACTAAAACAGTTAAATGTGGTCTATTAAACATTAGATCTCTCTCTTCTAAGTCCTTGTTAGTAAATGATATAATAATTGATCAACATATTGATTTATTCTGCCTTACAAAAACCTGGTTACAGCAGGCTGAATATGTTAGTTTAAATGAGTCAACACCCTCGAGTCACACTAACTGCCAGAATGATCGTAGCACGGGCCGAGGCGGAGGATTAGCAGCAATCTTCCACTCCAGCTTATTAATTAATCAAAAACCCAGACAGAGCTTTAATTCATTTGAAAGCTTGACTCTTAGTCTTGTCCATCCAAATTGGAAGTCCCAAAAACCAGTTTTATTTGTTGTTATCTATCGTCCACCTGGTCATTACTGTGAGTTTCTCTGAGAATTTTCGGACCTTTTGTCTGACTTAGTGCTGAGCTCAGATAAGATAATTATAGTGGGCGATATTAACATCCACACAGATGCTGAGAACGACAGTCTCAATACTGCATTTAATCTATTGTTAGACTCGATTGGCTTTGCTCAAAATCTAAATGAGTCCACCCACCACTTTAATCATACCTTAGATCTTGTTCTGACTTATGGTATGGAAATTGAAGACTTAACAGTATTCCCTGAAAACCCCCTTCTGTCTGATCATTTCTTAATAACATTTACATTTACTCTGATGGACTACCCAGCAGTGGGGAATAAGTTTTATTACAGTAGAAGTCTTTCACAAAGCGCTGTAACTAGGTTTAAGGATATGATTCCTTCTTTATGTTCTCCAATGCCATATACCAACACAGTGCAGAGCAGCTACCTAAACTCTGTGAGTGAGATAGATTATCTCGTCAATAGTTTTACATCCTCATTGAGGACAACTTTGGATGCTGTAGCTCCTCTGAAAAAGAGAGCCTTAAATCAGAAGTGCCTGACTCCGTGGTATAACTCACAAACTTACAGCTTTAAGCAGATAACCCGTATGTTGGAGAGGAAATGGCGTCTCACTAATTTAGAAGATATTCACTTAGCCTGGAAAAAGAGTCTGTTGCTCTATAAAAAAAGCCCTCCGTAAAGCTAGGACATCTTACTACTCATCACTAATTGAAGAAAATAAGAACAACCCCAGGTTTCTTTTCAGCACTGTAGCCAGGCTGACAAAGAGTCAGAGCTCTATTGAGCCGAGTATTGCTTTAACTTTAACTAGTAATGACTTCATGACTTTCTTTGCTAATAAAATTTTAACTATTAGAGAAAAAATTACTCATAACTATCCCAAAGACATATCGTTATCTTTGGCTGCTTTCAGTAATGCTGGTATTTGGTTAGACTCTTTCTCTCCGATTGTTCTGTCTGAGTTATTTTCATTAGTTACTTCCTCCAAACCATCAACATGTCTATTAGACCCCATTCCTACCAGGCTGCTCAAGCCAGAATGCCATTTTTTCTGGAACTATTACCTGCACATTAATTAGTAACAGCTGTTTCAAATCTACAGTCTTTGTTTTAATATGACTGTAGTTCTCAGTTTTGCAAACATCCCCTGATGCACTAACTTGGACACATCATCAGTGTTGTTTCCTGGAGTCACTGGGTGTTTCAGGTCTCACAACAGACACCCTCGTCCAGGCGAGCCAACCGGGGCTGATCGAACCCCGGCCTGTGTCCAAGTGGCATTCTACTTCCAAATTTCAAATTTATTAATTTATATAGCGCCAATTCACGATAAAATTGTCTCAAGGCATTTCACGCAAAAAAAATTTAAAAATTTAAAACACACACACACACAAAAAAAACGACCATAAAAGAAAGACAACCATAAAAGAATACAAGAATAAAAACACTTCATAATACTAATGATAAAACAGAGAAAACAAATGAGTTTTTAAACGTGACTTAAAAATCTCCACAGTATCCGACTGCCGAATGTGTGCTGGGAGATCGTTCCACAGAGCTGGGACACGGTAGGAGAAAGCTCTGTGACCGGCAGACTTTTTATTCACCCTGGGAACACACAGAAGTCCTGCACCCTGAGAACGCAGGGCCCGAGCTGGTACATAAGGGCTTACCAGGTCAGCCAGATAGGGAGGTGCAAATCCATGAACAATTTTATAAACTAATAACAGTACTTTAAAATCCGATCTTGCAGGAACAGGAAGCCAGTGCAGGGACGCCAAAATAGGTTTAATGTGGTCAAACTTTCTGCTTTGTGTCAAGAGTCTGGCTGCAGCATTTTGAACCAGTTGAAGACCCCTAATCATGGACTGCGGTAAGCCAGAAAATAGAGCATTACAATAGTCCAATCTAGAAGAGACAAATGCATGAATCAAAGTCTCAGCATCAGCCATAGACAGGATGGGACGAATCTTCGCTATATTTCCCCCACCTCTCTCCCCTCTTCAGCCAGAGCCATCTGGACGCTTTCTCCACAGCCTCTGCATTGCTGTTAATGGCTCTCTTTCGATTGGCACCTGTTATACCTAGTGTGCCGTAGGCCTTGCTCAGGGAGTGGCTGGCAAATCCCCGGCTCCCCACCTCCACTGGCATGCATCTGGTCCTCCAGCCATTCCTTCAACAGTCCTCCACCAGCTCATGGTACTTCTCCCTCTTTCTCTCCTGTGCCTCCTCCATCCTATCTTCCCACGGAACTGTTAACTCAAGCATGGCCAGTTGCCTTGTAGCCTCAGAGACCAGAATGATGTCTGGTCTCAATTTGGACTGGGTGATGTGCGGTGATATTTTCAGCTGCCTCTCCAGGTCAACTGTCATCACCCGTCTCGGGCCGTGGAAGAGCAACCCAGCCAAGCAGTTCTTTGGGGCTTTCTCTGGCTTCTGTCCTTCCTTTACAAACTGGATGGCTTTGGCTGTAGCTTGGGTGCACTGGCTGTCCTTAATCCCCTTGCTGATTGCCTCAGCTATGGATTTGAGGACCTGATCGTGCCTCCATCGATAGCGGCCCTCGCTCAGCGCCTTGGAGCAGCTGCTCAAGATGTGCTCCAATGTCCCCGTCTTGGAACATAGGGTGCATGCAGGTGTCTCCATTTTGCCCCAGGTGTACAGGTTAGATGGGCTCGGGAGGACACCATAAACCCCTTGGATTAAGAACTTGATCCTCTGGGGGTTCCACTGCCAGATGTCCTTCCAGGTGATGTGTTGCTCCATCGCCTGCTCCCACTTCATCCAGGCTCCTTGCTGCTTCATGGCCACTGCTCTGCTGTTTCGCTCTTCCTCCACTGAAGCTCGCACCTCCTCCTGCACCAGCCTCTGCCTCTCCCTCACATTAGCAGACTCGTACCGGGTTGATGTTGACATCCCAAGTCCCGCTCTGCCTTGTGCCACTGTACCGAGGATGGCCTTGTGCTTCAGCCGAGATTCTGCCTGCTGGACTGCATCGGCTGCCCTCCACTTCCTCTCTGTCCTCACCACAATTCCTGCCCCGGACACTTTGGCGTCCCTGGATCCTGCGTACTGCAGGTATTCCCGTGTCTGTGACATGATGAACTCCTCCCTGACCGAGCTAAAAGGAAGCCTGAGCTTGTTGGTGTTCCCGTACAGCCTGATGCTGCTTAAGCTGCATGGTAGCCCCAAGCCATCTGTGAAGATAGCTGCTCACCCTCTGCTCAAAACGTTCCACCACGGTGATGGGAACCTCATAGATGAGGAGAGGCCAGAGGATTCGTGGGAGGAGTCCATGCTGGTACATCCAGGCCTTGAATCTACCCGGGAGACCAGACTTGTCCACTGCTCTCAGCCATCTGTCCAGGTCATCACTGGTTGCCTTGATGGAGTCTCTGTCATTCAGGCTGCAGTTGAAGACCTTCCCCAGGCTCTTCACTGGTTTCTCACTGACCGTCGGGATCAGATGCTCTCCCAACCTGAAACGGAATTTGTCTGAGACCTTCCCTTTCCATAGAACCAGAGACCTGGACTTTGCTGGCTTGAAACACATGCGTGCCCAAGCCATGATCCTCTCCAACCCCTGAAGAATCCATCTGGCTCCTGGTACGGTTGATGTCGTCACTGTGAGGTCATCCATGAAGGCTCTGATGGGCGGTTGCCTTACTCCAGACTTGCTGAGAGGACCTCTGCATTCTGTTTCAGCTCCCTTGGCCAGCATATTCATTGCCAGCACGAAGAGGGTCACTGATATGGTGCAACCAGTGATTATGCCCACTTCCAGCTGGTGCCAGTCAGATGTCAGCTGGCCAGATGAAACTCTCAAGCTGAACTTGCTATAGTAGTCCAGGATGAGGCTTCTCACCTTCTGGGGTATATGATGTTTCTCCAGTGCGACCTCCACCAGCTTATGGGGTATGAAACCATATGCGTTCGTGAGATCCAACCACAGCACAGCCAGGTCACCTCTACCCTCTTTCGCCTCCCTGATGAGCTGGGTTACCATGCCTGTGTGTTCCAGGCAACCGAGGACTCCTGGTATCCCTCCCTTCTGTACAGACGTGTCGATGTACTTATTGCTCAGCAGGAAGTTGGAGAGTCTCTTGGCCACGATGCTGAAGAAGATTTTGCTCTCCACACTTAGCAAGGAGATTACCCGAAACTGGTCGATGTTCTCAGACTTTTCCTCTTTTGGTATGTACACTCCCTCAGCATACCTCCACAGCTGGGCAATCTTCCCTCTCCTCCAGATCACCTTCACGGCCTTCCAAAGCTGGCGTAGCAATTTCGGGCAGTTCTTGTAGACCTTATATGGCACACCGCTTGGGCCTGGTGCTGAGCTTGATCTTGCTCCCCCCACCACTTCCTCCACTTCACTTAGGCTTGGCTCCTTCAGGTTGAAGCCTGAAGTAGGCTCTGGTGGTTCTATCAGTGCATCGCATGGGCCTAGCGGCTGTTCTCTGCTGGGATCACTGTATGTGGCCTTGAGGTGGTTGTTGATCTCCTCCTTCGAGCAAGTGAGGCGGCCCGTCCTCTTTTGGCCAAGGAGCTGCTTGGTCAACTTGAAAGGATTAGCCAGGAAAGCTGCCCTCTTCCTGGCTCTCTCTTCCCACCTCCTCCTGTGGAACTCTGCCCTCTGCAGAGTCAACAGCTGCTTCCTCAGGATTGCTCTCAGGTCTGCTAGGCCAGCTCGCTCAATTTCCCCTGCTATTTTGTATTGCTTCTTTAGCAGCTTGAGCTCTTCCCTGAGGCACTGGATCTTCCTTGCTCTGTGGCTCGGAGCATATGCCGATGGTGCTGAATTAGGCGCCTCGGTTCCAAATCGCTCTGCTGCGATGTTCACTATGAGGGTTGTCATCATTTTCATCCTCTGGTCTGCGTCCCCCTTGGTGGCCACCTCCAGGATCTGGTCCACATCTTCATCAAACTGCTTCCACTCTGCTCTCTTTGAGGACTGGGGCCACTGGATCCTTTGTTGGGCTGAAGGAGCCCAGCTCGTTGTTGCTGGAGCTTGCTGGCTTTGGGGATCCTGCAGGTTGTTGAGAGATGATGTTTCTTGGAGGGGGCTTTGGGTGTCAGGTGAGCTGCTGGCAGCAGGCGTTGGTGACACTAGGAGGCCACTGTCAAGCATCTCATCCTGCCTTGATGTATCTTTAAGCCTCTCTCATTCTTGCAGGTTTTTCCGCAGATGCACGTTGTTGCCGTTGTCGTTAATCCATTTTCCTGAGTCGTCGTTCTTAGGTCCGTCCTGATTGGGTGCTCATCCTCCCCCCCTCTCGGGCACCCCTGGGGGTATTTTTCCCCCAGGGAAAAATAACCCTATAACACCAAGTGTATCATATTTGATTCAGGATTTTCTGAGATGTCTGCTTCATCAGTGTGATATTTTCTCCCCAAAAAACCCATCGTATACAATGAGATACTTGTAGTGCACAGACAAACCACCAGAAAAGACAGGTTGCATCAAGGGGAAATGCTCATGTCTTGAACATAGCCTACCTTGCACAGAACTGTGTAGGTGCTTAGACTGTTCAAATTCTTTGGAAAAGCCACAAGAGGACGAAGATGAGTTGGACTCAGACTCGGACCTGGATTCAGGGGAAAGTGATGCCAAATAGACATGAAAAATTTAAATATTCCTGATTTATAGACAGTAACTCTTACAGAGACAGTTGATAAATATAGTTAGAATTTTAGCCACAGGATATTTGAAGTAATTTGTGCTACATTATGGATTTACTGAGTCAAAGGGAAGGTGTTTAATGTCTAATAGAGGAAGTTCACAGATCAGGAGGAAATGAAAGGGGTGAGCTATTTAAAAACACTTTGGTTACCCTGCATGGCTAATGGCATGGCATGCACTAATTAATAGATGAATTAATTGAGTGGCATGGCATGATGCATATCAGTATTGTGTGATTCACTTAATAGACATGATACTTAAGAGAGTTAATACACGTACCAAATTTATTTTAAGGAAATATTCAAATTTGTTTAATTGAGTGATTTGATATTAATGATACATTAATGATATTAATGTATTTTTTTCTCACCATTTCAGTTTGAATTTAACGTTCTCGTGCACCATACACATATACTTTCCAGGCATGTAAAGGGTTAATGTGAAATATGTTTTTTTCAGGAAAGACTATATCACTTTCATTGGATATTCCAAAATTTTCATGAATAATCATGCACAATTTCATGTTGCACACATTTATCCCATTTTTAAGAATAGTAGAGAAGGTAGAGACACTCCTCTTCTTCTTGTCTCCGTCTCCTGTCTATCTGGTCTCTTTGTTTTCTGGGACTTCTGCACTTTGTCCAGGGACCATCGTGGGTACCCACATACTGTGAGGGCTTTCCGTACAAGTTGTTGTTCTTTAGCCCTTCCCTCTGCAGTTGTGGGCACCTGTAGGGCTCTGTGTTGAAGAATCCTGATCACCCCGAGCTTGTGTTCAAGGGGGTGGTTTGAGCCAAAGAGCAGATATTGGTCAGTGTGAGTGGGTTTTCTGTAAACCCCTGTCTGGAGCTGCCTGTTCTCTCCAATCGTAACATCATAGTCCAAGAAGGCTAAATGGTTGTTTCTGGCATCCTCACGTGTGAACTTGATATTGGAATCCACCGAGTTGATGTGTTCTGTAAAGTCCTCAACCTCCTGTTGCTTGATTTTAACTCATGTGTCATCGACATATCTGAACCAGTGACTGGGAGAGATGCCCGTGAAAGACGTCAAGGCTGTCTTCTCCACTCACTCCATGTACAGATTGGCCACAATGGGGGATACCGGAGACCCCATCGCACAACCATGGATCTGCCTGTAGTAATTCCCCCTAAACAGGAAATACGTGGTGTTGAGACAGATCTCCAAGAGTTGGCAGATGTGGTCTGGTGTGAGTTTGGTCCTTTCAAGTAGAGACACATCCTCCAGCAGTCTCTGCCTCACAGCTGAGATGGCCTCAGCGGTGGGGATGCAGGTGAACAATGATGTCACATCAAATGACATCATAGTTTCATCTGCCTCCAGCTGCAGGTCCTTGATCTTGTTCACAAAATCTTGTGTGTTCTCCACATGGTGGTCTGAGTTACCCACTAGAGGAGCCAAAATCCACTTGAGGTGCTTGGCCAAATTGTATGTGATGGAATCTGTGCTACATACAATAGGCCTGAGTGGCACGTCCTGTTTGTGGATTTTGGGCAGTCCATAGATGCATGGAGTGGCGTCCCCAGGATACAGTCTGTAGTATGTCTGCCTGTCGATGAGTCCCTCTTTCTCCAGGTTTTGGAGGTAGCTAATGATTTTCTTCTTATAGCCGCTCGTGGGGTCTCTCTTCAGACGTTCGTATGTACTGGAGTCACTGAGCTGAGTTGTTGATCTTGGCCTCGTAGTCCTATGTGTTCAGGACCACCGTGCGTCTGCCTTTATGTGCTGGTACGATAAGGATGCTTTGGTCCTTCTGCAGTGCTGACAAAGCTTTCTGTTCTTCTCGTGTGATGTTGGATGGAGGAGGCTTAGCACTGTTAAGCACTGCTGTGACTCTTAGTCGGAGGTCCCCAGCTTCTGACTCGGACAAACTGTTATGTTTAATGGCTGACTCTACTGCAGTGATGTAATCTACTGTCGGTATATGTTTAGGGGTCACTGAGAAATTTAGTCCTTTAGCGAGCACATCCTTTTCTGTCTGTGTAAGAACCCTGTCGGATAGATTCTTTACCCAATTTTCCCTGTTGTCACTAATTTGTCTGGGTGTATCTTTAAAACTACTCCCACTGAAAGTACACCTTTTCTGCACTAAAAGGTTGTCAAACTTCCTGATTTGCCGCTCCTTACTTTTTAAATGCTCAACCATTTTAATTTTAACTATGAACTTTGTGATCTTATTATGGGCCTCTTCCCCCACTAAGGTTTCTAACCTTTTGTGAAGACTATCAAGATTATTTTGGAGGTCTAATATTTTAAAATGAAGCCTTCTAATTCTAAGATCCAAAATCCTCCTAAAGTAACTGTGCTGGATCTTTTCTGCTGTGTGACCTGCTTCTAGTGCCTTTTGCTTCATGCATTTGGGAATAACATTGTTTTGTTTGCATCTCAGGTTAAATCTTAAGTGGTTTCTAAAGTTAGCTATCTTTTTAGCAGTTTTTTCCAGCTTACGTACCAGCGCCAGGGCCTCATGCCCACAGTTGGTTGCAATGTTTCTGTGTAGGCTCTCAGTTGTCCAGGTGGTTTCCATAGTAGAGAAGCTTGAATCTTCGACTGGACTGGGTTGCTTGATGCGAGCACGTTTCGCTTCAAATCGCAGAAGCTTCCTTAGCTAAAATTCTTGCTCTGGTGCTCTGACTTCTGTCTTGACTCTTGTAGAGAAGAAAATACAGAAGCCAACAAAAGCTGGAGTTTTTTAAACCTAACTAGACCCCTCCTACCGAGAGGCCGACTGCTATAGGCTAGTGACTAAACAATAGCTCTAATTAGCACCTATTGTGCTCTAGTTAGCACCCTCCTAATGCCAGGGTAGCTGTCCCTCCTAATGATAGGACGGAAGCCTCTCCTGATGGCTCCTTTGATGACTCTCCTGATGACGTCAATGACTCATTATCATGAACAAAAGACTGAAACTGCTTTGACCTGAGTACCCCCTTGTAAACAGGGAACAAAGCCTGTCTCAGACCCCCTCCCCGGTTAAGTCTGGGTTTCAACTGTTTCACAAAGAATGCTTCCTTGACACCTCTTATTTATTTTTTTTAATTTATTTTAACTTCCTTGTCCTCAATTGTGTGGTTAGTGTCTTTCAGGTGGAGATGAACTGCAGACTGAGGTCCATTTGCACCCTCTCTGTGGTGCTGGTATAGCCTTTTGTGTAAAAGTTGCTTAGTCTCACCTATGTAGTGTTCATTAAGCCCAGGTTACACATAGACGGTTTTGTTGGCGGGCAGTACGTAGACTGAAGTTCGCGGTAGTTCCGGCTGTTTTCGCGGTGGAAAGGGGCAGAGCATTTTGCCGGTGTTTTGATTGCCGTACTAGCCGCAAATGCGCGGGTAAAACGCCACTAAATCTGCAGAATAAAGCGGCGTTTTGACGCCGTAGCATCCGGCACACGTCAGGCAATGGGGGTTAATACCCAGTTCTGTCCTTTACAATCGCAGGTTAAGATGCGCGTGAGAACGGCGGTGTTCTGCTGCCGCCGATAATGCCCTGTGTACCGCTGGATTTATCCAGGCAAATCCTGCGTTACTCCAGGAACATTTGCATATAGGCACCGCCCCCAGAGTATAATAGGCTGAAGCAGCTGTCACTGCAGGGGGAGGGAGCTCATATCTCAGCCTTTTATTCTCCTTCCTTTTTCCCTCCTCAACGTGTTGCTCATCTCCACTACAGGGCTCTCCTCTGCTTCTGAACCAGACCTCTCGGTAAGTCCTTGCCGCTGCCAATTTTCTTTTAGGAGGCATACTGGAGCTTCTCTGCAAAAATATCTGGAGCTGGCCACGAGTGAGAGGCCTGCATGCAGCGAGCTAGCGTTTTTATATTGACTGCCACCTATCGGCCGTTTGGAACGCCGTTAACCGGGAGGTGGCGTTTAGAACGACGTACTGTCCGCTAGCGCCGCCGTTTTGTCTGCCTCTGTCGCCGGTTAAAACGCCTTTGACGACGCCGATATGGGCTCTATCGCCGTTTTACATGCCGGTGGTTAGGGATACAACGCCGGCCGCCAATTACAGCGGTGTAAAATGCGGCACTACAGGAAGGAGCAGGATGACACGGCGATTAAAAAGTATCAAACGCCGTTGTTTGCATTGTCTCCGTCATCACGCGAATTCTCCGGGAGCGCTCCCGGAATTATTCGACATGTTGAATAATTTTTTTGACGATTCCCGGTAAAGCCGGAACTAAGCCACGCCCCCTAGTGCCGGTGTTGACAACGGCGTTTGATCCTTAAGACGGCCAAAAACTCCTCCGGGACGCTTCCGGGAGCTCTTACCGTCTATGTGTAAACGGGGCTTTACAACCTCAAGCAACCCAGTCCAGTCGAAGATTCAAGCTTCTCTACTATGCAAACCACATGGACAACTGAGAGCCTACACAGAAACATTGCGACCAACTGTGGGCATGAGGCCCTGGCACTGGTACGTAAGCTGGAAAAGACTGCTAAAAAGATAGCTAACTTTAGAAACCACTTAAGATTTAACCTGAGATGCAAACAAAACAATGTTATTCCCAAATGCATGAAAAGGCACTAGAAGCAGGTCACACAGCAGAAAAGATCCAGCACAGTTACCTTAGGAGGATTTTGGGTCTTAGAATTAGAAGGCTTCATTTTACAACATTAGACCTCCAAAATAATCTTGATAGTCTTCACAAAAGGTTAGAAACCTTAGTGGGGGAAGAGGCCCATAATAAGATCACAAAGTTCATTGTTAAAATTCAAATGGCTGAGCATTTAAAAAGTAAGGAGCAGCAAATCAGGAAGTTTCACAACCTTTTAGTGCAGAAAAGGCGTACTTTCAGTGGGAGTAGTTTTAAAGATACATCCAGACAAATTAGTGACAACAGGGAAAATTGGGTAAAGAATCTGTCCGACAGGGTTCTTACACAGACAGAAAAGGATGTGCTCGCTAAAGGACTAAATTTCTCAGTGACCCCTAAACATATACCGACAGTAGATTACATCACTGCAGTAGAGTCAGCCATTAAACATAACAGTTTGTCCGAGTCAGAAGCTGGGGACCTCCGACTAAGAGTCACAGCAGTGCTTAACAGTGCTAAGCCTCCTCCGTCCAACATCACAGGAGAAGGACAGAAATCTCTGTCAGCACTGCAGAAGGACCAAAGCATCCTTATCCTGCCAGCAGATAAAGGCAGATGCACGGTGGTCCTGGTCAAGATCAACAACTTGCTCAGTGACTCCAGTACATACGAACGTCTGAAGAGAGACCCCATGAGCGGCTATAAGAAGAAAATCATTAGCTACCTCCAAAACCTGGAGAAAGGGGGACTCATCGACAGGCAGACATACTACAGACTGTACCCTGGGGACGCCACTCCATGCATCTATGGACTGCCCAAAATCCACAAACAGGACGTGCTACTCAGGCCTATTGTATGTAGCACAGATTCCATCACATACAATTTGGCCAAGCACCTCAAGTGGATTTTGGCTCCTCTAGTGGGTAACTCAGACCACCATGTGGAGAACACACAAGATTTTGTGAACAAGATCAAGGACCTGCAGCTGGAGGCAGATGAATCTATGGTGTCATTGATGTTACATCGTTGTTCACCTGCATCCCCACCGCTGAGGCCATCTCAGCTGTGAGGCAGAGACTGCTGGAGCATGTGTCTCTACTTGAAAGGACCAAACTCACACCAGACCACATCTGCCAACTCTTGGAGATCTGTCTCAACACCACGTATTTCCTGTTTAGGGGGAATTACTACAGGCAGATCCATGGTTGTGCGATGGGGTCTCCGGTATCCCCCATTGTGGCCAATCTGTACATGGAGCGAGTGGAGAAGACAGCCTTGACGTCTTTCACGGGCATCTCTCCCAGTCACTGGTTCAGATATGTCGATGACACATGAGTTAAAATCAAGCAACAGGAGGTTGAGGACTTTACAGAACACATCAACTCGGTGGATTCCAATATCAAGTTCACACGTGAGGATGCCAGAAACAACCATTTAGCCTTCTTGGACTATGATGTTACGATTGGAGAGAACAGGCAGCTCCAGACAGGGGTTTACAGAAAACCCACTCACACTGACCAATATCTGCTCTTTGGCTCAAACCACCCCCTTGAACACAAGCTCGGGGTGATCAGGATTCTTCAACACAGAGCCCTACAGGTGCCCACAACTGCAGAGGGAAGGGCTAAAGAACAACAACTTGTACGGAAAGCCCTCACAGTATGTGGGTACCCACGATGGTCCCTGGACAAAGTGCAGAGGTCCCAGAAAACAAAGAGACCAGATAGACAGGAGACGGAGACAAGAAGAAGAGGAGTGTCTCTCCCTTATTTAGCAGGAGTAGGGGAAAAAATACAGAGGATCTTCAGACAGCACAAAATCCCAGGTTACTTTAAACCGGTTAACACCTTGAGACAGAAATTAGTTCACCCTAAGGACAGGATCCCTAGTTACAAACAGAGCAATGTAGTGTATTCTATCAGATGTCAGGAAAACTGTAATGAACACTACATAGGTGAGACTAAGCAACCTTTACACAAAAGGCTATACCAGCACCACAGAGAGGGCGCAAATGGACCTCAGTCTGCAGTTCATCTCCACCTGAAAGACACTAACCACACGTTTGAGGACAAGGAAGTTAAAATCTTAGCCAGAGAGAAGAAATGGTTTGAGAGAGGTGTCAAGGAAACATTCTTTGTGAAACACATGAAACCCAGCCTTAACCGGGGAGGGGGTCTGAGACACACTTTGTTCCCTGTTTACAATGGGGTACTCAGGTCAAAGCGGTTTCAGTCTTTTGTTCATGATAATGAGTCATTCATGTCATCAGAAGAGTCGTCAAGGGAGCCATTAGGAGAGGCTTCCATCCTATCATTAGGAGGGACAGCTGCCCTGGCACTAGGAGGGTGCTAACTAGAGCACAATAGGTGCTAATTAGAGCTATTGTTTAGTCACTAGCCTATAGCAGTCGGCCTCTCGGTAGGAGGGGACTGGGTAGGATTAAAAAACTCCAGCTTTTGTTGGCTTCTGTATTTTCTTCTCTACAAGAGTCAAGACAGAAGTCAGACTACCACAGCAAGAATTTTAGCTGAGGAAGCTTCTGCGATTTGAAGCGAAACGTCCTCGCGTCAAGCAACCCAGTCCAGTCGAAGATTCAAGCTTCTCTACTATGGAAACCACCTGGACAACTGACAGCCTACACAGAAAACATTTTTAAGAATTTTGCTCTTATTGTGCAACTTTTGGTTCGTGGAGGGTTAATATCCAGTTTTATGACCCAGAAAACATCATTTTTGAATTGAGCACCCCCCAAATACCCAAGGATACCTATTTTCAGGTTGTTTGCTCATTTTTCACCACAATTAAACAATTTTTAGTGTTTTGCTCTTATATTGTATGTTTTTGGGTGTTAAGGGTTAATGAGCACATTTATGACCAAGAAAACATCATTTTTGAATTTAACACCCCTAAATTACCTAGGAATAAGTGTTTTCAGGTTGTTCGCTCATATGTCAAACAAAACTTCATTTCTAAGCCTCTTTCAAGCTAAGCCCCAAGGTCTATAGGGGGTGCCAGTCCATGAACAATTTTATAGGCTAGTAGCAGAACCTTAAAATCTGATCTCACTGGGACAGGAAGCTAGTGAAGAGATGCCAAAATGGGTGTAATGTAGTTAAAGTTTCTGCTTCATGTCAAAAATATGGCAGCAGCATTTTGAACCAAATGGAGACCCCTAATGGTGGACTGCGGTAAACCAGAAAATAGAATATTGCAGTAGTCCAACCTAGAAGAGACAAACACATGAATCAGGGTCTCAGCATCAGCCATAGACAGGATAGGGCGAATCGTTGCAGTATTTTGCAGGTGGAATAAAGCAGTCCTTGTAATATCTCTAATATGGAGGTCAAGACAATGTAGGATCAAAAATTACCCCAAGTTTCCTCACTTTGTCAATGTGATGTATGACACACGAGCTGAGGCCAAGCATTAACTGGTCAAATTGATGCCGATGTCTCACTGGACCAAGAACCATCAATTCAGTCTATAAGAGTTTTAACGTAGGAAACTGCTTGACATCCAGCTTCTCACTAATGCAAGGCAATCTTCTAAGGATTTTATGTGGATGAGATTAAGTTATCGGCATGTATAACAGTATCATCAGCATAGCAGTGAAAGGTAACCCCAAAACACTGCAATATGTGCCCAAGGGGTGCTATATAAAGGGAGAAAAGCAGGGGGCCTAAGACAGACCCCTGTGGAACCCCAAATTTCATGTCACTAAGGTTAGAGTTAGTGTTATTGTACAAAACACAGTGAGAACGACTGGTCAGGTATGACGTCAACCATGCAAGGGCACTCCCAGTAATCCCAAAATGATTCTCCAGCCTGTCAAGTAGAATATGATGATTCACATTATCAAACACAGCACTGAGATCTGACAGCACCAGAACTGTAGTGGTGTCTGAATCCATTGCAAGTAGAAGATCATTCACCACTTCAATGAGAGCTGTCTCTGTGGGGGTGATTCCACTGAATCGGTACGTTTTCGGCTTTGGAAATTTTTAAATTAAAGTCATTTTTTTTCGCAATCTTTAAAATATCAGCCGAAAGAAGACATCTTAAAGTGACAAGAAATGACATGGGTCCATCTCAGGCTATCTATTTTATTTATGTTATGAGACATTCTCTACTTCATTATATGATTCATTCGTCAACCCTGTTACGGACAAAATGGTTAATGTTCCATATATTTAGAAGTAATTATGTGTAACAGTTTACACATGAATGGGTAGTAAATCTGTCCCTCTTTTCACTGTATTTTTTTCAGATCATTAATACGAGGGCTGTCCGTAAAGTATAGGTCCTTTTTATTTTTTTCAAAAACTATATGGATTTCATTCATATGTTTTTACGTCAGACATGCTTGAACCCTCGTGCGCATGCGTGAGTTTTTCCACGCCTGTCGGTGACGTCATTCGCCTGTGAGCACTCCTTGTGGGAGGAGTCGTCCAGCCCCTCGTCGGAATTCCTTTGTCTGAGAAGTTGCTGAGAGACTGGCGCTTTGTTTGATCAAAATTTTTTCTAAACCTGTGAGACACATCGAAGTGGACATGGTTCGAAAAATTAAGCTGGTTTTCAGTGAAAATTTTAACAGCTGATGAGAGATTTTGAGGTGATTCTGTCGCTTTAAGGACTTTTCACGGTGCGAGACGTCGCGCAGCGCTCTCAGGCAGCGTCATCAGCCTGTTTCAAGCTTAAAACCTCCACATTTCAGGCTCTATTGATCCAGGACGTCGTGAGAGAACAGAGACGTTTCAGAAGAAGTCGGTTTCAGCATTTTATCTGGATATTCCACTGTTAAAGGAGATTTTTTTAATGAAAGACGTGCGGACGGGTCCGCGCGTCGGGACGCAGCCGATGCGGCGGCACAGGAAAAACACCTCCGTGTTGATAACCATTTGTTAAAATCCAGTTGGCTTTTGATGGCTTTCAGTGGAGTGAGTATATGAGAAATTGTTTATCAGCTGGAGATGTTCCAACTTGTCCTTAAGGCTTCCAGCAGAGGTGTTTTTCCTGTGACGGAGCGTCGCGGCGGCTGCGAGCCGACGCTGCAATCCGCCCGCACGTCTTTCATTAAAAAAATCTCCTTTAACAGTGGAATATCCGGATAAAATGCTGAAATCGACTTCTTCTAAAGAGTGAGTCACACATCCTTAAAAAGTTTTGTTGGTATAGGATCACATAAGCAGGTTGTGCTTTCTGTAGACATTACGAGTTTTGTCAGTACACCTAGTGAGATACTATCAAATTCTCTAAATCTAGGTAATGTCTCAGTAATGGCACCCACCTCAATAGCAGGGTGTAGTGGCTGGGTTAAGGCATGCTGGGATATGTTCAACCTAATGTCTTCTATTTTCTTCTCAAAGTAATCCAGAAAATCTTGTGCTGTAAAAGAAGAGCGAACTACAGGTGGCGTCCATGTATAGGTTTGCCACCGTGTCGAACAATAACTTATGTTATGTTTGTTTTTGATGATGAAATCAGAGCAATAGGTCCGCATTGTAGCCAGTAATGCATTCATATAGTCTAAGATAGCATCACGCCACGCAAGGTGGAATACTTCTAATTTTGAACTACGCCATCTCCGTTCTACACCTCTAGCCTTATGCTTGAGGTCACGCAAGTAATCATTGAACCATCGTTGTGTGCGTGTGTGTGTGTGGGGGGGGGGGGGGTTAACAAAGGTGGCACAATCATGTCGAGTGTAGTTTTGAGTGCTGAGTTTAAACTATCCACAAGACTGTCGACTGATTGGGCTTTTCCCAAACGTGAAGCTAAGATATCAGGCAGTCTAGCTTCAAGTTCAGTCGTACTTGAGGATTTGATGTATCACCGTAGTGATAAATAAGGTTGCTGTTCTACAAAACACAGCAGTGAAACTGTAAACCTAATAAGTGAGTGATCAGAGACGACCGAAGCAAGAGGCATGATGTCAATATTCGTGACAGCAATACCACATGTGAGAACTAAATCCAGGGTATTTACATGAATGTGCATCGAGTCCTGAATGCATTGCTGAAATCATAATGCATCCACAATTTCCATAAATGATTTGCAGAGGGGATCAGAAGGCTTATTTATATGAATGTTAAAGTCACCAATAATCAGAATGTTATCTGCACCTGTTGACAAGTTAGAGATGAACGCACCAAATTTATCTAAGAATTCAGAGTATGGGCCAGAGGGCCTATATACGAGATCTGTTAGAAAAGTATCGGACCTTATTCTTTTTTGTAAAAACCTGATGTATTTGAATCAAGCCTGCTTGTGTGAGCCATCCTTGAACCTTTGTGCGCATGCATGAATTTTTTCACACCTGTCGATCGCGTCAGTTGCTGGCAAGGAGCGATTGAGTGAGGACATATACAGCACGCTAGGCAGATTTTTATTGCAAGGTAAATGACGGAACGAATGCAGTAGCGCCACATCAAAGTTTGCCAGAAACTGAGCGACAGCCAGGTGGAAACCATTCGGAAGATTCAGACAGCTTTCAGTGACGATGATATGGGAATCACACAGATTACGGAGTGGTACAACCGGTTTAAAGACATCCGCACAACGGTGGAGAGTGAGCGACGCTCCGGTCGGCCATCAACAAGCCGAAATGACCAGATCATTTCCAAAGTGAATGCTGTGGTGATGCAGGACCATCATATGACTATCGGAGAGATTGCGGAAGAGGTGGACATCAGCACATTTTCGGCACATTCCATTGTGACAGAAGATTTGGCAATGAAAGGAGTGGCGGCAAAATTCTTTCCTGAAGCTTCTGACGGAGCAAAAGCAGATTCGCAGGTCATTTCAGCATGTTGATGGCTGCCCGGAGTGTCGCTCACTCTCCACCGTTGTGCGGATGTCTTTAAACAAGGGGGCGGAGATTGCGGCTACGTCACACTCTGGCGGTTTCCACAACCTGAAAAAAGTTCAAGTTCGCCATCTTGAATTTGCGTGCCTGAACCACAAAAAAGCTTTAAAAAACAGCAGAACAGTTCTCCCATCACCCTGCTGGGAGAAGCTTTTTTTTTCAGCTACTTTTTGGAGTGACGCCGACCGAGGGAGGACTGACGACTTGGTGGGATATCGATTGAACCATGACAGCGGGCCGACCCGCACGGAGAAGCCGGCTTCGGGCATCATCCCTGGGTAGACCGAGGCAGGCAGCCGGGGGGATGGAGCAGACCCACTCAGTCCAAAATCTCCCACTTTTTGGATATATGCGAAGTCCCAGTTTGCCCAACGGAGTTTAGTTCTGCAGCTTTTTCGAGGTGAGAATAATATTAAAATAAAACGTGACATTTGCACTGCTGTGAAGGTTTAATGATCGGCTAATGTTAGCGTAGCCTTTAGTGAACGCTTTAATTTGTAAATGGTTCAGTCTTTCTTATTTTTACCAAATAAAGCTACAGCTTTTTTCAGACACCACAAAAGCTCAACTTTAACTTTTTTTAGGGCATTTTTTCCATAGTTTTTTGCCCCCTTTCTTACATATAAACTCTTTAGTGTTTCTTTATATTTAAAGAAATATTTTTATTTGTCCCAATCAAGAACATTTGCTGTGCAGACACCACAAAGTCCAGTCGAAAGAAAACATCTCTGCTCTTCAAAATAGGACAAAAGCAACACCACCAGAGTTCGAAGCTGCAGAAGAGACCTTCATCTGGTCCCGAGAATCCAGCATAACATCACCTGCTTCTAAATAAAAGGCTCTTTCAACAGCAACTATTTTATTATTTTTTAAAAGCTGTTTCATGTTATATTTTAACAATAAATGAACGGATCATTAAAAATGTCCACGAATCAAAGTCAAAAGACATTTGCGCAGGTAGAAGCTCTCCACTTACTGCGCTCAAATTCATATTTTAGAAATGACTCTGTCCTGATAACAACATTAAAGGCAATTACATATTTTGACGAAATTACAAGTTGAAATGACTATAAAAAAATTCATCATGAGGTTTATGTCACAGAAATCCTACTTTACAATCACACTGCAGTCATTGTTAAATTATTTCCTGTTGCATTTATAATAAACACTTGTATTTATTTAGTGTCTGTTTTACTGGTTGAAATGAGATATAAATAATCTGCCAGACTTTTAAAAATGTACAAGTTTCCATTTCCATTTGTCTAAAAATAAATGTCCAAGGTTCCTTATGTTAAACAAGAAATTATCTAATCTGAAATAACAGGTGGTTTTAATTTACAGATTAAAGGTTTCTAAAGAACCATTTACTGATTTATTTAGCTGTTTTAATTGCAAGTGTTCTAAACTTTTTTAAACAGTAATCAGAAATTCTGAGGTAACAAACAACAACAACAAAAAAACATTTCCAAGGATTTTTCTTCAGAAAACTGCTCTATAAATGAACAGTCTTGTGACACATTTCTGTTTTTGTACAGATCAGTGGTTTCTGCACCGAACTGTTTTGTATAGACCAGTGGTTCCTGCCACTCGTCTTCTGTGTTTTCCGTGTCATTCCTATTGGACAGCGCGAAGCTACCTCACGGCTCAGCACGTCAAAAGTTGAATTGGATTGAACTTTAACCGCATCATCCTGCCGACAAGCGGCAACACGACGCTTCTGACTCATCTAAAAAGCAACGCATCTCATTGAAAATAATGCTTTTTAGACCGATTTTTGACACTTCTGACGCGTCTGACGCTTTCAATGTGAAAGGCTCTTTCGGCTTCTTAAAAGTTCTCCTCACGACTCTTACCAGTTTGGCACCGTAGGAGCCCTCTTAAGGTCTAAGGTGCTTTGCGGACAACTTTCATCTTACCCAAGGAAAATTCTAAGAAATGTCTAACAAGTCGAGAAATTCTATGATTTTTCTTAGAATAACATCACTCTGAGCTATTTTTTAGCCTTAGGCTGCTTCGTGCATACAGGCCCAGAAAAATATTCAATAAATTCAGGTGTGATGTCACCAAATTCGCTGATAGTATCAATGGTCTCCTGCTGGTTATATGACATCACTCAGTCTGGAAAAATGTCTGTGAAAAACCTTGGAGAATTTTTCATTGTTTAAATTTTCAATAGGTCAATGTGTAAAATATGACAGGGTTATCGCAACTGGCCCATCTTTACAGGTACTCTGCACCACTGCCGAGTACCTGTACTCCCTGCACCATCTGTGGGCCAGTGGCATTGCTCTCTCCTCTCCTTCCATCTTTCCAGCACCAGCACGTGGCAGGAGTGGAGTGGCTACCACAGGTCATCAGATGGGCACCCTCTCTTCCTCAGCCTGGCACCAGCAGCCCTCCCACCACACAGCTTTGTGCTCAAAGTTGGTGCCCCAGTCATGCATCTGTGGAATCTCGACTCACCCAAGCAATGGAATTTAACCCGACACACATTTAAGAAGATGATGCCAAGAGTCCTGGAGGCCACAGTAATGACAGGCAAGGTCAAGGGAGAAGATGTCTTTAAACCAAGTATTCCACTTATCCCATCAGACCTGCCAATTGAGTTCAGGCGTCTGCAGAAGGAAAAGTGATGTAACACAGTGGTAAACATACCACTGTCCCAGCTTTATTGAAACATGTTGCAGGCATCCATTTCAAAATGAGCAAATATTTGCACAAAAACAATAAAGGTTATGAGTTTGAACATTAAATATCTTGTCTTTGTGGTGTATTCAATTGAATATAGGTTGAGGAGGATTTGCAAATCATTGTTGAAAGGTTACTCTTTCCTAATTAGGCCTTATCAAAGTTTGGGTTAATCAGTGCTACCCTGTAGGAATGTAGCCTGTAAGGGACGGGGAGGAAGATTTCCAGGGTGAGGGGGAAGATATCATAGGATAATGTTAACTGAAAAGCTAATCCGCTAACAAAAAAAGTTAGCTTTGCTATTTAGCATTTAGCGGATTAGCAGAACTAAGCAACATTAACTTAAAACATCAATGAAGTATGAATTCTGAGATTATAGACATAAGTCAGTAAACACAACAGAATTGGTACACAACTTTGCTATAATGTCCGATTCATGTGTATAATCTCAGAATTCAGTCTTTAATTATGTTTGAAGATGAATAGAAATTACTGAACAGATTTTGTTACCTGAGTAACTCAGACATTGGAAAATTGGCCACTGCCAAACAACGATCATACACACATTTTTAGCTGCACAAGAGAACTGAAATAATCGTCAACGATCCTCACTTCCTAACCAAAATGGACAAGAACAGAGACACTATCATTTTGAGAAGAAAAGGAAATGAAGACACTCTCACCTTTACAGTCAAAATTATTGACTTAAAGAAGGATAATGATATTGAAGAGGAGAGAGTAAGGACATTTCAGCAGACCACAGAGGAAGGTTTGGAAAAAGTCAAGAATCTTTTCAGTGGTCTGCAAGAGGACCTCCATAAGGTCAAGCAGCAAACCGAACGTCTTCAGGAAGACTTCCAAAAGCACTGCCAAGGGTGTAGAAAAGAACTGATGGAGAGTCTGATACAAGCTGTGGAAGACCGTTTGATGAAACACCTCCAAAAGGTCATTAATGACAGAACTGAGCACAATGACAGGAAGTCTCTGGTAGAGCAAGTGGACATGCAGCAACACATTATTGAAACTTTGACAGGAAAGCTGGACAAACAGCAAGTACTGCTGGAGAAGCTGATGTCATTGAAAATTTCAGCAGAAGCTCAGAAGACAGCTCTGAAAGAGCACAGCAACAGCCAGATCGACATTCTGTCCAAACAGCTGGAGACTCTGCAGGACAAACTCAATGTTATTTCTCAGAAGCAGACCACAGAGACCACATCTGTCAAGCATAAGTCAAAGCTTGAGGAGGATGTGGATCTTCTGAAAGAGACTATGAGCAAGTGGCAATGTGAGCAGAAAAAACACATGCAAACAACCTTCAGTTGTCTACAGCAGCTCTGCACGAAGCAAGAAATCCTCACAAAAAAGGAGGAACAAAGTGCGTGTACACTGGAGAAGACACTGAGGCCTGAATTTACAAAGCAGCTCACCACAATCCAGGAGAAACAGAAAACACTGGAGCAAAATGTGAAGGAGATGGAGAACAACATGGGGAAGCTCTCCACTAACCTGGAGGAAAAAGTGCTCCAGACTGAGGTGGAACCCCTTTTGCCGATGAACAAGAAAGCAGTTGTTCGTGTCAAAAAAGCGGAGGAGAAGGTGGAGGACTATGCCAAGAAAAAGATGAAAAAGCATGGCTCAAAAATGTCTCTCAATACTGATGTTTCCCAGATGAGCAAAGAACCAGCTGAGACAACACCATTCACAACCACCAAGACCGTGACAATGACACCACCTACACATCGCCCTGAAAATAAGTTGCCACCAATTAATCACCCGGAAAATAACACCCTGACAATGACACCACCTACACATCACCCCCAAAATAAGTTTCCACCAATTAATCACCCGGAAAATAACACCCTGACAATAACACCATTAACATGTCACCCCCAAATTAAGTTGTCACCAATTAATCGCCCGAAAAATGAGATATTGAAACGTTCAGGCTCAGTTTTGTTCATGACCTTAAATCCAAAAGAGGAAAAACGGTTGTTTCAAAATTAAAAGTAAAAGATGATAATGATGTTTTGTCATAGCGGTTTTACAGAAGGAGTCCTGCAACCTCTTCCAAGGCCAAAAAAATTCAACCAGAGCAGCACTGAAACTGCTTTGCAACTGGTTTGATGAGGGCTTGGAGGAGGAAGTGAAGCACCTTTGAAAGAAGTTGGTGAAAAGACCCATCCTGACCTGGACTTTGTAAAGCCTTTTATGATGTTTTTTCAGACTCTTTGTATATTTATTTATTTTGAATCTAATTAAAAACACTATTTAAAAACCAGAAAAGCGTGTTTTCTATCTTCACCTTTATTTTGAACTGCAGTTGGTTCTCACCCTAGTGCTGGCAAATTATTGCCTGCACCTGGACAAACGTGCACCTCAAATTTAACAACCACAGATTAATGATACAAGGGTGATATATCAAAACAAATCCATTAATTGGTTTATTTTCATAATACAGACATTTGATTTGGTGCAAACAGGAACTTACACTCATGCATTTTACAAGGTATGCCCCCTGGATGCCCCGTTGGAGAGGTCGTCCATGCACGTCCCATCGGGAGGAGGCCCCGGGGAAGACCCAGGACACGCTGGAGGGACTACGTCTCGCAGCTGGCTTGGGAATGCCTCGTGGTTCCCCTGGAGGAGCTGGGGGAGGTGTGTGTGGATCGGGAGGTCTGAGTGGCTTTGCTTGAGCTGCTGCCTCCGCGACCCGACCTCGGATGAAGCAGAAGAAAATGGATGGATGGATATCTCAAGGTAACCAATAATTTCCAAAGTGGTGTTATGTCCATGACCAAAGGCTCTTATATAGCTGACTTCAACCATTGTGCCCTTTGTGACAGTTATTGTACAGAACAATGTGCTACTCACAACCATTTATATTAAAGCAACCTGTGTGGGGCTGGTACCTTTATCTGGCATGAAGTATATCTTGTTTAATGTATGTAATAAACTGTTTCATACATGTATGCAGGCTGTTTCTCATCATATGGCTGCTAATCTACACTCAACAAAAATATAAACGCAACACTTTTGGTTTTGCTCCCATTTTGTATGAGATGAACTCAAAGATCTAAAACTTTTTCCACATACACAATATCACCATTTCCCTCAAATATTGTTCACAAACCAGTCGAAATCTGTGATAGTGAGCACGTCTCCTTTGCATAGATAATCCATCCCACCTCACAGGTGTGCCATATCAAGATGCTGATTAGACACCATGATTACTGCACAGGTGTGCCTTAGACTGCCCACAATAAAAGGCCACTCTGAAAGGTGCAGTTTTATCACATAGCACAATGCCACAGATGTCGCAAGATTTGAGGGAGCGTGCAATTGGCATGCTGACAGCAGGAATGTCAACCAGAGCTGTTGCTCGTGTATTGAATTTTCATTTCTCTTCCATAAGCCGTCTCCAAAGGTGTTTCAGAGAATTTGGCAGCACATCCAACCAGCCTCACAACCGCAGACCACGTGTAACCACACCAGCCCAGGACCTCCACATCCAGCATGTTCACCTCCAAGATCCTCTGAGACCAGCCACTCAGACAGCTGCTGAAACAATCGGTTTGCATAACCAAAGAATTTCTGCACAAACTGTCAGAAACCGTCTCAGGGAAGCTCATCTGCATGCTTGTCGTCCTCATCTGGGTCTCGACCTGACTCCAGTTCGTCGTCCTAACCGACTTGAGTGGGCAAATTCTCACATTCGCTGGCGTTTGGCACGTTGGAGAGGCGTTCTCTTCACGGATGAATCCCGGTTCACACTGTCCAGGGCAGATGGCAGACAGCGTGTGTGGCGTCGTGTGGGTGAGCGGTTTTCTGATGTCAATGTTGTGGATCGAGTGGCCCAGGTCTCACAAAACGTACATTGCAAAACGTGAATATCATTCATAATATATATATATATATATATATATATATATATATATATATACACACATATATATATATTGATTTCAGTTTACAGATCATGGTGGGGGTGGGGTTATGGTATGAGCAGGGTCTGTTATGGACGAAGAACACAGGTGCATTTTATTGATGGCATTTTGAATGCACAGAGATACCGTGACGAGATCCTGAGGCCCATTGTTGTGCCATACATCCAAGAACATCACCTCATGTTGCAGCAGGATAATGCACGGCCCCATGTTGCAAGGATCTGTACACAATTCTTGGAAGCTGAAAATGTCCCATTTCTTGCACCGCCGGCATACTCACCAGACATGTCACCCATTGAGCATGTTTGGGATGCTCTGGACCGGCGTATACGACAGCGTGTACCAGTTCCTGCCAATATCCAGCAACTTCGCACAGCCATTGAAGAGGAGTGGACCAACATTCCACAGGCCACAATTGACAACCTGATCAACTCTATGCGAAGGAGATGTGTTGCACTGCATGAGGCAAATGGTGGTCACACCAGATACTGACTGGTACCCCCCCCCCCAATAAAACAAAACTGCACCTTTCAGAGTGGCCTTTTATTGTGGACAGTCTAAGGCACACCTGTGCACTAATCATGGTGTCTAATCAGCATCTTGGTATGGCACACCTGTGAGGTGGGATGGATTACCTCAGCAAAGGAGAAGTGCTCACTATCACAGATTTAGACTGGTTTGTGAACAATATTTGAGGGAAATGGTGATATTGTGTATGTGGAAAAAGTTTTAGATCTTTGAGTTCATCTCATACAAAATGGGAGCAAAACCAAAAGTGTTGCGGTTATATTTTTGTTGAGTATATACGAGGGCTGTCAATAAAGTAAGGGTCCTTTTTATTTTTTTCAAAAACTATATGGATTTCATTCATATGTTTTTACGTCAGACATGCTTGAACCCTCGTGCGCATGCGTGAGTTTTTCCACGCCTGTCGGTGACGTCATTCGCCTGTGAGCATTCCTTGTGGGAGGAGTCGTTCAGCCCCTCGTCGGAATTCCTTTGTCTGAGAAGTTGCTGAGAGACTGGCGCGTTGTTTGATCAAACTTTTTTCTAAACCTGTGAGACACATCGAAGTGGACACGGTTCGAAAAATTAAGCTGGTTTTCAGTGAAAATTTTAACGGCTGATGAGAGATTTTGAGGTGATTCTGTCGCTTAAGGACTTCCCATGGTGCGAGACGTCGCTCAGCGCTCTCAGCCGCCGTCGTCAGCCTGTTCAAGCTGAAAACCTCCACATTTCAGGCTCTATTGATCCAGGACGTCGTGAGAGAACAGAGACGTTTCAGAAGAAGTCGGTTCAGCATTTTATCCGGATATTCCACTGTTAAAGGAGATTTTTAAATGAAAGACGTGCGGACGGATCCGCGCGTCGGGACGCAGCCGACGAAAAAAACACCTCCGTGTTAATAACCATTTGTAAAATCCAGGCGGCTTTTGATGGCTTTCAGTGGAGTGAGTATATGAGAAATTGTTTAACAGGCAGGACATGTTCCAACTTGTCCTTAAGGCTTTCAACAGAGGTGTTTTTCCTGTGGCGGAGCGTCGCGGCGGCTGCGTCCCGACGCGCGGACCCGTCCGCACGTCTTTCATTAAAAAAATCTCCTTTAACAGTGGAATATCTGGATAAAATGCTGAAACCGACTTCTTCTGAAACTTCTCTGTTCTCTCACGACGTCCTGGATCAATAGAACCTGAAATGTGGAGGTTTTCAGCTTGAACAGGCTGACGACAGCGGCTGAGAGCGCTGCGCGATGTCTCGCACCGTGGGAAGTCCTTAAAGCGACAGTATCACCTCAAAATCTCTCTTCAGCCGTTAAAATTTTCACTGAAAACCAGCTTAATTTTTTGAACCGTGTCCACTTCGATGTGTCTCACAGGTTTAGAAAAAATTTTGATCAAACAACGCGCTAGTCTCTCAGCAACTTCTCAGACAAAGGAATTCCGACGAGGGGCTGGACGACTCCTCCCACAAGGAGTGCTCACAGGCGAATGACGTCACCGACAGGCGTGGAAAAACTCACGCATGCGCACGAGGGTTCAAGCATGTCTGACGTAAAAACATATGAATGAAATCCATATAGTTTTTGAAAAAAATAAAAAGGACCGTTACTTTATTGACAGCCCTCGTATACATAAAGGGCTAATTATGTCCCTCTGTCTGTCTGTCGGTCTGTCTGTCCGGGATAAACTCCCAAACTATAACATGTTGCCCTAAAAATTATAAATTCTGAATCCTCATTACATGGGGAACAAACTGGTACCATTTTTTAAAAAGTTGAACGTAACCAATAATTTAATGCTTTAATCTATTCTCTTTTTATCTTTTATGGTTACTGGGCAACCAGGTCAAGCCTTACAAAAATTATAAAGCGGTCAGAATTCTAATTCTCCCGATCCACACACACCTCCCCCAGCTCCTCCGGGGGAACCCCAAGGCGTTCCCAAGCCAGCCGAGAGATGTAGTCCCTCCAGCTTGTCCTGGGTCTTCCCCGGGGCCTCATCCCAATGTGACGTACCCGGAACACCTCTCCAGCGAGGCGTCCAGGGGGCGTCCGGAAAAGATGCCCGAGCCACCTCAACTGACTCCTTTCGACGTGAAGGAGCAGCGGCTCAACTCCGAGCTCCTCCAGAGTGACCGAGCTCCTCACCCTATCTCTAAGGGAGCGCCCAGACACCCTGTGGAGGAAACTCATCTCGGCCGCTTATACTCGCGATCTTGTTCTTTCAGTCATGAGCCAAATCTCATGACCATAGGTGAGGGTCGGAACATAGATCGATCAGTAAATCGAGAGCTTTGCCCCCCACTCACCTCTCTCTTCTCCACCATGGTCCGATACAGTGACCGCATCACTGTAGATGCTGCACCGATCCGTCTATTGATCTCACGCTCCATCCGTCACTCTCTTGTGAACAAGACCCCGAGATACTTAAACTCTTCCACTTGAGGCAAGGACACTCCACTGACCTGAAGATGGAAAACCACTTTTTCCGGTCGAGAACCATGGCCTCGGATTTGGAGGTGATTTTCATCCCGGAAGCTTCACACTCAGCTGCAAACCACCCCAGTGCACGCTCGCGATCGCGTTCTTTCGGTCAAGAGCCAAATCTCATGACCATAGGTGAGGATCGGAACGTAGATCGATCGGTAAATCGAGAGCTTTGCCCCCTTGCTCAGCTCTCTCTTCACCACGACGGTCCGATACAGCAATCGCATCACTCCAGATGCTGCACTGATCCGTCTATCGATCTTAAGCTTCACCCATCCCTCACTCGTGAACAAGACCCTGAGATACTTAAACTCTTCCACTTGAGGCAAGGACACTCCACCGACCTGAAGAGGGCAAAGCACCTCCGGTCGAGAACCATGGCCTCGGATTTGGAGGTGCTGATTTTCATCCCGGACGCTTCACACTTGGCTGCAAACCACCCCAGTGCATGCTGAAGGTTATGATTTGACGAAGCCAACAGAACCACATCATCCGCAAACAGCAGAAACGAGATTTTGTGGTTCCCAAACCAGACCCCCTCTACACCCTGGCTGCGCCTAGAAATTCTGTCCATAAAAATAATGAACAGAACTGGTGACAAAGGGCAGCCCTGGCAGAGGCCAACGTGCACTGGAAACAGGTTTTACTTACTACCGGCAATGCGAACCAAGCTCCTGCTGCAGGCATACAGGGACCAGATAGCCCTTAGCAAAGGACCCCGGACCCCGTACTCCCGGAGCACTCCCAACAGGGTGCCCCGAGGGACACGGTCAAACGCCTTCTCCAGATCCACAAAACACGTGGACTGTTTGGGCGAACTCCTATGAACCCTCGAGCACCCGATGGAGCGTGTAGAGCTGGTCCAGTGTGCAGCGACCAGTACGAAAACCACACTGCTCCTCCTGAATCTGCGGTGCGACAATCGGTCAAATTCTCCTCTCCAGTACTCTGGAATAAACCTTACCGGGGAGGCTGAGGAGTGTGATCCCCCGAAAGTTGGAACACACCCTCCGGTCCCCCTTCTTAAACAGAGGTCCCTCTGTTTAAGAAGGACCACCCCGGTCTGCCAATCCAGAGGCACTGTCCCCGATCACCACGCGATGTTGCAGAGGCGTGTCAGCCAAGACAGTCCCACAACATCCAGAGACTTAAGGTACTCAGGACGGATTTCATCCACCCCAGGAGCCTTGCCACCGAGGAGCTTTCTAACCACCTTGGTGACTTCGACCTGGATAATGGATGAGTCCGCCTGTGAGTCCCCAGTCTCTGCTTCCTCTTCGTAAGACGTGACGATGGGATTGAGGAGATCCTCGAAGTACTCCTTCCACTGCCGGAGAACATCTGCCAGTCAGGGTCAACAGCTCTCCACCCGCACTGTTTACAGAGAGCTGCTTCCACCTCCTGAGGCGTCGGACGTTTTGTCAGAATCTCTTAGAGGCCGACCGATAGTCCTCCTCCATGGCCTCCCCGAACTCCTCCCAAGTTTTTGCCTCTGCGACCGCACGGGCTGTGGCATGCTTGGCCTGCCAATACCTGTCAGCTGCCTCTGGGGTCCCACCTACCAACAAAGATAAGTAGGACACCTTCTTCAGCTTGATGGCATCCCTTACTTACGGTGTCCACCACTGGGTTCGGGGATTGCCGCTGCGACAGGCACCAGAGAAGTTGCGACCACAGCTACGAGCGGCCGCATCGACAATGGAGGTGGAGAACATGGTCCACTCGGACTCCATGTCTCCAAAATCCCCCGGGATCTGGGAGAAGCTCTCCCGGAGGTGGGAGTTGAAGACCTCGCTGACAAAGGGTTCCGCCAGTCATTCCCACCAGACCCTCATGATACGTTTGGGCCTGCCAGGTCTGACTGGCTTCCTCCCCTCCCAGCGAATCCAACTCACCACCAGGTGGTGATCGGTCGACAGCTCTGCCCCTCTCTTCACTCGAGTGTCCGAGACACATGGCCGAAGGTCAGATGATCCGACTACAAAGTCGATTATCGACCTCTGGCTCAGGGTGTCCTGGTGCCACGTGCACTTATGGACACCCTTGTGCTCGAACATGGTGTTCGTGATGGACAAACTGTGACTAGCACAGAAGTCCAACAACTGAACACCACTCAGGTTCAGATCGGGGAGGCTGTGCTTCCCGATCACCCTCCTCCAGGTCTCACTGTCGCCGCCCACGTGGGCGTTGAAATACCCCAGGAGAACAATGGAGTCCCCAGTCAGAGCACTATCTAGTACCCCTCCCTGGGACTCCAGGAAGGTCGGGTACTCTGCACTGCTGCTCAGCCCGTAGGCCGAGACAACGAAGGCGTAGGGACGTGACCATCTTGTTCACCGGAGTGAACTCCAACACATGGCGACTGAGCTGGGGAGCAATAAGCAATGCGACCCCAGCTCTCCGCCTCTCCCCGTGGGCAACGCCAGAAAAATGAAGCATCCAGCCCCTCTCCAGGAGTTGTGTACCAGAGCCCAAGCTGTGCGTGGAGGTGAGCCCGACTATCTCTAGTCAGTATCTCTCAACCTCCCGCACAAGCTCAGGCTCCTTTCCCTCCAGCGAGGTGACATTCCATGTCCAACAGCCAGGGGAAGTGAGCATGGACCGGGCCGCCGTGCCACCGGCCCTCGAACGCCACCCAATCCTCTCTGCACCCGACCCTGATGGCACCCTCTGCAGGTGGTGAACCCACAGGAGGGCGGACCCACATCGCTCTTTCGGGCTGAGCCCGGCCGGGTAACATGGGCTAAGGCCTGACCACCAGGTGCTCACGCGCGAGCCCCAACCCCAGGCCTGGCTCCAGGGTGCAGCCGCGGCTCCGCCATACCAGGCGATGTCTCGGTCCTTGATTTTTTACTGGTCATGGAGGTTCTGAACTGGCCTTAGTCTGTTATAGTCCAAACTATAATATGTAGCCCTAAAAATTATATATATTCTGAATCCTCATGACATGGGGAACAAACTGGTACCAGTCATGCTCCTGCGGAATCTCGACCCACCCAAGATCTGCAATGGAACGCGACTCACAATTAAGAAATTGATGCCAAGAGTCCTGGACGCCACAGTAATGACAGGCAATGCCAAGGGAGAAGATGTCTTTATACTAAGGATTCCACTTATCCCATCAGACACATGCCATTTGAGTTCAGGCGTCTGCAGTTCCCAGTCAAACCCAACTTTGCAGTGTCCATCAACAAGGCTCAGGGACATTCCCTTAAGGTGGTTGAACTGAATCTGGCAGAGCCTGTGTTCTCCCACAGCCAGTTGTATGTTGGATGCTCTTTATCTGTTACAGAATTCTGCTTTAATCATTATTGCTAGAAATCTTAGACAAAAATAACTTTCACTTTTTTTCTTTATGGTTACTGGGCAACCAATAATTTAATGCTTTAATCTATTCTCTTGATCTATTTATCTTTTATGGTTACTGGGCAACCTGACACTGGATGACCAGGTCAAGCTGCCCTTTGGTCACACTGTTCATGACATATGTGAGTTGGTGGCCAAAGTTCCCAGTCAAACCCAACATGGGCAACAAACCATGTCCTTTTCATGCTGCAACTGCTGCTGAGCTGACCCTAGCACCCACAGCTATACAGCTTTGAGCTGAGCCTAGCCCACACAGCTATAGGTATAAAGTTTTTCTGCAGGCCTGCTGACCAGCACAGCTAGGTCTCTGGTCCAGCACACAGCACATTCAAGCACAGCACACTCAGCACAGCAAAGCCATGACACACTCAGCAAAACAACAACATGCTTAGGCTATGGCTGTGGGTATGACCACACAGATTCAAATTTCCAGCCCTGGATATGTGTTGGCTATCTCTGTTTATTTAATCCCTTTGTACAGCACACTCAGCACAGCACAGCCCTGTTTACTATTCATTTGAGGATATCAGCAATTAAAAAAACATTTTTCTTTATGTCCCTTATTAGGGTGGAACAAATGCTTTAATTCTACCACAACTGTAGTAATAGAACTTTAGGCCTTCAAAATGTGCCTAACAACACATAATACAATAAAAATATAACTGAAGATGCATTTCAAAGGAAATATGTCCTGACTTTTCTGTAAAAAACAAAATAAAAGGGAGTTGTAGTAAAATGTCAGAACCATGACTGACAATCTACCCTTATAAATGTACAGTATTCTGTCAAAATCATCTAGCATTCTCCTGAAGATGTGTCTGATTATTATTTTGAGACTGGTACTGGTACGGTATCAGTTGTGAACCTGAGGGTGGAGGCATGTGGTGACATGGTGCTTGTAGAATTGTGTATGTGTGTAGAGGAGGTGGACGTCCCTGCTTCTTTCAGCAAGACAATGCCAAGCCGCATTCTGCACGTGTTATAACAGCGTGGCTTCATAGTAAAAGAGTGCGGGTACTAGACTGGCATGCCTGCAGTCCAGTCTAGTTCCAGTCAGGTGGGTTCAAATCCCCACCTGACTGGAAAATCACTAAGGGCCCTTGGGCAAGGCCTTTAATCCCCTATTTCTCCTGGTGTGTACTGAGTGCCTTGTATGGCAGCACCCTGACATCGGGGTAAATGTGAGGCATAATTGTAAAGCGCTTTGAACATCTGATGCAGATGGAAAAGCACTATATAAATGCAGTCCATTTACCATTTGCCATTCCAGACCTGTCGCCCATTGAAAATGTGTGGCGCATTATGAAGCACAAAATACTACAACGAAGACCCGGGACTGTTGAATAACTGAAGTCATACATCAAGCAAGAATGGGAAAGAATTTACAAAGCTTCAACAATTAGTGTCCTCAGTTCCCAAACGCTTATTGAGTGTTGTTAGAAGGAAAGGTGATGTAACACAGTGGTAAACATACCACTGTCCCAGTTTTTTTGAAACATGTTGCAGGCATCCATTTCAAATTGAGCAAATATTTGCACAAAAACAATTAAGTTTATCATTTTGAACATTAAATATCTTGTCTTTGTGGTGTATTCAATTGAATATAGGTTGAAGAGGATTTGCAAATCATTACTGAAAGGTTACTCTTTCCTGATTAGGCCTTATCAAGGTTTGGGTTAATCAGTGCTACCCTGTAGGAATGTAGCCTGTAAGGGGCGGGGAGGAAGATTTCCAGGGTGAGGGGGAAGATAATCCTAGGATAAAAAAAAGTTATCTTTGCTATTTAGCAGTTTGCGGATTAGCAGAACTATGTAACATTAACTTTAAACATCAGTGAAGTCTGAATTCTGAGATTATATACATAAGTCAGTAAACACAACAGAATTGGTACACAAATTTTGCTTTAATGTCCGATTCATGTGTATAATCTCAGAATTCAGTCTTTAATCATGTTTGAAGATGAATAGAAATCACTGAATGGATTTTTGTACTTGAGTAACTCAGACATTGGAAAATTTGCTACTGTGCCAAACAACGATCATACACACATTTTTAGCTGCACAAAAGAACTGAAATAATCGTCAACGATCGTCACTTCCTAACCAAAATGGACGAGAACAGAGACACTATCATTTTGAGAAGAAAAGGAAATGAAGACACTCTCACCTTTACAGCCAAAATCATTGACTTAAAGAGGGATAATGATATTGAAGAGAGAGTAAGAGAGAGACAATGACACTACCAACACATCGCCCCGAAATTAAGTTGCCACCAATTAATCGCCCGGAAAATACGATATTTAAATGTTCAGGCTCAGTTTTGTTCATGTTCTTTCATCACCTTGTGTATCCCTTTCTGTTTTCCTGGGTAATTATTCAGCACTCCCCTGACACCAGACCGTAAGCGCAGGCGGTTGGTGTAAATCCTCAGTCAGTCAGGCTGCACCACTCACAGTGCTCACAGCGGTGTGACGATTTGCCCAGAGTGACCTAGACTGACCCAAACTGACTCCAAATTTACCCAAACTGACTCCAAATACTAAATGAAGTACTTTTATTTATGATTGGAAATGCACTCCGTTCTCAAAACAGTACATGAAAGCTCTCTCTCCCTCCCTCCCTTTGTCTCATTGTCACTTTATAATGCTGAAACAATAAACAAGGTATGTCTAAGTACATTTGTAAGTACTTGCTTTTTTTGGGGGGGGGGGGGGCATACAATGGCCTCTGAATTTTAAGATCTGATGTTACAAGCCCTGACGAGGCAGCAGTGTGTCCTGCTGTACGTCTGCAAAGACGAGTGCAGTTTAAACAACTAGTAAGTCTATTTCAGATGATCAGCGTGGACCCTCTTTCTCTTAAAAGGTTTCATTTTACGCTGTCTGTCACATAAGAAAGCTGTAGCCTTTGGTGCTACATTGATTAGCTCTGGCTTATGCCCATATATATGTCCCCAGAAAAAAAAAAAAGAATTATTTGAGTTACTTGACTAATCGTTTCAGCCCTATACTTAAGTATTCACACTCTTTGCCATGAAGCTCAAAATTGTGCTCAGGTGCATCCTGTTTCCACTGATCACCCTTGAGATGTTTCTACAGCTTACCTGGAGTACACCTGTGGTAAATTCAATTGATTGGACATTATTTGGAAAGGCACACGCCTGTCTATAGATAAGGTCCCACAGTTGACAGTGGATGTCAGAGCACAAACCCAGCATGAAGTCAAAGGAATTGTCTGTAGACCAATAAGACAGGATTGTCTTGAGGCACAAATCTGGGGAAGGGTACAGAAACATTTATTCTGCTTTTTAGATCCCAATGAGCACAGTGGCCTCCATCAACATAAATGAAAGAAGTTTGAATCTACCAGTACTCTTCCTAGAGCTGGCTGCCTATCTAAACTGAGCGATTGACAGAGAAGGGCCTTAGAAAGGTGACAAAGAACCAGACAGTCACTCTGTCAGAGCTCCAGCATTCCTCTGTGGAGAGAGAAGAACCTTCCAGAACAACCATCTCTGCAGCAATCCATCAGTCAGGCCTGTATGGTAGAGTGGCCAGAGAGAAGCCATTCCTTAGTAAAAGGCCCATGGCAGAGCACCTGGGGTTTGCCAAAACTGAAGGACTCTCAGACAATGAGAAACAAAATTCTCTGGTCTGATGAGTCAAAGATTGAACTCTTTGGCGTGAATGCCAGGCATCATGTTTGGAGGAAATCAAGCACCATCCCTACAGTGAAGCATGGTGGTGGCAGCATCATGCTGTGGGGATGTTTTTCAGCAACAGGAACTGGGAGCCAGGATTGAGTGAAAGATGAATGCAGCAATGTACAGAGACATCCTGGATGAAAACATGCTCCAGAGCACTTGACCTCAGACTGGGGCGACGGTTCATCTTTCAGAAGGACAATGACCCAAAGTACACAGCCAAGATATCAAAGCAGTGGCTTCAGGACAACTCCCTGATTGTCATTGAGTGGCCCAGCCAGAGTCCAGACCTGAACCCAATTGAACATCTTTGGAGAGATCTAAAAATGGCTGAATAGAATAGAGCCTTTACTCCCCATCCAACCTGATGGAGTTTGACAGGTGCAAAGAAGAATGGTCAAATCTGCCCAAAGATAGGTGTGCCAAGCTTGTGGTATTCATCCATCCATTTTCTATACCTGCTTATTGAAAGTAACGGTCACAGGGGCTGGAGCCTATCACAGCAGCCATATGGTATGAGGCGGGGTACACCCTGGAGAGGATGGTCTGTTGCAGGGCCATATATAGACAGACAAACTCATTCACACCTGCACACACACCTATGAACAATTTAAAGATTTTAATTCACCTAACCTGCATGTCTTTGGATGTGGGAGGAAGCCAAAGCACCCAGAGGGAACCCATGCAAACACGTGGAGAACATGCAAACTCCACATAGAAAGGCCACAGGTGGGAACCCATCCCATGACCTTCTTGCTGTAAGGCAACAGTGTTAAACACAAAGCCACAGTGCTGCCTTGTGGCATCATATTCAAGAATAATTGAGGCCATAATTGCTGCCAAAGTTGCATCAAGAAAGTAGTCAGCAAATGGTGTGAATACTTATGTACATGTGAGTTCTTAGTTTTGTTATTTTAAAAACATTGCAAAAAAAAAAATCATGTTGTTATTATGGGGTGTTGTGAGTAGATTTTTGAGAGAAAAAATAATTTACTCAATTTTGGCTGTCACATAAAATGGGAAAAAAGTGAAGTGCTGTGAAACTTTCCAGAAATCGTTCTCTCCATCTGTCTATTCACGTGTGTTCCTGTCTCTCATTCTGTCTGTCTGTCTCACCCTGTTTATCTCTATTTGTCTGTCTCTCCATTTTAGCAGCTTTACAATGCTTGAGAGATATGTGGCTGTTTCAATAACCACGTACAGGTGTGTGTGTGTGTGTCTGTGCATTTGCACGCGCTCCTAATGACAGGCATGTACGCGCGCACACACACACACACACACACACACACACATATTCTGGCACGTTTATTCTTTGCTGCTCTTACAACCCCAATTCCAATAAAGTTGGGAAACAGAAAAATGTAAATAAAAACAGAATGATCTGCAAATTCTCTTCAATCTATATTCAATTGAATACACCACAAAGACAAGATATTTACTGTTCAAATTGATAAAATTTGTGTTTGTGCAAATATTTAATTATTTTGAAATCGATGCCTGCAACACATTTTAATAAAGCTGGGACAGTGTTATGTTTACCACTGTGTTACATCACCTTTCCTTCTAACAACACTCAATAAAGCTTTTGGGAACTGAGGACACTAATTGTTGAAGCTTTGTAGGTGGAATTCTTTCCCATTCTTGCTTGATGTACAACTTCAGTTGTTCAACAGTCCAGGGTCTCCGTTGTCGTATTTTGCGCTTCATAAAGCACCACACATTTTCAATGGGCGACAGGTCTGGACTGCAGGCAGGCCAGTCTAGTACCCACACTCTTTTACTATGAAGCCATTAACACGTGCAGAATGTGGCTTGACATTGTCTTGCTGAAATAAGCAGGGATGTCCCTGAAAAAGACGTTGCTTGGATGGCAGCATGTGTTGCTCCAAAACCTGGATGTACCTTTCAGCAGTGATGGTGCCATGTTGCCAATGCCACGGGCACTAACACACCCCCATACCATGACAGATGCTGGCTTTTGAACTTTGCGCTGGTAACAATCTGGATGGTCCTTTTCTTTGGTCCAGAGGACACAATGTCCATGATTTCCAAAAGCAATTTGAAATGTGGACTCATCAGACCACAGCACAGTTTTCCACTTTGCGTCTGTCCATTTCAAATGAGCAAAATGATGTATGCATTTCGCTTTGCATGGCAGAGTTTTAACTTGCACTTGTAGATGTAGTGACAAACTGTGGTAACTGACAATGGTTTTCTGAAGTGTTCCTGAGCCCATGCGGTAAGATCCTTTACACAATGATGTCGGTTTTTAATGCAGTGCCGCCTGGGGGATCGAAGGGTATGGGCATTCAATGCTGGTTTTCGGCCTTGCCACTTACATGTAGAAAGTTCTCCAGATTCTCTGAATCTTCTGATTATATTATGGACTGTAGATGATGGACTCCCTAAATTCCTTGCAACTGAATGCTGAGAAACATTGTTCTTAAACTGTTGGACCTTTTTTTCATGCAGTTGTTCACAAAGTGGTGATCCTCACCCCATCTTTGCTTGTGAATGGCTGAGCCTTTTGGGGATGCTCCTTTTATACCCAATCATGACACTCACGTGCTTCCAATTAGGTGTTCTTTGAGCATTCATCAACTTTCCCAGTCTTTTGTTGCCCGTCCCAACTTTTTTGAAATGTTTTGCAGGCATCCATTTCAAAACGAGCAAATGTAGCACAAAAACATTTATCAGTTTTAACATTAAATATCTTGTCTTTGCAGTGTATTCAATTGAATATAGGTTGAATGCACTACTGGCTACATCGCAGGCCTATTACTCTGATTTGATCAACAAAAACAAGCATAACTCAAAGTTCTTGTTTGACACGGTGGCAACACTTACACATGGAAAACCACCTGTAAGTTGCTCTCCTTTTACAACACAGGTTTTTGGATTACTTCTTGAGGGAAAATAGGTGCCATTTGGTTAAACATATCCTAGCATGCCTTAATCCAGCCACTACACCCTGCTATTGTCAGTTGGAGCATTTTAACAGCTCCAACAGATACCTGTGTGGTAAAAGCCAGACATATGTGGGTTGTAGTCCAGCCACATTCTTGGTCAGAAGTGTTTTTTATTCTCTAAATATGATCCAGTCGAGAGCTGCATCAGTCAGTAGGAGAGCTGCGTCAGTCAGTCAGTCAGAGCTGCGTGTTGTCAGAGTGAGCTGCAAAAAGTTTGTACCTGAGTTTTCAGAGGTGGTGTTTGTAGTTGCCATCTGCCACGCCGGTGTTTGCCAACCTGGACAGTGGGAATACCACCTCAACCGGCAACTTAGCCCTGCGACTGGACAGCAACAACGTCCGAGGCCCACCCAACGTGGTGAATTCACCGAGGCCGCTCGCTGCGTCATTGAAGCCGTGCGTCACGAGTGCCGCTTCCCCAAGGCCTCGTGCAGCCAATGCGGGTCCATCAGCGCGGAAACACCGAGGCCGCGCGGCACCAATGCAGCGCAGATCCATCCCGGTGACAAACAACGCAGGCTGTTAACATCGGCGATCGCAAAGCAGCCCACAAGCCGACCATGGGGCCTAAGAAGGTTCTGACGGCGGAGGAAGGTGACGATATTAAAAAATCTCTGGACTTTCTATCAGAGGAGATTTCTGTTGTGAAGCAGCAACAGAAATCAATCATGGATCTGGTGGAGGAGGTGAAGGCATTACGGCTCCAGAACGCCGAGAAAGACCGGCATCTGGTGCAGCTGGAAAATAGAGTGGCTGAATTGGAGCAGTACACCAGAATCAACGACGTCATCATCATAGGTCTTCACATCAAACCACGGTCCTACGCACAGGTGGTAACAGATGAGAGCGGAGGGCAGCCCAGTGAACAGGAGGTCAGCTCTGTGGAAAAACAGGTTGCTGATTTACTCCTCTCTAAAGGTATAGAAATGGATTTAAATAACATTGAAGCGTGCCAGCCTCTGCCCCGATGAAATGACGGTGATAAATGAACCGTCATCATGAGATTCATCAACAGAAAACACAAAACAGCACTGTTAAAACAAGGAAGAAAACTGAAAGGGACAAACGTATTCATCAATTAACATCTCACCAAATGGAACGCCGACATCGCCAGGAAAGCACGCTTCTTAAAGAAACAGGGAAAAATCCAGCACACATGGACTTCAAACTGTAAAATATTCATCAAACTGAACGGATCACCAGAACAAGCAAACGTCATGGCAATAAGGAACATCGAGGAGCTGGACAAATATGAACAATAGGTATGAGGACTCAAACACAACACAGCATCATGAAGCAAACTGGAGCAACCCACTCATCCACATCATCTACACCCGGAGACAAGAGAGACATAATGACTAAGGATAATGATCCATTTATTTCTGCCCAGGAGCTCTTTCTAGATACATTTAATTATAATAATTCTGCTAACTGCGCCTTCAAATCTGAAAATGATCCTGATACATTTTTCAGTTTGAATGTTGTGAGACAGTGCAAATATTTTACAGAAGAACAATTCAAAAATTATAAAATCAATGATGAAGATATTTCAATTATACATTTCAACAGCAGAAGTCTTTCTCGTAATCTGTCCACTATTAATGACTGTTTGAAAACATCCAAAAAAACGTTTTTCAGTTATTGCAATTTCAGAAACATGGTTAAATGAGGATAATAAAGATCTGGTATATCTTGATGGTTATAAATTGTTTCTGGTTAATAGGCAGATGAGAAGGGGCGGAGGCATTGCATTGTATGGAAGGTCAGATTACAACTGTAAACTCATTAACAACATGTCATTTACAGTGGACAACATCATGGAATGTGTTACCATAGAAATTACATCTATAAACTCCAAAAACATAGTTGTCAGTTGTATTTACAGAGCTCCTGGGACAAATATTGACACCTTTGAAGACATTATCTTAGGAATGTACAACAAAATCAACAGAAATAAGCATTTATTTGTCTGTGGAGATTTCAATATAGATTTTTTAAACCCTCACAATCATCCACAAATTACCTCATTTATAAACACCTTGTACTGTTTAGGACTGTTTCCAACCATCATTCATCCTAGCAGAATAACTATGGACTCAACAACTCTCATTGACAATATTTTAATTAACGCTATATCCGGTAATCTTAGTGGGGGACTACTGGTCAGTGATATCAGTGATCACTTGCCAGTTTTCTCAGTCTTTGCATTGGAGGGTTGTTGTAAATATCGAAGCAATATCAAATTCATGAGTAGAAAAGTAACACCTGAAACAATTGAAAATGTAAGGGAGGATTTATCAAGTCAGAATTGGTCGGATGTTTTGTTGATGATGTTGACAGATCATATGCATTTCATTTCCATTTTTTCCAGTTTGTATAATAAACACTGTCCATTTGTTGACAAAATATATAGAAATCAATATAGCAACAAACCATGGATAACTAACGTACTATATAAACAATTCATAAAACGACGAACTAAGGAAGCTGAAAGTAAGTATAAAACGTATAAGAATAAGTTAATTAATATCATGAGACTCAGTAAAAAAAGATATTATAATGAGTTACTTGTCAAAAATAGAAATAACATCAAAAACACATGGAACATATTAAATGAAATAGTAAAAAAGAATAGAGTAACCAGAGATTATCCTTCATTTTTTCAGAGTAACAACTACATCACGATTGATAACGATGAGTCTATTGATGAACACTTTAATGAATACTTCGTTAATGTGGGTAAAAATCTTGCCAGTAAAATTGACTCATCAACTAATAACTTCTGGGTAAATACGAGGTCTGTGAGAAAAGTATCCGACCTTATTATTTTTTTTAAAAACCATATGGATTTGAATCACGTGTGATTACATCAGCCAAGCTTGAACCCTCGTGGGCATGCGAGAGTTTTTTCATGCCTGTCATTCGCCTGTGAGCACGCCTTGTGGAAGGAGTGGTCCAGCCCCCTCGTCGGAATTCCTTTGTCTGAGAAGTTGCTGAGAGACTGGCGCTGTGCTTGATCAAAATTTTTTCAAAAACTGTGAGGCACATCCGAGTGGACACCATTCGAGAAATTCAGCTGGTTTTTGGTGAAAATTTTAATGGCTGATGATAGATTTTGGATTGTTTCTATCTCTGTAAGGACTTCCCACGGAGTGGGACGTCGCGCAGCGCTCCGAGGCCATGTCGTCATCCTGTTTCAAGCTGAAAACCTCCAAATTTAAGCATCTGTTGACCCAGGATGCCGTGAGAGAACAGAGAACTTTCAGAAGAGGTCGGAATCAGCAGTTTATCCGGACATTCCACTGTTAAAGGAGATTTTTTTAATGAAAGACGTGCGGACGGATTGGCGAGTCGGCTCGCAGCCGGCGTGGCGCACCCGCCACAGGAAAAACGCCTCCGTTGGAAGCCTTAAGGACAAGTTGGAACATGCCCTGCTGTTAAACAATTTCTCAGATACTCACTCAACTGAAAGCCACCAAAAGCCGCCTGGATTTTACAAACGGTTAACACGGAGGTGTTTTTCGAAAAACCAAGCCTTACCGAGACATGTCCAGAGTCTGTTCCGATTGAGGGAATCCAGATATAGTTTAAGAGGTTGTGCAATTTTTATGAAACCACCAGTAAGAACAAATGTAAAGGGTTTTTGTGTGTCTGTGATTGGGGTGAGGAAATGGAACAAATGTTCAAGAGGTTAGAATGAGTGGTACCTTAGTAAGATTTAAGAAACTACTCAAAAAGAACATCATGTCTAAGTATCATAAAGAAGCAAATATAATTTGATTTATAGGGAATGTTCAATTTATAAGTGGGACTTATTGTATATTTGAATGTGTGGGTATGTGTATGCGTATGTAGATATATAGATACGGGTAGGTGTATATGTATATATGTATATAAGTGACTGTGTATATGTATGTATATATGTATATATTTATGTTTGTAAAGTATATACGTATGTATATAGGTATATATGGCACAGCCCAAGCAGAGGGTCACCCCCAAGAGCCTGGTCTGCTTGAGGTTTCTTCCTTATAGGGAGTTTTTCCTCACCACAGTTGCCTAGTGCTTGCTCTGGGGGTTGGTAAGGTTAGTCACCCTTTCGGACTCACTAGTATTGTCAGTGTTTGTGGAATTGTTCATTTTTTCTATTTGAATATTTTGTGTGCCGAATAAAAACTTTGTCACTTGTCACTATTGAGGTGGGTGCCATCACTGAGATATTACCTCGATTTACAGAATTTGATATTATCTCACGAGGTGTGCTGACAAAACTCGTAATGTCTACGAAAAGCACAACCTGCTTATTTGATCCTATACCAACAAAACGGTTTAAGGACCTGTGGCCCACTCTTGGGCTGACTGTCCTGGAAATGATTAATCTCTCATTAACCTCTGGATCTGTTCCTATATGTTTCAAATGTGCAGCGATTAAACCATTACTTAAGAAATCTAATCTTGACCCTCATACATTGAAAAACTATAGGCCGATGTCAAATCTATCATTTTGCTCTAAAATTCTGGAAGAGGTGGGTTCACAGCAGCTCGTGAGCCACCTTACTGAGAATAATCTTTGTGAGCCACTGCAGTCTAATTTTTGAAAATGTCATTCCACAGAAACAGCTCTTACTAAAGTGGTGAAGGATCTTTTGCTTGCAATGGATTGGGACACCACTACGGTTCTGGTGCTGTTATACCTTAGTGCTGCGTTTGATACCGTGGATTATCATATTCTACTCAATAGGGTGGAGAATCAAATCATTGTATTCTGTTTTTAATTTACATTTTATTTTACATTTACATTACACGGCGGCGACAGGTTGCTATGTAATCCCTATGGAAGGACACGTTGTGGCGCCACAAAAGTTCAAGCCACGCAATGCGACGCGATCAGTGGTGGGCAGAGATAACCAAAAAATTAACTTCGATAACAGATAATAAGATAACTGAAAAGTTATCTTTGATAAAGATAAACCGATAAACCACCCAAAAATGTATCGGAAGTTACAGATAATCGATAACCGATAAATTCCGGTGTTGTCTATAGGACATTTGCAGTTACTAAAGAGCTGATACTGATTTTTAACACGATCCCTTTTGAAAGCATCAAAAGCAGTAAAAGACCTAAAGAATAATTTACTAATCATAATCATTTTTCTTTCAACATTCTGCCCCTGCTGGAAGCTCTTGTTTACAACAGCAGTCCCACCACAGAGACACACCAAGAGCAGCCATAAGGCCAGCTCTCTATCAATTTCAACACTCCGGTCAGGCGGAGGTCTTGAAAAATAAAGTCATACTAACTTATGGTTTTTTGAAAATACTGATAGAATAAGTCCATTAATGTCAAGTCTGTCATTTGTACAAAGTTAAAATATAACATATATCTTTTAATGTTGAATAAGGCACTAATTCTGAGGTTTTGTAACAAACACCGCAAAGCATTCTGGGTAAAAGTGCTAAACAGTGATTGGTTCAGTAATCCATTATGTAAACCAACACGGTAATGTGACGTGTGTCGTGTGTTGGTTTAAAGATAAATGTGCTTTTGTAAAATATTCCATTTTTATTTGTAAAAACAGGCATTTTTACGGAGACCTGGAAGTGTCATCGCAATTGCATGTTTTAAAACTTTTATGATGTTGTAAAATGTGCACTCAATATTAGTAAGTAAGTAAGTAAATTTATTTATATAGTGCCTTTCACAGACATAAGGCCATGTACACACGTTGTCGGGTATTTGTAAAACCGAATATTTTACCCTTTCAGTTTGGGGAAAACTTCATCCACACTACGTCGTTTAAAAAAAAATCCACCCACATCGAACTGTATAAATGTGGTCTGCCAAACCTTTGGGTGGCGGTACTGATTAAAATTCTATCCAATCAGGAGCCTTATTCTCTTGTCGTCACTTCCACAAAAACTAAAAACATGGCGCCAACCTCGTTCGTGTGGACCGATAAGGAGTCGGAATTACTTCTAACCGTAGTTTTAGAATACAAAGTTAACAAATATATGCACACAAAAAGCGCCTGGACAATGGACAATACCAACACTTTGAGAGCAGCCATGTACCCAGATGTTTAATACTGCCATGAACATTCCTGGCCAGTAGATGGCAGTAGCGGCCTTGAAAAAATGTCAAACAAAATTCCAGATAATCCGTGTCTGCCACATTTAAGATGCGTGGAATTTAACAAACGCAAATACACTAACGTCTATAAACCCAGAGAATATATTCACGAGAGTTTTTCGCACTAGAGTTTAATGCTGTTATCTGTGGACCCTGAACAGAGTGTCTGAAATGCATTTGTCCTGTCGTGAACGTCTGAGATTACCTTATGCATACATAATAGATACATAATGCATTGCTGCCTGGCACAGCATGTGCTCACAAAACCTTAAAAATTAGCACATTACTTTAAAACGAAAACATATATATTTTCACTTTATAAACTTCAGACATGACAATAATTTTAAATAACTTGTCTAAAATGAGTGGTTAAAATTTGAACCATAAGTTGATGACTGGATGACTTGGTGACATTGCGATTATATTAGTATGGTGTTAAAGGAAATTATTTTTTTTTTGGTCACCAGTTCTCCTTTGCTTACAGACGATAGAGTGGTTTCTGATTGCAGAGGGTAGAACAACATGCCTATTAGGAAACTTTTAACAGGTAGGTTTTAACAGTTTTAAAAATGTTTTTCACTGTTCAACTTAGTTTAGTACGTTATCGGTCTAAAAGTTATCGGACGGTAATTCATCGGAAGATAATTAGTCCGATGATGGTTTTTAAATTTATCTAAAAAGATAATCCGATAATGAAAAAATTATCTTTGATAATTATCTGTTATCGGATTATTGGAAGTGTGCCCACCACTGGACGCGATGGACGCGAATGAAGCGATTTTGAGCGATTGGTGCGTTTGTGGCGTGACATCGCGTTGCATCGCCTTGCCCTCTTCCCCAAGTTGAAAAATCTGAACTTTTTCATCTTGTCGCGCCGTGATGACAATCAAGGAGTGGATATGTAGTGACGTGGAGATGTCTGGAATTTACTTGATGTGGACATGTCCTGTCTCTGGCAAGCCAGCCTGTGAGCAGGACTTATGTCCCTTTTATCCTTTATTTCACAATTATGACAGAGATTGAGGTGAGAGCGAGCAGCACCACAGCAGCAGCAGCCGCCAGTTTTTTTTCACATGCGCACGCGAACGAATCGTCCGTGAAGATAATATTAACTACACAGATGTATAATAAAACAAATGGTGACTGATTTATAACACAATTATGACAGAGTTGGAGGGGAGAGCGAGGAACTGCAGCAGCAGCTTTTTTTTTTTTTTTTTTTCACATGTGCACGCGCGAACGGGACAGGAGGTTCTCAAACTGGGTCATGGAGAGGCGGAAGTACCGCTGAAAGTGTCCGTCATCCACATGCAGCTCCTGCAGCAAATAATGAAACCCCCCGAATTGGGAAGGTCTCATGTGGATGTTGTGACCCCAGGGACGGTGCCACTGGCGACGTTTGTCAGCTTTCCACAACAAATAGAGCACAGCACCTCGCTCCGTGTGATCAAGGTCCGCCGTGTTGACTTGACGGCGAGTGGATTGGAAGCTCCTCCTATTTGATGATGCAAATTTTCGCAGGGAAAGCAGAGCGACACACCGGGCGATGGTGGCGCGTACATCGCCAGGTGAGGGACACAAATTTGTGGCGTGGCGACCGGTTTGAAATTTGTGGTTCCACAGGGTTCTGTCTTAGGCCCCCTGATTTTATCCCTTTATATAGACCCCATTTCATTGCTATGCTGATGATACTCAGTTATACATGCCGAAAACTGTTGGTAATCTCATCCACACAAAATCCTTAGAAGATTGCCTTGCATCAGAGAAAAGCTGGATGTCTGGCAATTTCCTACTTTTAGTCTCTGATAAGACTGAAATCATGGTTCTTTATCCAGTGAGACATCGTCAACATTTTGACCAGGTAACACTTAGCCTAGGCTTGTGTGTCATACATCACACTGAAAGTGAGGAACCTTGGGGTAACGTTTGATCCTACGTTGTCCTTTGACCTCCAAATTAGAGATATTATGAGGACTGCTTTATTCCACCTGTGAAATACTGTGAAGATTCACCCTATCCTGTCTATGGCTGATGCTGAGACCCAGATTCATGCATTTGGTTCTTCTAGATTGGGCTACTGCAATGTTCTGTTTTCTGATTTACTGCAGTTCAGCATTAGGGGTCTCCAAAAGTTTCAAAATGCTGCTGCCAGACTTTTGACAGGAAGCAGAAAGTTTGACATTACATCCATTTTGGCATCTCTTCACTGGCTTCCTGTCCCAGTGAGATCAGATTTTAAGGTTCTGCTATAAAATGATTCATGGAGAAGCACCTCCCTACTTAGGTGACCTAATTAAACCCTACGTACTGGTGAAACAGTTTATCTTCCCCCCGGGTCACAGGAAGGTCAAACAGTAAATTCATCTAAACAACTTTCCTGGTCGCAATTTTCAAATTTTGCCTCCAAATTTGGCATGCACATATTTATAGGCCTTGCCCATTACCTGGGATAAGCAATTGACCTTCAGGGTTTCACTTGAGGTAAAATGTCAGCTAAATTAGGTCAAACTTCAGATTACAGTAAAACATGTCATGTAATACTATTTTATGATTACATTAGTACTAGCAGAATGTAGATATATGATTACAAATAGATAAAACTTTAATTATAAGTAAAATGGTCATTACAGCAAATTATTGCTATCATACTGGGTGTTGAAAATCTAACATAAATGTATTGTTTGCTTATGATGATACCGTCAGTATAAGAAGAAGTAAACTGATTTTTGCAGGGTAGAGAAGGGTCTGTTCAAGGGACATCGTTCTTCTGAATACATTTGATCTTCACTTATTGTGGGGTCACTTGCTATCTAGTTCAACACCAGCTGATGGTTTTCAATGTTATGTAAAAGCTAATCTGCTAACAAACAAAGTGAGCTTTGCTATTTAGCAGTTAGTGGATTAGCATAACTATGCAACATTAACTTTAAACATTAATGAAGTTGAAGTTGAAGTCTGAATTCTGAGATTATAGACATAAGTCAGTAAACACAACAGAATTGGAACACAAATTTTGCTTTAATGTCTGATCCATGAAAATTCAGTAAGGTATATCTTATATATTATATTCCATTTATAAGGTGGAACTATGCCAGTATACAAAGGTATATCTAAATATCTAAAAAGGAGGATTAAAATAGGAGAGTAGAAAAGAGTAGAGTAGAGCCACTTCTGTTGGGAAAGTGTAGTGACACGGACCCACAACAGGGGGCATAAATGAACAGACAATGGATGAGTCAAAAATAACAACACTTTACTGTTGTGAAACGTGCACAACGGAATACAGACAGATGCAGAATTTGGTTTACAGTCAAATATACAAGGGCGACGTGTGGGCAGGCTCAAGGAATGGAGACAACCGTCCAGAGAAGAGCCGGGCCCCACACGATTTCCACTGCCACCGGATCTGGAACACACCGGCGCCGCCAAGTCCCGAATCCCCAGGTGGCCACCGTCTCCAGCTGTCAGATCAGGTACTGCTGGCAGGGCAGAAAACAGTTAATGGTGGGTGTGTGAAAACACGCCAAGTAAACAGTCAGCAAGTTCGTTCTTTCAGTAGTCGGGTGGGAAAAACACCTCCACCTTAACACCAGATCACAGTGCAGAATCAATCTCCTATTTTACGTGGTTCGGAGTGAGGAGTGAAAACCGTTCACTGCTCGTCAATCCACAAACCCCCAGCCTCTCGCTGGAAATAGCGAGTTGAATCTCCTGCAACAGATCACAAAAACCAGAACAGCAAGCACGTGAGTAGGCACAATCAAGGCTGAGATTTTAACTATAAGGTAGACGATATCTCGGCAGCGAGGTGGAGATGCTGCTCAGCTTTTATGGTGATGGTAGTGGTGATGATGAGTGACAGCTAGTGCTTGTTGATGAGTGACAGCTGTCACTCCCGGTTGCTCCGGCGCCCTCTTGTACCTGAAGCCCGAACTTCACGCAGGGCACCCTCTGGTGGTGGGCCAGCAGTACCTCCTCTTCAGCGGCCCACACAACAGGACTCCCCCCTCAACGGGCGCCTCCTGGAGCCTGACCCGGCTTGTCGGGGTGTCGTGAGTAGAAGTCGGCCAGGAGGGCCGGGTCCAGGATGAAGCTCCTCTTCACCCAGGAGCGTTCCTCAGGTCCATACCCGTCCCAGTCCACCAAGTACTGGAATCCCCGGCCCTTCCGGCGGACGTCCAGGAGCCGGCGCACTGTCCAAGCCGGCTCCCTGTCAATGATACGGGCAGGAGGCGGCGCCGGTCCGGGAACACAGAGGGGTGAGGTGTGGTAAGGTTTGTGTCTGTAGACATGGAATACTCGGTGGATCCGCAGTGAAGCTGGGAGTTGGAGCTTCACTGCGGATCCACCGAGTATTCCATAGACTAAGGACTTTGAGGACCTTGAAGGGGCCGATGTACCTGTCCTTCAGTTTTGGGGAGTCCACCTGGAGAGGAATGTCCTTCGTGGATAACCACACCTCCTGCCCGGGCTGGTATGCAGGGGCCGGGGAATGCCGGCGGTCTGCATGGGCCTTAGCCCTCGTCCGGGCCTTCATTAGGGCAGAACGGGCAGTGCGCCACACCCGACGGCATCGTCGCAGGTGGGCCTGGACCGAGGGCACACCGACCTCCCCCTCCACAACGGGAAACAATGGGGGCTGGTACCCCAGACACACCTCAAACGGGGAGAGGCCAGTGGCAGAGGACACTTGACCGTTATGCGCATACTCGATCCAGGCCAGATGTTCACTCCAGGCCGTCGGGTGCACGGATGTTACACAACGTAGGGCCTGTTCCAGTTCCTGATTGGCCGGTTCTGCCTGTCCGTTCGTATGGGGGTGATACCCGGATGAGAGGCTCACGGTGGCCCCCAGTTCCCGGCAGAAACTCCTCCAGACTTGAGAGGAGAACTGGGGACCACGATCCGAGACAATGTCTGTTGGTATCCCATGCAGACGTACGACGTGGTGGACCAGGAGGTCTGCTGTCTCCTGGTCTGTTGGGAGCTTCGGGAGGGCCACGAAGTGGGCCACCTTGGAGAATCGGTCCACTATCGTGAGGATGGTAGTCACGCCGTGGGACGGCGGGAGGCCCGTGACAAAGTTCAGGCCGATGTGGGACCAGGGGCGATGAGGTACCAGAAGCGGTTGAAGGAGTCCTTGGGTCCTCTTGTGGTCTGCCTTGCCCCTGGCACAGATGGTACAGGCCTGGACGTATTCCCGGACGTCAGCCTCCATGGATGCCCACCAGAAGCTCTGCCAGACCACTGCCACGGTTCTTCGCACCCCAGGGTGACAGGAGAGCTTGGAACCGTGACAGAAGTCCAGGACGGCAGCCCGTAAACACGGTTCTTCGGGCCGTTCCCCAGGTCCAGGTTCCGTGCCAGGGCCTCCCGGACGGTCTTCTCCACGTCCCAGGTGAGGGTGGCCACGATAGTGGACTCGGGTAAGATGGATTCCGGTGGATCCGACAGCTCGGTCTTGACTTCCTCTTCGTGAACCCGGGACAAGGCGTCAGATCGTTGATTCTTGGTCCCAGGACGGTAGGTGATCCTGAAGTCAAAACTCCCAAAGAACAGTGACCAGCGGGCTTGCCTGGGGTTCAGCTTGGCGGTCCTGATATACTCCAGATTCCGATGGTCCGTGAAAACCGTAAATGGTACTGCAGCTCCCTCCAACAGATGTCTCCACTCCTCAAGAGCCTCTTTCACCGCGAGGAGTTCCCGATTGCACGTCATAGTTCCGTACAGCCGGGGTCAACCTGCGTGAAAAATAGGCACATGGGTGGAAAACCTTGTCGGACTCTCCGCTCTGGGACAACACGGCTCCTATCCCTGAGTCAGAGGCGTCCACTTCAACCACGAACTGGCGGCTAGGATCGGGCTGCACTAGAACTGGTGCAGTCGAGAACCGGCGTTTCAACTCCCTAAACGCGGCCTCGCACCGGTCCGACCAGGTGAAGGGGACTTTAAAAGAGGTCAGGGCTGTCAGGGGACCAACCACCTGACTGTAACCCTTAATGAACCTCCGGTAGAAATTAGCAAAGCTGAGGAACTGTTGCAGCTTCCTACGGCTTGTCGGTTGGGGCCAGTCTCTCACTGCCGCAACCTTGGCCGGATCAGGGGCGAAGGAGTTGGAGGAGATGATAAACCCCAGGAAGGACAAAGAAGCGCGGTGGAAGTCGCACTTCTCGCCCTTCACAAACAGCCGGTTCTCCAACATCCGCTGCAGGACCTGACGTACATGCTGAACATGGGTCTCAGGATCCGAGGAAAAGATCAGTATATTGTCCAGATATAGGAAGATGAATCGGTGCAGGAAGTCCCGCAAGACGTCATTTACCAAGGCTTGGAACGTCGCGGGGGCGGTAGTGAGGCCGAACGGCATGACCAGGTACTCAAAGTGACCTAATGGGGTGTTAAATGCCGTCTTCCATTCGTCTCCCTTCCGGATCCGAACCAGGTGGTACGCATTCCTAAGATCCAGCTTTGTGAAAATCTTGGCTCCATGCAGGAGCATGAACACTGAATCTAACGGGGCAACGGGTATCGACTGCGAACCGTGATCTCGTTCAGCCCTCTGTAATCAATGCATGGACGGAGTCCGCCGTCTTTCTTGCCCACAAAAAAGAAACCAGCACCCATCGGGGAGGTGGAGTTTCGGATCAACCCGGCAGCCAGCGAGTCACGGATGTAGGTTTCCATTGATTCGCGCTCTGGACGTGAGCGGTTGTACAGCCTGCTGGACGGGTAATCAACGCCCGGGATCAAATCAATGGCGCAATCATACGGACGGTGCGGGGGAAGAGTGAGCGCCAGATCTTTGCTGAAGATGTCAGCAAGATCGTGGTACACCTCAGACACCGCCGTCAGATTGGGGGGGCTTTAACCTCCTTGTTAGCAGTCAAACCAGGGGGAACCGAGGATCCTAAACACTCCTGGTGGCAGGTTTCACTCCACTGAGCCACAACCCCAGATGGCCAGTCAATCCGGGGATTGTGTTTTACCATCCACAGGAAGCCCAAGATTATGCGGGAGGTAGTAGGAGTCACGTAAAACTCGATCTCCTCCCGATGATTCCCAGACACTACCAGAGTTACAGGTAGTGTCTTGTGTGTGATTAAAGGGAGAAGGGTGCCATCTAGTGCCCGCACCTTCAATGGTGAAGGGAGCCCCACCAGAGGGAGCCCTACTTCCCTTGCTCATCTGCTGTCCAGCAGATTCCCTTCTGACCCTGTCTCCACCAGTGCTGGGGCTTGAAGGGTTAAATCCCCACTCAGGATTGTAACTGGGAGACGTGCAGAAATGCCCGTGTGTCCCAAGTGAATTTCTTGGCCCACCCTTAGCCCAGTTTCTAAGGGCGGACGTTGGTGTTTGACCGCTTGGGGGCAGTCTCTCTGCTGATGCTTGCTTGAGCCGCAGACAAAGCACTCCCCGCGGGCCAGTCTCCTCTGTCTGTTAGACGTTCTTAATTTGGCCCTGCTCGTGTCCATAGCATCGTCAGGAGGGGGAGCTGTTACCACACGGAGCGTTGAGGCTGTGGAGCGTGGAGAGGGTGGAACCTTTTCGGACCCGGAAGGGAGAGGGACGGCGCGTGCCCGGCCATGTCCTTCGTCTCGCTCCCGACGGCGTTCCTCTAACCGATTGGCTAATCGTATAACTAGATCAATAAGCCCGTCCAAATCCCGCGGCTCATCCTTAGCCACCAGGTGCTCCTTCAGGACCGACGACAGTCCATTTATGAAGGCGGCGCGGAGTGCAACAGTATTCCAGCCGGACCTCACAGCTGCGATGCGGAAGCCGACTGCATACTCGGCTGCGCTACGACGCCCCTGCCTCATAGACAGCAACACTGTTGATGCGGTCTCGCCTCTATTTGGGTGATCAAAGACCGTTCTGAACTCCCTCACAAACCCAGTATATGTTGTTAGGAGCCGTGAATTTTGCTCCCAAAGCGCCGTAGCCCAGGCGTGTGCCTCACCTCGAAGCAAATTAACCACATAAGCCACCCAGCTGGAGTCTGACGCGTACATTACCGGACGCTGTGCAAAGACGAGCGAACACTGCATCAAGAAGTCTGCGCACGTCTCGACACAGCCTCCGTACGGCTCGGGGGACTTATGTATGCTTCAGGGGATGTGGGGGGGTTCGTTGAACAACCATTGGAACGTCTATATTCGGCACCGAGACAGCAGGAGGAGGAGTCGCAGCAGTGCCCTGTGCACGCGCTTCCACCTGTGCGGTGAGAGCCTCCATCCTGCGATTGAGAATGATATTCTGCTCAGTCATCAGATCCAACCGAGCAGTGAAGGCGGTGAGGATTTGCTGCAACTCACCTACCACGCCTCCCGCTGGCGCCTGTGCACCCTACTCTTCCATTGGTTGTTCAATCATTGGTTGACGCCCCTCGGAATCCATGATGCTGGCCGAGATATCCTGTTGGGAAAGTGTAGCGACACAGACACACAACAGGGGGCGTAATTGATCGGACAATGGATGAGTCAAAAATAACAACACTTTACTGTTGTGAAACGTGCACAACGGAATACAGACAGATGCAGAATTTGGATTACAGTCAAATATACAAGGGTGATGTGTGGACAGGCTCGAGGAATGGAGACAACCATCCAGAGAAGAGCCGGGCCCCACACGTTTTCCACTGCCACCGGATCTGGAACACTCCGGAGCCGCCAAGTCCCGAATCCCCAGGTGGCCACCGTCTCCAGCTGTCAGATCAGGTACTGCTGGCAGGGCAGAAAACAGTTAATGTTGGGTGTGTGAAAACACACCCAGTAAACAGTCAGCAAGTTCGTTCTTTCAGCAGCGAGGTGGAGATGCTGCCCGGCTTTTATGGTGATGGTAGTGGTGATGATGAGTGACAGCTGGTGCTTGTTGATGAGTGACAGCTGTCACTCCCGGTTGCTCCGGCGCCCTCTCGTGCCTGAAGCCCGCACTTCAGGCAGGGCGCCCTCTGGTGGTGGGCCAGCAGTACCTCCTCTTCAGCGGCCCACACAACAACTTGGTGTGGTCTAGGGATGGTCATGTCTATAATCTCAGAATTCAGTCTTTAATCATGTTTGAAGATGAATATATATTACTGAACGTTATTTTTTTTATACTTGAGTTCAAGTCAGACATTGGAAAAGTTGCCACTGTGCCAAACAACGATCATACACACATTTTTAGCTGCACAAGAGAACTGAAATAATCTTCAATCGTCACTTCCTCACCAAAATGGATGAGAACAGAGACACTATCATTTTGAGAAGAAAAGGAAATGAAGACACTCTCACCTTTACAGTCAAAATCATTAACTTAAAGAGGGATAATGATATTGAAGAGAGAGTAAGGACATTTCAGCAGACCACAGAGGAAGGTTTGGAAAAAGTCAGGAAAGTCAGGTCTGCAAGAGGACCTCCATAAGGGCAAGTAGCAAACCGAACGTCTTCAGGAAGACTTCCAAAAGCACTGCCAAGGGTGTAGAAAAGAACTGATGGAGAGTCTGATACAAGCTGTGGAAGACCGTTTGATGAAATGCCTCCAAAAGATCATTAATGACAGAACTGAGTACAATGACAGGAATTCCCTGGTGGAGCAAGTGGACAAACAGCAACACATTATTGAGACTTTGTCAGGAAAGTTAGACAAACAGCAAGTACTGCTGGAGAAGCAGATGCCATTGAAAACTTCAGCAGAATCTCAGAAGACAGCTCTGAAAGAGCACAGCAACAGCCAGATCGACATTCTGTCCAAACAGCTGGAGACTCTGCAGGACAAACGGAATGTTTTTTCTCAGCAGCAGACCACAGAGACCACATCTGTCAAGCAGAAGTCAAAGCTTGAGGAGAATGTGGATCTTCTGAAAGAGACTATGAGCAAGTGGCAATGTGAGCACAAAAAACACATGCAAACAACCTCCAGTTGTCTACAGCAGCTCTGCATGAAGCAAGAAATCCTCACAAAAAAGGAGGAACAAAGTGCGTGTACACTGGAGAAGACACTGAGGTCTGAATTTACAAAGCAGCTCACCACAATCCATGAGAAACAGAAAACATTGGAGTAAAATGTGAAGGAGATGGAGAACACCATGGGGAAGCTCTCCACTGAGCTGGAGAAAAAAGTGCTCCAGGCTGAGGTGGAACCCCTTTTGACGATGAACAAGAAAGCAGTTGTTCGTGTCAAAAAAGCGGAGGAGAAGGTGGAGGACTATGCCAAGAAAAAGATGAAGCAGCATGGCTCAAAAATGTCTCTCAATGCTGATGTTTCCCAAATGAGCAAAGAACCAGCTGAGTCAACACCATTCACAACCACCAAAACCCTGACAATGACACCACCTACACATCGCCCCGAAATTAAGTTGCCACTAATTAATCGCCCGGAAAATAAGATATTTAAATGTTCAGGCTCAGTTTTGTTCATGACCTTAAATCCAAAAGAGGAAAAACGGCTGTTTCGAGCTTGAAAGTAAAAGATGATGATGTTTTGTCACAAAGGTTTTACAGAACGAGTCCTGCAACCTCTTCCAAGGCCAAAAAAAAAAAAAAAAAAAATCAATCCAGAGCAGCATTGAAGACCTTTTGCACCTGGTTTGATGAGGGATTGGAAGAGGAAGTGAAGCACCTTTGAAAGAAGTTGATGAATTTCAGACTGTTTGTTTGTTTGTATATTTATTTATTTTGATTCGAATTAAAAACACTATGTAAAAACAGAAAAAGCGCGTTTTCTATCTACCATTTTTCTGAACTGCAGCTGGTTCTCAACCTAGTGTTGGCAAATTAATGCCTCCACCTGGACAAACGTGCACCTCAGGTTTCACAACCACTGATTAAGACATTTGATTTGTTGCAAACAGGAACTTACACTCATGCATTTTACAGGGTACATACAAATGTGTCAAACGGCACGTGTTGGCCAGCTGGGATGTCCAGAATGAAGGATCTCCACAGCCGCTTCTGTCAGTGGCCACGCCTCCTGTCAGTTTAGTGCACACACCAAAGCCACACTCGTGGGGCACTGAGATAAATTTCACTGCCAGCATGACAATGCTTGTCTACTGACTGTTGTCATGTTAATAGTACGAATGGCCACACATTTTCTAAGTGCCATGCAAGAGGTGTTAGATGTTCGTGTGTGTCACCTGGAATTTGTCCGACACATGCCACGAGAGGGACTGATGGGCTCGCACAGTGCACACTCTGTCTTTCAGTCGCTGGTGTGCGCAAATAGATGTAGCAACAGGTGTATGAGGCAGCTACGCTGCGCCTTCGCGCAGATTGTCAAAGTTAGTGTATCCCTTTCTGTTTTCCTGGGTAATTATTCAGCACTCTCCTGACACCGGACCGTAAGCGCAGGCGGTTGGTGTAAATCCTCAGTCAGTCAGGCTGCACCACTCACTGTGCTCATCGCGGTGTGACGATTTACCCAAAGTCACCTTGACTGACCCAAACTGACTCCAAATATGACTAAATGAAGTACTTTATTTTTGAAAATGCACTCCGTTCTCAAAACAGTACATGAGAGCTCTCTCTCCCTCCCTCCCTTTGTCTCATTGTCACTTTACAATGCTGAAACAATAAACAAGTTATGTTTAAGTACATTTGTGAGTACTGGCATTTTTTTGGGGGGGGGGGGGCATACAACGAACTCTGAACTTTAAGATCTGATGTTACGAGCCCTGACGAGGCAGTGGTGCGCCCTGCTGTAGGTCTACAAAGGCGAGAGCAGTTTAAACAACTAGTAAGTCTATTTCAGATGATCAGCGTGGTCCATCTTTCTCTTAAAAGGCTTCATTTTACAACCCCTGGCAAAAATTATGGAATCACCGGCCTCGGAGGATGTTCATTCAGTTGTTTAATTTTGTAGAAAAAAAGCAGATCACAGACATGACACAAAACTAAAGTCATTTCAAATGGCAACATTCTGGCTTTAAGAAACACTATAAGAAATCAGGAAAAAAATTGTGGCAGTCAGTAACGGTTACTTTTTTAGACCAAGCAGAGGGGAAAAAAATATGGAATCACTCAATTCTGAGGAAAAAATTATGGAATCATGAAAAACAAAAGAACGCTCCAACACATCACTAGTATTTTGTTGCACCACCTCTGGCTTTTATAACAGCTTACAGTCTCTGAGGCATGGACTTAATGAGTGACAAACAGTACTCTTCATCAATCTGACTCCAACTTTCTCTGATTGCTGTTGCCAGATCAGCTTTGCCGGTTGGAGCCTTGTCATGGACCATTTTCTTCAACTTCCACCAAAGATTTTCAACTGGATTAAGATCCGGACTATTTGCAGGCCATGACATTGACCCTATGTGTCTTTTTGCAAGGAATGTTTTCACAGTTTTTGCTCTATGGCAAGATGCATTATCATCTTGAAAAATGATTTCATCATCCCCAAACATCCTTTCAATTGATGGGATAAAAAAAGTGTCCAAAATATCAACGTAAACTTGTGCATTTATTGATGATGTAATGACAGCCATCTCCCCAGTGCCTTTACCTGACATGCAGCCCCATATCATCAATGACTGTGGAAATTTACATGTTCTCTTCAGGCAGTCATCTTTATAAATCTCATTGGAACGGCACCAAACAAAAGTTCCAGCAACAAAACTTCCTTGCCCAATGCAGATTCGAGATTCATCACTGAATATGACTTTCATCCAGTCATCCACAGTCCACGATTGCTTTTCCTTAGCCCATTGTAACCTTGTTTTTTCTATTTAGGTGTTAATGATGGCTTTAGTTTAGCTTTTCTGTATGTAAATCCCATTTCCTTTAGGCGGTTTCTTACAGTTCGGTCACAGACATTGACTCCAGTTTCCTCCCATTCGTTCCTCATTTGTTTTGTTGTGCATTTTCGATTTTTGAGACATATTGCTTTAAGTTTTCTGTCTTGACGCTTTGATGTCTTCCTTGGTCTACCAGTATGTTTGCCTTTAACAACCTTCCCATGTTGTTTGTATTTGGTCCAGAGTTTAGACACAGCTGACTGTGAACAACCAACATCTTTTGCAACATTGCGTGATGATTTACCCTCTTTAAGAGTTTGATAATCCTCTCCTTTGTTTCAATTGACATCTCTCGTGTTGGAGCCATGATTCATGTCAGTCCACTTGGTGCAACAGCTCTCCAAGATGTGATCACTCCTTTTTAGATGCAGACTAACAAGCAGATCTGATTTGATGCAGGTGTTAGTTTTGGGGATGAAAATTTACAGGGTGACTCCATAATTTATTCCTCAGAATTGAGTGAGTCCATATTTTTTTCCCTCTGCTTGGTCTAAAAAAGTAACCGCTACTGACTGCCACAATTTTTTTTTCCTGATTTCTTATAGTGTTTCTTAAAGCCAGAAAGTTGCCATTTGAAATGACTTTAGTTTTGTGTCATGTCTGTGATCTGCTTTTTTCTACAAAATTAAACAACTGAATGAACATCCTCTGAGGCCGGTGATTCCATAATTATTGCCAGGAGTTGTACTCTGTCGCATAAGAAAGCTGTAGCTTTTGGAGCTACATTGATTAGCTCTTCCATTGCTTATGGCATGCTCTAGTCTTCTGTTTTTTGGGGGGGACATTACAGAGCCACACACAGTCCTGGCATATGTACTACAACGCTAAACAGAGCTTTGAGGCACAGAATTTGCCTCGGCAATTTTTTGTAATCGAATTATTTGAGTTACTTGACTAATCGTTTCAGCCCTATACTTAAGTATAGGGCTTGTGTGCCTTACGTATAAGGCACGCGCTTGTCTACAGATAAGGTCCCACAGTTGATAGTGGATGTAAGAGCACATACCAAGCATGAAGTCAAAGGAATTGTCTGTAGACCAATGAGACAGGATTGTCTTGAGGCACAAATCTGGGGAAGGGTACAGAACATTTATGCTGCTTTTTAGGTCCCAGTGAGCAGTGGCCTCCATCATCATAAATGGAAGAAGTTTGAATCTACCAGGACTCTTCCTAGAGCTGGCTGCCTATCAAAACTGAGCAATCGAGAGAGAAGGGCCTTAGTCAGAAAGGTGAAAAAGAACCAGATGGTCACTCTATCAGAGCTCCAGCATTCCTCTATGGAGAGAGAAGAACCTTCCAGAAGAACAACCATCTCTGCAGCAATCCATCAGTCAGGCCTGTATGGTAGAGTGGCCAGAGAGAAGCCATTCCTTAGTAAAAGGCCCATGGCAGCTAGGGCTGTCACGATTAGGAATTTCTGAAGACGATTAATTGTCAGACAAATAATTGCGATTGACGAATATATTGTCTTTTTTTTTCTTTTTTTCCCCTTTTTTATATTCTACTATTGTAGTATAATTACACAACTCTGGAAGAACGTTTGGCTTCTGTGAGTGGAGAAACTGGGAATAGTGCAACATTTTTATTTTTATCTTCATTTTACATACAGTCCCAGCTTTTTCTGATTTGTGGTTGTTTCTGTTGCATTTCTGAAATTGTTTCTCCTCATCAGTCACGTTTTGTGCTTAAACACTGCATTAAGCTCAAGACTGAACAAATAATACCTTTGGAAAATAACAGCTGTTAAAGTTCAGAGTTCTCACCTGCTTTTTGTGATCTGTGCATCTGAACATCACCACAGCTTCTCCATGTCAGGGTTTTTTGTGGCTCAGTTCATTCATATATTCTTTAAAAAAAAAAAAAAAAAGAATCTTTAACCCCTCTGTAACCCCTACTGGCCTCTACTCGTGGTTGGCTCGCACTGCGGTATTGTATCACTTCCTGTTCCGGAGCACAGCGGTGTTTTGCTGTATCTGTTAGCTGTTTAATCTGCACAGTTAAATTGATCTAGTTAACTAGATAACGATTTGTTTCACAGTGTAATCTTCACGTGCCTTAAATACAGCACTCCCTCTGCTGAATCACCTCTAAATTATTTACACATTATTCACTTTGTGTGTTTTTAGGAATTTGCTAGCTTAGCGCAGCTACTAGCTCTTAGCCGGTTTAGCATGGCGGCTTCTCCTGTCTCTCCCGCACTTTTCTGCTCTGGGTGTGAAATGTTTAATTATTCCTCGGCCTCCTTTAGCAGTAATGGTACTTGTAATAAGTGTAGCTTATTCGTAGCTTTGGAGGCCAGGCTGGGCGAATTGGAGACTTGGCTCCGCACCTTGGAAAATCCTACAGCTAGCCAGGCCCCTGTAGTCGGTGCGGACCAAGATAGCTTAGCCGCCGTTAGGTCCCCTCCAGCAGATCCCAAGCAGCCGGGAAAGCAGGCCGACTGGGTGACTGTGAGGAGGAAGCGTAGTTCTAAACAGAAGCCCCGTGTACACCGCCAACCCGTTCACATTTCTAACCGTTTTTCCCCACTCGGCGACACACCCGCCGAGGAACAAACTCTGGTTATTGGCGACTCTGTTTTGAGAAATGTGAAGTTAGCGACACCAGCAACCATAATCAATTGTCTTCCGGGGGCCAGAGCAGGCGACATCGAAGGAAATTTGAAACTGCTGGCTAAGGCTAAGCGTAAATTTGGTAAAATTGTAATTCAGGTCGGCAGTAATGACACCCAGTTACGCCAATCGGAGGTCACTAAAATTAACATTGAATCGGTGTGTAACTTTGCAAAAACAATGTCGGACTCTGAAGTTTTCTCTGGGCCCCTCCCCAATCGGACCGGGAGTGACATGTTTAGCCGCATGTTCTCCTTGAATTGCTGGCTGTCTGAGTGGTGTCCAAAAAATGTGGTGGGCTTCATAGATAATTGGCAAAGCTTCTGGGGAAAACCTGGTCTTGTTAGGAGAGACGGCATCCATCCCACTTTGGATTGAGCAGCTCTCATTTCTAGAAATCTGGCCAATTTTATTAAATCTTCCAAACCGTGACTATCCAGGGTTGGGACCAGGAAGCAGAGTTGTAGTCTTACACACCTCTCTGCAGCTTCTCTCCCCTGCCATCCCCTCATTACCCCATCCCCGTAGAGACGGTGCCTGCTCCCAGACCACCAATAACCAGCAAAAATCTATTTAAGCATAAAAATTCAAAAAGAAAAAATAACATAGCACCTTCAACTGCACCACAGACTAAAACAGTTAAATGTGGTCTATTAAACATTAGGTCTCTCTCTTCTAACTCCCTGTTAGTAAATGATATAATAATTGATCAACATATTGATTTATTCTGCCTTACAGAAACCTGGTTACAGCAGGATGAATGTTAGTTTAAATGAGTCAACACCCCGGAGTCACACTAACTGCCAGAACGCTCGTAGCACGGGCCGAGGCGGAGGATTAGCAGCAATCTTCCACTCCAGCTTAATGAATCAAAAACCCAGACAGAGCTTTAATTCATTTGAAAGCTTGACTCTTAGTCTTGTCCATCCAAACTGGAAGTCCCAAAAACCAGTTTTATTTGTTGTTATCTATCGTCCACCTGGTCGTTACTGTGAGTTTCTCTGTGAATTTTCGGACCTTTTGGCTGACTTAGTGCTTAGCTCAGATAATTATAGTGGGCGATTTCAACATCCACACAGATGCTAAGGATGACAGTCTCAACACTGCATTTAATCTATTGTTAGACTCGATTGGCTTTGCTCAAAATGTAAGTGAGTCCATCCACCACTTTAATCATACCTTAGATCTTGTTCTGACTTATGGTATGGAAATTGAAGACTTAACAGTATTCCCTGAAAACCCCCTTCTGTCTGATCATTTCTTAATAACATTTACATTTACTCTGATGGACTACCCAGCAGTGGGGAATACTTTTCATTACAGTAGAAGTCTTTCAGAAAGCGCTGTAACTAGGTTTAAGGATATGGTTCCTTCTTTATGTTCTCCAATGCCATATACCAACACAGGGCAGAGTAGCTACCTAAACTCTGTGAGTGAGATAGATTATCTCATCAATAGTTTTACATCCTCATTGAGCACAACTTTGGATGCTGTAGCTCCTCTGAAAAAGAGAGCCTTAAATCAGAAGTGCCTGGCTCCGTGGTATAACTCACAAACTCGCAGCTTAAAGTAGATAACCCGTAAGTTGGAGAGGAAATGGCGTCTCACTAATTTAGAAGATCTTCACTTAGCCTGGAAAGAGTCTGTTGCTCTATAAAAAAAGCCCTCCGTAAAGCTAGGAGATCTTACTACTCATCACTTATTGAAGAAAATAAGAACAACCCCAGGTTACTGTTCAGCACTGTAGTCAGGCTGACAAAGCGTCAGAGCTCTATTGAGCCGAGTATTCCTTTAACTTTAACTAGTAATGACTTCATGACTTTCTTTGCTAATAAAATTTTAACTATTAGAGAAAAAATTACTCATAACCATCCCAAAGACATATCGTTATCTTTGGCTGCTTTCAGTGATGCCGGTATTTGGTTAGACTCTTTCTCTCCGATTGTTCTGAGTTATTTTCGTTACTTCATCCAAACCATCAACATGTCTATTAGACCCCATTCCTACCAGGCTGCTCAAGCAAGCCCTACCATTAATTAATGCTTCGATCTTAAATATGATCAATCTATCTTTATTAGTTGGCTATGTGCCACAGGCTTTTAAGGTGGCAGTAATTAAACCATTACTTAAAAAGCCATCACTTGACCCAGCTATCTTAGCTAATTATAGGCCAATCTCAAACCTTCCTTTTCTCTCAAAAACTCTTGAAAGGGTAGTTGTAAAACAGCTAACTGATCATCTGCAGAGGAATGGTCTATTTGAAGAGTTTCAGTCAGGTTTTAGAATTCATCATAGTACAGAAACAGCATTAGTGAAGGTTACAAATGATCTTCTTTTGGCCTCAGACAATGGACTCATCTCTGTGCTTGTCCTGTTAGACCTCAGTGCTGCTTTTGATACTGTTGACCATAAAATTTTATTACAGAGATTAGAGCATGCCATAGGTATTAAAGGCACTGCACTGCGGTGGTTTGAATCATATTTATCTAATAGATTACAATTTGTTCATGTAAATGGGGAATCTTCTTCACAGACTAAGGTTAATTATGGAGTTCCACAAGGTTCTGTGCTAAGACCAATTTTATTCACTTTATACATGCTTCCCTTAGGCAGTATTATTAGACAGCATTGCTTAAATTTTCATTGTTACGCAGATGATACCCAGCTTTATCGATCCATGAAGCCAGAGGACACAAACCAATGAGCTAAACTGCAGGATTGTCTTACAGACATAAAGACATGGATGACCTCTAATTTCCTGCTTTTAAACTCAGATAAAACTGAAGTTATTGTACTTGGCCCCACAAATCTTAGAAACATGGTGTCTAACCAGATCCTTACTCTGGATGGCATTACCCTGACCTCTAATAATACTGTGAGAAATCTTGGAGTCATTTTTGATCAGGATATGTCCTTCAATGTGCATATTAAGCAAATATGTAGGACTGCTTTTTTGCATTTGCACAATATCTCTAAAATTAGAAAGGTCTTGTCTCAGAGTGATGCTGAAAAACTAATTCATGCATTTATTTCCTCTAGGCTGGACTATTGTAATTCATTATTATCAGGTTGTCCTAAAAGTTCCCTGAAAAGCCTTCAGTTAATTCAAAATGCTGCAGCTAGAGTACTAACGGGGACTAGAACGAGAGAGCATATTTCACCCATACTGGCCTCTCTTCATTGGCTTCCTGTTAATTCTAGAATAGAATTTAAAATTCTTCTTCTTACTTATAAGGTTTTGAATAATCAGGTCCCATCTTATCTTAGGGACCTCATAGTACCATATCACCCCAATAGAGCGCTTTGCTCTCAGACTGCAGGCTTACTTGTAGTTCCTAGGGTTTTTAAGAGTAGAATGGGAGGCAGAGCCTTCAGCTTTCAGGGTCTTCTCCTGTGGAACCAGCTCCCAATTCGGATCAGGGAGACAGACACCCTCTCTACTTTTAAGATTAGGCTTAAAACTTTCCTTTTTGCTAAAGCTTATAGTTAGGGCTGGATCAGGTGACCCTGAACCATCCCTTAGTTATGCTGCTATAGACTTAGACTGCTGGGGGGTTCCGATGATGCACTGAGTGTTTCTTTCTCTTTTTGCTCTGTATGCACCACTCTGCATTTAATCATTAGTGATTGATCTCTGCTCCCCTCCACAGCATGTCTTTTTCCTGGTTCTCTCCCTCAGCCCCAACCAGTCCCAGCAGAAGACTGCCCCTCCCTGAGAATGGATACAAGTCAATCAATAAAGGTGTCGTGTGGGCAGGCTCGACGATAGGAGACGCCCGTCTGGAGACGAACCGGAACCACGCGATTTCCACCGCCACCGAACCCGAGCGATACTGGAGCCACCAAGTCCCGAAGTCCCCAGGTGGCCACCGTCTCAGCGTGTCGGATCTGGTACTGCTGGCGGAAAACAAAGACAGTCAAGTGTGGGTGTGTGTACACCCTGTAACAATAATGGTGGGAATTCCACCTCCACCTCTCACTCAATATTCTGATGTGTATGCAGTGATCCCTCAGAGGAAAAGAGTGCCGTCCTGCACTCACTCAGCTTCCACAACACTAGGGACCGGTACTCCTGCAAACATTCACAATAGACAGATTATTAGATTACCACAAATGGCTGAGGATATTACCTCTCACTGAAGTCGATATCTCGGCGATGTGGTGGAGGTGTCTTCCTGCTTTTATTCCAGGTGTGATGCAGATGATCGGTGACAGCTGTCATGGTTGATGGGTGACAGCTGTCACCTCGGCTGTTCCTGTAGGCGGCAGCGCCCTCTCGTGCCTGAAGCCCGCACTTCAGGCAGGGCGCCCTCTGGTGGTGGGCCAGCAGTACCTCCTCTTCTGGCGGCCCACACAACAGGACCCCCCCTCAACGGGCGCCTCCTGGCGCCCGACCAGGCTTGTTCGGGTGGCGACGGTAGAAATCGGCCAGGAGGGCCGGGTCCAGGATGAAGCTCCTCTTCACCCAGGAGCGTTCTTCGGGTCCATACCCTTCCCAGTCCACCAAATATTGAAAGCCCCAGCCCATTCGACGGACGTCCAAGAGCCGGCGTACTGTTCAAGCCGGCTCCCCGTCGATAATACGGGCAGGAGGCGGCGCCGGACCGGGTGCACAGAGGGGTGAGGTGTGATGTGGTTTTACCCTGGAGACGTGAAAGAACGGATGGATCTGAGGACCTTGAGGATGGTGAACGGTCCGATGTAGCCGTCTTTCAGTTTCGGTGACTCGACCTGGAGCGGTATGTCCTTGGTTGATAGCCATACCTCCTGCCCGGGCTGGTATGCGGGGGCTGGGGACCGTCGACGGTCTGCATGGGCTTTTGCCCTCGTCCGGGCCCTCAACAAGGCCGAACGGGCGGTGCGCCACACCCAACGGCATCTCCGCAGGTGGGCCTGGACCGAGGGCACACCGACCTTTCCCTCCACCACAGGAAACAAAGGGGGTTGGTACCCCAGACACACCTCAAACGGGGAGAGGCCGGTGGCAGAGGACACTTGGCTGTTATGCGCGTACTCGATCCAGGCCAGGTGTTCACTCCAAGCCGTCGGGTGTGCAGAGGTAGTACAACGTAGGGCCTGCTCCAACTCTTGATTGGCCCGTTCGGCCTGTCCGTTAGTCTGAGGGTGATACCCAGACGAGAGGCTCACGGTGGCCCCCAGTTCCCGGCAGAAACTTCTCCACACCTGCGAGGAGAACTGGGGACCGCGATCCGAAACGATGTCTGTAGGTATCCCATGCAGCCGGACGACATGGTAGACCAGGAGATCCGCCGTCTCCTGGGCCGATGGGAGCTTCGGGAGGGCCACGAAGTGGGCCGCCTTGGAGAACCGGTCCACTATCGTGAGGATGGTGGTGTGCCCCCGGGACGGCGAGAGGCCCGTGACGAAATCCAGACCGATGTGGGACCAGGGGCGATGAGGCACAGGAAGTGGCTGCAGGAGTCCCTGTGCCTTCTGGTGGTCCGCCTTGCCCCTGGCGCAGGTGGTGCAGGCCTGGATGTAAGCCCGGACGTCAGCCTCCAGGGACACCCACCAGAAGTGCTGCTGGACCATTGCCACGGTCCTACGCACCCCTGGGTGGCAGGAGAGTTTGGACCCGTGACAGAAGTCCAGGACGGCAGCTCTGGCCTCTGGTGGGACGTACAGTCTGTTTTTCGGTCCTGTTCCAGGATCCGGGCTCCGTGTCAAGGCCTCCCGGACGGTCTTCTCCACGTCCCAGGTTAGGGTAGCCACGATAGTGGGCTCCGGTAAGATGGGTTCCGGTGGATCCGACAGCTCGGTCTTGACTTCTTGTTCGTGCACCCGGGACAGGGCATCCGACCTCTGGTTTTTGGTCCCGGGGCGGTAGGTGATCCGGAAGTCAAAACGGCCGAAAAACAGTGACCAGCGGGCTTGCCTGGGGTTCAGTCGCTTGGCGGTCCTGATATACTCCAGGTTCCGGTGGTCAGTAAAAACTGTGAAAGGCACTGACGCTCCCTCCAGCAGGTGTCTCCACTCCTCAAGAGCCTCTTTCACCGCAAGGAGCTCTCGATTGCCCACATCATAGTTCCGCTCTGCTGGGGTCAACCTGCGGGAAAAATAGGCACACGGGTGAAGAACCTTATCGGTCTCTCCGCTCTGGGATAGCACGGCTCCTATCCCTGAGTCAGAGGCGTCCACTTCAACCACAAACTGGCGACTAGGATCGGGCTGCACCAAGACCGGTGCAGTCGAGAAGCGCTGTTTCAACTCCCTGAACGTGGCATCGCACCGATCCGACCAGGTGAAGGGAACTTTTGGTGAGGTCAGGGCTGTCAGGGGGCTAACTACCTGACTATACCCCTTAATGAACCTCCTGTAAAAATTTGCGAAGCCGAGGAACTGTTGCAGCTTCCTACGGCTCGTAGGTTGGGGCCAGTCTCTCACCGCTGCGACCTTGGCCGGATCCGGAGCGACGGAGTTGGAGGAGATGATAAACCCCAGGAAGGACAAAGAGGTGCGGTGAAACTCACACTTCTCGCCCTTCACAAACAGCCGGTTCTCCAACAACCGCTGCAGGACCTGACGTACATGCCGTACATGGGTCTCAGGATCTGGAGAAAAGATGAGTATATCGTCCAGATATACGAAGACGAATCGGTGCAGGAAGTCCCGCAAGACGTCATTAACCAAAGCTTGGAATGTCGCGGGGGCGTTTGTGAGGCCGAACGGCATGACCAGGTACTCAAAATGACCTAACGGGGTGTTGAATGCCATCTTCCATTCGTCTCCCTTCCGGACTCGAACTAGGTGGTATGCGTTCCTAAGATCCAACTTTGTGAAGATTTTGGCTCCATGCAGGGGGGTGAACACCGAATCCAACAAAGGCAACGGGTATCGGTTGCGAACCGTGATCTCGTTCAGCCCCCGGTAATCAATGCATGGACGAAGACCGCCATCTTTTTTGCCCACAAAAAAGAAACCTGCTCCCATCGGAGAGGTGAAGTTACGGTTCAGCCCGGCAGCTAAGGAGTCCCGGATGTAGGTCTCCATCGATTCGCGTTCAGGTCGGGAGAGGTTGTACAGCCTGCTGGACGGGAACTCCACGCCTGGCAACAAATCGATGGCACAATCGTACGGACGGTGCAGGGGAAGGGTGAGTGCCCGATCCTTGCTAAAAACATCAGCAAGATCGTGGTACTCAACCGGCACCGCCGACAGATTGGGGGGAACTTTGACCTGCTCCTTAGCCTGGGAACCAGGAGGAACCGAGGATCCCAAACACACCCGATGGCAGGTCTCGCTCCACTGTACCACCACCCCGGATGGCCAATCAATCCGGGGATTGTGTTTTAGCATCCAGGGGAACCCCAGAATCACACGGAAGGTAGAAGGAGTCACAAAAAACTCAATCTCCTCCCTATGATTCCCAGAGTTACTGGTAGTGTCCTGTGTGTGATTAAAGGGAGTAGGGTGCCATCTAATGCTCGCACCTGCAATGGTGAAGGAAGCGCCACCAGAGGGAGCCCTACCTCCCTGGCCCATCTGCTGTCTAGCAGATTCCCTTCTGACCCTGTGTCTACCAGTGCTGGGGCCTGAAGGGTTAAATCCCCGCTAAGGATTGTAACTGGGAGCCGTGTGGAAATGTGTCTGTGTGTTTCTAGGGGCAGGCGTTGGTGTTTAACCGTTCGGGGCAATTACTCAATTGGTGCTCAATTGAGCCGCAAACAAAACACGCCCCGCGGGGAAGCCTCCTCTGTCTATTCGGTGGTCTGAATGTGGCCCTGCTCGTGTCCATAGCTTCGTCAGCAGGGGGAGCTGTCGCCCCACGGGACGTAGAGGCCAGGGAGCGTGGGAAGGGCGGACCTTTTTCGGACCCGGATGGAAGGGGGACGGCGCGCGCCCGGCCACGCCCTTCGTCTCGTTCCCGACGGCGTTCTTCCAACCGATTGTCTAACCGTATAACAAGATCGATAAGCCCATCTAATTCCCGCGGTTCATCCTTGGCCACCAGGTGCTCCTTCAGGACCGATGACAGTCCGTTTACGAAGGCGGCGCGGAGCGCAGCGTTATTCCAGCCAGACCTCGCAGCCGCGATGCGGAAGTCGACTGCATAAGCGGCTGCGCTCCGGCGTCCCTGTCTCATTGACAGCAGCACAGTTGAAGCGGTCTCTCCCCTGTTAGTGTGATCAAACACTGTTCTGAACTCCCTCACAAACCCAGTGTACGTGTGAAGGAGCCGTGAATTTTGCTCCCAAAGCGCCGTAGCCCAAGCGCGTGCCTCTCCCCGAAGCAGAGTAATCACATAAGCTATTTTACTAGCGTCTGACGCGTACATGACGGGACGTTGTGCCAAGACGAGCGAACACTGCATGAGAAAGTCCGCGCACGTCTCCACACAACCTCCGTACGGCTCAGGAGGGCTTATGTATGCTTCAGGGGATGGTGGGAGGGGTTGTTGAACCACCACTGGAACATTCATATCCTGCACAGGATCGGCAGGAGGAGGAGCTGCAGCAGCGCCCTGAGCGCTCGCCGCCACCTGCGCGGAGAGAGCCTCCACCCTGCGGTTCAGGAGGATGTTTTGCTCGGTCATTTGATCCAACCGAGCCGTAAAGGCAGTGAGAATGTGCTGCAGCTCACCAATCACACCTCCTGCAGACGCCTGCGCTCCCTGCTCTCCCATTGGTCGTTCAACAGCCGGGTGACGCCCCTCGGAGTCCATGACGCTGGCCGAGATATCCTGTTGGGAAAGTGTAGTGACACGGACCCACAACAGGGGGCGTAAATGAACGGACAATAGAAGGAGTTAAATTAGAACACTTTACTGTTGTGAATGCCACAACCAAACACAGCAGATTACAGAATGGATACAAGTCAATCAATAAAGGTGTCGTGTGGGCAGGCTCGACGATAGGAGACGCCCGTCTGGAGACGAACCGGAACCACACGATTTCCACCGCCACCGAACCCGAGGGATACTGGAGCCGCCAAGTCCCGAAGTCCCCAGGTGGCCACCGTCTCAGCGTGTCGGATCTGGTACTGCTGGCGGAAAACAAAGACAGTCAAGTGTGGGTGTGTGTACACCCTGTAACAATAATGGTGGAAATTCCACCTCCACCTCTCACTCAATATTCTGATGTGTATGCAGTGATCCCTCAGAGGAAAAGAGTACCGTCCTGCACTCACTCAGCTTCCACAAAACTAGGGACCGGTACTCCTGCAAACACTCACAATAGACAGATTATTAGATTACCACAAATGGCTGAGGATATTACCTCTCACTGAAGTCGATATCTCGGCGATGTGGTGGAGGTGTCTTCCTGCTTTTATTCCAGGTGTGATGCAGATGATCGGTGACAGCTGTCATGGTTGATGGGTGACAGCTGTCACCTCGGCTGTTCCTGTAGTCGGCTGCGCCCTCTCGTGCCTGAAGCCCGCACTTCAGGCAGGGCGCCCTCTGGTGGTGGGCCAGCAGTAGCTCCTCTTCTGGCGGCCCACACAACACTCATGATCTCATAAATTCAGCATATGACGCGCACATGGTGTGAAGAGGACGGTAACGGCAGAATCACACCTTTAGAGAAAGTTCAGAGAGAAGTAAAAGCAGCTTCACATTTTTTTTTTTAACATGTTCACTTGGGTTAAAATCCTCTCTCTGCTCCGCGCTCGATGCGCACTGATGGTTCTCAGACTGTAACGTGTAGCGCCTGCATTCAGGAATCTCCCTCATGCACCCCCTCCCTCCCAGTCTGCAGCCTGTTGACTCCGCACACGCGCGCGCACACACCCACACACCGACAGCTCCGCATTTTAGACGGCTTTTGATGAAGACGGCCACTGTTTTAATCGGCCGTCTTATCCAAACGGCAGGACGGATCGCTCTTCAGCCTCCATGTTATTGTCCCGCCTTAAGATGAGAGCGAGGCTGCAGCACAATGACGTCAGATTCTGAGTCGTTTTATGCTTTGTGGATAAAATAAATAATTCACGGTAATCGCGAATATGAAAAATAATCGCGATTGACGAATATTGTAATAACTGTGACAGCGCTAATGGCAGCCCACCTGGGGTTTGCCAAAACTGCAGGTGTCTCAGATCATGAGAAACAAAATTCTCTGGTCTGATGAGACAAAGATTGAACTCTTTGGCGTGAATGCCAGGCATCATGTTTGGATGAAATCAAGCACCATCCCTACAGTGAAACATGGTGGTGGCAGCATCATGCTGTGGGGATGTTTTTCAGCAGCAAGAACTGGGACACTATCAGGATTGTGGGAAAGATGAATGCAGCAATGTACAGAGACATCCTGCATGGAAACCTGCTCCAGAGCGCTCCTGACCTCAGACTGGGGCGACGGTTTATCTTTCAGCAGGACAATGACCCAAAGTACACAGCCAAGATATCAAAGCAGTGGCTTCAGGACAACTCCGTGAATGTCCTTGAGTGGCCCAGCCAGAGCCCAGACCTGAACCCGATTGAACATCTCTGGAGAGATCTAAAAATGGCTGAATAGAATAGAGCAGGGGTAGGCAACCTGTTCCAGAAAGAGCCATGAGGGTGCAGGTTTTCTTTGGAGCCACTGACTCCACCAGGTGATTTCACTGATTAACTGATTCCATCTGCTCAAAGTGATATTAATCAGTAAAATCACCTGGTGGAGTCAGTGGCTGCAAAGAAAACCTGCACCCTCATGGCTCTTTCTGGAACAGGTTGCCTACCCCTGGAATAGAGTCTTTACTCCCCATCCAACCTGATGGAGTTTGAGAGGTGCTACAAAGAGGAAAGGGCAAAACTGCCCAAAGATAGGTGTGCCAAGCTTGTGGTATCATCCATCCATCCATTTTCTATACCTGCTTATTGAAAGTAAGGGTCACAGGGGCTGAAGCCTATCCCAGCAGCCATAGGGCATGAGGCGGGGTACACCCTGGGCAGGATGCTGGTCTGTTGCAGCGCTACATATAGACAGACAAACTAATTCACACCTCCACGCACTCCTATGAACAATTTAAAGTTTTTAATTCACCTAACCTGCATGTCTTTGGATGTGGGAGGAAGCCGGAGCACCCAGAGGGAACCCATACAAACACGGGGAGAACATGCAAACTCCACACAGAAAGGCCACAGGTGGGAACCCATCCCATGACCTTCTTGCTGTTAGGCAACAGTGTTAAACACAAAGCCACAGTGCTGCCTTGTGGCATCATATTCAAGAAGAATTGAGGCTGTAATTGCTGCCAAAGTTTCATCAACAAAGTAGTCAGTAAAGGGTGTGAATACTTATGTACACGTGAGTTCTTAGTTTTGTTATTTAAAAAAAAAGCCCCCCCCCCCCCAAAAAAAAATCATGTCGTCATTGTGAGGTGTTGTGAGTAGAATTTTGAGTGAAAAAAAAATAAAATTTGCTCCATTTTGGCTGTCACATAATAAAATGGGAAAAAGTGAAGTGCTGTGAATACTTTCTAGAAGCCTCTCTCTCCATCTATTCACGCGTGTCCCTGTCTCTCTGTCTGTCTGTCTCACCCTGTTTCACTCTCTTTGTCTGTCTGTCTCTCCATTTTAGCAACTTTACCATGCTTGAGAAAAATGTGGCCGTTTCAATAACCATTGTTCAAACCACCAGAGTATTTTAGCTTAGACGTACAGATGTGTGGTCTGTGCATGCGCGCACACACACACACACACATTCTGGCACATGTATTCTTTGTTGGTCTTACAACCCCAATTCCAATGAAGTTGGAACATTGAGAAAAATGTAAATAAAAACAGAATACAATGATTTGCAAATCCTCTTCAACCTATATTTTTTTCCACAAAGTTAAACAACATTGATTAATGTGTGTGCGTGCGTGTCTGTGTGTGCATGACTGTTTATATGCGTGTGTGACTGTGTGAGAGGGAGAGAGGTTGTTCGACTGACCAATTTATTTTTATGAACTGCAGTGAGAAAGTGTCAGATACTGCATGCAGCCATATTCAATAAAAATATTAATATAGGCTACTTTGTGTGTTCAGCTATATGTGTGTATGTGTGTTAAGTCGTCTGTTTATTTTTTAATGATCTGTGTGAACTTGGTGATTCATGCAAACATCCAGCGATGGCAAACGGGAAATTATGTCAGCCTTGTTCACTGTATTCAGTAGGAGCAAAGTTTTTCAACTGACTTTATATCACCAACAAAACGAAGAGCAAGCAAACGGTTAAATAAATAAATAAATAAAAAAAAAACCCGACTGTAGGGGAGGCAGTGACCGACGCGACAGGAGCTGTTTTCAGCTCTGTCTTGACAAAAGCACCACGTATGATATGAAACAAGTTCAAGTAATTTTAAAGTAGACCTCCATTGAAATAAATGCAGTCAGATCTTTGGACCAAAAAAATGACTTATATTTACACATAAGATCCTTCTGAATGTAGTAAAGTAAATCTGCAAGCCCAGATCTGTCATTCAACGGAGAAATCTTAGTTTAAAAACGACAAATTTAAAGCTAAAATTTAGCCCTCCGCAAAACTGTCAGCACATCCAGGACGCTGCCGAGACGTCAGAGAGAAGACACTATTCCAGCATGCATTGTGGATTTACGTCAGTTTGCATCTCTTACAAAAGCACCTTTTTATTGTCTTATAGAGGGTTTTCATGTGACGTATCAGTCACGTCATTTTGTGTCCCGTGAAGAAGCCTCACGGCACCATGGCGCTGTGAGAGATCTGCCGCTAACAGAAATCCACTGCTCCCAGAATTTTATTTTATTCGGCAATAAAATTATATAACAATACATAAAAATACTGCAAAGGATAACACAAGAACGCTTCCAATACAGATGCTTATTTACATTGTGGTCATCGAGCACCGAGCTGCTGATCCACAAGCTGCTCTTCCAGTTCCTGGTGAGAGAAATCGCTCAAGACTTCAAGACCGACCTCCGCTGTCTTGCGGTACGTTTGGTGAGTATACGAGGTCTATTAGAAAAGTATCCGACCTTATTATTTTTTTAATAAACCACATGGATTTGAATCACGTGTGATTACATCAGCCAAGCTTGAACCCTCATGGGCATGCAAGAGTTTTTCCACACCTGTCGGTGACATCATTCGCCTGTGAGCACGCCTTGTTGGAGGAGTGGTCCAGCCCCCTCGTCGGAATTCCTTTGTCTGAGAAGTTGCTGAGAGACTGGCGCTGTGCTTCATCTAAATTTTTTCAGAAACTGTGAGGCACATCTGTGTGGACACTGTTGACCCAGGACATCGTGAGAGAACAGAGAACTTTCAGAAGAGGTTTGAATCAGCAGTTTATCCGGACATTCCACTGTTAAAGATTTTTTTTTAATGAAAGACATGTGGACGGATTGGCGCGTCGGCTCGCAGACGGCGCGGCGCGCCCGCCACAGGAAAAACACCTCCATTGGAAGCCTTAAGGACAAGCTGGAACATGCCCTGCTGTTAAACAATTTCTCAGATACTCACTCAACTGAAAGCCACCAAAAGCCACGTGGATTTTACAAATGTTTATCAACACGGAGGTGTTTTTCCTGTGGCGGGCCCACTGCGCCGGCTGCGAGCCGATGCGCCAATCCGTCCGCACGTCTTTCATTAAAAAAATCTCCTTTAACAGTGGAATGTCCGGATAAACTGCTGATTCCGACCTCTTCTGAAAGTTCTCTGTTCTCTCACGACGTCCTGGGTCAACAGAGGCTTAAATTTGGAGGTTTTCAGCTTGAAACAGGATGACGACGTCGCCTCGGAGCGCTGCGTGACGTCCCGCTCCGTGGGAAGTCCTTACAGCGATAGAAACAATCCAAAATCTCTCATCAGCCGTTAAAAGTTTCACCGAAAACCAGCTTAATTTCTCGAATGGTATCCACTCGGATGTGCCTCACAGTTTCTGAAAACATTTTGATGAAGCATAGCGCCAGTCTCTCAGCAACTTCTCAGACAATGAAAATCCGACGAGGGGGCTGGACCACTCCTCCCACAAGGCGTGCTCACAGGCAAATGACGTCACTGACAGGTGTGGAAAAACTCACACATGCGAACGAAGGTTCAAGCTTGGCTGACGTAAAAACATATGAATCAAATCCATATAGTTTTTTTAAAAAATAAAACAGTCGGTTTCTTTTCTAATAGACCTCGTACATTTCTTTTATTGTTGCTTGAAAATGATTTTTGGGGACTTTTTCCATACGCCCATTTGATTGAGTGGTGTCGCATTGAAAATGTACTGTCTTTAGCCTCCAGTGTTACCGTCGCAGGGTACAGATGCGGGACCTGCAAAGAATTCAAATCATTAAAAAGATATATACCTCTCTCAGCGGCCACGGAGCTCTGTGGCTCCGATTACAGAGACCGTGCGGCGTTGCAGATTTTGCGGCAAGAAGTCTGTCCTTGCGGGCAACAGGTGTTACTGGCCGCTCCGCATCAAAACAGAGAACGGAGAAGAACGTCGCCCGCTGTCGATGTCGCCGCCGATCTCAGCATGCAGAGCTGTATCTCGCATTCATTGCAGCTTACTTTTGGATGTTGAAATCCGGATGTGTATAACAGTAACATTACTAACAGATAAAATCAGTTTCAATGCGGGATCGGACTGAAGGCTTTTTTTTTTTTTTTTTGATCAGACTGAAGGTGCAAGCACGTCGTCTTCTCCCCGACGTCATGGAAATGACCCGGATGTAAACTGTTTTCACGGAGGGCTAAATTTTAGCTGCAAATTTGTCATTTTTAAACGAAGATTTCTCCGCTGAATTACAAATTTGGGCTTACAGATTTACTTTACTGCATTCATAAGGGTCTTATAAATACATATCAGCTATTTCTTTCTGAGATCTGACCACATTTATTTCAATGCAGGTCTACTTTAAATATCAGACAAACCGAAAAAGAGGCGAGCTGAAAATACTTGAGAGTACTGACAGAGCAACGTGAGGCAGAATCCAGCCATGCACGGAGAGAGATCCTGTCTGTGTGTGTGTGTGTGTGTGTGTGGTGAGAAGCTGCAGAGATGTGTCTGTGTATGGAGGAGCAGGCGCTGTGTGTGACAATGGCCAATCAAAGCATTAAGACAGTCAGTTAGCCAATGAGAATTTTCCTTCAGCACGAGCACAGACATTGATGAGTTTTATTCAGATCATACTCGTGCTCGTCAAAAATGCTTTGACTTTGACAGGAAAGCAGGACAAACACCAAGTACTGTTGGAGAAGCTGATGCCACTGAAAACTTCAGCAGAAGCTCAGAAGACCGCTCTGAAAGAGCACAGCAACAGGCAGATCGACATTCTGTCCAAACAGCTGGAGAATCTGCAGGACAAACTGAATGTCATTTCTCAGTAGCAGACCACAGAGAACACATCTGCCAAGCAGAAGTCAAAGCTTGAGGAGAATGTGGATCTTTGAGCAGCTCTGCACAAGCAAGAAATCCCCAAAAAGGAGGAACAAAGTGCGTGTGCACTGGAGAAGACACTGAGGTCTGAATTTACAAAGCAGCTCACCTCAATCCAAGAGAAACAGAAAACATTGGAGCAAAATGTGAAGGAGGTGGAGAACACCATGGGGAAGCTCTCCACTGAGCTGAAGAAAAAAAAAGTGCTCCAGACTGAGATGGAACCCCTTTTGAAAGCAGTTGTTCATGTCAAAAAAGCGGAGGAGAAGGTGGAGGACTATGCCAAGAAAAAGATGAAGCAGCATGGCTCCAAAATGTCTCTAAATGCTGATGTTTCCCAGATGAGGAAAGAACCAGCTGAGGCAACACCATTCACAACCTCCAAAACCCTGACAATGACAGCAAAAGAGGAAAAACAGCTGTTTCAAGTTGAAAGTAAAAGATGATAATGCTGTTTTGTCATCGAGCTTTTACAGAACAAGTCCTGCAACCTCTTCCAAGGCCAAAAAAATTCAATCCAGGGCAGCATTGAAGACCTTTTGCACCTGGTTTGATGAGGGGTTGGAGGAGGAAGTGAAGCACCTTTGAAAGAAGTTGGTGAAAAGAACCATGCTGACCTGGACTTTGTAAATCCTTCTATGATGTTTTTTAGACTGTTTATTTATTTTGAATCTAATTAAAAACACTATGTAAAAGACAGAAAAAGCGTGTTTTCTATCTTCACCTTTATTCTGAACTGCAGTTGGTTCTCAACTTCGTGTTGGCAAATTATTGTATGGAAATTATACGAGGTCTGTCCATAAAGTATAGGTCCTTTTTATTTTTTTCAAAAACTATATGGATTTCATTCATATGTTTTTATGTCAGACATGCTTGAACCCTTGTGCGCATGCGTGAGTTTTTCCACGCCTGTCGGTGACGTCATTCGCCTGTGAGCACTCCTTGTGGGAGGAGTCGTCCAGCCCCTCGTCGGAATTCCTTTGTCTGAGAAGTTGCTGAGAGACTGGCGCTTTGTTTGATCAAAATTTTTTCTAAACCTGTGAGACACATCGAAGTGGACACGGTTCGAAAAATTAAGCTGGTTTTCAGTTAAAATTTTAACGGCTGATGAGAGATTTTGAGGTGATACTGTCGCTTTAAGGACTTCCAACACAGCGGGACGTCGCGCAGCGCTCTCAGGCGCCGTCGTCAGCCTGTTTCAAGCTGAAAACCTCCACATTTCAGGCTCTATTGATCCAGGACGTCGTGAGAGAACAGAGAAGTTTCATAAGAAGTCGGTTTCAGCATTTTATCCGGATATTCCATTGTTAAAGGAGATTTTTTTAATGAAAGACGTGCGGACGGGTCTGCGCGTCGGCTCGCAGCCGCCGCGACGCTCCGCCACAGGAAAAACACCTCTGTTGGAAGCCTTAAGGACAAGTTGGAACATGTCCAGCTGTTAAACAATTTCTCATATACTCACTCCACTGAAAGCCATCAAAAGCCGCCTGGATTTTACAAATGGTTATCAACCTGTGCCGCCGCACCGCGCCGGCTGCGTCCCGACGCGCGGACCCGTCCGCACGTCTTTCATTAAAAAAATCTCCTTTAACAGTGGAATATCCGGATAAAATGCTGAAACCGACTTCTTCTGAAACTTCTCTGTTCTCTCACGACATCCTGGATCAATAGAGCCTGAAATGTGGAGGTTTTAAGCTTGAAACAGGCTGACGAAGGCGCCTGAGAACGCTGCACGACGTCCCACTGTGTTGGAAGTCCTTAAAGCGACAGTATCACCTCAAAATCTCTCATCAGCCATTAAAATTTTCACTGAAAACCAGCTTAATTTTTCGAACCATGTCCACTTCGATGTGTCTCACAGGTTTAGAAAAAATTTTGATCAAACAAAGCGCCAGTCTCTCAGCAACTTCTCAGACAAAGGAATTCCGACGAGGGGCTGGATGACTCCTCCCACAAGGAGTGCTCACAGGCGAATGACGTCACCGACAGGCCTGGAAAAACTCACGCATGCGCACGAGGGTTCAAGCATGTCTGACATAAAAACATATGAATGAAATCCATATAGTTTTTGAAAAAAATAAAAAGGACCTATACTTTATGGACAGCCCTCGTATCTGTATTATATCTGATTTTGATGCTAAAAATATTCAATCTTAAAAATTGAAATTCAAACTCTGATGGCACAGATTTACTTCCATATTACTGCTTCCACCTCAAGTTTCTCAACCACAGATTAATGATACAAAGGTGATATATCAAAACTAACACATTTGGTGCAAACAGGAACTTGCATTCATGTATTTTACAGGGTACATACAAATGTGTTAAATGTCATGAAATGTGGTTCTTTGCCTCCTAATCAGTATTATAATGTAATCTAGTAGAAATTCTTTGTTACTGTACTTAAGTAGAATTTTGATGCATCTGCACTTCACTTCGTTATTTACATTTCTGGCGACTTTCACTTTTACTCCTGTAGTGTCTTCAGGAAACACGTAGTTAAACCACCAGAAGAAAGTTCACAGATGTATGTAGTTTATTCATTAAATTAGTTAATTTTTCTTTACTGGATGGTGAAAACTAACACATACATTACATTGTGTCAGTAAATGGATAATAGAAAAGCAAAAACAAAGTGCAGTCATCCTTTTAAACAATATTTTTTGTAAAATAATTTGTTAACATGGGTCTAAACACATTGATAAAACATTTCTAAAGCTTACAGCATTGCCTCTTTGACATCTCAGGGTGGATGGCAACAGATTACAGACTGATTGCATGCATCTCCATACCAGCTCTCGTGTGGCCTCTGTTCCACTGTTGCCAACTCCTCAGAAAGAAAAGTAGCTACTGACTGTCCTAAAAGTCACTCTAAATCACTAGATTACCTAATCATCTAATTTGCACATTATTTGCATCATATGACATCATAACATGTATGAAAAAAAACTCTTGTGGGAGAGACTACTGAACACTATCAACCTTTCACTATTGTCAGGTAATTTACATATTCATAAATGCAGAGTATTGAAAAGGAATTTACACAGACATGTTGCTGAATTTCAGTGGTGGGCACTGTTCAGCTAATCCGATAACCACTAATTATCAAAGATAATGTTTTTGTTGGCAGATTAGCTTTTCAGATAAGTTTTAAAACCATTATTGGACCAATTATCTTCTGATAAATTCAGTTCTGCTTTTGCTGGTAAAGTGACCAAAGTTTAACAGTCAAAAATGTTTGTAAACCCCAAAAATCAAACATTTTAATCCCTGTCAAGTGTGATCAGTGGTTTATGGCACACTGGCTGTTGCTTGCTGATGACATCATTAAGTGACTTGCTGGTCGACTCAGGGAGCATTGTGGGTAGTGTAGTTCAAGTTCACTTTGGACGTTACACTGTTACCTTCCTCTCGACACAAACAGAATTGACTAATTTTAATATTATTTTATTTTATTTCTTTGTGGCACGGGATAATTTAATCACCAAGACTCGGTGGGAGAGAGGAGATCTCACGGCACAGCTGTGAGGGACTTTTCTTTACCGTTTAGACACCGTTTTGGATAATCAGGATGCTTTATGTGGAATATTTTCTTCAGAATTTAATGAATCCCACTGAAACTAACAGGTAAGACTGCGACGGCCAATCTGCGTTAATGGATGTATTTCGGTTGTTTAAGCTGCAGGGTTCAAAGTGTGTGAAAAATGCAGCAGCTTTTACTTCATAAATGACGGTGTATATTATACAGAGATAAAACTGTGACTTATAATACTGTGTTTTACTGCTTTTGAAAGATGATGACAGTGTTTGGGGTTGTATTTTTTATTCACTCATTTTTCACGTGTTCTTTTTGTGTTTGTGATCCTTGAATTTACCCAGCAGCCCCTGCGGCGCTTAAAGTGAAACTGGTTTATCAGAAGCTGACACTGTAATGTGATGTGGCCGCATCCGAATCAGTGCTAAACATTATTGGTTATCTGTAATATAGATACATTTTTAGCAGTTTCTCGGTTTAGTGTCATAAAAGATAACTTTTCATTTATCGGATTAATGGTTATCGAAGATAACTTTTTGGTTCGCTGTGCCACTGCTGAATTTGAACAATAAGCTTTTAGGTACAGGCGGGCCTACGTCACTTCCACCACCATTTTGGATCACTGCTGAAAACAAACTGTGCGCGCACTCACAACCATTGTTGATATAGTCGTCTTTACCGCTGTTTATTCGCAAAGGCCTGCCGATTTGGTCATGCCAAATGCCGTATGAGTATGTGGAGAGCCTTGATAGGTGTGGAAAAGTTGCTGCAGTTAAAGTTGCTGCAGATAAAAAGCTCGTAGTTGGATCTCGGGAACGAGCTGACAACCTGCTGTGAGGCGAGCTGCCGTCTGTCCCAGCCCCTGCCTCTCTGCGCCCCCTCGATGCTCTTAGCTGAGTGTCGTGTGGGGTCCGAGGCATTTACTTTGAAAAAATTAGTGTTCAAAGCAGGGCCGGTCGCTTGAATACCCCAGCTAGGAATAATGGAATACGACTCCGTTTCTATTTTGTTGGCTTTCTTTCTCTGAAATAGGACCATGATTAAGAGGGACGGGCGGGGGCATTCATATTGTGCTACGAGAGCTGAAAGACGCAAGATGAAGGAAAGCAAAAGCATTTGCCAGAATGTTTTCATTAATCAAGAATGAAAGTCGGGGGTTCAATGACAGATACCATCGTAGTTCTAACCATAAACGATGCCATCTGGTGCCATTATTCCCATGACCATCCTCGTTTACTCGGCTGACAGCAGTCAGCCACATTTATCCCTTCAGTCGGGATTTTGTGGTGCTTTTGCAGCTCGAAAAAAAAATGCGCTTTTCGATCTTTTAACTTAGAGGTTTGTTCAGCTAACTGCAGCACACACGATTGTGGCATTCTTGGTGAAAACTGGTGTATATTAAATAGAAAAAAAAATGTGGCAGAACAATGTGAGCGCGATTGGCGTCAAGTAGGAAATGAGCGCGACAGCGCGTTCATAGACAAAAAGAAGATTCACTTTAACTGTGTGCGTGATGTTTTAAACTAGTGTGTGTGTACGTGTGTTAGTGCACGTGCAGTTTCAACACAAGGGCCTCAAAGACATCCGCCTCGGTGCCCCTAGTCGTCATACAAAGTTTGGTGTCAATCACTTGAGCGCTACGGGAGTTCACCCTGAACACAAATCGTGCCACATACATACATTGCCTTTTTTATATATAGATACAGTGACTGTTACTGTGGCCTTGTCCTTTGTTCGTTTACTGTTGATAAATTTGTTGAAATAAAGTTTTGAAAAAAAAATGTGGTAGAGACAAAAGAGTGAGTAAAGAACACCTTAATACAACCCCAATTGCAATGAAGTTGGGACATTGTGTGAAATGTAAATAAAAACAAAATACGATTTGCAAATCCTCTTTAACCTATATTCAATTGAATACACCACAAAGACAAGATATTTAATGTTCAAACTGATAAACTTTATTGTTTTTGTGCAAATATTTGCTCATTTTGAAATGGATGCCTGCAACACATTTCAAAAATGCTGGGACAGGGGCAACAAAAGACTGTGAAAATTGATGAATGCTCAAAAGAACACTTGTTTGGAACATTCCACAGATGAACAGGTTAATTGGAAACAGGCGAGTGTCATGATTGGGTATAAAAGAGCATCCCCAAAAGGCTCAGCCGTTCAACTCAAAGATGGGGTGAGGATCACCACTTTGTGAACTACTGCGTGAAAAAAATAGCCCAACAGTTTAAGAACAATGTTTCTCAACATTCAATTGCAAGGAATTTAGGGATTCCATCATTTACAGTTCATAATATAATCAGAAGATTCAGAGAATCTGGAGAACTTTCTACACGTAAGCGGCAAGGCCGAAAACCAACGTTGAATGCCCGTGACATTTGATCCCTCCTGCGGCACTGCATTAAAAACCAACATCATTGTGTAAAGGATCTTACCGCGTGGGCTCATGAACACTTCAGAAAACCTACCACAAAACCTACGTAAAACTCTACCATGCAAAGCGAAAGCCATACATCAACAACATCGCCGCCTTCTCTGGGCCTGAGCTCATTTGAAATAGACACACGCAAAGTGGAAAAGTGTGCTGTGGTCTGATGAGTCCACATTTCAAATTGTTTTTGAAATAATGGACGCCGTGTCCTCCGGACAAAAGAGGAAACAAACCATCCAGATTGTTACCAGCGCTAAGTTAAAAAAACGGCATTTGTGATGGTATGGGGGTCTGTTAGTGCCCATGGCATTGCAACTTACACATCTATGATGGCATCATCAATGCTGAAAGGTACATCCAGGTTTTGGAGCAAGACATGCTGCCATCCAAGCGACGTCTTTTTCAGGAACGTCCCTGCTTATTTCAGCAAGACAATGCCAAGCCACATTCTGCACGTCTCACAACAGCGTGGCTTTGTAGTAAAAGAGTGCGGGTACTTGACTGGCCTGCCTGCAGTCCAGACCTGTCACCCATTGAAAATGTGGGCCGCATTATGAAGCACAAAATACGACAACAGAGACCCCGGACTGTTGAACAACTGAAATCATACATCAAGCAAGAATGGGAAAGAATTTACAAAGCTTCAGCAATTAGTGTCCTCTGTTCCAAAATGCTTATTGAGTGTTGTTACAAGGAAAGGTGATGTAACACCATGGTAAACATACCACTGTCCCAGCTTCAATGGAACTGGAGTTGTGAAGCTGGAACATTGTGTAAAATGTAAATAAAAACAGAATACAATGATCTGCAAATCCTCTTCAACCATTATTCAATTGAATACCACAAAGACAAGATGTTTAATGTTCAAATTGATAAAATTTATTGTTTTTGTGCAAATATTTGCTCATTTTAAAATGGATGCCTGCAACACCTTTCAAAAAAGCTTGGACAGTGGTATGTTTACAACAGTGTTACATCACCTTTCCTTCTAACGACACTCAATAAGCATTTGGGAACTGAGGACACTCATTGTTGAAGCTTTGTAGGTGGAATTCTTTCCCATTCTTCCTTGAAGGACAACTTCAGTTGTTAAACAGTCCGGGGTCTCCATTGTCATATTTTGCACTTCATAATGCACCACACATTTTCAATGGGCGACAGGTCTGGACTGCAGGCAGGCCATTCTAGTACCCGCACTCTTTTACTACAAAGCCGTGCTGTTGTAACACATGCAGAATGTGGCTTGGCATTGTCTTGCTGAAATAAGCAGGGACGTCCCTGAAAAAGACATTGCTTGGATGGCAGCATGTGTTGCTCCAAAACCTGGATGTACCTTTCAGCATTGATGGTGCCATCACAGATGTGTAAGTTGCCCATGCCATGGGGACTAACACATCCCCATACCATAACAGATGCTGGGTTTTGAACTTTGTACTGGTAACAATCTGGATGGTCTTTTTCCTCTATTTTCCACGATGTCCATGATTTCCAAAAACAATATGAAATGTGGACTCAGACCACAGCACACTTTTCCACTTTGTGTCTGTCCATTTCAAATGAGCTCAGGCCCAGAGAAGGCGGCAGGGTTTCTGGATGTTGTTGATGTATGGCTTTCACTTTGCATGGTAGAGTTTTAACTTGCACTTGTAGATGTAGCGATGAACTGTGTTAACTGACAATGGTTTCCTGAAGTGTCCCTGAGCTCACGTGGTAAGTACTTGTACACAATGATGTATGTTTTTAATGCAGTGCTGTCTGAAGGATTGAAGGTCACGGGCATTCAATGTTGGTTTTCAGCCTTGTCGCTTACATGTAGAAAGTTCTCAAGATTCTCTGAATCTTCTGATTATATTATGGACTGTAGATGATGGAATTCCTAAATTCTTTGCAAATGAATGTTGAGAAACATTGTACTTAAACTGTTGGACTATTTTTTCACACAGTTGTTCACAAAGTGGTGATCCTCACCCCATCTTTGCTTGTGAATGGCTGATCCTTTTGGGGATACTCCTTTAATACCCAATCATGACACGCACCTGTTTCTAATTAGGTGTTCTTTGAGCATTCAACTTTTCGAGTCTTTTGCTGCCCCGCCCCAACTTTTCTGAAATATGTTGCAGACATCCACTTCAAAATGAGCAAAAATTTGCACAAAAACAAAAAAAAGTGTACAGTAGTGTTCAGAATAATAGTAGTGCTATGTGACTAAAAAGACTAATTCAGGTTTTGAGTATATTTCTTATTGTTACATGGCAAACAAGGTACCAGTAGATTCTCACAAATCCAACAAGACCAAGCATTCATGATATACATACTCTTAAAGCTATGAAATTGGGCTATTAGTAAAAAAAAAAAAGTAGAAAAGGGGGTGTTCACAATAATAGTAGTGTGAGTTTGTCAATTTGTGGAACAAACAGGTGTGAATCAGGTGTCCCCTATTTAAGGATGAAGCCAGCACCTGTTGAACATGCTTTTCTCTTTGAAAGCCTGTGGAAAATGGAACGTTCAAGACATTGTTCAGAAGAACAGTGTAGTTTGATTAAGAAGTTGATTACAGAGGGGAAAACGTATACGCAGGTGCAAAAAATTATAGGGTGTTCGTCTACAATGATCTCCAATGCTTTAAAATAGACCAAAAAAAAAAAAAAACAGACGCGTGGAAGAAAATGGAAAACAACCATCAAAATGGATAGAAGAATAACCAGAATGGCAAAGGCTCACCCACTGATCAGCTCCAGGATGATCAAAGACAGTTTGGAGTTACCTTTAAGTGCTGTGACAGTTAGAAGATGCCTGTGTGAAGCTAATTTATTTGCAAGAATCCCCCGCAAAGTCCCTCTGTTAAATTAAAGACATGCAGAAGAGGTTACAATTTGCCAAAGAACACATCAACTAGCCTAAAGAGAAATGGAGGAATATTTTGTGGACTGATGAGAGTAAAATTGTTCTTTTTGGGTCCAAGTTTGTGAGTGAGTTTGTGAGACGACCCCCAAACTCTGAATGCAAGCCACAGTTCACAGTGAAGACAGTGAAGCATGGTGGTGCAAGCATCATGATATGGGCATATTTCTCCTACTATGGTGTTGGGCCTATATATCGCATACCAGGTATCATGGATCAGTTTGGATATGTCAGTATACTTGAAGAGGTCATGTTGCCTTATGCTGAAGAGGACCTGCCCTTGAAATGGGTGTTTCAACAAGACAATGACCCCAAGCACACTAGTAAATGACCAAAATCTTAGTTCAAAACCAACAAAATTATTGCCTCACAGATGTGAAGAAATAATGGAAAACTGGTTATACAACTAAATACTAGTTTAGTGATTCACAGGATTGCTAAAAAAGCAGTTTGAACATAACAGTTTTGAGTTTGTAGCGTCAACAGCAGATGCTACTATTATTGTGAACCCCCCCCCCCCCTCTGCTTTTTTACTAATAGCCCAATTTCATAGCCTTAAGAGTGTGCGTATCATGAATGCTTGGTCTTGTTGGATTTGTGAGAATCTACTGGTACCTTGTTTTCCATGTAACAAGAAATATACTCAAAACCTGGATTCATCTTTTTAGTCACATAGCACTACTATTTTTTCTTAACACTACTGTATGTTTCAACATTAAATATCTTGTCTTTTTGGTGTATTCAATTGAATATTGGTTGAAGAGGTTTTGCAAATCATTGTATTCTGTTTTTATTTACATTTTACATAACGCCCCAACTTCACTGGAATTAGGGTTGCATTTAGAACTACAAATAAACTTGATTCTTGGTTTGTTTATTTATTTTGCAATTAAAATTGGTTGTCACTTCTTAAAATAAAATAACTTAAGGCAAGGGCTTCTCAAAGTTTGGAGACTTATTAGTCAAAGTCAACAAAAGACTGAGTCCAAGTGAAGTTTGAAGTACAATGTGGGAACAGCCACGGAGGCATCGTGCGTACATGTTTGAACGTGGAGGATGTAGATTTACCTCCGCTCAGTGCTTTGCAATAGGGCAATGTGGCATTGCAGCTGTAGTGGATTTAAGGGGACCTGCTGCCGCTCAGTGAGAAGAGTAGATCACTATGTGTTTTCACTATTGAGTCGCCAAACACCAGAAAAGTCTCCAGTGATGCCAGGAAAGTTAGCTAATTTGTCACTATTCGCTTTTGAGAAAATAAGTCCTCAAGAGGGTTTGAAAGTCACCAGATTTAGCGAGAAAGTCACCAAGTGGGCAACACTGCTCTGTTCACCACCTAGTGGGCGGAACCAGAAGGGGGTATGCATCATCATGTGTGCAGATGAGATGAGCTCGTATCAGTCAGATGAGGACAGAAGATAAAAGGGGCAGCTGAATGGTTCACCAAGGCCGTAGAAATTCTTCTGGAGAAAAACAGCGGGGCGTTTTGACCTTCACAGGCTGATAAGCCTGACATGTTTAGGGTTGAGCAGAGAAAATACATTTTCAGCTCATCTGAGCAATAAAATCCAATTTACGAGTATTCCCTGGTCTCCGACATCTTCCTTTGTAAGGCGAACATTTGCTCCGAGATGTTGTCCAACTTATGTCTGAGTTCAAGGGGTAATGCAGTCTGAGAATGTGTCACCTTGCCCAACTCATTAATCATGATGGACAGTGAGGAGTCGTGGTTCTGGTCACCGCCGTTTTGCCGGCAATTCTCCAGCAGGTCAGGGCAGCACATAAACTAATAAGTACCAGCCCTCCTACAATAAAACCAAATATAAATAAATCTTGGACGTCCTCCACAGAGAGTGGCACCAAGCACGTAACACACCATTCCTCCCAGGCGTCAAAAACATAGCCCGCACGGTAGGTTTCATCTGGGCATGCAGGGTCCCCCAGCCCTGATTTTCTTGTTGAAAAAAATGGTGTAAATTGCATTCAGAGACCAGCTGTGAAATAATTGTCACTTGCTGACCAAAATGGATGAGAGCAGTGACACAATCATTTTGAGAAGAACAGGAAATGAAGACACTCTCACCTTTACAATCAAAATAATGGACTTAAAGACGGCTAATGATACTGAAGAAAGAGTAAGGACATTTCAGCAGACCACAGAAGAAGGTTTGGAAAAAGTCAGCAATCTTTTCGGTGATCTGCAAGAGGACCTCCGTAAGGTCAAGCAGCAAACCGAACGTCTTCAGGAAGACTTCCAAAAGCACTGCCAAGGGTGTAGAAAAGAACTGATGGAGAGTCTGACACAAGCTGTGGAAGGCCGTTTGATGGAACGCTTCCAAAAGGTCATTGTTGACAAGACTGTGCACAATAACAGGAATTCCTTGGTGGAGCAAGTGGACATGCAGCAGCGCATAATGGAGTCTTTGACAGCAAAGCTGGACAAACAGCAAGTACTGTTGGAGAAGAAATTATGGAGCTGCAGGCTCCCCAGCCAGTCTTGAAGGAGAACTGAAATCCTGGTGCATATGGTACTGGAGCCGGAACCAGGTGGGACGCACAGAGCCGAGAACAGGAAGTAGGAGAACGGAGGTGAGAGGAGGTGAGTGACTGCACTTGTAACACTGAAGTATTTAACAACAGACAGGTCACTGAAGGCTTAAAACAGGAATGTTCATAGTTCTGGGAATAATGTTCACTGTCTAGGAAATAAGGTTTGCTCTTCTGGAATCCTTCACAGTTGATGAAAACAGTTCTTGGAGATAGTTCTTGGTACGAGTTCTTGGAACAGTTCTTAGTCATGTACAGTCACAAACAGGAGCAGGGTGAGATAGGAGATCTCGTAGTCAGGGTTTAAGTAGTCCGCTGTTGATGTGCCGCTCATGCACATCAGGTGTGTGGCATTTTGGCAGTGATGAGCAGCAGGTGTTCCTCGGCTCTGAGTGCGCCATCTGGGGGAAAAACTCACAAACTACACATAAGGTTAAAAACACAGGGTAGGGAGGTGAACAAAGGCAGCCCATGACAGAGGGCTTGATTTAAGATCCCAAAGAAGATGATGGACATCATATTTTAACATAGGAATGAGTTCAGTTTACATCTGAAAGTGAGCAGTACCACTGTAAGGCATAATTGCTTTGTGGTGTGCAGACAACAGTAATCCACGTTAAGGCCATTGATGAAACACACAGACCTGGAATTGACAGATTGTTGGGTAATAGTGGAGGAACACATTACAATACTTGTGCAGCCCTGATAGCCAAAAAAAAACAAGTCTTGGTGGGGCTGGTGTGCCAATAGATTTCCTTGCCTAGTCCAGTACAGGCATCCAAATAAACAGTCGGAAAATTACTACAATTCCAGAATAATCATTTCATGTCCTTCTCAAAATCAGCAGTTTCACAGATAAAGTTAACCATTTACAGCTATATTAGGCCTCATTTATACTTTGGAAAGGAACAGTATCAAATACAACACTCAAGTTCTTCAGCAAGGAACATTTCAGCATTTGACACTAATTACACACATAGTACACCAAACTGTACTGCACCGTCACTATAGTCAACCAAACAGATCATAGATTTCACAATGACGCCCCGTTAACAGAATAGAAAATATCACCAAATTTAGACTCTTCCAAAATATGGAAAAAATTTTCAATTGACAAAAGAACATTATGTACATACTACAATGTTTCACACCACCTTCCAAAAAAAGAGAGGGGGAGAGAGAAAGAGTGTGTGTGTGAGAGAGAGAAAATTAAGGTAATATTCTGCATGAACATTACTGAGTGGAATGGAGGCAAAATAAAGAAGCTAGAATAACTTAAATAATTTGGCTAACTAATAATACCAAAATTTTTAAATTAAATTTGTTAAAATTAATTAACACTGCAGAGGACAAAGCAAATTAAGTATACAAAACCACTCAAATGCTTTGCTCAACTTGAGTTAGTCTGACAATAAGTGGCTGAGTTAGAATTTCTTAAAAAGCAAAAAAAAAACCAAAAAAAACATGCAAATTGCTATTTTAGGTTTTTTTTTAAACTGAGCAAATCATTTGTTTTAGACTGTGAAATACTCCAAAGAATATTTCACTTCTGTGGGCTGATCCTCATTACATGTAAACTGAAATCAAAATGCCAGCATGACTGCAGCTTTGACCACTGTTACAAACAGCCCCGGCCTCCCCTAACCGTTATAACTGGTCCCCTATACCAATAAAGATCACAGTTTTGACCCCCTAAAACAAACAAACAAACATCACTCATTCGTTTTATCTTAAATTTTCATCCTCATTTCACACCAGGCGCAACATTCGGGAATAAATCCTAACGGCTCGTCAGCTCACCTGGACTGGATCCAAAGTCGAGTCAGTCCGCAGCTGAAAACCTCCGAGGACATAAGGAGCAGGAGGCGCAGCAATCGTAAAGTCCCAAAGTTCTTCAACTTACTCCAGCAAAACATACGGAGACAAAAAAATATATATATAACTAAAACGTCGGTGGGGTTTCTGTTTCCGCCAAAAACAGCAGCACTTTGATAAATCCACGGGCGAACCAAGCCATTAAATTTGGCGATGCTGATTGGCCAAATAGTTATTAATCTGCTTAGCAACAGAATTGGTCATTTTGCTGCACTTAAAGGGCGGATGAGTGAGCGCCCAAAAGAGAAATGATACATTCTCTGCTTCTGACAGTGGAAATGTTGTTTTAATAATTCAGATTACATGTAGGCACATACTATTAAGTAAAACTGACATTGATATTACTTTAAAAATATATATATTTTCTCATTTTCCCCTCCACATGGGGGGGGGGGGGGGGGGATTAAACAGAATGAAACGTCCTGAATATCAAACTGAAATTATATTCATGACATATTCCTCTGCTAAAATATGATGACCTTTTCCTGCATGCACACATACAATTCTCGTACTCCTTCAGGTAACACATGATAAAAGCATCACGGGCTGATACAAACTCTGTGTACTATGAATAAAGATGACTGCCTTATACAACTTCCTTGTGACTTCATTATAACAGTACTTATACTAATCAATCACAAATATTTTCTTGATCAACAAAAAATTTCGATCATCTCTATTCCTATTGGTTGTGGAGATATAGCAGAAATGTGGGTTTTTAGATCATATTTTTGTTGACACTGACCTTAACCTTTGTTTGATTCTCTCCAAAGGATAATCATCTGGAGATATCAGTCCAAGTAACTTTCCCACCAGGTTTGGTGAAAATCTGTAAAGCCATTTTTTTAATATCATGTTGAGACACACACACAAATGACAAATTACAATACTTTGGTTTTGCTTCGACACTGGTGTGCACAGTAATAACATTACCATATTAATATGTAGCCATGCCTGATCAACCCCCTGCCGAACATAAACCATAGTAGTGAATTGTAAATCACCATTAAACAAAACATAGGCAAACACTGGAAAAATACAAAACTTCCCTTTCCTGCTTCACCTCAGGGAGCTTTGGTGGTCCCTGATCACTTTTGTGCTCTGACAGGTTGCTGGTATTCAGTGAACTTGTCAGAAAATCTCTCACTTGTTTCTGTTTTCTCACTACCACTGCACTGTACAAATGCTGTCTTCTGATTCAAAGGGATGACGAGTGTGATGTGATGAGCTGAGTTCATGTTAGGCAAATAACATCCTCATCCTGAGTGAAGATGGTAAATCCACCTCCACTGTGCCCACCTGGTGTGCGCTCTCGATTGTAAATAGAACATGGACACACCTTGAAAGCATTTGCACCACTCCACGCCAACTGTTTAGTGCCCACCATCAAGATATAGGACACTGGTTGTGGTGTGACCAGTGAGAGTGATGGAAGTGGCACTCTCACTGCTGTACACGTAGAAAGAATCAAACGTCCTCTCTAATTAGCAGGGCTGTCTGTGGAGGCACTAATGCACCTCGCTATTAGCATGTTTCTCCTGGTTGCCACAGGCTGTGCCGTACCACCGCACTGTTTGGTATGTCAAAAAGCATATCAGTCACGGCACCCCATGGCCCGTGTGCTTATGGGTTGCTGAGAGAAACAAGTGAGAGTGTAAGAGCAGTAAGTGCATCACTGAGTGTGTTCTTACAGTCAGCTGAGTTTTATCCTTTTGGAATAAGGGCATGTTTCAGGGGTGAGGTTGTTTCAGTTGGCTGTCATTTATACATGGACTTTCAGTTAAAGGTTACAATGAGGTTTTAAGATTACTGAAGCGAGGCAAAAGCTGTGGGGCAGAGCGGCAGCACAAAAGAACAACCAGAGTCCTATGTATTCCAATTAACACATTTAGGGTTGAAAATAAAAGATTAAAACCCTGCGACAGACTGGCATCCTGTGCAGGGTGCACCCTGTGACTGCTCCAGACCCCCTGTGACCCTTGTTTGGAGCAAGCAGGTATGGAAAATGAATGAATGAATAAAAGATCAATGTGATAAGAATGTTTGTGCATGCATTCTGCTCTGTGCACCCTTGATCCCATCAGATCTCTTAAGAAGAGCAGGTCCTATTTAGTACCTAGTTGGAGACCAATCTGGAATATCAGAACCTTTGTCCATGTACTACTGGATTTCAGTTCATTCTAATTAAGGGTTACAGGGTTGGGGATGGGGAGCTGGAGGCTGTCCCAGCAGTCACTGGGCAAGAGGTGGGATACACCTTGGACAGGCTGCCAGTCTATTGCATAGCCAACACATAGACAGACAGAATCATTCATATTGTCACTCCTGCACGCTTGCATGTCTTTGGACATGGGAGGAAGCTTGATGGAACCCACACTAGCAAGGAGAGCATGCACACCCCACACCGAAAGGCAGGAATCAAACCTGGGACGTGTACACATTTCCACATCAGAGCCCACATGTCTATTTTGCTGTGGGACAGAGCAGCAGCGGTGATGAGGATGTAACAGAGGCACGACTTGGCAGGCAGGGTAAGACCTTGGCCCTTAAATAGCCTATCCAATTTGTTTAGTGAATTGTGTTAATTCAATTTCACTTTATTTACAACTGGCTGGGGTACCCAGTGCTGTCCGGGTTAACCTGTTTTAGACATAAGCCAAATGCCAATGATTTTAATCAAAACAATTGCCCAACATTTGTTTTTGTAATGCTGATGTCTTATAAATATAATAGTTAATGGGCTAAAGTTTGTCCAGCGGAACTATAAGAGGTGGACTCCCCAAACTAAGTGTAAATACTTGGTTAAAAGACAAACACATTTGAAGTCCTTCATGCAGACTTTGTTTTGCAATCAAATTTATAACAAAATTACACACAAAAAGGTAACAGTAAATGTAAACATCAATGAATCAAAATTGAGGTAGTGGTGTATTTCACTGTTTTTACATTGCAATTTTACATAAAATGAATGTATTCAGACACGAAGGCAAACTGGGTTGTACAAGACAGTCAGGTGCTTAACAGTTGAGAACATAAAGTAGCTGAAGAAAGGGATTAAATAAAGAGAGATGGCCAACACATATACAGGGCTGGAAATTTGAATCTGCCTGATCATACCCACAACCTCAGCCTAAGCATGTTGTTGTTTTGCTGAGTGTGCTGTAGAAAGGGATCAAATAAACAGAGATGGCCAACACACATACAGGGCTGGAAATGTGAATCTCCCCAGCCGGCTATTTTGGGGGTAATTTTCAATTCAACTTTTTAAAAAATGGTACCACTTTGTTCCCCATGTCATGAGGATTCAGAATATATATAGTTTTTAGGACTACATATTATAGTTTGGGAGTTTATCCCGGACAGACAGAAGTGGCAGCATGAAAAGCACATGGTACAACACTGTATGGTTGTACATAAATGGCTATTTTGAGGGTAATTTTCAGTTCAGCTTTTAAAAAAATTGTACCAGTTTGTTCCCCCTGTCATGAAGATTCAGAATATACAGTTGTGCTCAAACATTTACATACCCTGGCAGAATGTTTGCTTTTTTTTTTTGGCTATTTTTAAGAGAATATGAATGACAACACAAAAACTTTTTTTTTCACTCATGGTTAGTGGTTGGGTGAAGCCATTTATTGTCAAACAACTGTGTTTCCTCTTTTTAAATCAAAATGACAAGAGAAGTACCCAAATTAACCTGATCAAATGTTTACATACCCCTGTTTTTAATACTGTATATTGCCCCCTTAACATCAATGACAGCTTGGAGTCTTTTGTGATGGTTGTGGACGAGGGTCTCTGATGGTAAAGCTGCTACTGAATATGTTTCAGACTTTATTTTTATCAATTACAAAGAAATATAAACAATATGGCACTCTATGCTAAATCTGCATGGAGTAGACAGTTCTCAAAAACGGAGTGACTGTGCAAGAAATAGAAGAGTGAGGAAAGCTGCCAAGACACCCAGACAACCCAAAAGAAGTTATGGGCTTATGTGGCTGTGATTGTAGACTCACTAACCATGAGTGAAGAAAAAGTTTTTGTGTTGTCATTCATATTCTCTTAAAAATTCTGCTAGGGTATGTAAACTTTTGAGCACAACGGTAAGCTTTCATCTCTGTGAAGGTCACTTAAAGGGGCCGTTCTTGTCCCAATACAACTATTACTGGCTAACCTGCTGAGATTGATTAGTCACAAATTGATTGATGAAAGAGTGAGAGAGCTGCAGAGGAAGAACGCAAAGGAGCTGGTCTGTCTGTAAAAAAAACAAACAACAACAAAAAAAAAAAACATGAAAAAAGCCCAGAGAGAGCAAGACTGTAGAAGAGAACTGTATTGGTGAGAATGGAGGGTCTGAGGAGGCTTTCAGCAGAAGAAAATAAAAATCCCCTTAAGTTTTTCAACACCATCACCAAAACCCTTAATCCAACACTCTTCCCTCCTCATGCCCTCCTTCCTCTTACTACTCCCACCTCCTATTATTTTTCATCTGTGTTACTTTCTTCTGAAAAATGCCCCAAGGCTAGGCACTCTCCTGGGTGGCTCACCCCGGAGCAGGAGTCATGTTCCTCGCACGCTGGTAATAATTTGGGCCTGCTGAAAGAACCGAGGCTTTTAGAGGGATCGACCCCCACACCGCTCCGCCTCCTTCTTCGCCTCCTCCTTGTCTTACTGCGTCTGTATCAAAGTCATCAACCCTTCTCGCACGCTGCTGCTGCACGCGCCTCCATGTGCCGCCTCCACTTCTTCGTTGCTCTTCCTGGAGCATCTCAAAATAATCCTGCCCCGACCCTTTCCTCTTCCCTTTGTTCCCACAGCTGCCAATCAAAAAGCGCAGCTGCAGCCACCTGATGTGCAGCACTTCCAAAGATCTTCTAAGGATAGAGAGAACATGAACGATAAGTAACAAGAGGCAGCTAATTGTCTGTGCAAAGAGAAATAGGACAAGAAAAACATAAACCTGATGATAGAAGGAAACAGTGAAAGATATTTGGTGGAAAAAAAGGATGTTCTATTTCATTCCTCCTGACCGCCAGAGGGCGGTGCTTTAGCACCTGGATAACTACATGTGTGCAGCACAGAGGTCGAGAATATATACCAACAAAGTCACACCATTGAATGTGACCTGGGTGACGTCGCTGGTTGTCTTTATATACCAGACACACCCAGCGCTCGCTTCTTTTCTACATTCTCGCATTCTCAGAGGTTGAGAACGCATTTAGCTGCGATTGCCGCTCTCGCTTGTAGCCTCGCAACCCACCTTCGGTTGGAGCTACGTGCACTGCACACGTCCTCCAGAGGCTTCGAGACACGGCTTCACCGTTTTTTGTATTCTTTGACGCCTATCGTGAGTACACCTTCCTAAACGCCGAGTGCACGCCTTGCCGCTGCCCTGCTGGATATTTTCCTCTGTGCACATTAGCTGTGTTGTTTCGATGAAAACTGGCTATTTGTTTAGTTGTGTTGCTAACCCCGTTAACTACGTGGTAGTGTGTGTATCAGAACCAGTATAGTGTACTGTGTTGGGCTTGCCGTGAGTGTTTTCCACTCCTTGAAGTACTTTGTCTGCACTGCCGCCATTTGCTAAGTTTAACAGCTCCGCTAGCAGCTAGTGTTGTCGTCGTTGCTCTAAGTGACTTAGCACTTGGGCTGTGAGTTTTTTCGGCTGTGTGCATCGTGTTATTACTGTGGCTGTGAGTGTTTCACGCTCCGGGCCTTGTATTAGCTTTTACATTGTGAGTGTTTCAAGCTCCGTGCCTCGTGCCGAGTCTGCGGCTGGAGTGCTTCACGCTTCGTGCCTCGTGTCGAGTCTGCGGCTGTGAGTGCTTCATGCTCCGTGCCTCGTGTCAAGCCGACGGCTATGAGTGCTTCACGCTCCATGCCTCGTGTCAAGCCGACGGCTGTGAGTGCTTCACGCTCCGTGCCTCGTGTCAAGGCGACGGCTGTGAGTGCTTCACGCTCCGTGCCTCGTGTCAAGCCGACGGCTGTGAGTGCTTCACGCTCCGTGCCTCGTGTCAAGCCGACGGCTGTGAGTGCTTCACGCTCCGTGCCTCGTGTTACTATTTACACTGCGTGTGATTCACGCTTTGTCTTTCCATTTGTAACCATCAGGGCTTGCGTTAGCCATCTGCACGCAGTCCACAATGTTGACAGGGCCTTTGTTGCATGGCTGTAGTACCTATTTGACTCCCTTGAGCCCAGATGATGGACATATGTTTTGCCCCTCCTGTCTTGGGATCGGACACCTGAGGGAAGCCCTGACTGGTGATGCCTGCCTTAATTGTGCCAGCATGCCACTGGCAGAGAGATCTGCTAGACTTGCGGCATTGGAAAGTGGAATATCTAGTGCGACTTTGACCCAAAGCGCCGTAAACGCCCACATGCAGGAGCCCCTTCTGCTAAGAAGGTTACTCATGACCATGCTTTGGCTGAAAAGGTCGAAACGTTGACTTCTGAGTTTGCTCAGATTAAGTCCTTGCTTCTGAATCTACAGCCTAAGGATGCAGTGACAGTTCCTGCTGTCCCTAATGAGGCTGATCAGACCAATGTAGTTACTCAGCAGGAGGACGATGTTGTGTCTATTGCTGCAACTGATTCCTTGTACATGACAAGTGATATAAACTGTGTGGAGGATGAGAATGAGAGGAGTCTTTCTCCAAGCCATTCATTAGTGGGCTCTCATACCTCCGAGGCAGAGTCCATGCGCAAACTGAACCTGGACTATCCTTTGTCAAGCAAGCTGTTCAGTTGACTTTATCCAGGCTTGGGGTCGACAATCCCCCTGTGGAAACCACCACTTCAAGTGCCTTTTTCAAAGTCACTCAGAAGCTTGAGTTCAACGTTCCAGTTTCACAACCATATATCAAGGAGCTCCACCGATGTTGGGCGGACCCCAAATCATTGACCCATCTATCACAGGACTGCAGAGCCCTTAGCTCTATGTGTGATTCAGCGCAGTATGGTCTGAACCGTATGCCCACCGTTGACAGCATTATTGCGAACCTGGTTGTGGCTCCAGCTGATGCTGCTCGGCCGGATGCCCGCTGCCCACGCCCTCAGTGTAGGGTCACTGATGACCTCCTCACCAAAAGCTATGACATAGGTGCTCTCATCGGTCGCCTAGGCAACTCACTGTCCCATTTAGCCCTTGCCCTCTCAAAGTCTTTGAGGGAGGCAGAGGTTGATGATGCTACGCAAAGTCTTAGTGATGCCTCACTCCAAACCTTTGCTTATATGTCCAGAGAGCTTGGCAGACTGATGTCAACCCTTACCATCACTAGACGTCAGGTGTGGCTTGCGCAGTCCCCCCTTTCCGAATCCTGCAGAGGCACACTCCGTTCGCTGCCGGTTCTTCCAGGCCAAGTATTTGGACCTGCGGCCCAACAAACTTTAGAGCGTGCTGTCGAGGCTAGTAAATCTCAGCAACAGTTTGTTGACCTACACCGGTCTTCCAGACCTCAGCCAGTCAGACGTGCTACAGCTTTTCACTCTACATCCAGGCTTCCGCCGACTCCCAGAGCTGCACGTGCTTTTGCAGTTGAGGGCCAGCTCTCCCAGCAGCCTGCCTTTCGTGAGCCTACCGGCAGACCCCCGAGAACTGAACGGTTTCGCAGAGCTTCCAGTAATCACACCCAGAGGTCCTCAGGGATGCGAGGCAGAGGTGGTCGGGTCTGACTGCCAATGTTTGGCCCCCAGCCGTTTTTCACGAAATGAACTCAGCCACTGGAAGGCTCAAGTTCAAGACCCATGGGTCATTTCAACCTTGTTCGAAGGTTACAGAATTCAGTTCGGATGTCGTCCTCCAAAGTTCAATGGGGTGAGGATGACTGTTGTTTCCAACTCGGTGCAGTCTGCTGCCCTACAACGGGAGATTTTGGAACTCCTGGAGAAGGGGGCCATAGAGCCAGTTTACAGATCAGACCAGCTCAGGGGGTTCTATTCAATTTACTTCCTTGTTCCAAAGAAGGATGGCGGCTTTCGTCCTATCCTCGATCTCCGACATCTGAATCGTTATGTCAAAGTGCTGCAGTTTCACATGCTCCGCACAGTAGATGTCCTTCAAACTATCACACCAGGAGACTGGTTCACAAGTGTCGACTTAAAAGACGCCTACTTCCATGTGCCAGTGGCGCCTCATCACAGGCAGTTTCTCCGCTTTCGAAGGTCAGGCATACCAGTTCAGGGTGCTTCCTTTCTGCCTCTCTCTTGCCCCTCGTACATTTACCAGATGTATGGCTGCAGCACTAGCCCCACTGCAAGATCTTGGATTAAGAATCCTACCCTACTTAGACGATTGGCTTGTCTGCACTCCAACTCAGGAGCAGGCGCACAACGACACAGCTCTTCTACTGAACCATGTCTCTCATTTAGGACTCACAGTGAACTTTGCAAAGAGTTCTCTTGTTCCCAGTCAACAAACGACCTTCATCGGCATTGCCATCAACTCCCTGACTATGACTGCATCGCCATCCCTGCAGAGAGTGGACGATGTAATTCGTCTCGTCTCACACATTCAACGGGCTGTGACGCTGCCTTTTGGTTTGCTGCTCCGGTTGATGGGCAAATTGACTGCAATGTCGCTAGTGGTACCTTTGGGACTTCTGTTCTTACGTCCCCTACAGATTTGGATCAACAACCTAGGCCTCAAGTCGAAGTTGCCTCAGCACAGGCTTGTACGACTCTCCAACCAGTGCCTTCTGCACCTCAAACCCTGGGGGAAAGTGGACTTCATCTGCAAGGGTGTCCCTCTAGGCTCTGTTCCTTCTCGCTGAGAGGTGGTTGTTACAGATGCATCACCCAAAGGTTGGGGGGCCGTGTGGAATCACAGGATGGTGAGGGGTGTCTGGAGTCCCCGGGAGAGACTCCAACACATAAACGTGCTGGAGCTTCGCGCTGTGCGACTGGCTCTCAAGCATTTCCTCCCAGCCCTGAGAGGAAGACATGTTCTTGTCCGGTCGGACAACACATCAACAGTCTATCACATAAACCATCAGGGGGGCACCAGGTCCAGTCACTCATTGGCAGAAACTCGGAAGCTTCTCTTATGGGCGTTGCCTCGCCTTCAGAGTGTCAGAGCAGTTCATCTGCCCGGTGTACAGAACAGCGCAGCGGATTTACTCTCCAGACAGAAACCACCACCGGGAGAGTGGAGACTGAACCCGATTGTGGTCCACATGATCTGGCAGAAATATGGTGCAGCGGAAGTGGAGCTTTTCGCTTCAAGCACCTCAACACATTGCCCACGATGGTACTCCCTCTTGGAACCAGACAGCCCGCTGGGGCAGGATGCATTGGCTCACCCGTGGCCGGATTGCCTCCTTTATGCCTTCCCTCCTCTCCCACTGCTGATGTTGACACTGCACAGGATAGATCAGAGCAGCCACAGGGTGCTGCTGGTTGCTCCATTCTGGCCTGGGAGGATTTGGTTTCCCATGATTTACAAACTCCTCGAGGGAGAACGTTGGGCTCTCCCGGAGAGGAAGGATTTGTTGTCACAGCTACAGGGGAGGATTTGGCACCCTCACCCAGAACGCCTTCAACTGTATGTGTGGCCGTTGAGGGGCCAGACTCCTTGTTAAGTTCTTGTGACCAGGCTGTTGTTCAGACTATCCTTAATTCACGTGCTGCTTCTACCAGGGCTTTGTATGACAACAGATGGAAGCTGTTTGCGCGGTGGTGTGAGAAACAAAAGTTAGACCTTGAGCATTGCCCTGTGCCTATTCTCCTCACATATTTACAAGAACTGCTAGAGAAAGGACTTTCTGTCGCTACCTTGAAGGTTTATGTTGCTGCAATCTCTGCCCGGCACATCTACGTTGATGGCCGGTCAGTGGGTTCACACCTCTTAGTGTGTCGTTTTTTGAAAGGTGCTCTACGTTTGCGGCCTCCAAGGCTTGCACGCGTACCTTCATGGGACCTTCCTCTAGTCCTGGAAGGTTTAAGCTTATCCCCTTTCGAACCAGTTGAAAGTGCTGATCTTAAATGGGTGTCAGTGAAGACTGCCTTTCTAGTTGCACTGTCTTCGGCTAAGCAGGTGGGAGAGCTCCATGCCCTCTCAGTCGCTGGGGACTGTTTGCGATGGAATTCTGACGGATCTGGGGTTACGCTGTGGCCTAATCCGTCCTTTTGTACCCAAGAGAATTTCAACTTTTCATGTTAACCAGCCAGTTTCCTTGGCTGTGTATTTCCCGCATTCTGATCCAGGATTATCTGTTTCAGGTTCCCTGTCTCCTGTCCGAATGTTGAAGCAGTACATTAGTGCGACTGCCAGGATCCGGAAAACGGATGCCCTGTTTGTGTGTTACGGTGATCACAAAAGATGTTGTGCTGTCTTAAAGCAGCGACTCTCGCATTGGGTCGTGGATGCCATTTTACAAGTATACAGGTCCAGAGGTCTTCAGCCTCCTAAGGTTGCATGCCATTCCACCAGAGGGGTGTCCACCTCCTGGGCTGCACTGAGAGGTGTCCCTTTGAGTGATATTTGTGCTGCTGCTACGTGGGCTTCGTCCTGTACCTTCGCCCGCTATTACAGACTGAATGTGGCCGCTCCTCCTGCGGTGACTTCGGCGGTGTTGTCTGCCTCCACTCCCCACTGCTGATGCAAGGTGAGTGTGACTCTTCGTGACCTTGTTGGTATTAAGTCATCCAGGTGCTAAAGCACCACCCTCTGGCGGTCAGGAGGAATGAAATAGAACGAGAGTTACGAATGTAACTACGGTTCTATGAATTCCGGATGACCGCCAGAGTTGCTTGTCACTCAGAGTCTTGCGAGTTCATTCCGAAAAGAAGCGAGCGCTGGTTGCGTCTGGTATATAAAGACAACCAGTGACGTCACCCAGGTCACATTCAATAGTGTGACTTTGTTGGTATATATTCTCGACCTCTGTGCTGCGCACATGTAGTTATCCAGGTGCTAAAGAACCGCCCTCTGGCGGTCATCCGGAATTCATAGAACCATAGTTACATTCGTAACTCTCGATTTGTGGTGTATTTATGGATTTTGAGTGGTATCTGTCCAGTGCACAGCTGACATTTGCTTTCATGCCTCTCACAGCTCAGGTTTCAAAACGTTAGCATTTTAATGTATGTGTTACAATTACTGTACCTCTGTTACAGCAAGAACATTTTGACTGGACTTGGCCCTTTATGACCTGCAAGTGTTTTAAGCAATTTCCTTCTCAAAGATAAAAACAGCATTACAGGCTTATAGACGCCTTTACGGTGTCAAATCTCACACGTAATCGCATTCTCGCTCGGGAGGCCAAGATTTTGTTTCGTTGTCAAGAAGAGTTTGCGGGTGGTGGAGTGGACAAGCAACAAGCAACTTGTTTGCAACATTGCGTCGTTATGGAGGTGAGTTCAACCAAAATGTGTATTTAGATGTTAACTAAGATAATCGTGAGTCTTTAAAGTGAGTTTTATAAAAAAAAAAGTGTGTTGCTGTTAGGGTTGTGTGTCGGGAGCCTGTTCTTTTCAGGTATCCTTAAGAAATGATTTGATCAATATCCTTTTTGCTTACCGATTCCCTTATCCGTCCTTCAGAGTGGCCGTTGTTTTGGGGGTGTTTGTTAGGAAAATGATCATTTCTCGACATTGATTACAGACTCTGCAGCGGGTCTGTATAATCAACCGTTTCTGCAGCACGGCTTTACTTTGAACCTTGAACCAATGAAGCAGTGCTTCATTCTTCGACTTCGTTGGTACTTTGTTTCATTTCGTTTTATCTTAATTTTTCCCTGCTAAAACCCTAAAGAGCATATGTCTGTGAGTAATATTTACCTTTTTATATTAAACCGACCTGTTATGGTCTTCTGAAACAGTTGATAGATGTACAACCCCAATTCCAATGAAGTTGGGACACTGTGCAAATCCTCTTCAACCTATATTCAATTGAATACACCACAAAGACAAGATATTTCATGTTACAACTGACAAACTTTATTGTTTTTGTGCAAATATTTGCTCAGTTTGAAATGGATGCCTGCAACACATTTCAAAAAAGCTGGGACAGTGGTATGTTTACCACTGTGTTACATCACCTTTCCTTCTAACAACACTCAATAAGTGTTTGGGAACTGAGGACACTGCTTGTTGAAGCTTTGTAGGTGGAATTCTTTCCCATTCTTGCTTGATGTACGACTTCAGTTGTTCAACAGTCCGGGGTCTCCGTTGTCATATTTTGTGCTACATAATGTGCCACACATTTTCAGTGGGTGACAGGTCTGGACTGCAGGCAGGCCAGTCTAGTACTCGCACTCTTTTACTATGAAGCCACACTGTTGAAACACATGCAGAATGTGGCTTGGCATTGTCTTGCTGAAATAAGCAGGGACGTCCCTGAAAAAGACGTTGATTGGATGGCAGCATGTGTTGCTTCAAAACCTGGATGTACTTTTCAGCATTGATAGTGCCATCACAGATGTGTAAGTTGCCCATGCCATGGCACTAACACACCCCCATGCCATTACAGATGCTGGCTTTTGAACTTTGTGCTGGTAACAATCTGGATGGTCTTTTTCCTCTTTTGCCCGGAGGACATGATGTCCATGATATCCAAACACAATTTGAAATGTTGACTCATCAGACCACAGCACACTTTTCCACTTTGTGTCTGTCCATTTCCAAAGAGCTTGGGCCCAGAGAAGACGGCGGTGTTTCTGGATGTTGTTGATATATGGCTTTCGCTTTGCATGGTAGAGTTTTAACTTGCACTTGTAGATGTAGCGATGAACTGTGTTAATTGACAATGTTTTTCTGAAGTGTTCCTGAGCCCACGCAGTAACATCCTTTACACAATGATGTTGGCTTTTAATGCAGTGCTGCCTGAGAGATCGAAGGTCACGGGCATTCAATGTTAGTTTTCGGCCTTGCCGCTTATGTGTAGGAAGTTCTCCAGATTCTCTGAATCTTCTGATTATATTATGGACTGTAAATGATGGAATCCCTAAATTCCTTACAATTGAATGTTGAGAAACATTCTTCTTAAACTGTTGGACTATTTTTTTACGCAGTTGTTCACAAAGTGGTGATTCTTGCCCCCTCTTTGCTTGTGAATGGCTGAGTCTTTTGGCGATACTCCTTTTATGCCTAATCATGACACTCACCCGTTTCCAATTAGGTGTTCTTTGAGCATTCATCAAATTTCCTAGTCTTTTGTTGCCCTGTCCCAACTTTTTTGAAATGTGTTGCAGGCATCCATTTAAAAATGAGCAACTATTTGCACAAAAACAATAAAGTTTATCAGTTTGAACATTAAATATCTTGTCTTTGTGGTGTATTCAATTGAATACAGGTTGAAGAGGACTTGCAAATCATCATATTCTGTTTTTATTTACATTTCACACATTGTTCCAACTTCACTGGAATTGGGATTGTATAATACCTGTAAATAATCAGTTTTATTATAAGACAGTACGCACGCTCTGACTGGCTGATTTCCGGTCTGATATTTTCCCATATCATACCTTGTCCATGACAATCGCTCCAGATCGTGTATTAAATTTGCAACTTTGTTAACAATTTTCACGATGCAAAATAAAAGAAAACAAAAAGCAAACAAAGAAATTTTGAGCGACAAAGGGAATGATTCTCTGAGCGAATTTTATTACACTGAAGAGTCAGATTTCAGACAACTTTATTGATCCCTGTCAGGAAAGATGACTTTAAGCTTGCTTTCAGCTTGTTTTCATCTTGGAATATAATAAGTGCCATGGGATTAATATACATGCTGTTGGATTAAACTGTACAGTGTTTGGTACTTTCCCGGAGTAAGTGAGGTCATACCGGACTTTTCCATTACAAATGGGGAGGCCCACAGGATGAACTCAGTGGTGAAGACAATGGAATATGTCTAAGAATGATTCTAACATAACAAGTATGATCAAATGAAGTATTAATGTGGTAAAATTAAGAGTTGATTAGAAAACGTATTAGAAAAAGTATGTTACAAATAAGTGAAATGAATGATTATATGAGTTGTTTTTCATAAAGAGTGCAGAGTCAGAGAAGAAAGGGGAAGTGATGTTGCAACGAGGCAAGAAAAGCTGATGATAAACAACTGATCAAATGATTAAGATGTGGTAAAATATGAAATGAATAATAAGGAATGAAAAATGTTTGTATATGATCATATGAATTGTTTTTATGTGAAAGAGAGTTGTAATGAAATGATTGAATATGACTGATGTGATTCTAAAGAAATGATTTAAAAGAATGAATTCTCAGAAAAGCTGAAGTGTTAACAGAAAAGAGGAACTTGAGAAATAAGTTACTGGCAAGGGGCCGTAGATGACTGCCAGTAAGCGAAGGAGAAGGGAGGAGGTTTTGAGTCACCAGCGTCCCCATGGTAACCAAGATAATCTGAAGACAACAAGAGTTCAGCACATATATAAACTGTGAAACACCAGGAAACGGGGTTATTCTTCCAGGGAGAGGTGCTGTTGTCACTTCTCCCCTGCTATGAGGAGATCACAAGACTTGACCATCTTGTGAGCAGCAATTGGAATCGTGGAGTGAGAGGATTGGAGCCATAAGAGATCATTTGAGAGAGTTTTCAACTCCCACTCAGGCCGTCCAGTCACGAAGTAGCAGAGCATTGGAGAATAATCACTGGCCTTAAGTCTGAGTGGGGAAGGTTCAACGTTTTCTCTCTCAAGGAACATCACAGCATACCAGAATGGATTAGAACTTTTGGTTGATTGAAGAAGGAATAAACTCTTATGTGGATTAATTTCCTGAAGGATTACAACATCACACAAGGATCGTGGTCAGCTAACGATTAATAGCTGATGAAGAGGAAATCAAGTTCATCGACCTGGGGACTTTAACCTCAAAAACCTCCTTCCCTCACTCCTAGAAAAATTGTTAAGAAGTCAATCCAGGCCAGTCAAAGTAAGATCAGACAGTATTATTGAATCAAAAACAAAAATCTCTGCCAATCATTATTCTAATTATACTTGAATTACTGTTGTGAAATAATCATCATATGACCTATTTTGATTATGTTGTCGGCACTTGCAAAACCTGCAATAAATTTCCAAGCATGCAGTTAAAGTGTTAAGGCTCGGACATTGGATTTATTGATGCTTCTTAAGGTGTAAAAGTTAAAGTTTATTGGGTGTACAATATCAAAAAGTGGTTTTTAATGAAAATAACACATCCTGGGGACTCGCTGTACGAGTCACTAAATTCAAAATCTAGCAACATTCCAAGAGCCCTGATCCATAAGAGGAGAGCTGCCATTAACGGGCGTGGCCGGTTCGTATACTGGTTCCAGAGAAGGCTATTCGACCGGGGTGCGAGATCAGCGTCAGCTGGGTGGACGTCCGGATGGAGGCAGTGAGCGGCTAGACGAATCTCCTCGCCACCAGCTTGAACAGCCTTTGTGCAGCCCTGCCGGGTAATACCCGTGGAGACACGAAGGTCGGACCCCAGAGACGGAGAGCTGGTTTAGTACACAAACACACTCATCGAAGGGTGAGCGAGTGCCATGTGTCTAAAAAATAGCGGGATCTGACATCCCAAAAAGGGCAATTATGTCTACACTCCAATTACCTCAGACAAGATACAGCAATTAATCCACAATTATTACTTGTTTACCGTAATAATGGCACACATCAAAATGAAAAACAACACATATACATTTGACATTGTTTATGTGCTCTAAACTTGAAGCAGTCCATCATCCGAATTGAGGCAAAATGGGTGAAGGCCGCAGCAGGAGGGGCCCGCACCGCCCAGCTTGGGAGTTGAAGGTTGCAGCAGTAAAAACCGCGCTGCCTTCAAGGTGGCAAGGAGGAAGCCAGGGTGGAGGAATGTGACCGTCCTTGCCGGAGTCCCAAGCTGAAGTTGAATTGGAGGAATTAACAGCAAATGACCTGAAAGTGGACATGCAAAATGAAGACCAACAAGATGAAAACACAGCTCTGAACAGCTACGTAATAAACAAATTATTAACCTTGCTTGCTCAGTCTGTAAGGGAATATCAGATCTCAGTCTTTTTTACAGACCAAGAGCATGACCCCTGTCTGCTATTTTCCCGTACAGACCTCGCACTTGGTTAATAACTGTTATTTCCCCCGGCTCTTTTACATAAGATTCTGCCCCTTACCAAAAACCAAACCATTGTATTCCTCATTTTGAATTTATTAAAGGTCATGTTAGAAACCAGGCCTGGGACCCTCACAGCCAGTGTCCATCTTGTGAAAGGCACACGAAGTAACTTGTACAACACTTTTATACAATGTGGGTGTTAACAGTGGGTGTGGATTAGTCTCACATTTGTAATGTTACTGGCTCTCGCCAACAGGGGGAGATCGCCCTGTTTTTGGAAACTTTGACATATGATGAAGTAAAACGTAGCTTATATTTCTCAGAACTTCCAAAGAAATAACACAAATACTTGAAAGCTAACACAAAATCAAGAATTTGCACAGATATTATCTAACGTTATCCTTTAATACTGCTAGTTTTCTTCAGACAAGTCAGGGGATGGATACATGAACATTTCCAAGTCACTGAAAATGTCTTGGATTTTATTTACATAAATTATGAAGAAATACAAACAGGATTGCACTCTATGGTAAATCTGCATGGAGTAGCCAGTTCTCAAAAACTGAGCGACTGTGCAAAAAAAAAAAAGAATAGTGAGGAAAGCCACCAAGACACCAGACAACCCAGAAGAAGTTATAGGCTTCTCTGGCTGTGATTGGAGAAATTGTGCACAATGTATGTTTTGCATTTTGTATCCCCAGTTATACAGCTTCATGATGAAGTGGTACAGAGGAGGATTTTCTTTCACCAAACCAGCTTGCATCTCAAATGTACGAGGTCTATTAGACAATAAACCGACCCTTTAATTTTTTTTTTAACTATATGGATTTGAATGACGTGCGATTCCACCAATCATGATTGTCCGCATGCGTGAGTTTTTTCACGCGTGTCGGTGACGTCATTTCCCTGTAGGCAGGCCTTGAGTGAGATGTGGTCCCGCCCTCTCGGCTGAATTCCTTTGTTTCACACGCTGCTCCAGACGGCGCGCGTTGCTTTATCAAAAAATTTTCTGGACCTGTGAGGAATATCCGAGTGGATACTATTCGAGAAATTAAGCTGGTTTTCGGTGAAAAGTTTAACGGCTGATGAGAGATTATGGGGTGTTTCTGTCGGTGTAAGGACTTCTCACAGAGCGGGACGTCCTGCAGCGCTTCCAGGTGCCGTCGTCGGCCTGTTTCGACCTGAAAACATCCTAATTTAAGGCTTAATTCACCCAGGACGTCGTGAGAGAACAGAGAAGATTCAGAAGAGGCCGGCATGAGGACTTTATGCGGACATTCCACTGTTTAAGGACATTTTGTAATGAAAGACGTGCGCGCAAATTCGCCGAGTCGTTTCCGTGACGACTCGGCAAATCTGTGTGCGCCGCGACAGGAAAAACACCTCCATGTTGAAAACCATTTGTAAAATTCAGGCGGCTTTTGATGGCTTTCAACAAGTGAGTAACTGAGAAATTGTTTAACAGCTTGGGCATGTTCCAACTTGCCCGTTAAGGTTTCCAACGGAGGTGTTTTTCCTGTCGCGACCCCCCGTGGTCGGGTCCGGCCCGACATGCGACTCTGCCCGCACGTTCTTTCATTACAAAATGTCCGTTAACAATGGAATGTCTGAATAAACTCCTCATGCCGACTTCTTCTGAAAGTTCTCTGTTCTCTGACGACTTACTGGGTCAACAGAGCCTGAAATGTGGAAGTTTTCAACTTGAAACAGCGAGACGCTGCTGCCTTGAAGCGCAGATCGCCGTCAAGCACCGTGGGCCGTTCTTACGGCAACACTAACAGACCAAAATCTCTCATCAGCCATTAAAATTTTTACCAAAAACCAGCTGAATTTATCGAATGGTGTCCACTCAGTTGTGCCTTACAGTTTTGAAAATTTTGATCAAACAAAGCAGCAGTCTCTGAGCCATTCCTAAACAATGAAAAAAACGACGAGAGGGTGGACGACTCCTCACTCAAAGACTGCCCACAGGCGAATGACGTAACCGACAGGTGTGAAAAAACTCTTGCATGCCCACGAGGGTTCAAGCATGTCTGATGTAATCACACGTGATTCAAATCCATATGGTTTTTGAAAAAATAATAAGGTCGGATACTTTTCTAATAGACCTCGTACCTTCTGGCAAATTGTAGCTGAACTTTCAGGTCTTCTTCACAAGAAAACCCTACTTTTGAAGTGCACTGTAGAAAATTAATAAATTACAGGCTCATGCATTTGTTGACAAACTGGAGACTCTTTGCACATCTTTCCTCTTAAAAGATGCAGCTTTTCATGGATGTTGCTTTTGTACCAAATCATGATTACAGTCACCTGTTGACATCATCTGTTTGAAATAACAGCATTATTTTATTCATTATTTTTTTCCTCATTACTAGTACTAAATTGTAAGCAAGTCTGCTCTGCATAGCCCTGATCCTGTCAGATCTGAGAACCTAAGATGAGTGGGTCCTGGTTACTAACCTTTCTCCAGATTAAACTGCAGTTGCTTCTGGACAGGCATCAGGTGTAGAACTTGGGCCAAATCCTGTGCTGGATCCACTGTGGTGACTCTGAACAAACAGGAGCAGCTGAAAGACTAACCAGAACTAGCCATAAACTACCAATTTTTATAAAATGTGTTATAGGCCTGAAATGTAAGACTGGGTGTACAGTATATTAACAAATTAAATGATGGAGCCTATCCCCAGGTGAGGACAGCCTGGACAGGACATCAGTCTATCGCAAGGCCACATATAGAGAGACAATCCTCATTCACAAACCCATGCAGTTTAAAGTTTGCAAATCACCTAACTCGAATGTCTTTGGAAGTGGAAGGAAGCCAGAGCACCCAGAGGGGACCCACACAAACTCCACACAGGAAGGACCAGCTGGGAAGCGATCCCAGAACCTCTTCCTTGCTTCTTTCTGTGATGCAACCTTTCACTGTGCCATAAATTAAAGTTGGCCACACAAACCATGAAATATCTTGGGTTCATACAATGAAATAGAAGTCAAAGTAAATGCAAGAATCACTGTGGTCTATTTGTTTGTTTTGCATTTTCCATATCATCCCAAGTTGTTCTGATTTGGGATTGTATAAAATAATGGCCTAATATTCTTGTCCTAACCTTTCTCACCTTTATGTGACAAAAGCACAGGAGCACAAGCCCTCCCGGAATCCATACAGTTTGCATTGCACTGTAGTGTCTGTGACTGGGGAAAAATAAAAATAAGTGAGAGAGACAGAATTTCACAAGAGAGTACCTGAGACATCTGGCTATTTTTCAGCCTGACTGAAGTTTCCCAGAAGGGGTGGTAGTCCACGAAGCACTTTATGCTGTTTGGACCATGACATTCAGATGCAGAGTTAATTGCCTGCAACAGTCACAGAAGAGGCTCAAATAAATTTGTTTCTCTTTTCCTTTTGGTGGCCTGTCGCTAATCACCCTCATGAACAAACCACCTCTTGTACTGAAAAGTCAGTTTTGTACCTCATTTTCAGCTATTATCAATAAATCAATCAATTTTATTTATATAGTGCCAAATCACAACAAACAGTTGCCCCAAGGCGCTTTATATTGTAAGGCAAGGCCATACAATAATTACGTAAAAACCCCAACGGTCAAAACGACCCCCTGTGAGCAAGCACTTGGCGACAGTGGGAAGGAAAAACTCCCTTTTAAGAGGAAGAAACCTCCAGCAGAACCAGGCTCAGGGAGGGGCAGTCTTCTGCTGGGACTGGTTGGGGCTGAGGGAGAGAACCAGGAAAAAGACATGCTGTGGAGGGGAGCAGAGATCAATCACTAATGATTAAATGCAGAGTGGTGCATACAGAGCAAAAAGAGAAGGAAACACTCAGTGCATCATGGGAACCCCCCAGCAGTCTAAGTCTATAGCAGCATAACTAAGGGATGGTTCAGGGTCACCTGATCCAGCCCTAACTATAAGCTTTAGCAAAAAGGAAAGTTTTAAGCCTAATCTTAAAAGTAGAGAGGGTGTCTGTCTCCCTGATCTGAATTGGGAGCTGGTTCCACAGGAGAGGAGCCTGAAAGCTGAAGGCTCTGCCTCCCATTCTACTCTTACAAACCCTAGGAACTACAAGTAAGCCTGCAGTCTGAGAGCGAAGCGCTCTATTGGGGTGATATGGTACTATGAGGTCCCTAAGATAAGATGGGACCTGATTATTCAAAACCTTATGAGTAAGAAGAAGAATTTTAAATTCTATTCTAGAATTAACAGGAAGCCAATGAAGAGAGGCCAATATGGGTGAGATATGTTCTCTCCTTCTAGTCCCCGTTAGTACTCTAGCTGCAGCATTTTGAATTAAGTGAAGGCTTTTCAGGGAACTTTCGGACAACCTTGTTATATGGCTGGGGGGGCCTGGCTGCCGGTTTGTTTCTGTCTTTTGGTTTTCCTCCCAGGTGGCGTGCGTTTGGGACTGAGTGGCTGTGTTGCTGAGGCTGTCAGGACCTCACCCTGATCACCTGCGACTCGTCAGGACTCACAGCTGTGGTGCATCTGGATGGATTGGAACATGTTGGCATTTAAGACTGGAGTGCACAGTGTGTATTTGCCAGAGACTCGACCTTGTGACCAGACGGGTGAGATCGTCGTCTCGGGAGCCATCTCATCAACAGCGGATGCTGAGAACGTCCAGGTTTGATGCACAGTCTGTGAAAGAGGAGGGGGTGAGGTTTCACGCTCGTCAGCACACTTCCTGAGGTACGTTAGATTTTGTGACTAACAGTTATACAGTCAGTAAATGTGGTGTCCCTCACACCTTATTGTATTGAGCTGTTTGTTAGTCATGTATCAGCTTCCACTGCAGTGGAGTTTTGTGAACTGGATATTCCATGCCTGCAGGTTGGGAAGCTGATCAGTAATCAAGCCAGGAAGTGTTTGCTGTTTGTACACCTTTAAGTGTTCTGTGTGTAGAGTGTGGACTCACATAATGGTTCCTTCTTTCACAGACTCGGTTGTTGCGGCCACCTGGGGGGTGTCGGCGGGGTCCTTGGGTCCGAAACAGCTTCTGGCTCCGGACCGTTAGCGCTGCTGGGAGCGCACCACGCCAGGCCGCACCTTTTGTTATTATATTATCACTGTTATGTATTAAATTCAGTTAGCCTTTGAACCGTGCTCTGCTTATTTCATACTGGGTCCTTCAAACGCTGGTCGGTTCTCCGAGCTGCGTCCGACACATAACAAACCTGATAATAATGAATTACAATAGTCCAGCCTAGAGGAAATAAATGCATGAATTAGTTTTTCAGCATCACTCTGAGACAAGACCTTTCTAATTTTAGAGATATTGCGTAAATGCAAAAAAGCAGTCCTACATATTTGTTTAATATGTGCTTTGAATGACATATCCTGATCAAAAATGACTCCAAGATTTCTCACAGTATTACTAGAGGTCAGGGTAATGCCATCCAGAGTAAGGATCTGGTTAGACACCATGTTTCTAAGATTTGTGGGGCCAAATACAATAACTTCAGTTTTATCTGAGTTTAAAAGCAGGAAATTAGAGGTCATCCATGTCTTTATGTCTGTAAGACAATCCTGCAGTTTAGCTAATTGGTGTGTGTCCTCTGGCTTTATGGATAGATAAAGCTGGGTATCATCTGCGTAACAATGAAAATTTAAGCAATGCCGTCTAATAATACTGCCTAAGGGAAGCATATATAAAGTGAATAAAATTGGTCCTAGCACAGAACCTTGTGGAACTCCATAATTAACCTTAGTCTGTGAAGAAGATTCCCCATTTACATGAACAAATTGTAATCTATTAGATAAATATGATTCAAACCACCGCAGCGCAGTGCCTTTAATACCTATGGCATGCTCTAATCTCTGTAATAAACTTTTATGGTCAACAGTATCAAAAGCAGCACTGAGGTCTAACAGAACAAGCACAGAGATGAGTCCACTGTCTGAGGCCATAAGAAGATCATTTGTAACCTTCACTAATGCTGTTTCTGTACTATGATGAATTCTAAAACCTGACTGAAACTCTTCAAATAGACCATTCCTCTGCAGATGATCAGTTAGCTGTTTTACAACTACCCTTTCAAGAATTTTTGAGAGAAAAGGAAGGTTGGAGATTGGTCTATAATTAGCTAAGATAGCTGGGTCAAGTGATGGCTTTTTAAGTAATTGTTTATTTACTGCCACCTTAAAAGCCTGTGGTACATAGCCAACTAATAAAGATAGATTAATCATATTTAAGATCAAAGCATTAAATAATGGTAGGGCTTCCTTGAGCAGCCTGGTAGGAATGGGGTCTAATAGACATGTTGATGGTTTGGATGAAGTAACTAATGAAAATAACTCAGACAGAACAATCTGAGAGAAAGAGTCTAACCAAATACTGGCATCACTGAAAGCAGCCAAAGATAACGATACGTCTTTGGGATGGTTATGAGTAATTTTTTCTCTAATAGTTAAAATGTTATTAGCAAAGAAAGTCATGAAGTCATTACTAGTTAAAGTTAAAGGAATACTCGGCTCAATAGAGCTCTGACTCTTTGTCAGCCTGGCTACAGTGCTGAAAAGAAACCTGGGGTTGTTCTTCTTTTCTTCAATTAGTGATGAGTAGTAAGATGTCCTAGCTTTACGGAGGGCTTTTTTATAGAGCAACAGACTCTTTTTCCAGGCTAAGTGAAGATCATCTAAATTAGTGAGATGCCATTTCCTCTCCAACTTACAGGTTATCTGCTTTAAGCTGCGAGTTTGTGAGTTATACCACGGAGTCAGGCACTTTTGATTTAAAGCTCTCTTTTTCAGAGGAGCTACAGCATCCAAAGTTGTCTTCAATGAGGATGTAAAACTATTGATTAGATACTCTATCTCACTTACAGAGTTTAGGTAGCTACTCTGCACTGTGTTGGTATATGGCATTAGAGAACATTAAGAAGGAATCATATCCTTAAACCTAGTTACAGCGCTTTCTGAAAGACTTCTAGTGTAATGAAACATATTCCCCACTGCTGGGTAGTCCATCAGAGTAAATGTAAATGTTATTAAGAAATGATCAGACAGAAGGGAGTTTTCAAGGAATACTGTTAAGTCTTCAATTTCCATACCATAAGTCAGAACAAGATCTAAGATATGATTAAAGTGGTGGGTGGACTCATTTACATTTTGAGCAAAGCCAATTGAGTCTAATAATAGATTAAATGCACTGTTGAGGCTGTCATTCTCAGCATCTGTGTGGATGTTAAAATCGCCCACTATAATTATCTTATCTGAGCTAAGCACTAAGTCAGACAAAAGGTCGGAAAATTCACAGAGAAACTCACAGTAACGACGAGGTGGACGATAGATAATAACAAATAAAACTGGTTTTTGGGACTTCCAATTTGGATGGACAAGACTAAGAGTCAAGCTTTCAAATGAATTAAAGCTCTGTCTGGGTTTTTGATTAATTAATAAGCTGGAATGGAAGATTGCTGCTAATCCTCTGCCTCGGCCCATGCTACGAGCGTTGTGGCAGTTAGTGTGACTCGGGGGTGTTGACTCATTTAAACTAACATATTCATCCTGCTGTAACCAGGTTTCTGTAAGGCAGAATAAATCAATATGTTGATCAATTATTATATCATTTACTAACAGGGACTTAGAAGAGAGAGACCTAATGTTTAATAGACCACATTTAACTGTTTTAGTCTGTGGTGCAGTTGAAGGTGCTATATTATTTTTTCTTTTTGAATTTTTATGCTTAAATAGATTTTTGCTGGTTATTGGTGGTCTGGGAGCAGGCACCATCTCTACAGGGATGGGGTAATGAGGGGATGGCAGGGGGAGAGAAGCTGCAGAGAGGTGTGTAAGACTACAACTCTGCTTCCTGGTCCCAACCCTGGATAGTCACGGTTTGGAGGATTTAAGAAAATTGGCCAGATTTCTAGAAATGAGAGCTGCTCCATCCAAAGTGGGATGGATGCCGTCTCTCCTAACAAGACCAGGTTTTCCCCAGAAGCTTTGCTAATTATCAATAAAGCCCACCTCATTTTTTGGACACCACTCAGACAGCCAGCAATTCAAGGAGAACATGCGGCTAAACATGTCACTCCCGGTCCGATTTGGAGGGGCCCAGAGAAAACTACAGAGTCCGACATTGTTTTTGCAAAGTTACCCACCGATTCAATGTTAATTTTAGTGACCTCCGATTGGCGTAACCGGGTGTCATTACTGCTGACGTGAATTACAATCTTACCAAATTTACGCTTAGCCTTAGCCAGCAGTTTCAAATTTCCTTCAATGTCGCCTGCTCTGGCCCCCGGAAGACAATTGACTATGGTTGCTGGTGTCACTAACTTCACATTTCTCAAAACAGAGTCGCCAATAACCAGAGTTTGATCCTCGGCGGGTGTGTCGTCGAGTGTGGAAAAACGGTTCGAAATGTGAACGGGTTGGTGGTGTACACAGGGCTTTTGTTTAGAACTACGCTTCCTCCTCACAGTCACCCAGTCGGCCTGCTTTCCTGGCTGCTCGGGATCTGCCAGAGGGAACTAATGGCGGCTAAGCTACCTTGGTCCGCACTGACTACAGGGGCCTGGCTAGCTGTAGAATTTTCCATGGTGCGGAGCCGAGTCTCCAATTCGCCCAGCCTGGCCTCCAAAGCTACGAATAAGCTACACTTATTACAAGTACCATTACTGCTAAAGGAGGCAGAGGAATAACTAAACATTTTACACCCAGAGCAGAAAAGTGCGGGAGAAACAGGAGAAGCCGCCATGCTAAACCGGCTAAGAGCTAGTAGCTGCGCTAAGCTAGCGGATTCCCTCAAACACACAAAGTGCATAATGTGTAAATAATTTAGAGGTGATTCAGCAGAGGGAGTGCTTTTAGTTAAGGCACGTGAAGATTACACTGTGAAACAAATCGTTATCTAGTTAACTAGATCAATCTAACTGCGCAGATTAAACAGCTAACAGATACAGCAAAACACCGCTGTGCTCCGGAACAGGAAGTGATACAATACTGCAGTGAGAGCCAACCACCAGTAGAGGCAAGCAAGCGGCCTATTATAGGCCGACTGTGTCAATACACCCATAGCCATCACTGATAAAGACTCAGATTTATAGATTCTCTTTTGAAATCTTAATTTGTTAAGGTTGCATTAGTCACATTGGTCATTATAGACAGGTGTGCACATAAGTAGAACGCAGGTATGCATGCGTGACAAAAATCTGGAATGCGTAATGACGTCTGTGTTATTTCACGCCTTTGCGTACTTCACCGACCATGTCTTAACTTTCATCTCACATGTTGCTTGTCAACTACTGTCAGAGATGTTCAAAGAACAGCAGACATTAAGCAGCTTCTTTGGTGTTTTGCTGCCTACAAAGAAACGACAACTGGGGCCAGAGCCAAAAAAGAGACTTTTCTCAGAAAAGTGGCTCCAAGACGTGCAGTGGCTTGGCGCTAACGATGAGCGCACTGAAATGTGCAAGATTTGCCGCTCTCATCCACAGATAAAACAGGTGTGTTTTATAAAGGCTCAAAGAATTTCAATCATCCTTTATTGGATAAATATGAAAAAAGCAAGGAGCATACAAATGTGGCGCAAGCCATTGCTAATAAACAGGCTAGCCAAAAAGAAATGTCTAATCATCCACTTATCAGTTGGCGAGATGAGATGAATGAAGAACAGCGGCAAGCTCTGTTTAATATTTTTTCTGTTCGCCTTCATTGAAGCTAAACGCGCACATCCCATGTTTTCCTATTCTGAGGATATTCCTTTAATGAAGCGGCTGGGATTAAATGTCGGAGGTGTGTCTTTCACGTGAAGGCGGCACGCGGATCATGCAGAGCATCGCACACACCATCAGTGAGGAGTTATGAACCAAATTGCAGTCTGTTGAATTTTGGTGGCTGCTTCTTGATGGATCTGAGGACATCACAAAAAGTGAGCAGGAAATCTTTTACATTGTGTCTTTGTCCAGCAATGCAGAGTTTACCTCCGACTTTCTTGGACTGATTGAACTGGGTGCTGACCAAACCATGCAGGCTGTAACAGGCGGACTTGTGAGACTTTTCCAGGATGCAGGCTTGGATGACTGGACAACAAAGTTGGTCGCTGTGTGCACAGACGGGGCAGCTGTCAATATCGGTATGTACAAGCTGCGTTTGGTGACTCACTTGTGCACACACACTGGAGAATTGTGCAAAATCAGCTGATCGCAAAGTGCCTTACTGTGAGACATTTAATCGCTCTGTGGTCAAGCTGCTGCAGCTTTATTTACAAAAAGGTGGAGCAAAAAAAAAAAAAAAAAACTGCTGCACTGAAGAAGCTGTGTGAAGAAAATGGGATCTCCTTTGTGAAACTGGGCAAGTTTCATAATATCAGATGGTCTGCATGGAGGCATGAAACACTGATAAAAATATCAAGACTGTTGCCAGCCATTAAAATGCAACTGGATATGGGTGATAACAGTGACCTTCAGCATATCTTCTGCACAGAGCATTTTCAGCGCTTTCTGTCAAACATGCTTGACATTGGCAACATATTGAAGACCACATTCATTAGGTTTCAAAAGGAAAAGCTGACCACTGGAGAATGTAAAGATGAACTCATGGTGGCCATTGGACAGTTCACATGTCTGCTTGATGGTGAAGGTCACAGTGCACAGATAGTTTCTAATGCTGATGCTGACAGAGACAAGACAAACTTACTCAGGGGGTTAATTGAAGAGTTTGAAATCAGATATGTCTTCCTCAAGTCATGTGATCATTTCTTATTATTTGATCCTTCAACATGGCCTCAGGAAATGCAAAAGCTCCACAATTTTGGAAACAAAATAGTTTGCAGCATTCTCAAGAAATATGAGGCCACCTTGCAACTTGACAAAAACACCACTGTGACAGATTGGATGCGCTTAAAGCAGGCAGGGCCTCTTCTGTGTACAACCCCTGGCAAAAATTATGGAATCACCGGCCTCGGAGGATGTTCATTCAGTTGTTTAATTTTGTAGAAAAAAAGCAGATCACAGACATGACACAAAACTAAAGTCATTTCAAATGGCAACTTTCTGGCTTTAAGAAACACTATAAGAAATCAGGAAAAATAAATTGTAGCAGTCAGTAACGGTTACTTTTTTAGACCAAGCAGAGGGAATAAAATATGGAATCACTCAATTCTGAGGAAAAAATTATGGAATCACGAAAAACAAAAGAACGCTCCAACACATCACTAGTATTTTGTTGCATCACCTCTGGCTTTTATAACAGCTTGGAGTCTCTGAGACATGGACTTAATGAGTGACAAACAGTACTCTTCATCAATCTGGCTCCAACTTTCTCTGATTGCTGTTGCCAGATCAGCTTTGCAGGTTGGAACCTTGTCATGGACCATTTTCTTCAACTTCCACGAAAGATTTTCAATTGGATTAAGATCCGGACTATTTGCAGGCCATGACATTGACCCTATGTGTCTTTTTGCAAGGAATGTTTTCACAGTTTTTGCTCTATGGCAAGATGCATTATCATCTTGAAAAATGATTTCATCATCCCCAAACATCCTTTCAACTGATGGGATAAGAAAAGTGTCCAAATTATCAACATAAACTTGTGCATTTATTGATGATGTAATGACAGCCATCAGAGAGAATACTGAGAGACCTTATGTTAAAAACTGATTTATGGCCCTGTCAGCCAATCAGAATCGACTACGTCACTAAGCCCCGCCCCCTCATGACATCACATCCAATCAGAATCAATTATGTCACTATGTCCTTCCCCTAAGCCACGCCCCTAACCCCTCCCCTAGTCCCGCCTCCAAGCCCTGCCCCTGGCTCCTCCCCTAGTCCCGCCCCTGGCTCCTCCCCTAGCCCCACCCCCAAGTTCCGCCCCTACCTCCCCTAGTCCCACCCCAAGCTTCTCCCCTAACTCCACCCCAAGCTCCGCCTCCAAGCTCTACCTCCCCTCCCACCCGGGTCTAATATTTTAATGTCATTTTATTTCATGAATTAAAAAATGATTAAAAAAAACCTAGATCTTTTTTAATGTATTAAAGAATTAACTAATTCTGAAATAATTAAACATAAATCAGTGTCTAATATTTAATACCCCTTTAATATTTTTTAATTCTTAAAGCGCGTCCTTTTATGGTTTTTAATGCCTCAATTAAAGAAGGATTAAAAAATACTGTATCTTTTGCATAATTATGGAAGGTTTTCTTCAATTTAGTGATTAAACACGAATATTTTAATACGCCTTTAATATTTTTTAATTCTTAAATTAATGCGTCTCCTTTTCTGTTTTTTAATTCTTAAATTAAAGAAGGGTTAAAAATAACCATCTGTAACGGCTGTCTTTGCAGCAAGACGGTCAAATACCCACGCGTAGAGCTCCTCACGGAAACATGACCCCACGGCTGTAATACCTGTTGCAGACGCTAGCTGTGTGCGTGTGTTTCGGAGGTGTGTGTGTGCGTGTGTGTGTGTTTCGGAGCTGTGTGTGTGCGTGTGTGTGTGTGTGTGTGACCTGCGCAGCGGGGGTGTCACGCCAGATGGTCTTTTATAACATAGTAGAGAAGCTTGAATCTTTGGTTGAAGCTTGAATGTTTTATTACATCCGATTTCCTGATGATGGGGTCGTTTGCTGGGCTTGTTTGAAGATGGAAAAACAAAGCTTATTCTTAGTCACGGTAGATGCAGTTTCTTTTAAGATATTACCCGGTTGATCAGGGGCTGCGGGACACCTGCTGATCGGAGATGCCGCCCGAGGTGATGAAGGTGGCAAAAACAAAGTTTCTTCTCAGTCACGTCCCCCTGTGGGAAGGAGTCACCGCTCATTTCCACTACGACCGGTGAAGAGTGAAGGTGCCTGGACCCAGCGATGGGTATAAAATAGAATTAATTTGCGGTAAAAAAAAAAAATCCCCTGGTCCTGAAAAACCATGTCGTTTAATTAAGTTTTCTTGTCTTCGAGCAGAGTGCGAAAACCGCATCAGCTTTCAGGGTAAGTGATTTAAGTAATCTTTTTTGATAGAAATGACTGTTTTTAAATGATGCATGCGGTCTGAAACTGTGTCTTTTTTAGACAAAACCACGCAGATGCTCCAGAGTGCGTTCGGACCCGGCCTCGGTAATATATTTGAAATATTAGAGAATATCTGCTTGTGAGGGTGGTGGTTTTTATTTATTTATTTATTTTAATTCTAGAAATCAAGTCAGAGCCCCCTGAAGAAGTTCGAAGGCTGGAAGCCCCGCCTTCACCACGCAGATGTAAGTACACCGACCGAAATTAAATCACGGATAAAACTCTGGAATAACCCGATTTTTTCTGTTACAGCCCATGGAGAAGCGGGTCAGTGGTAGAGAACCATAAAACGATCCACGGATTTACACGGTAAGGAGTCGGAGTTTATGTATTTATTTATTTTAAATATTTAATAACTAACGTTTTTCTCCTTTTTTTCAGCACACGGTGGAGGGAGACCGTCTATTTTCCATTGAGACGCAAGGCTCAAAGATATTCTGAGCTGGGATTAATCTCATCTCGCAGCTTTTTTGAAAATGTGTATTCTGTTTTTTCTTATTCCGATGGAACGGGAGAATTCATTTTGAAGAGGTATATTAATTGATTTTCTTGAGGTAGATTCATCCTGGTACGGATTTTAAAAGATGGAAGGAGAGAATTCAGGTCAGGAAAATAACTTCGGATGTGTATCGGATTTAAACGCTTCAATAATCGACTCAGCGGGGAGCGCTCCTGGAACAGATGGCCCATTACCCGAGGCGTTAAATTCGCCGTCTCGAAATAACATCGAATCCGGAGAGAGACTTTTAAGCCGTGTTCGTGTAACACCGCTAAATGATGCTCTTAACAATTTGGCGGCTGAACGAGAATCGGAAGAAATTAACCCCTACATCATTTCTGTGATTAACGCGATAAATTTGACGGTCCAGTCTGATACTGAAGACCCCCCTGACCCCCGCACACCCCGCCTTGAGATGAGTCCGGTCCCACGGCGTTGAACCAGGTACGTCTGACTCCTCTAAATAACGCCGTAAACCTCCTCGCGTGTGAAGTTAATCCTCACGTCCAATCCGCGGTGGACGAATTAAATCAAATGCCTAACGACGCGCGCGTTTTTTCACCTTTAAGAAGTCCCTCCCCGCGCAATGCGCCCGGAGAAGATATTTTAAACAGAGCTCGTTTAACCCCGATAAACGCGGCAATCTCTGTTTTGATGGAAGGCGGGGATGATGCACGACCGGGGTCCAGCTGACACTCTCCCATGACGGGCGGTGGGGCTGCTAACGTCATCAGGAGACTGGCTTTTAACAATATCGAAATCAGGCAGCCTCTAAATTTCCACCGCGTCGACGAAATTCCCGACTATGCGGAATTTTATCGTAATGTCGTTGGGACTCTTCAGAACTCGGTCGAAAAGGCTTTAAGACACGCCAGGGCCGGGGACTTTATCCAAATGGAGGTGCGTGGGGACTCAGTCTACAACGAGGCCGCTTTGATCAGCTCATATAACGACGCGGGCGATGTGACGGGCTTCCAAAATCTGCTAGAATGATTGATACAATCGAATTCCAACGTTTTATCCGACGAGTCTCTGGAATTAGTGGTCCAAGTCATCTGCAACCAGAACGGCGGGGGGAAACGCAGAATAGATGACCTCCTCCATCACGAGGTTCTGAGGAAAAAATCCAAATGCCTTAATATCGTGTATAATCCTGACAACAGTCGATAAGCCTCGTTCAATTATTGAATCCTCATCTGACTACGCACGAGGCGGAGCAGCGCGGGCTGGCGTTACAAATTAGCGCCGGATTAACGGCTGCTATGCCGGTATCTTTAGAGCAGGTGGGAAAATTTGAAAACGTTCTGGGTTGTAAAATTGTGGTGTTTTTCAGAGCTGAAGGGGAGAGAAAGCTGACAAAATTCCAGACAGGAATACCGGCACTGCAGAAAACTCTTTTCGTTTTTCTGTTTAATAACCATTTTTACGGAATCACTGATTTAAAGAGATTTTTGGGAGTGAAATCACAGCCCCTGATCGACCGGGTAATATCTTAAAAGAAACTGCATCTACCGTGACTAAGAATAAGCTTTGTTTTTCCGTCTTCAAACAAGCCCAGCAAACGACCCCGTCATCAGGAAATCGGATGTAATAAAACATTCAAGCTTCAACCAAAGATTCAAGCTTCTCTACTATGTTATAAAAGACCATCCGGCGTGACACCCCCGCTGCGCGGGTCACACACACACACACACACACAGCTCCGAACACACACACACACACACACACACACACACACACACACACACACACACACACACACACACACACACACACACACACACACCTCCGAAACACACACACACACCTCCGAAACACAAGCACACACACACACACCTCCGAAACACACGCACACAGCTAGCGTCTGCAACAGGTATTACAGCCGTGGGGTCATGTTTCCGTGAGGAGCGCTATGCGTGGGTATTTGACCGTCTTGCTGCAAAGACAGCCGTTACAGCCGAGAGATGGTTATTTTTAACCCTTCTTTAATTTAAGAATTAAAAAACAGAAAAGGAGATGCATTAATTTAAGAATTAAAAAATATTAAAGGCGTATTAAAATATTCGTGTTTAATCACTAAATTGAAGAAAACCTCCCATAATTCTGCAAAAGATACAGTATTTTTAATCCTTCTTTAATTGAGGCATTAAAAACCATAAAAGGACGCGCTTTAATTTAAGAATTAAAAAATATTAAAGGGGTATTAAATATTAGACACTGATTTATGTTTAATTATTTCAGAATTAGTTCATTCTTTAATACATTAAAAAAGATCTAGGTATTTTTTTTAATCATTCTTTAATTCATGAAATAAAATGACATTAAAATGTTAGACCCGGGTGGGAGGGGAGGTAGGGCTTGGAGGCGGAGCTTGGGGCAGAGTTAGGGGAGGAGCTTGGGGTGGGGCTAGGGGAGGTAGGGGCGGAGCTTGGGGCGTGGCTAGGGGAGGAGCCAGGGGCGGGACTAGGGGATGAGCCAGGGCGGGGCTTGGAGGCGGGACTAGGGGAGGGGTTAGGGGCGGGACATAGTGACGTAATCGATTCTGATTGGCTGTGATGTCATAAGGGGGCAGGATTAGGGGCGGGGCTTAGTGACGTAGTCTATTCTGATTGGCTGACAGGGCCATAAATCAGTTTTTGACATAAGGTCTCTCAGTATTCTCTCTGCCATCTCCCCAGTGCCTTTACCTGACATGCAGCCCCATATCATCAATGACTGTGGAAATTTACATGTTCTCTTCAGGCAGTCATCTTTATAAATCTCATTGGGACGGCACCAAACAAAAGTTCCAGCATCATCACCTTGCCCAATGCAGATTCGAGATTCATCACTGAATATGACTTTCATCCAGTCATCCACAGTCCACGATTGCTTTTCCTTAGCCCATTGTAACCTTGTTTTTTTCTGTTTAGGTGTTAATGATGGCTTTCGTTTAGCTTTTCTGTATGTAAATCCCATTTCCTTTAGGCGGTTTCTTACAGTTTGGTCACAGACGTTGACTCCAGTTTCCTCCCATTCGTTCCTCATTTGTTTTGTTGTGCATTTTCTAAATAGTCTAAATTTAACGCTTAAAACTACACTTGATAAGATTGCGCCTTCTCTTTTAAGGTCACGCCCTCCTAAGGCACAGTCACCTTGGTTCAATGATTATTAGCGTGACCTCAGGCAGAAGGCTAGATATATACTGCAGAGTTTTGGTATTGCCTTTCATTGTTATGCTGATGATACTCAGTTGTACATGCCGATAACTGCGGGAAGTCTCACTCCCATAAAATCCCTGGAGGACTGTCTTCTATCAGTGAGAAGTTGGATGTCTAGTAACTTCCTACTTTTAAACTTTGATAAGACTGAAATGATGGTTCTTGGTCCAGCGAGACATCTGCATCAGTTTGACCAGCTGGTGCTCAGCCTGGGTTCCTGTGTCATACATCATACGGACAAAATGAGGAACCTTGCGGTAATTTCTGATACCACGTTGTCTTTTGACCTCCACATCAGGGATGTTACTAGGACTGCTTTTTTCCATCTGAGAAATATAGCGAGGATCCGCCCCATCCTGTCCATGGCTGATGCTGAGACCCTGATTCATGCTTTTGTTTCTTCTAGACTAGATTATTATAATGTTCTATTTTCAGGGTTACCACAGTCCAGCATTAGGGGTCTTCAGCTGGTTCAGAACGCTGCCGCCAGACTTCTGACACGTAGCAGAAGGTCTGAACATATCACACCCATTTTGGCATCTTTGCACTGCCTCCCTGTCTCTGTGAGAGCAGATTTTAAGGTTTTGTTATTGACTTATAAGGTTGTTCATGGACTGGCGCCATCTTATCTGGCTGATCTGGTGGAACTCTACGTGCCGTCCCGGGCTTTGCGGTCACAGAATGCGGGACATCTCTGTGTTCCCAGGGTGAAGAAGTAGTCAGCAGGTCAAAGAGCCTTTTTGTATCGTGCACCCACCCTGTGGAACAGTCTTCCTGTGACCGTGAGGCAGTCTGAGTCTGTGGATATTTTTAAGTCAAGACTCAAAACCTATTTTTATTCTCTTTCTTATGGATAGTTTTATTTGTTTTATTCTTTTACTTCTGTTTTTATTTATGTATTTGAATTTTTTATTCATTTTTAATTATTTATTCAATTTTATGTTGACTTGTTTTATGTAAGGCGCCTTGAGACGGCTTTTGCTGTGATTTGGCACATTATAAGCTAATTAAATTAAATTACATTTTCGATTTTTGAGACATATTGCTTTAAGTTTTCTGTCTTGACGCTTTGATGTCTTCCTTGGTCTACCAGTATGTTTGCCTTAAACAACCTTCCCATGTTGTTTGTATTTGGTCCAGAGTTTAGACACAGCTGACTGTGAACAACCATCTTTTGCAACATTGCGTGATGATTTACCCTCTTTTAAGAGTTTGATAATCCTCTCCTTTGTTTCAATTGACATCTCTCGTGTTGGAGCCATGATTCATGTCATTCCACTTGGTGCAACAGCTCTCCAAGGTGTGATCACTCCTTTTTAGATGCAGACTAACGAGCAGATCTGATTTGATGCAGGTGTTAGTTTTGGGGATGAAAATTTACAGGGTGATTCCATAATTTATTCCTCAGAATTGAGTGAGTCCATATTTTTTTCCCTCTGCTTGGTCTAAAAAAGTAACCGTTACTGACTGCCACAATTTTTTTTCTTGATTTCTTATAGTGTTTCTTAAAGCCAGAAAGTTGCCATTTGAGTTTTGTGTCATGTCTATGATCTGCTTTTTTTTTCTACAAAATTAAACAACTGAATGAACATCCTCCGAGGCCGGTGATTCCATAATTATTGCCAGGGGTTGTATGACTTGGTCCAAATAATAAATACAAGTAACCCAGATGCTTACTCCAATATAAACAAGGTGGTTAAGCTGTCTCTTACACTGCCTTTAAGCAGTGCAGCTTGTGAGAGGGGATTCTCACATCTCAACATAATAAAAACCAAGTACAGGTCTCATCTGACACATGTTTGTCTCTCAGCCCTGATGCGCATTCACCTGTCAAAGCAGGCCACAGAGACATTTGACCCAAAGCAAGCTGTTGACGTGTGGATGGAGACAGCTAATCGGAATAATCTTCATCATCTACCATGTAGGAAGCTGAAGCAGAGGACAGTGGAGGTGACAGTGAGGAGGACTGCACTTAAGAGACCACGCTACATATGGAGTGAGTACCAAACACCATCTCCTGGTACTCACCTATGTAACTGAAAACGTTACGTGCACCTATGATTATAGAACAGACACTAACTGCCCTGTAGTTCTGTGGTCACCAAACCTACTTTTTTTGCTGAAACTAAAAATACTTCCAGCATAATCCCCCTCACACACATACTTTTTTGTGTGTGTATTGAGGGGGTGGAGGAATTGCCAGATACCAGGCATTTCTATCAGGAAAAGCATTAAACATTAGCACCTACTCCCTTTGTTCTCTACTCTTTATTATACACCAGATACGACATGGTTGTAAGACTTATTCAACTAAGACTATTATACGACGCTCCTAACCTCGAGTCTGTCCCTGTCTGTGTGCGCAGTAACTTAAAAGTCTGCTTGTTGTTCTCTGATATTGCGAGCTGAATGTGTTTTGGGGGAAACTAAGTAAACTAACTCACTGAGGGGTCACTGGGGATATGCTCATTAAGTCCTCATATTGCTGCAGCTACAGGCAGGCGTCGTCCTCTGCGATGGAAACCTAAGTCTCCTAGATGTTCAGGTATGCATGTTGGATTGCTACACACACGGTTGGAAGGACCCTTGTTTCCATTTTATTTTAAATTCCCTCTGGACAGCACAGATTTTCAGTGTGTAGTCCAAAAGTAATACTGACAAAGGAGACAGACAGAAACCGTTTTAAAGATGGCTGCAAAAGTATTCATCCTGTCTCTGTCTGTGTCTCAGCTGCTGCTTAGTAATACATGTTTGTCTGTATGCAGTTTCTTCAAAATACATGTGCTGTATTTCATATTGTTGTCATGACAGCCATGTCTTGCATTCATACGAGGTCTGTTAGAAAAGTATCTGACCTTTTTATTTTTTTCAAAAACTATATGGATTTGAATCACGTGTGATTACATCAGACAAGCTTGAACCCTCGTGGGCATGCGAGAGTTTTTTCACACCTGTCGGTTACATCATTCGCCTGTGGGCTGGCTTTGAGTGAGGAGTGGTCCACCCCTCCCGTCGGAATCTCTTTGTCTGAGAACTTCCTGAGAGACTGAAGCTTTGCTTGATCAAAATTTTTTCAAAAACTGTGAGGAACATCCAAGTGGACACCATTCGAGAAATTCAGCTGGTTTTCTGTGAAAATTTTAACAGCTGATGAGAGATTATGGACTATTGCTGTCGCTTTAAGGACTGCCCACGGAGCGGGACGTCGCAACGCGCCCTGAGCCGCCGCTGTCTGCCTGTTTTGAGCTGAAAGCTTACACATTTAAGCCTCTGTTGACCCAGGACATCGTGACAGAACAGAGAACTTTCAGAAGAGGTCGGGATCAGCAGTTTATCTGGACATTCCACTGTTAAAGGAGATTTTGTAATGAAAGAAAGTGCAGACGGGTCTGCGCGTCGGGACGCTGGCGGCGTGCGGCGCCGGCTGCGTCCCGACGCGCGGACCCGGACACCTCCGTTGGAAGCCTTAAGGACAAGTTGGAACATGTCCAGCTGTTAAACAATTTCTCAGATACTCAACTGAAAGCCATCAAAAGCCGCCTGGTTTTTACAAATGGTTATCAACACGGAGGTGTTTTTCCTGTGCCGCCGCACCGCGCCCGTCCGCACGTCTTTGATAAATGAATCTGCCGTTTGTAATGTGAGAAATCAAACTGAGGATGTGCCACCGCTGTTACAGTAGTGTTCAGAATAATTTTAGTGCTATGTGACTAAAAAGATTAATCCAGGTTTTAAGTATATTTCTTATTGTTACATGGCAAACAAGGTACCAGTAGATTCTCACAAATCCAATAAGACCAAGCATTCATGATATGCACACTCTTAAGGCTATGAAATTGGGCTATTAGTAAAAAAAAGTAGAAAAGGGGGTGTTCACAATAATAGTAGCATCTGTTGTTGATGCTACAAACTCAAAACTATTATGTTCAAACTGCTTTTTTAGCAACCCTGTGAATTACTAAACTAGTATTTAGTTGTATAACCACAGTTTTTCATGATTTCTTCACATCTGTGAGGCATTAATTTTGCTGGTATGGAACCAAGATTTTGCTCGTTTACTAGTGTGCTTGGGGTCATTGTCTTGTTGAAACACCCATTTCAAGGGCATGTCCTCTTCAGCATAAGGCAACATGACCTCTTCAAGCATTTTGACATATCCAAACTGATCCATGATACCTGGTATGTGATATATAGGCCCAACACCATAGTAGGAGAAACATGCCCATATCATGATGCTTGCACCACCATGCTTCACTGTCTTCACTGTGAACTGGGGCTTGAATTCAGAGTTTGGGGGTCATCTCACAAACTGTCTGCGGCCCTTGGACCCAAAAAGAACAATTTTACTCTCATCAGTCCACAAAATATTCCTCGATTTCTCTTTAGGCCAGTTGATGTGTTCTTTGGCAAATTGTAACCTCTTCTGCACATGTCTTTTCTTTAACAGAGGGACTTTGACACAGGCGTCTTCTAACTGTCACAGCACTTACAGGTAACTCCAGACTGTCTTTGATCATCTTGGAGCTGATCAATGGGTGAGCCTTTGCCATTCTGGTTATTCTTCTATCCATTTTGATGGTTGTTTTCTGTTTTCTTCCACACGTGTCTGGTTTTTTTGTCCATTTTAAAGCACTGGAGATCATTATAGATGAACAACCTATAATTTTTTGCACCTGCGTACAAGTTTTCCCCTCTCCAATCAACTTTTTAATCAAACTACGCTGTTCTTCTGATCAATGTCTTGAACGTCACATTTTCCTCAGGCTTTCAAAGAGAAAAGCATGTTCAACAGGTGCTGACTTCATCCTTAAATAGGGGACACCTGATTCACACCTGTTTGTTCCACAAAATTGATGAACTCACTGACTGAATGTCACACTACTATTATTGTGAACACCCCCTTTTCTACTTTTTTTTACTAATAGCCCAATTTGAATGCTTGGTCTTGTTGGATTTCTGAGAATCTACTGAATCTACTGGTACCTTGTTTCCCATGTAACAATAAGAAATATACTCAAAACCTGGATTAATCGTTTTAGTCACATAGCAGTACTACTATTCTGAACACTACTGTATGTACTCTGTTGAGATTTTACTTCTTGCAAATTAAGTTGTATTACTTATAAATATGTGAAAATTGATGGTGGAAAAGAAAAAGTCAGCACGTTGTACATATTTTAAAAGAAACAGATAACAAAAATAATGTCGCTTGCCATTTTGGGTCCGTGCAGAATTGTGGCTTAGTGAGAAGCATTGGAATCACTTCTCACTTGGTTGTTTCTGTGTGGAATTCCAGCCCAGTCCCATGTTTTTTTTTTCGTCCTCCCGTCATGAAATTATTCAAATTTTCGTGACAGGTTTTTTTTTTTAACTCACTATTACGTACTAACCATACTCCTTCCCCTAACCCTAACCATAACCACCCCTGACCCTTTCAACACTGGTGTCACATGATCGTACTTCTGGGCACCACACACTACTCTGGCCGCACAGTTCTGCAGTTTTTGTAGTTTATTGATCACACACTTTGGTGCCCCGTACAACAGGGCATTGCAGTAGTCTATGTTGGAAGTCACAAAAGCATAGACAATTTTCTCTGTGGCCGGTTTGTTCAGGTAATTCCTTATTTGCCTGATTCACTTTAGTTGATGATAACCCTTCTGACATATGTAGTTCACATGACTCGCCATTTTGAGTTGCTGGTCAAAGACCACACCAAGGTTTTTTAGTGACTGCACAAGCTTAATGTGAAAATTTCCATCTTCTACTGTATGTCTTTAATTGTCACTTTCGCAAGCTGCTGTGGAGTTCAAAGTATCATAAATTCAGTTTTCATGTTGTTTATCTTCAACCGATGAGACAGCATCCATTCCCTGACCTCAGAGATACAGGCACAGAGGTTGTCAACGTCACGTCAAGGTTTATATGATAGATATAGCTGATGGTCGTCTGCTGACCTGAATGAATGAATGAATTTATTTCAGCACACAGTTCGACACAAAAAACTCAAAACAAAACAACTTTACAAAGATCCCGTGTGGCCGAAAGGGTGAGGGCAGAAGCACAGCTTATAAATGCCCACCACACTAAAAATAATAATTATATACACACATTTATACAAACATGCAACCATAAAACACAATTTTCAGAGTGCTACCAGACAAACACTGTCACACAACACACAATCCCAGAAGCAATAACAAAAACAATAAACCCAAGTCTTCAACTATAACAAGAAATTTTATAATTCTTGTAATGCCTCCTAAAGCCCACCAAAGTACCAAGTACTTTAATGTTGTCAGGACAGTTGTTCCAGGTGTTAACCCCTTTAATAGAGACACAGTGACTCTTTGCAGTAGTTCGGATCTTCAATTTCTCAAAAAACAAAATTCCCTTATTTTAAACAGATCCTGGACATGTTGCGGCAGCAGTTTATTTTTAACTTTATACATAATGTGTATTGTAATGTAGCCAACCAAGTCTCAGAATTTTAGAATATGTAAACAAGCAAACAATGGATTCGTTGACTCGCAATATGATGTTACAAATAATTCTAGCTTTCTTTTGCAACAAAAATATTGGATTAGTATTAGTTTTATATGTATTTCCCCATACCATAATGCAGTAGGTCATATATGGAATGAGCAATGAATTATATAAAATAGTTAATGAGTGTTGGGAAATGAAATCTCCTACTTTATGCAAAATTGCAATGGCTTTTGACATTTTAGATTTAACAAAATTAATTTTAGTTTTCCAGCACAGTTTGTCATCAATAACAACACCAAGAAATTTTGTATCAGGTACAGTTTCAATTTCAATATCATTTAATGATACATTTCTGCAAGAATTCCTTTAGTTGTTTCCAAATATGATACATTTGTTTTACCAAAGTGGAGTGATAATTTGTGTGAATCAAACCATTGTTTAAACTTCTGTAGCTCCTTATCCATCATGTCCCAAGTGATCCCCACTACAAAATGCTGTGGTATCATCTGCAAACAAAATACAACTGATGGACTTGGAAATTGAACATGTTCATAGACTCTTTTAATTCCTCCATGTCTTTTTGAAGAGTTTTATAGGCCATGCTGTTTTCGAGACGTAGTAAGTCTTGATTAAAAACGAATCACGCTACTGCAGTTCCCAAACACCGACAGCTGGCTTACCGAAACCAGGCTATTTTATCTTAGCTTAGCTTAGACTGCGATATCCCAGCTTCCCTGTGGGGACAACAGGCTGACTGCTGATGCTAGTGGCGGCCTCCGACGAGCAGCGGGCCTGGGTGGAGCCTCCGGTGGGCCGAGGGGCCGTTGGCTCCGAATGGACCACAGGCAAATGCTTCTCGATGATATCGTACAACAAGGAGCACAAGTAACACAGGAAGACCACAGGACCAGCACAGCTTCCCTGACGGATGCCATACATCAGCTTGTGATGGTCAGAGATCGCATTGTTGTTGATGATGCGCTGATCCCTATCCTGTAAGTAGGACTGGAACCAGGTGAGTACGTTTCCTGAGATGTGAAACTGGCTGCTGTGTGGGCCGCCAGAAGAGGAGGTACTGCTGGCCCACCACCAGAGGGTGCCCTGTCTGGAGTGCGGGCTCCAGGCACCAGAGGGCGCAGCCGCCTCACAGGAGCAGCCAGGGTGACAGCTGTCACGCATCACCTGCAACAGCTGTTACCAATCATCTGATCGGCAGGGGTACATCAGCAGGACGACGTCTCCACCTCTTTGCCGAGATATTGTTCTACCTGGAAGGTAACGTACCTCAGCTGACTGATTAACAGTATTCTTTTTGTGACTTTGTGCGTTGTAGTGTGGACTACTTTTCCAACGAGAGGTGGAGGTAGCTTTTCCTGCTGTACGGATTCCTGGGTGCAAACGCGCCCTCCGTTAATTGCTTTTTGTTCCTCGCCAGCAGTACCAGGTCCGACACGCGGAGGCAGTGGCCACCTGGGAGTTCGGGACTTGGCGGCTCCAGTATTCCCGGGGTCTGGTGGCAGAGGAAATCGTGTGGTTCCGGTTCTGCTTTGGACAGGCATCTCCTATCTTCGAGCCTGCCCACACGACACCTTTGTGAATTGACACTTGTCTATTGTTGTAATCTGTTGTATTTGTTGTGCACATTCACAACAATAAAGTGTTGTTATTTGACCTACTCCATTGTCCGTTCATTTGCGCCCCCTGTTGTGGGTCCGTGTACCTACACTTTCCCAACAGGATATCTCGGCCAGCGTCATGGATCCTGAGGGGCGTCAACCGGCTGTTGAACGGCCAATGGAAGAACAGGGTGCACAGGCGTCCGCAGGAGGAATGATCGGTGAGTTGCAGCGGATCCTCACCGCTTTCACGGCTCGGTTGGATTTAATGACCGAGCAGAACGTCCTCCTTAACCGCAGGGTGGAGGTTCTCGCCGCGCAGGTGGAAGCGCGCCCTCAGGGCGCTGCTGCGGCTCTCCCTCCTGTCGACCCTGTGCGTAACATTGACGTTCCACAGGTCGTTCAACGACCCCTCCCACCTTCCCCGGAAGCATACATAAGCCCTCCAGAGCCGTACGGAGGTTGTGTGGAGACGTGCGCGGACTTCCTTATGCAGTGTTCGCTCGTTTTCGCACAACGTCCTGTCATGTACGCAACTGATGCCAGCAAGATAGCTTATGTAATAAACCTGCTTCGCGGTGAGGCACACGCTTGGGCTACAGCGATCTGGGAGCAGAATTCACGGGTCCTTCAGACATATGATGGGTTTGTGAGGGAGTTCAGAACAGTGTTCGATCACCCAAATAGAGGAGAGACCGCTTCAGCCGTGCTGCTGTCAATGAGACAGGGGCGCCGGAGAGCAGCTGCCTATGCAGTCGACTTCCGCATCGCGGCTGCGAGGTCCGGCTGGAATAGCACTGCCCTCCGCGCCGCCTTTGTAAACGGACTGTTGTTGGTTCTAAAGGAGCACCTGGTGGCTAAGGACGAACCGCGGGATTTAGATGGGCTTATCGATCTCGTTATACGATTAGACAATCGGTTAGAAGAATGCCGTCGGGAACGAGACGAAGGGCGTGGCCGGGCACGCGCCGTCCCTCTCCCTTCCGGTTCCGACCGCGTTCCGCCCTCCCCACGCTCCACGGCCCCTACGCTCCGTGTGGTTACAGCTCCCCCTGCTGACGAAGCTATGGACACGAGCAGGGCCACATTTAGGGCACCAGATAGACAGAGGAGGCTGGCCCGCGGAGCGTGTTTTGTTTGTGGCTCAACAGAGCATCAGGTAAGAGACTGCCCCGAGCGGTTAAACACCAACGCCCGCCCCTAGAAACTGGGCTAGGGGTGGGCCGAGACATTCACGTGGGACACACCCACATTGCCACATGACTCCCAGTTACAATCCTTTATGAGGATTTAACCCTGAAGGCCCCAGCACTGGTGGACACGGGCTCTGAAGGGAATCTGTTAGACAGCAGATGGGCCAGGGAGATAGGGCTCCCTCTGGTGGCACTTACCTCGCCTGTGCAGGTGCGGGCACTAGATGGCTCCCTACTCCTCCTGGTCCACCACGTCGTCCGGCTGCATGGGATCCCAACAGACATCGTCTCCGATCGTGGTCCCCAGTTCTCCTCGCAAGTCTGGAGGAGCTTCTGCCGGGAACTGGGGGCCACGGTGAGTCTCTCATCCGGGTATCATCCCCAGACCAACGGGCAAGCAGAACGGGCCAATCAGGAGGTGGAGCAGGCCCTGCGTTGCGTGACAGCCGCGCACCCGGTGGCCTGGAGTACCCATCTGGCCTCGATCGAGTATGCCCATAACAGCCAGGTGTCGTCAGCCACCGGCCTCTCCCCTTTCGAGGTGTGTCTGGGGTACCAACCTCCTTTGTTTCCGGTGGTTGAGGGAGAGGTCGGTGTGCCCTCGGTCCAGGCCCACCTACGGAAGTGCCGTCGGGTGTGGCGTGCTGCCCGTTCTGCCTTGCTGAGGGCCCGGATGAGGACGAAGGCCCATGCAGACCGACGGCGGACCCCGGCCCCTACGTACCGGCCAGGGCAGGCAGTGTGGTTGTCTACTAAGGACATTCCCCTTCAAGTGGACTCCCCTAAACTGCAGGACCGGTATATCGGTCCGTTCAAGATCATCAAGGTCATCAGTCCAGCCGCAGTGAGGCTTCAGCTTCCGGCCTCACTGCGGATCCATCCCGTTTTCCACGTGTCCCGGATCAAGCCCCATCACACCTCACCCCTCTGTACTCCCGGTCCGGCACTACCTCCTGCCCGGATCATCGATGGCGAGCCGGCTTGGACTGTGCGCCGGCTCTTAGATGTCCGTAGGATGGGACGGGGCTTCCAGTATTTGGTGGACTGGGAGGGGTACGGACCTGAAGAACGCTCCTGGGTGAAGAGGAGCTTCATCCTGGACCCGGCCCTCCTGGCCGATTTCTACCGCCGCCACCCGGACAAGCCTGGTCGGGCGCCAGGAGGCGCCCGTTGAGGGGGGGGTCCTGTTGTGTGGGCCGCCAGAAGAGGAGGTACTGCTGGCCCACCACCAGAGGGCGCCCTGTCTGGAGTGCGGGCTCCAGGCACCAGAGGGCGCAGCCACCTCACAGGAGCAGCCAGGGTGACAGCTGTCACGCATCACCTGCAACAGCTGTTACCAATCATCTGATCGGCAGGGGTACATCAGCAGGACGACGTCTCCACCTCTTTGCCGAGATATCGTTCTACCTGGAAGGTAACGTACCTCAGCTGACTGATTAACAGTATTCTTTTTGTGACTTTGTGCGTTGTAGTGTGGACTACTTTTCCAACGAGAGGTAGAGGTAGCTTTTCCTGCCGTACGGATTCCTGGGTGCAAACGCAACCCTCCGTTAATTGCTTTTTGTTCCTCGCCAGCAGTACCAGGTCCGACACGCGGAGGCAGTGGCCACCTGGGAGTTCGGGACTTGGCGGCTCCAGTATTCCCGGGGTCTGGTGGCGGAGGAAATCGTGTGGTTCCGGTTCTGCTTTGGACAGGCGTCTCCTATCTTCGAGCCTGCCCACACGACACCTTTGTGAATTGACACTTGTCTATTGTTGTAATCTGTTGTATTTGTTGTGCACATTAACAACAGTAAAGTTTTGTTATTTGACCTACTCCATTGTCCGTTCATTTGCGCCCCCTGTTGTGGGTCCGTGTACCTACACTTTCCCAACACTGGCTCTGGAATATGCTGGTAACTATACCCAAACTGACCATGTCGAAGGCGGCCGATAGGTCCAACAGGAACAGTAGCATCACCTTCTGGAAGTCCATACTGTTAATGATATCAAAGTGAATTTTCACCAATAATGTCTTTGTACTATGGTACTCCTTGTATGCAGAGTTCATGCTGGACTCCCAACACACGAATTCAACACTGAAAGAAAGTGTTTTGTTGCAGTGTTGCTTTATTTGGGGGGTTCAGAAAACTGATAAGTATCTGGTGTGACCACCATTACACATCAGCAGCCATAGGCCATCAAATGTGAACATTTGCCCATTGAAGTCGGTTACGACGATGAACTGCAGTTGGTTCGAGACCCCGGTGAGGATGACGAACATGCAGATGAGCTTTCCTGAGACAGTTTCTGTTGCAGAAGCTGTCCAGGTGGCTGTTCTCAGACAATCTTGGAGGTAAACATGCTGAATGCGGAGGTCCTGGACTGGTGTGGTTACACGTGGTCTGCGGCTGTGAGGTCTTTTATAGGTCTTTTGTGTATATAGAAAATGTTTTAGATCTTTGAGTTCAGCTTATGAAAAATTGGAGCAAAAACAAAAGTGTTTTATTTTTATTCAGTAAAGGTGCACATCTGATGCAGTGTTGGCAGTTGTCCACCAGGCCCTCACCCACCTGGAGAGCAGGGGCACCTATGGCAGGCTTCTCTTCTTGGACTTCAGTTCAACCATTAATATGATCATCCCACACAGACCCTCATTAACAAGCTGCACTACTGGGGCTTAGACCATCGCTGTGCAACTGGTTACTGAACTTTCTGACCAACACCTGCTGTACACTCTGCTGGCTTATTACTGCTCGGCCAAATATCCCAGCTGTCATATTGTCACGTTTGCAGATGACACAGCCGTGGTGGGACTAATCTCCCACAATGATGAGGCAGAGTACCGGCAGGAAGTTCAACATCTGGAGGTGTGGTGCAGAGCGAACAATCTCTGCATAAATGTGATGAAGATGAAGGAAGTGATGGTGGACTTCAAGAGGAGTAGGTCACTGCTCTACAGCAGACAGGAAGGCTCTGCATCGGTGAAAGGTGCACAGAGGATCATCGGGTATAACTTTCCTTCCATCAGTGACATTTACATCAGCAGCTGCAGGAGCAGGACCTCCAGTATTATGAAGGACCCCACTCACCCAACCCATGGGCTCTTTGTCTCTCTGCCTTCAGGGAGAAGACTGAGCAGATTGAGGCCAGAACCTCTCGTCTCTGGTCCAGCTTCTTTCCGGAGGCTATCAAACTGATAAATGAAACATCACACACCTAATGCAGCGTTGCTAAACAGGACTGAGTGCAACATGGTCACAATTCACTTCTTGCAGTTCACCACGCTGGCTCTTCTGTTTAACTTACTTTAGGTTTAACTTATTTTAGTTATGTTTAACTTATTGTGTATTTTATTTGTATATATTTTGCATATCTTTTACTTTTTTTTTGCTTTCTTGCCTCTACTGGGCCTTGAATACAGAATTTCATTCCTTTTGTGAATTCCAAGATGGAATGACAATAAATGAACCTTGATGTTGATATTGAAAAAGCCTATTTCTCAGCATTATTTTGTGTAGTGTTTCCCTGATTGCCTTGACAATCAATTTATAGCCAACACTTTCAATTACACAAATTATGGTATAATAAAGGAAATACTCATTTATAAATTAAAATGTCACATTTTGTCTGTATGTCTGCACATACATATTTGAAATTCAAATGTATGCGAAGATGTTGCATTGATGTCAGTTATTTAAAAAGGTTTTGAAGGAAGAGAGAGAGTGCAGGCATAACGGAGTGGGTGGAAAGGAGGAATTTGTGATGGAAGGATATGTGCAAGAGTAAAAGGGAAGGTTTACAAGACAGTAATGACACCAGCTATGGCATACGGCTTAGAGACAGTGGTGCTAACAAACAGACAAGCAGAACTGGAGGTGAAAGAGCTGAGGATGCTGTGATTTTCTTTGGAGGTAATGAGGTTGGACAGGATGAGGACTGAACACAGAGTGACCGCATGGGTCAGACAGTTGGGAGACAAAGTCAGAGAGGAGAGATTGAGATGTTACATAGAGGGTACATAGAAGGATGCTGAGGATGGAGCCACCAGGAAGAAGGAAAAGAGGGAGGCCAAAGAGAAGGTTCATGGATGTGCTGAGGGAGGGCATGCAGATGGTTGTTGTGACAAAGGAAGATGCTGAGGACAGGGTGAGATGGTAATGGTTGAGCTGCTGTGGCGACCCCTAATGGGAGCAGCTGAAAGAAGAAGAAGAATTGTCTCTGATTATTCATTAATCCATTCATTCATTCCTTTTCTGCTACGTGTTTGGGTCCAAGTCATTAAGGCAACAGACCAAGCAGCTCATTTAACACTTTCCTATCCTCAGTCAAGGTCCTTTATCCTTAGGTGTTTCAAAACTAGTTGTGAAATATAATCCCTCTACCCTGTCCTGGGTCTTCCTTGAGGCCTCCTCCCAGCTGGACATGCCTGGAAGACCTCCCTCAGGAGACGACCAGGGAGCATCATCACCAGGTAGATACCTGAACCTATTCAGCTGGCTCCTTTCAATGTGAAGGAGCAGGGGATCTAGTCCAAGTCCATCCTGGACATTTAAACTTCTCACACTGTCCTTGAGTATAAACCCAGATACCCGATGGACAAACGTCATTTCCACAACCTTGTTGTTTCGGTCATTACTCAAAGCTCATGTCCACAGATGAGGATAGGATCAACTAGTAAATTGTCACCTTCTGCCTCAACCATTTCTTCACCCCAATACATCTGTCAACCTCATGTGCCATCTTACCACCACTCATGAACAAAACCCCAAGATAAACTGGACCATGGTTTCAGATTTGGAGATACTGATCCTCATCCCAGTCACTTCACACTCATCCTCAAACCTGCCCAGTGCACATCATTGGTCACAGTCTGATGAAGCCAACAGGACTTATTTCCCCACAAATTTTGCAGATAAAACATATGACTTGATTCTTAGTGTTGAATTTGCATCTGGGAGCTTTTTGATGGAACAAAAACTGCAACAAGATTCTGGAAGAAGATTATATGGACAAATGAAACCAAGGCTGATCCCAGGATGATGAAAAGAGCAGTGTATTGAGAAGCAAAGGAATTATTTGTAATCTGAAGTTCACCACATCATCTGTCAAACATGGTGGAGGCAGTGTTATGGTCATGGTCATATCCTCCTGACTACCAGGACATATCGGGGAAACCGGGGCACAGTGGATCAGAAATGTTGTTTTGTGGCAGCATAAACACATTATGCATAGGTTTAGGTCATTCCATTGTGGAATTAATAGAGCACGTTATTGTTTATAAGGCTGTGTTATTTATGTCTCCCAAAGTGTAATTTACAGGTGTTTAAAATCGATTTTTGATTCACTGTGCCCCAGACACTAATTCATGGGGCACAGTGAATCAACTTAGAATATTCACATGATTATTAAGATTTCTTCAAAATTATTAAATATATGCAGGTGCATATACAAACTATAATCCAGCAAACCAGCTATGTAATGTGTGAGTGTCTTATATAGTGATGATGATATAAGTCCTGTAGAAACTACTATAAAAACAACTGTCATAACTTCTGTTCAAACATGAAAACACTTGTTTATATACACAAATTATAGAAATAATTTGTGGAAAAATAAATGTAGAAACTTCAACAAGTAATAATTGTCATCCACGTGATACTGGGGCTTAATACTTGATACTTAATACTTGATACTGGGGCTTTCTAGACTGATTCACTGTGCTCCGGGTGCATGTGACACACGAGTCATGTTATCAAATAGCCTGGAGAAGACATAACACATGCTCATCAGTTGGACGGAGTCATCTTCTAACTAATAATTTTTTGGACCATCTTTCCTGTGTTGTGAGAAATAAATATAAAGACACTGACATCCACAGAATTTACTTTTGACAGGAAAAAACTGACTTCACTTGCCGCTTAGTTTTACCCTTAATGTATCCAAAAACAAAACACTCATTTATAAGTATAAATTTATTATTATTTGGTACATTTAGTTGATTTGTTTTACAACTGGCAAGGTTGAGATATTTCCTTTGTTCAGAGCTTGTCTGGTTACCAGGGACTGATTAACAGTGATAAACATTCATTGTTCATTGTTACCTAATATCGCTAATTTCTCCAAAAATATTAGTCCTATCAACTTTCCATTTTGGCAGCATTCATCTGAACTACATAAGCACACCAAATGGCAAATGTCAGCTCTCTTCAGTTTCTCTGTGATCGAAGCCGTACTACACGTACACAGAGGCCACTTGGCTTTTAATATATAAATTTCCCAGCATTGTGATATTTGGTGTTGTTTTCATTGGTGCTATTAAAAATGTGTTTCAGGCCTGGAACTGATGAGATGAATTAAGTTTAAAAACTTTTACCATGCTTTGTCTCTATAATTAATTAATCTAAACGTGATTATAATAAAATGCCTGAAGGGTTGGGCCGCACCATATATAAATGTGAACGTGCCTGACAAGAAATATGCAATTCTCTTGAGTTTATTTTCCCATATTTTTCTCCTTGATGTTTCTCTAGGAAGCCTATACATTTTATATCCATTTTCAATCAATTTTTGCATCCATATGCTAGGTCTGACACCTCGCTGGCAGAGGAGCTGAACCGCTTCTTTGCCCGCTTCGAAGCAGACAGACCAGCAGCAACTTCACACCCACCACCCTCCAGCACTAGCACGCTAACACTTCAGGAGCACAAAGTGAGACGTGTGCTGAAGGCAGTGAATCCCAGGAAAGCAGCCGGCCCCGATGGTGTACCTGGCAAGGTACACAAAGCGTGTGCTGACCAACTGGCTGGAGTTTTCACCTGCATCTTTAACCTGTCTCTGTCGCAGGCCATCATTCCACTCTGCCTCAAATCTTCCACCATCATCCAAGTCCCAAAGAAGTCAGCAGTGGAGAGCATAAATGACCACAGCACATCAGGGCCTGTCTGCCTCCCACTCTGGACCCCCACCACTTTGCCTACAGGGCAAACCGCTCCACAGAGGACGCTATCACGACAGCCCTCCACACCACACTGAGCCACCTGGAGCACCAGGGGAGCTATGTGAGGATGCTCTTCCTGGACTTCAGCTCAGCCTTCAACCAAATCATCCCGGAGATCCTCGTCCAGAAACCGACACATCTGGGCATCTCCACCCCATCTGCCAGTGGATCAAGGACTTCCTCATGGACCGCCCCACAGTCCATGAAACTTGGCCCCCACCTTTCCTCCACCATCACACTCAGCACCGGTTCCCCTCAAGGCTGTGTATTGAGCCCCCTCCTGTTCACCCTTTACATGATGCCTCACAACTGCTCATGACTGCTTTCCCACCCATCTCTCAAACACCATCATAAAGTTTGTGGAATCACTACCGTGATTGGGCTCATCTCAGTGGGGGATGAGTCTCATTACAGAGACGAGGTCAACCGACTGACAGTGTGGTGTTCAGCTAACAACCTGCCACTGAACACCACAAAAACAAAAGAAATAATCCTGGACTTCAGGAAGGGCAGGGCTGACCCAGCTCCGCTTTACATCCAAGGGGACTGTGTGGAAAGGGTCAGCTCCATCAGGTTCCTGGGAGTGCAGCTCTCTGACAACCTCTCCAGGACTGCCAACACCACAGTGGTGGTGAAAAACGTCCAGCAGCAACTCCACTTCCTGAGGGTGCTCAGGAGGAACAATCTGGAGGAGAAGCTGCTGGTGTTGTTCTACAGAGCCACCACCGAGCGCATCCTGGCATACTGCGTTACAGCGTGGTACGGGGGGTGCTCAGCAGCAGACAGGAGAGCGCTGCAGAGGATGATCAACACGGCCCAGGGGATCACTGGTTGCTCTCTGCCCAGCCTGGAGGACATTGCCAGCTCTCGCTACCTCAGCAGAGCTGCTACCATCATCAAAGACACATCCCACCCCAGCAACCACGTGTTTGACCTACTACCCTTGGGCCGACGGTATAGATCAATCAAAACTAAGACAAACAGACTCAGGGACAGCTTTCTTCCCAGAGCTATCACTGCACTGAACAATAACAATTTACATTAATCTGCACTTTTCCAAGTTTCTTGTGCAATATCTGTATCCATGTGCAATATTTTCCCATGCAATATCATTCCACAGTTGTACATAATTCTTGTTTTACATTTTATATTTTGTCTACATTTTATTTTTAGTTGTGCATATATTTAAATCACTTATTTAGTTAATTTTTATTATCTGTTAAATTGGTTAAAAATTACTTGCACCACGGAAAAGCACTTTTTGGAGTTGCACTCAAATCTCGTTGCAATGTAAATTACAATGACAATAAAAGGTGATTCTGATTCTGATATACACAACATTCCATCATGTATGAAAATTTTGAGGAATAAAACGATGCATCCAACAGATGAGTGTGATTTGTGGTCAATGTGGAGTCACACTCTTGTTGGACACAATGTCTGTCAGTCAAATCCCTGTGGTGCCAAGTGTCACTCTCTGCATATAGGCACTCAAGTAAACTGTATATACATAAGCTAAACAAAACTGATTCTTGTATTGATTTGGTGCATCAATGGTTGTTACAGAAGACGTGATCTTCTGTAATAACACTTTGATCTTCGGAAGACGTGATCCCATCGTCACGTCTTCCGAAGAGGAGGCAGAGACTGGGGACCCAGAGGCGGACTCATCCATTACCCAGGCAGAAGTCACCGAGGTGGTTAGAAAGCTCCTCGGTGGCAAGGCTCCTGGGGTGAATGAAGTCTGTCCTGAGTACCTTAAGTCTCTGGATGTTGTGGGACTGTCTTGGCTGACACGCCTCTGCAACATTGCGTGGCGATCGGGGACAGTGCCTCTGGATTAGCAGACTGGGGTGGTGGTCCCTCTGTTTAAGAAGGGGGCCGGAGGGTGTGTTCCAACTATAGGGGATCACACTCCTCAGCCTCCCCGGTAAGGTCTATTCCAGAGTACTGGAGAGGAGAATGGTTGAACCTCGGATTCAGGAGGAGCAGTGTGATTTTCGTCCTGGTCACGGCACACTGGACCAGCTCTACATGCTCCGTCAGGTGCTCGAGGGTTCATGGGAGTTCGCCCAACCAGTCCACATGTGTTTTGTGGATCTGGAGAAGGCATTCGACCGTGTCCCTCAGGGCACCCTGTGGGGAGTGCTCCGGGAGTACGGGGTCCGGGGTCCTTTGCTAAGGGCTATCCGGTCCCTGTACGACCGCAGCAGGAGCTTGGTTCGCATTGCCGGTAGTAAGTCAAACCTGTTTCCAGTGCACGTTGGCCTCCGCCAGGGCTGCCCTTTGTCACCGGTTCTGTTCATTATTTTTATGGACAGAATTTCTAGGCGCAGCCAGGGTGTAGAGGGGGTCTGGTTTGGGAACCACAGAATCTCGTCTCTGCTGTTTGCAGACGATGTGGTTCTGTTGGCTTCGTCAAATCAGGACCTTCAGCATGCACTGGGGTGGTTTGCAGCCGCGTGTGAGGCATCCGGGATGAAAATCAGCACCTCCAAATCCAAGGCCATGGTTCTTGACTGAATTACATCTCTCGGCTGGCTTGGGAACGCCTTGGGGTTCCCCCGGAGGAGCTGGGGGAGGTGTGTGTGGATCGGGAGGTCTGGGCGGCTTTGCTTGCGCTGCTGCCCCCGCGACCCGACTCCGGATAAAGCGGAAGAAAATGGATGGATGGATGGATGGTTATTACATTTTAAATAGTTTGTCATTCTTATATGTTCTTTTAATTTGAAGACTTACATGGTGACAGTATGTGTGACTTTTGAGTTAACGTATACACAAGGTGATGCACTCAGTTATCTATATCCTCAATGAATGCATTTTACAAGGCATGCGCCTTTTCCAAAGCCTCATACATACTTTTGTGATAATGGTTGTTATTTATTGTAAGTGGTGTTTAAAGAAACGTGGTATAAGGACTGTGAGGATTTGAATGATGACATTTGATTTAGTAACAACTTGTTGGACACCAACAGGCACTTTAATGTACTGTCACTCATCCACAGTGCACTGAGCAGTGCAAGCGTGCGTCTGGGTGTACACGTCTGTGTATGACATATACACCTGTATTGATCTTACCTCCGGGGTTGTGATGCATGCGCACACACTCACACACACACGTTCTTGCACACGTATGCATTTCCACACAGGTGGCAGGGCAGGTACTATGTGCGCCTCTGTGCTGCCATTCTTCACTGGCAGATCTTTTATTTAGCCGCAGCAGCAAGCGGCTCCTCCTCATGAATTATGCAGCCACAAGCCCCTGTAACAAGCTCCAGGCTGACTCTACACCTTGCGTGTGGCTTAAAATATAGATAAAAGCTGAACAGCCAGCTACAAACATCGTCTTTTTTCAACACAGAAACAGGGCTGGTGAGCAGAGAGTCCACAGCAATTAGGCGAGGCTGCGGTGCTACAGAGCCGAGCCCGGTCTGGATCCGCAGAGAAGGGTCCAGCTGTTGACTGTGTGGAGGCAAAAACAGAACACAATACAAGCGCTTCGAGAAAAGCACAGCAAAGCAAAATTATTGAACGGAGTTGAAGTTATTAAGGTGCAAACAGGGTAGCACAGAAAGATTCATACCAAAGGAACAACAACAACAGCCAGAACAGTTTTTATCCATGTGATTAGCTGAAGATGAAGGCCTTTGCTCATCAGATGAGATCTTTGAGCTCATTTTTGCTCTTTGAGCATTCTGGGTGCAGGCATGTCTTTGTGTTGGTGAGATGAGCTTGAAGCCAGCGCTCTCCACTGACTTTATAAGAAAGCTTATGCAACTTCCAAGACATGAACAGTGTGCGCTCCGGGCTGGTGTTGTTTTTCAGCCCGAGGATGAAAAAATATTCAGAGTTAATTATATGAGACCCATCGGACACATACACACGCCCTGTTTTATGTGGTAATAAAAATAATACAACCGTACCGACAGGACAAGCAGTTAGAGATTTGAATGTGCCCCCATTAACATACTTGAAACACAAGCTTGATTAGTACAATGCCTATAAAAACAACTATTCATGCTCTGCAGATCAAGATTAACAATTTACATTACAAGCTTGTCATGATTTGCCCCTGCTCAGTCCTCAACAGTTATGCTTTTTCTGTCAGTCTGTCTTTGAATTCTTTTGTCCACTTTTTTGATCATCTGTTTATTTTTGCTTTTGCCTTTGCAGGGGTGGTGGCCAGGTGGTTAATGCGCTTGGTGTCAGTTCAGAAGGCTCCGGGTTCAAATCCCACCCCTGCCACATTTCTCCATGTAACGTGGAGTTGCGTCAGGAAGGGCATCCGGCGTAAAACCTGTGCCAATTCAACATGCAGATCCACTTTGGATTTGCTGTGGCGACACTGAGTACAAACAAGGGAGCAGCCGAAGGAACTTACTGTTTATTTTGCTTTTGTCACAGCTGCTTCTTTTCTATTCATCACACTTCAGCCACATCTTGATTTCTGTTCTGGTTTAGTTTAGTCTTCGATCCACTGTCTTTGATTTTTGTTCATCATTGCTTTTATCTTGTTGTTTTCTGTTCGACATTGACCTCGCCTTTTGTCTCAGCCTTCATACAACTGGTTGCCGTGCCACTGATCTCAGCCTGTTTTTAACGACGCCTCTGTGTTTCACCCATCTGTACCTTCGCCTCGCTGACTGCCTTTTTGTGTACCAGGCCCAATGCTTGAATTACAATAAAGCCTTCTATATCCTACCACCTGCCTGTGAGTCTGCATCGTGCCTTCTACCTCCTGCTGTGCCCAGGTTCCTCTTGCACATTAAAAGTGTCTTTTCAAAGGACACAGACAGATAGTTGAGTGGGATTCAAACCCATGTCTAAATATTGAAAAAAAAAAAAGGCAAAGTACTTAAATCAGAGACCCACAGTGATTCAAGGTAAAATGAGGTTTATTTTCCTGCAGGCAGAATTAGCACAGTCTTACAGTAGCAGACAGACAAGTTTGGTCATGAAAACAGTTTGAGTTTTTTAGGCATGTGGTGGTTGGTCCACCAGGTTAGTCTTTCACAGGAAGGCAGCAGAGGATTATCCAAAAACAGTTCACAGGGTAATATCAGAGACTTATTTGGGTTGCTCAATAGAAAATGGCACGCAAAACCAGGAGCATGGGATGGGAGCGTCGGCCTGCAACAAGAGAACAAAACCACTGGGAAAAAGCACTGTAATAATAATGCAAGAAAATAAGATAAGACTTTATTGATCTCACAATGGAGAAATTCACATGTTACATCAGCTCTTAATAAACATAAGATGAGTGCGAGTAGAAGAAAATGTGCATCAAACAGCTTGTGCAAGATAAAGCAATAATAATACTTGTAACTATAATAAAATAAGAAAATTAAGTAGGAATTATATATACACACACACACACGATTGGAATTAAAAATAGGAGCATCTTATTTACAATATGTGAAGTGAGGTATAGATGTGATAAGGTGACACTAGTGCTGGAATTTATAAACAAGTTGTTATTGCACATGATTTGTAGACAGATTAATATTGCACATGATTTGTGGACATATTATTGCATATGGTTATTTCACAGTGTTATTGTACAGTCTGACAGCAGCAGGGATGAACGACCTGCGGTATCGTTCCTTCTTGCACTGAGGGTGTCTCAGTCTGTCACTGAAGGAGCTGCTCAGCTCCACTACAGTCCAGTGAAGAGGGTGAGAGGAGTTGTCCATGATGGATGTGAACTTGGCTAACAGCCTCCTCTCAGCCACCTCCTCCAAGGAGTTCAGAGGATAGCCCAGGACAGAGCTGGGCTTCCTGACCAACTTGTTCAGTTCCTTTCTCTCCTGCCCTGTGCTGCCCGGGGAGATACAAAGTCCGGGGTGCAGTGGAGGTGGCTGCTGGAGACGTGTGGAGAGCCGAGAGCAGGCAGGGGGACAGGTGTGGAGGAGCCAAAATGGTTAAAGTAACTGTTTAGCTCCTCTGCAAACCGAGAATCTCCATCTGCAGCCCTGCCCAAATCCAGAGGTGGTCTTGAGGGCTCTCCACACATCCCTGATGTTGTTCTGGGCCAGCTGCTCCTCCATCTTCTTTCCGTACTCCTAAATCTATGCAATCTGGCAATGAGGGAATGCTGCAACAGTTGTGTATAATGGTTTACTTTATAACCGAATTGTGGAGCCCAATAAACCCAGAAGACCAGAAACAATTCAAATCAAATTTATTAATTAATTTAACACCAACTCCTGACAAGGTCGCCTCAAGGCACTTCACACAACACAACTCGGAAAAACAGAACAATATGAATTAAAAGATTAAAAACATAATAAATAAAAGAACAAAACCATAAAAGAGTACAAAGAATAAAAAAACACAACACATAATAACATAATATACTAACGATAAAACAGAGAAAACAAATGGGTCTTAAGTCTCGATTTAAAAATCTCCACAGAATCTGACTGCCTTATGTGCACAGGATGCTCATTCCACAGAGCAGGGGCATGATAAGAAAAACCTCTGTGACCTGCAGACTTTTTACTCACCCTAGGAACACAGAGAAGTCCTGCACCCTGAGAACGCAGGGCCCAAGCCGGTACATAGGGCTTAACCAGGTCAGCCAGGTAGAGAGGTGCCAGTCCATGAACAAATTTATAGGCCAGTAACAGAACATTAAAATCCGATCTGGCAGAGACAGGAAGCCAGTGAAGGGATGCCAAAATGAGCGTAATGTGATCAAACTTTCTGCAAGATGTTAAGCTATATGAAACAGAAGAAATCCATCCATCATCCATTTTCGATATGTGCTTACTCCAACTAAGGGTCACAGAGGGGGCAACTATCCACTTACCATCCAACAGGAAACATATTTATGGTATATTAAGCAGCCAACACAATGTTACTCTTTAGAATGAGCCGATGCACAAGTTTAGGTAAGTAAAAACTAGCCCTTATTATTTGCCCTTTTAAATTGGTGAGCTCCAAAATGAAGAGATGTATTGTTTTTGAGTTGTCATGCTAATAAACTAGAGGTGATGGACTCATTCATTCATTCTTCCATGCATTCAATAACTGTATTCATATTCCTATCAACATATCTCAGTTCTCATTTATTTTCACAAGTTTCAAGTACCATCTATGTGCCTAAAATGTTTGCACAGCACCGTACGCATGAGAATTAGGAAAAAAAGGATGAATAAACCAAAACCTTAAAATCCTTGTTCATATTTTACTTTTTAAAATACAAACCTGACATGAAACAGAATGTTAACATATTAAACACCACATACTGTAGTTTCACTGTGTACTTTAATAAATACTTTAAAACCTCATAATCCTTTCATATACGGTTTGTAATGCTATGCTGATCCTTTGAACAAGAATAAAAATGTGAATGTCATGGTGAATTCAAAAGTGAGTATGGTATTATACACCACTCCGTTATCTATTCATGACTCCATTAATGAATTATAGCCTCTCCAGGCTTGATACTCCAGACCTGCCCTCTTTGAATATGTCATAAGTATTTGTTACTTTTTAATGGGCCAGCAAATCACAGCCAAAAACAAACATATACACTCATGCAAATGTTATAGAGGAGGGAAGGGGAGGAGCTTATAGCTTCAGGACTACTTTAAACGGGAAACCTGTGAGAAAACTGCATGAAGCGGTTGTACTTTTCTGTAAGCATGCACAGTATCATACCAATATTCTCTCTAAGTTACATTATTTATACTTTATGCCAGAAGGCTCTTTAAGCAAGTCAAAGCTGCTGTTTACATCACTTTACCAGGTTGCACTATGGGAAATATCACGGCCGAGACAGACTGAAGTGTATCCTCGCACACCAAATGTGGATAAAGGTCACATTTATGACAAAAATGATCAATATTTGTGTTTGTGGAAGAGAGAGTGGTGCTGTGTGTATAGCAGCGCTTCAAGGCAGTGAGCAGCTACATGATCACGACCACACAGTGAAATCAGCGTTTAAAGAGGCAGCAGCAAAGTAGGTATCTGCTGTCAAAACATCATATTACAAATAATATAAAAATATCAAACTCTGTTTATTAATGAACTCATATCTGTGAAAAATTGCTGTTCCTCCATGTCTGCATACTGGCCCAGGTTCATCCATCACCTGCTGGCCTGTGTTGATAGAACAGGTTGTGTTTCTCCACGTCCACGACATAACATCTGATTGTGTCCCAGGCTAACTAAAGGCCACGTTTGTGTTATGGATTCTTCACAACGGTAAGGTCTAACCTTTCCGAAGCCCCTGAAGCAACAGTAGTAATGAAAAAACACCATTGGGTGTTTTTTTTCACTATTACTGTTGCGTACATGCTTTTTGGAAGAAGAAACCTCAAGCAGACCAGACTTAGAGGGGTGACCTACTACTGAGACCATACTACTAATAACAGAAATCAAAGTACAATAAATATTCTTCAGACATGCAAAAAACAGAACAAGCGTTTGATGACGTCAGAGTCCATCAGGAGTTGCCATTCAGAAAATGTCTCAAGTGATGAAGATCTTTCTCATGCAACATCAGTCATTATTGGGCTTTAAATTATTTATTTTAACAGTTTGTTATTTGGGACAGAATAATTGTAAAACGTATTAGGGCTGCACCCTATGAAAAAAAAAATCATGATGTAAAGTAATTTCATATCCCAATAACAATCATGATATGATGATCAGTTTCATGATATAGTACATTTTCTGATAATTTTATGAATTATGAATGGTTTTGTGCACGCTCGTGCGAGCAGCTGGAGCATGTGTAACCACATCGTGCAGCTGCTGTGAAAAAAAATGCATGTCACCCACAGGATTCGAACCTGCAATTTACAAAAGCTCTGATTGCCAGCCAGAAACTTTACTACTGCACTACCATCGCTGTCCTATAAAAGGTGCAGAAAAATGCCTGAAATCAACAAGGAGATAGATGTATTTAAAAAGAAACCACACACACCATAAAAACAACACCCGCATTTTATTGAATCCCTCTTTTCGAGCGAACAATACAAGTACGAACCATCTGTTCCTCTGTAGCTGACCCATGGTCACAGACGTAAAGTCATGAAATTAATGAAGCAGTGCTCTCTCATCATGTCCACATCTGCTGGCCTGGCATGTCCAGCCAGCCCCACACGTATGTCCGGCCCGAAACGCATGTCCTGTGGACGGCGCCACAGGACAGACATCGCATCATGTAGAACAGAACTCACGTGGGTGATGTGACATTCAGCTCGCCTGCTGCGTGTTATGATCTGACGGTCCGTTTTACCTGGGGTAGCCTGTCAATGTGCGTGCCGTGTGCTCACTCGCTGCAGCCCATCGCAACAGCGATATATGTTTTTATGTATGTCCATGTGAGGACAGCAAGCAGACACACGCGCGTCACAGTGGACAGTTGTAAGTTCATGTCCATCCAAACACAGTACGTGTTCCCAGCTGTGACGTCCAGAACCAGAGATCTCAACAGCTGTGGCTGTCGGCGGCCATGCTCCCTGTCAGTTCAGCGCACACACCAATGTGTCACTGTGTTAGGTGAAAATGTCTTTAGTTATTTTTATTGTTATTTAGTTATTCCCCCCATCTGCAGCACATCCTCCACGTTGTGTGTGTCAGCTGGAACTTGGGCAACACCTGACAAAATTTAATGGACTCTTCCATGGCCTAATATCTATCTGTGATGAAAATTTTGTCAAAATCCATGCAGTAGTTTTGATGTAATCCTGCTAAAAGTCAGACAAATAAATAAATAAATTCCAATGATTTTATTATGCCTTTGGTGGAAGTAACAAATACAAGTGAGAAAAAGTTAGAGATTCTTTTTCTGCTCCATATAGCACTCATAGTATCGGCCCGTTATGGGAAATAAGTTCTATGGTTTCTCCCTTTTTGCTCAGCAACAACCGAGCAGATCTGATATGGATCTTCATATTGATTTGGTACAAGTTTTATGCCAGATGCCCTTCCTGACACAACTCCATATTACATGGAGAATGGGCACGGGTAATTCTGAACCGAGAACCTTACGTTTGGAAGCATGTGCGCTGATCACTTGGCCACCAGGCTGCTCGGTGTGGAGGCTGGCTATGATGTTTCTAATATTAAGTTTTAAACCGAGTCCTAAACTGTTAGTAGTCTGGTGCCTCATATCTGTGCACGGCGGTGTGCTCCTGTGGTCTTTCAGGCCTTCTAGTCTGCTGTTCACTGTGATCCGGAGTTAGCTCGGTAATCCACGCCTGGAGTCCATTCACTACTCATCTCATTCACACAGATAAATAATGCACAGCTCGGCAATTAAAACTCACAGATCTGATGCAGTGTCATTAATTTATTGATTACCCGACAGTGACAGGGTTAAATGTCAATCAGATGATCAGAGTCCCACTTCAGTTGGAGTTATTTATTCCTTCAGTCGGCTAAAAGAATGCATTTTCCCCTCTGATGTGTCTATGTATTATTAAGTTGTGCTAAGTTGTGTTGGACTGCTGGCATGAGATTCTGAGGTCAGCCCCGATTAGCTCGTGCTTTAGAGGAGGCTTTAAAGCGAATGAAGAAGTATGCCATGTTTGATGCTGCTTGCAACCACTCAATCGTCAGCAGAATAAAGACTGTCAGTGACAGGTTCTGATGAGCTGGACCTTTATATTCATTCTGTGCTGTTGTATCTAGTCTCTATATCCTAAGAGACTTTTAAAGAAATTTAAATTTCACTGTAAAATTGCATGCAACCTCAGGCTTATACCCTTATTATTGATCATTAAAGGGAACAATTACATGCAAATCTTTCTCTCAGAATTCCAAATCACTACATTGTTTTTAATCATAACTAGCAGACTTGCAATTTTATGAAATGATCTCAGCCAGTTACAGGATATATACATGATATGCACTCAACAAAAAGGGCCTGATTTGCTGAAGTTTGTGTGCCATAGTTCCAGCAAAAACAATATGCATACTGATTTACGAACAGTGCACATTGAGGATTGTGTCTTTCAAATGCTCAAATGTCCATTTAGCATGTATGCCTTCACAAATATTCAAGTTAAAGCTGCTCCAATTTTGATCAAATGAGGTGAAACATATTGGTTGAATGAATAGGATTAATAAATGGAGTAGGTTGGACTGTGATGAGTGCTTGGTTTGCAAAGTAAAGGTCAAACAATGTCAACGTCCATTGGATTCTATGACATGTGACGTTACTCCGTAACATGATGCCTAAGCATGACACATGGTGCAAAGTGCAAACTGTTCCTTTTTAAAACCCTACTAACTCAACCAATAATTTGCATCACCTTTTCCAAAATTGAAGCAACTTTAACTTTTGACCCCTAAACAAACTGAAATTGACCTTTGTCACCATTCTTGCTGTTTTTACCCCATAACTCCATAGCATGATTGGTGCATTTTTTTAAATTTTGACCCCTGTGTAACTGGCCAGTCCATTTTTTCAAAAGAGTAATGTCAAAGGAGTATTTGTGCCAAATTTGGTGCTTGCATCACCATTTGAAGGATTCCTCTGTAAATATTTTGTTACCTACTGCACTATGAGAGTCCAGCTCACCTGTCGTCTCTGTGAATCCAAACCTGCTGCTGCTCTTCTCAATAAAATAAAGGCTCCTTTAACAGCAGTAATTGTATTATTTAAAAGAGCTGATTCTTTTTGTATTTTAACATTAAATAAATAAATCTTTAAACACATATGTGAAGTCAAAGTGCACTTTGACACTTTTGCTTGCACAGGTAGAAGATGCTCTGCTCCTACTGTGCATAATTTCAAAGTATTCACAATCACCAAAATAGTCAAATTCATATTTTAGTAATTACAACATTAAAACCAATGACAGTGAATGAGGACGGTAATTAAATATATCAAACTGTACACTACTTTATGTTACCGTCACCCATTATCCATACTGTAACTACCTTCCCCTGAACTGTAAGAAAATTGGGTTACTTTTGGGTCTAATGCCAGCTGAATTTGTGGAAGGACCTGTACTCCCTGTGGAACAGCCCATCACTCTCACTTACAAGTCTTCCAACTGAACTTGTCCGGAGGGGCACACTAGCTACTGGATACAACTGGGTATAGCTTCTGCTAATTTTTCTGATAATTTTTCTCGGTTTGTTGGTATAAAAGTTAACTTTTCAGTTAGTGGATTAGTAAGCTAACTTTTTAGTTAGCTGTGCCCACCACTAACCCCATCCCACCATCCCATCCAGTCCAATTTACTCAGCACCACCACTAATTATTGTGACAAATGTTATGTCAGTTGGGGAAAAGGTCATATCAAAGAAGTTGGAGCAGATAGAACAGGCAGTGAGATAAACAGATGGGCTTCCAGTACCTTGACCTAGATTCTCAGTCACACTAACTACCTGGGTCCTTGTAGAAGGCATTGTCTCAGTCCATCCAGCTGTAAATGCTGGTTGCTGGCTGGGGATCTAACAAACTCAGAACGGTGTCACCTCCAGGGGGTTGTTGTAGCCTCTTATTCATTTCAAACTACAAAATTGGGTGACAAACACTGGTGGCACTTTCTTAAGTCCTACATTAGACTTAAAGGGAAACTAAGTTCAATGTACAAATTGATTACAAGTAGATTTCAATTGATGTGCCAGTGGACTGGAGTATAATGTAAAAAAAAAAAAAAAAAAAAAAAAAATATATATATAATATATATATATATATATATATATATATATATATATATATATATATATATATATAAATATGCACCTTCACCTCTGTAGGAATTCTACACTACGGTAAGGATTTTAATGACATTTGCACTTGTTCAGTGGTGACAAGAAGCAGTTTACTAATCAGTTTTGTTTTTTGTTTTTTTTTCATATTGCCCCATTCAGTAACATAATGTAGCTGATTAGCCCATGATGGTGAAGAAGTTGAGAGTCTAACACTCCCCCTAAAGCGGACATCAGTCTGACTCGGGTTACTTCCCCAGCCAAGGCCAGGACCCATTGAGAGCTGAGTGGACTGAGACAATACTGATGAAGTCAGTAGCAGGATTTGAACCCAGGATTTGAAGCAGGATTTGAACCCAGGTCCACATATTGGTCACCCACCTCCTTCACCATTGAGCATACATTACGTATGATAATCTTTATAAACTCTGACAATATGTGCTTGACATTTAATCAACCAACAATGAAGAAGTACTCAAGGTGATATGTTCGTGTGCAAAGTTTTCAAATAGGTACTTCTTGACACTTATTATGGTACTACTCCAACTACTCAACTAAAGTGCAGTGGTACTTTCTCAGTGTACAATACATGCAACATATCCACACACACACACACACACACACACACACACACACACACACACACACACACACACACACACACACACACACACACACACACACACACACACACAGGTACTCAGAAGGATTTTCAGTTTTCATTTCTGATTCCTGACCTCTGATAATTGGAGAGCTGGCTGACTGCAGCCAGTCGGCCTCCTGTCACCTGCAGCGACGCAGACCTGGCGGTGAATTATTAATGCTTAATATCATTATGTAGGCACTGCTTGTCATAACAATCTAGCCCGGCGAAGACAAACTCAATCTGCCGCCCCTGCCCCTGCATGACAATGCCTTTTAATTATTGATACGGACTAATTGGCTACAGGATTCACGGGGCACAGTTACTTTTGTTCCCTTCACAGCTCGCGCAGCTCCTTCAAGAAACAATCTTATTAACAGGCCAGCCCTCCCCGATGCCCCCATGTCAGCAAATTAGCAGAGAGGATGACCCTGCTCACTATGTCTCGCTGCTCCCACTTCCTCTCTAACCTTAGTAACTCTCTTCTCCTCTAACATCTTGTCACTGTTCCTCATCTACCTTTTTATTTTCATTTTTCAGGAGAATTTAAATCTCCTCATCTCACCTTGACATTGGGCATCAGGTAATTAAAATGGGACAAGACTGCAGCTCAGTGTGGATATGTATCGCTATTCACAGCACATCGCTGAGCCGCTGCAGGTCCAAAGGCTGACGGTTAATAGGCAGAAGAAGAAGAGTAAAGATGGAGCTGATGATGGGTTAATAGAGGTTAATTAGGATTGCTGTTTCAATGCAGGACTGTAGACTGCAGTCGCAATATTTGTCATTTTCATTATCACAGCAGCAGTCGTGCACCTAAATTTAACTGACATGTCCAAAATCTGAGCTCCACAGGTTTACGTTCACTGATTTTCTCTGTGTTGTGGTGACAGATGAAAGTATCATTTGCCTGGTGAAGGAATGTTAGCACAGACATTTTGGCCATATGGCACCATTCTCTACAGTTGTGGTTGGAAGTTTACATACATTCATGCCATCATGGGCATGAATGTCATGGAAATTTTGGGATTTAATGATATCCTTGAACTGCTTTTTTGCTAGGGTGGAATGATTGTCCAGCATACCATCATTAATGACTATAAAAACAAGTTTGAATTTATTTGGGAAATTCTCAAATCGAAACAGGGTCAAAATTATACATACAGGCTCAAATACAGTAGTGTTCAGAATAACAGCAGTGCTATGTGACTAAAAAGATTAATCCAGGTTTTGAGTATATTTTTTATTGTTACATGGGAAACAAGGTACCAGTAGATTCAGTAGATTCTCACAAATCCAACAAGACCAAGCATTCATGATATGCACACTCTTAAGGCTATGAAATTGGGCTATTAGTAAAAAAAAAGTAGAAAAGGGGGTGTTCACAATAATAGTAGCATCTGCTGTTGACGCTACAAACTCAAAACTATTATGTTCAAACTGCTTTTTCAGCAATCCGGTGAATCACTAAACTAGTATTTAGTTGTATAACCACAGTTTTTCATGATTTCTTCACATCTGCGAGGCATTAATTTTGTTGGTTTGGAACCAAGATTTTGCTCGTTTACTAGTGTGCTTGGGGTCATTGTCTTGTTGAAACACCCATTTCAAGGGCATGTCATCTTCAGCATAAGGCAACATGACCTCTTCAAGTATTTTGACATATCCAAACTGATCCATGATACCTGGTATGCGATATATAGGCCCAACACCATAGTAGGAGAAACATGCCTATATCATGATGCTTGCACCATCATGCTTCACTGTCTTCACTGTGAACTGTGGCTTGAATTCAGAGTTTGGGGGTCATCTCACAAACTGTCTGTGGCCCTTGGACCCAAAAAGAATAATTTTACTCTCATCAGTCCACAAAATATTCTTCCATTTTTCTTTAGACCAGTTGATGTGTTCTTTGGCAAATTGTAACCTCTTCTGCACGTTTTTTATTTAACAGAGGGACTTTGTGGGGGATTCTTGCAAATAAATTAGCTTCACACAGGCGTCTTCTAACTGTCACAGCACTTACAGGTAACTCCAGACTGTCTTTGATCATCCTGGAGCTGATCAATGGGTGAGACTTTGCCATTCTAGTTATTCTTCTATCCATTTTGATGGTTGTTTTCCATTTTCTTCTACGCGTCTGTTTTTTTTTGTCCATTTTAAAACATTGGAGATCATTGTAGATGAACAGCCTATAATTTTTGCACACTACTGCTATTGTGAACACCCCCTTTTCTACTTTTTTTTTTTTTTTTTTTACTAATAGCCGAATTTCATAGCCTTAAGAGTGTGCATATCATGAATGCTTGGTCTTGTTGGATTTGTGAGAATCTATTGAATCTACTGGTACCTTGTTTCCCATGTAACAATAAGAAATATACTCAAAACCTGGATTAATCTTTTTAGTCATATAGCACTACTATTATTCTCAACACTACTGGTATACTGCCCTGTCACTAATATTTGGTTCAGTGTCCCTTACCAAGCAGCACATCAACCAGATGCTTTTGGTAACCATCAACAAGCTTCTTGTTGTGTGTTGGGGGGTGTGGCTGGATATTTTGGTGTTCTTTTCTTTTCTTTGCTCTTCAGGTGGCATGGAAACTGATTTGTCTGTGGAGAAGGTGCTGGCTGAAGAGTCCTCACCCTCATCAACATCATGTGTAGCACCTGTGACTGGTGCTCACATGCAACCTTAAAGACTTTCAGCTGAAGCAGATAATTGGATGGCGTTCTGCATTTAAGTCATGTGTGATTCAAGCAGAACTGCCGGGAACTCGACCTTGTGATGTTCGTTTGTGAGACGCTGAGGACCGCGCCTGTGTTTGACACATCGAGCCCGTGAAGCAAGGAAGGGTGAGGACACATGCTGTCAGCACACATTAAAGGTGATTAAGTGTTTGACTAATTGTTGATAGTAACTTGGTGTTTTGTTACACAGTATACTTGAATTGTGCAGCTTGCTTCTCACTGCTGTGGCGTGCGGATAAGTGATCCTCCACCTGTTATGAGAAGCTGCTCATTTGCATAAAGTTAAAAAAGATACAGACCTGAATGTGTTGCTGATAGCGTGTGTCTTTTGAAAGATATTGTTGTAACTGCTGACGTACCTCACCTCTTCTTTGCTTCACAGAGAGTCAGTTTGTTGTGTCCACCTGGGGGGTGTTTGGCGGTGGTAGTGGGTCAAGGAGCGCCGGACTTTGATCCTTGCGGGCGCTGGAGAGCGTGCCAAGAGTCACTCCACCAGAAGGACGCTATTTTTGTTTTTACACTTTTTATGCACAGCGGGTGTAATAAATATATTGTTTTTGGAACCGCTTTTCTGGTTATTTTTAGCGCTGGGTTCTGTCTGACGCAGGTCCGTTCCTCAACCCGCGTCGACACATAACAGTAGTTCCCGGCCCTTCCATAATGGACCCAGCGGCAGAAGCGGTTCCTTTTGCCGAAAAAGTTCAAGAACACTTGGAGAAAATATGGGAGCAATTACAGCATCTCGCAAACCAAATTAAACAAACAGACACCCGTGTTATGGAGCTTGCAGTGCAAGCCGCTACGCTTCCTGCTGCTCCAGCTGCGGCACCATCGATACTAGTGCGGATAACTCTGTCACCCAGAGATTCGGCGTCCGAACCGATTGTTTGTCGTCCAGAGCCTTGTGTGGTGATGCAATGTTCTCTGGTTTCTGCTCAGTCAGGTTGGAGCACCGCAGCTTTACGAGGAATGTTTGTAGATGGGTTAAATGAGTCATTAAAAGACGAGCCGGCAGTCCGTGACGGGCCAAACGATTTAGATGAGCTAATATCGTTGGTGATTCGTCTAGATGATCGGATGAAGGAGCGTGGACGCGAGAGAGGACGCCCATCAGAGCGGGTTTTTTCGTCTCGGGGCTTTCCCCGACACAGATCTGGGCCGCCTCTTCTTCGCTCCACTGAGGCTCCTCCGACGGGACCTCTGGCTCCTCCTGTTGACGAGCCCATGCAGCTCGGACGAACAGAGATCACTGTATTGCCCCGACATATAAACGTCAAGAAAAATAATGGTGACGTATCTCCAGGTGTTCTGGGACAGGCAATATAACACACATTAAAAAAAAAAAAAATCTAGTACGGGTTAATGTTTTGTTTTCTTTAAATAGGGGTTATAATTTGTTTGGGGAGTCAGAGGCGTGTCTGGTGGAGTGACTGTTAGGCGGTTAGAAGTCCGCCTGGGCTCACGTCATTGTTAATTTCTATGTGTTTTTAGGTATTTTCTGTTTGGGTTGTTGGGTCGTTTTATTTTGTTGTTTTATTTCTCTACATCCCTAACCCCAACGTCACTTGCCCCAAGACTGTTTGTCTTGTGGGTCGTGGGGTGGTGCAGGTTGGTCACGCTGAGTATTCTCAGAAGACCTCTGCACCTGGGGGGGGGGTGTTAGAGGCGTTTTTCTTGGTTTGGTTAGGGCCCGGTTCCACTCCAGCCTCGGTGAGCCTTTGTACCGTTCGTCATTGCCGGGGTGTGGTGCAGCGGAGACTTACCTCAGTCGGAGGGGTGGGCCGATCTGTTGCCGTTCGCCATTTCGGTAGTTCCACCCCTCCCGAGAGGCTGGGGTATGGTCGAGTTGGGGCACCGGACGTATTTCCGGTTCTCCGCTGCGCCTTGGGGTTGGAGCTGGGTTAGTTTTTTCCTGTTCCCTTCTCCGGCTTAATGTTTTCAGCCGTTCGCCAAAGTTGAGCCGCCGAGGGGCTCTGGGAGGGACCCGGGGTCTTTCGGGGTGCCGGGGAGGGTAACAGGGTTTACGGTCATTTTATATCCCCCGGGGGTTGTTTTTGGTAGTCCTCCGGGGGTTGATTTTGATTTTGTTCTGTTTCCTTCCGGGTTCCACCTCCAGGGTTGATGGGACGGTCCTCTGGGGGGGAATTGGCTTGGGGCCAACTAGCCAAGTGTGACCGGGTCTGGGGTTCCGGGGTTGTGGGGAGGGTACCTCCTGGGGGTTGATGGTACGGTCCTCTGGGGGGCGCCGTTTGCTCCATGTACACCTGGGGACCTTTGTGGGATTATGGTTCTGGCTGTTCCTCCTGGAACTGGCGATGAAGGCCTTCTGGGGGGGGTTGGGCTCTGCAGGTCATTCTGGGGGGGTTGTTTGTTATTTTTCTTTTATGCATTTACGTTTGTATTGTGTTTGTGGGGCTGTGTTGGGTTTTTGCTTTTGGGAGTTTTTCTTTTCTTCCCGGGGTTTGATGGGACGGTCCCCTGGGGAGGTTTTGGGTGGGTTTTATGTTTTTTTCTGTGTTGAATTGTACTGGGGAATGTTTTGGGGCTTTTGTTGATGCCAGCCGGCCTTCCAGCTGCGGTGCCTGTCCTGCTGTCTGTGGTGCTGTCTGCTTCCTGACGTGGACCCCGGAGGGAGGTGCTGTTCTCGGGCCTGGTCTGTTCGGTCGCCGGGAGGCTTCCCGTTGATGGGGGGGTACTGTTGTGTGAAAGATATTGTTGTAACTGCTGACGTACCTCACCTCTTCTTTGCTTCACAGAGAGTCAGTTTGTTGTGTCCACCTGGGGGGTGTTTGGCGGTGGTAGTGGGTCCAGGAGCGCCGGGCTTTGATCCTTGCGGGTGCTGGAGAGCGTGCCAACAGTCACTCCACCAGAAGGACGCTATTTTTGTTTTTACACTTTTTATGCACAGCGGGTGTAATAAATATATTGTTTTTGGAACCGCTTTTCTGGTTATTTTTAGTGCTGGGTTCTGTCTGACGCAGGTCCGCTCCTCAACCCGCGTCGACACAACACTTCTGGCATAATTCTGGTTGGATGTTTGACCACTTTAAATTTGTTGGTATCCTGGCATGGGCCCGGCTTTTAATTGCAGTCCACAAATTCTCAATAGTGTTGACGTCTGGGCTTTGGGAAGGCCATTCTTAATGTTATCCTGCTTTATCCAACCCACAACCAGTGTTGATGTGTGTTTGGAATTATTGTCCTGTTGGAACACCCAACTTTGGCCAGATTTTAACTGACTAGCTGTTGATTTGAGGTAATGTTGAAGAATTCAGAGGTAGTCCTCCTTCATTATTCCATCTACTTTGTGCAAGGCACCAGTGCCACTGGCAGCAAAACAGCCATTGATGCTGGCAGCAAAACAGCCATTGATGCTACCACCACCATGCTCGACAGTTGGTACAGTGTTCTTAGGTTTGAAAACTTCACCTTTACGCCTACAAACAAACCTCTTGTCATTGTGGCCAAATAGCTCAATCTTTGTCTCGTCTGAGCAGAAAATCTTTCTCCAGAAGGCATTCCGCTTGTCCATGTGGGGAGCTGCAAATTTCAGTCGTGCTTGAAGGTGTCTATTTTTGGTCACACACTTCTTTCTTGTCCAGCACCCTCTCAGTCCACAGTGACATAAAACTCTTCACTGTGGACAGTGGCGCTAATGAACCAGCAGTTTCCAGTTCATGGCAGGCTTGATCTAGCGTGAAAATGCATCAGAGCTGAAGGCCAAGGGGATCCTGCATGTCCAAGATCAATAAATGTAATTCCATGGTGTTTAAAAGTAGGTTTCTGGCAATGCCGACTGTGTTAATGGTGCACTTGTAAATGACTGGGTCTCTCTGGAGAAATTAATTTATTTGCCATTATGTTTTTTTTTTTTCTGTCAGACACTGTGTCCATAAGTAAATATTAAAAACAAATTAGCCAGAATTAAACCTGAAAGACAAATTTTCACATGGGTCTCAGTCAGTTTGAAGAAAGCAACATAAAAACTAATTTTGCAGTAGTGCTTTTGCTGAAATGGACCTGCAGTGGCTCATCAATGTGCTCAAGAACAAAGTAGTTGTAACTGTCAGCTTGTTTTCTTTGCCAAATGACCTACTTATCAACTCTCCAACTGGTGAAAATAGTTGAGAGAAAAATAAAATTTCAAGTACAAAATAAACAGATTGCTGTTGGGAAAAGAAGACAGAAATATACTTGTGAACCATGTCACTCAATATCAAAATAAGAAAAATGTCATCTTGTTCGGCCAATGTTGGGCAACTATATATACACTCAACAAAAATATAAACGCAACACTTTTGGTTTTGCTCCCATTTTGTATGAGATGGACTCAAAGATCTAAAACTTTTTCCACATACACAATATCACCATTTCCCTCAAATATTGTTCACAAACCAGTCTAAATCTGTGATAGTGAGCACTTCTCCTTTGCTGAGATAATCCATCCCACCTCACAGGTGTGCCATACCAAGATGCTGATTAGACACCATGATTAGTGCACAGGTGTGCCTTAGACTGCCCACAATAAAAGGCCACTCTGAAAGGTGCAGTTTTATCACACAGCACAGTGCCACAGATGTCGCAAGATTTGAGGGAGCGTGCAATTGGCATGCTGACAGCAGGAATGTCAACCAGAGCTGTTGCTCGTGTATTGAATGTTCATTTCTCTACCATAAGCCGTCTCCAAAGGCGTTTCAGAGAATTTGGCAGTACATCCAACCAGCCTCACAACCGCAGACCACGTGTAACCACACCAGCCCAGGACCTCCACATCCAGCATGTCCACCTCCAAGATCATCTGAGACCAGCCACTCGGACAGCTGCTGGAACAATCGGTTTGCATAACCAAAGAATTTCTGCACAAACTGTCAGAAATCGTCTCAGGGAAGCTCATCTGCATGCTTGTCGTCCTCATCGGGGTCTCGACCTGACTCCAGTTCGCCGTCGTAACCGACTTGAGTGGGCAAATGCTCACATTCGCTGGCGTTTGGCACATTGGAGAGGTGTTCTCTTCATGGATGATGCGAAGGAGATGTGTTGCACTGCATGAGGCAAATGGTGGTCACACCAGATACTGACTGGTATCCCTCCCCAATAAAACAAAACTGCACCTTTCAGAGTGGCCTTTTATTGTGGGCAGTCTAAGGCACACCTGTGCACTAATCATGGTGTCTAATCAGCATCTTGATATGGCACACCTGTGAGGTGGGATGGATTATCTCACCAAAGGAGAAGTGCTCACTATCACAGATTTAGACTGGTTTGTGAACAATATTTGAGGGAAATGGTGATATTGTGTATGTGGAAAAAGTTTTAGATCTTTGAGTTCATCTCATACAAAATGGGAGCAAAAACAAAAGTGTTGCGTTTATATTTTTGTTGAGTATATATACAAGGTCTATTAGAAAAGTATCCGACCTTATTATTTTTTCAAAAACCATATGGATTTGAATCACGTGTGATTACATCAGACATGCTTGAACCCTCGTGGGCATGCGAGAGTTTTTTCACGCCTGTCGGTTACGTCATTCGCCTGTGGGCAGTCTTTGAGTGAGGAGTCGTCCACCCGCTCGTCGATTTTTTTCATTGTTTAGGAATGGCTCAGAGACTGTTGCTTTGTTTGATAAAAAAATTTTCAAAGGCACAACTGAGTGGACACCATTCAATAAATTCAGCTGGTTTTCGGTAAAAATTTTAACGGCTGATGAGAGATTTTGGTCTGGTAGTGTCGCTTTAAGGACAGTCCACGGCGCCTGACGGCGATCTGCGCTTCGAGGCGGCAGCGTCTCGCCGTTTCAAGTTGAAAACTTCCACATTTCAGGCTCTGTTGACGCAGTAAGTCGTCAGAGAACAGAGAACTTTCAGAAGAAGTCGGCATGAGGAGTTTATTCGGACATTCCATTGTTAACGGTCATTTTGTAATGAAAGAACGTGCGGGCAGAGTCGCATGTCGGGCTGGACCCGACCGGGTCGCGGCAGGAAAAACACCTCCGTTGGAAATCTTAACGGGCAAGTTGGAACATGCCCAAGCTGTTAAACAATTTCTCAGTTACTCACTTGTTGAAAGCCATTAAAAGCCGCCTGAATTCTACAAATGGTTTTCAACACGGAGGTGTTTTTCCTGTCGCGGCGCACACAGATTTGCCGAGTCGTCACGGAAACGACTCGGCGAATTTGCGCGTACGTCTTTCATTAAAAAAATGTCCTTAAACAGTGGAATGTCCGCATAAATTCCTCATGCCGGCCTCTTCTGAATCTTCTCTGTTCTCTCACGATGTCCTGGGTGAATTAAGCCTTAAATTAGGATGTTTTAAGCTCGAAACAGGCCGACGACAGCGCCTGGAAGCGCTGCAGGACGTCCCGCTCCGTGGGAAGTCCTTACACCGACAGAAACACCCCATAATCTCTCATCAGCCGTTAAACTTTTCACAGAAAACCAGCTTAATTTCTCGAATAGTGTCCACTCGGATATTCCTCACAGGTCCAGAAAAAATTTTGATAAAGCAATGCGCGCCGTCTCGAGCAGCGTGTGAAACAAAGGAATTCAGCCGAGAGGGCGGGACCACATCTCACTCAAGGCCTGCCCACAGGGAAATGACGTCACCGACACGCGTGAAAAAACTCACGCATGCGCACGAGGGTTCAAGCATGATTGGTGTAATCGCATGTCATTCAAATCCATATAGTTAAAAAAAATAATAAAAGGGTCGGTTTATTATCTAAGAGACCTCGTATATATATATATATATATATATATATATATATATATATATATATATATATATATATATATATATATATATACACACACACACACACCTCCCCTCTAGCTGCCACCTTATCGTGGTGGGGGAGTTTGTGTACCCAGATGATCCTAGGAGCTATGTTGTCGGGGGCTTTGTGCCCCTTGTAGAGGGCCGAGCGGCAGTGCAGAGTACCCAACCTTCTTGGAGTCCCTGGGAGGGGTACTAGATAGCGCTCCGACTAGGGACTCCATTGTTCTCCTGGGGGATTACAACGCCCACGTGGGCGGCGACAGTGAGACCTGGAGGGGGGTGATTGGGAAGCACGGCCTCCCCGATCTGAAGCCGAGTGGTGTTCAGTTGTTGGACTTCTGTGCTAGTCACAGTTTGTCCATCACGAACACCATGTTCGAGCACAAGGATGTCCGTAAGTGCACCTGGCACCAGGACACCCTTCGGCCACGTGTCTCGGACACTCGAGTGAACAGAGGGGCAGAGCTGTCGACCGATCACCACCTGGTGGTGAGTTGGATCTGCTGGGAGTGGAAGAAGCCAGTCAGACCTGGCAGGCCCAAACGTATCGTGAGGGTCTGCTGGGAATGACTGGTGGAACCCTCTGTCAGCGAGGTCTTCAACTCCCACCTCCGGGAGAGCTTCTCCCAGATCCCGGGGGAGGTTGGAGACATGGAGTCCGAGTGGACCATGTTCTCCACCTCCACTGTTGATGCGGCCGCTCGTAGCTGTGGTCACAAGGTCTCTGGTGCCTGTCGCAGTGGCAATCCCCGAACCCGGTGGTGGACGCCAGAAGTAAGGGATGCCGTTAAGCTGAAGAAGGAGTCCTACTTATCTTTGTTGGTAGGTGGGACCCCGGAGGCAGCTGACAGGTACCGGCAGGCCAAGCGTGCCACAGCCCGTGCGGTCGCAGAGGCAAAAACTCAGGTCTGGGAGGAGTTCGGGGAGGCCATGGAGGAGGACTATTGGTCGGCATCGGAGAGATTCTGGCAATCCGTCCAACGCCTCAGGAGGCGGAAGCAGCTCTCCACCAGCACTGTTTACGGTGCGGGTGGGGAGCTGTTGACCCGGACTGAGGATGTTGTCGGGCGGTGGAAGGAATACTTCGAGGATCTCCTCAATCCCATCATCACGTCTTCCGAAGAGGAAGCAGAGACTGGGGACTCAGAGACGGACTCATCCATTACCCTGGCCGAAGTCACCAAGGTGGTTAGAAAGCTCCTCAGTGGCAAGGCTCCTGGGGTGGATGAAATCCGTCCTGAGTACCTTAAGTCTCTGGATGTTGTGGGACTGTCTTGGCTGACACGCCTCTGCAACATCACGTGGCGATCGGGGACAGTGCCTCTGGATTGGCAGACCGGGGTGGTGGTCCCTTTGTTTAAGAAGGGGGACCGGAGGGTGTGTTCCAACTTTCGGGGGATCACACTCCTCAGCCTCCCCGGTAAGGTCTATTCCAGAGTACTGGAGAGGAGAATTCGACCGATGGTCGAACCTCGGATTCAGGAGGAGCAGTGTGGTTTTCGTCCTGGTCGCGGCACACTGGACCAGCTCTACACGCTCCATCGGGTGCTCGAGGGTTCATGGGTGTTCACCCAAGCAGTCCACATGTGTTTTGTGGATCTGGAGAAGGCATTCGACCGTGTCCCTCGGGGGACCCTGTGGGGAGTGCTCCGGGAGTATGGGGTCCGGGTCCTTTGCTAAGGGCTATCCGGTCCCTGTACGACTGCAGCAGGAGCTTGGTTCGCATTCCCGGTAGTAAGTCAAACCTGTTTCCAGTGCACGTTGGCCTCCGCCACGGCTGCCCTTTGTCACCGGTTCTGTTCATTATTTTTATGGACAGAATTTCTAGGCGCAGCCAGGGTGTAGAAGGGGTCTGGTTTGGGAACCACAGAATCTCGTCTCTGCTGTTTGCGGACAATGTGGTTCTGTTGGCTTTGTAAAATCAGGACCTTCAGCGTGCACTGGGGCGGTTTGCAGCCGAGTGTGAAGCGTCTGGGATGAAAATCAGCACCTCCAAATCCGAGGCCATGGTTCTCGACCGGAAAAAGGTGCTTTGCCCTCTTCAGGTCGGTGGAGTGTCCTTGCCTCAAGTGGAGGAGTTTAAGTATCTCAGGGTCTTGTTCACGAGTGAGGGACAGATGGAGCATGAGATCGATAGACGGATCGGTGCAGCATCTGCAGTGATGCAGTCGCTTTATCGGACCGTCGTGGTGAAGAGAGAGCTGAGTAGGGGGGCAAAGCTCTCGATTTACTGATTGATCTACGTTCCGATCCTCACCTATGGTCATGAGATTTGGCTCATGACCAAAAGAACGAGATCGCGAGTTCAAGCGGCCGAGATGAGTTTCCTCCGCAGGGTGGCTGGGCGCTCCCTTAGAGATAGGGTGAGGAGCTCGGTCACTCAGGAGGAGCTCGGAGTCGAGCCACTGCTCCTCCACATCGAAAGGAGTCAGTTGAGGTGGCTCGGGCATCTTTTCCGGATGCCCCCTGGACGCCTCGCTGGAGAGGTGTTCCGGGCACGTCCCATTGGGAGGAGGCCCCGGGGAAGACCCAGGACACACTGGAGGGACTACATCTCTTGGCTGGCTTGGGAACGCCTTGGGGTTCCCCCGGAGGAGCTGGGGGAGGTGTGTGTGGATCGGGAGGTCTGGGCGGCTTTGCTTGAGCTGCTGCCCCCGCGACCCAACTAAGGATAAAGTGGAAGAAAATGGATGGATGGATGGATATATATATATATATATATATATATATATATATATATATATATATATATATATATATATATATACAACAAAAATATAAACGCAACACTTTTGGTTTTGCTCCCATTTTGTATGAGATGAAATCAAAGATCTAAAACTTTTTCCACATACACAATATCACCATTTCCCTCAAATACTGTTCACAAACCAGTCTAAATCTGTGATAGTGAGCACTTCTCCTTTGCTGAGATAATCCATCCCACCTCACAGGTGTGCCATATCAAGATGCTGATTAGACACCATGATTAGTGCACAGGTGTGCCTTAGACTGCCCACAATAAAAGGCCACTCTGAAAGGTGCAGTTTTATCACACAGCACAATGCCACAGATGTTGCAAGATTTGAGGGAGCATGCAATTGGCATGCTGACAGCAGGAATGTCAACCAGAGCTGTTGCTCGTGTATTGAATGTTCATTTCTCTACCATAAGCCGTCTCCAAAGGCGTTTCAGAGAATTTGGCAGTACATCCAACCAGCCTCACAACCGCAGACCACGTGTAACCACACCAGCCCAGGACCTCCACATCCAGCATGTTCACCTCCAAGATCGTCTGAGACCAGCCACTCGGACAGCTGCTGGAACAATCGGTTTGCATAACCAAAGAATTTCTGCACAAACTGTCAGAAACCGTCTCAGGGAAGCTCATCTGCATGCTTGTCGTCCTCATCGGGGTCTCGACCTGACTCCAGTTCGTCGTCGTAACCGACTTGAGTGGGCAAATGCTCACATTCGCTGGCGTTTGGCACGTTGGAGAGGTGTTCTCTTCACGGATGAATCCCGGTTCACACTGTTCAGGGCAGATGGCAGACAGCGTGTGTGGCGTCGTGTGGGTGAGCGGTTTTCTGATGTCAATGTTGTGGATCGAGTGGCCCATGGTGGTGGTGGGGTTATGGTATGGGCAGGCGTCTGTTATGGACGAAGAACACAGGTGCATTTTATTGATGGCATTTTGAATGCACAGAGATACCGTGACGAGATCCTGAGGCCCATTGTTGTGCCATACATCCAAGAACATCACCTCATGTTGCAGCAGGATAATGCACGGCCCCATGTTGCAAGGATCTGTACACAATTCTTGGAAGCTGAAAATGTCCCAGTTCTTGCATGGCCGGCATACTCACCGGACATGTCACACATTGAGCATGTTTGGGATGCTCTGGACCGGCGTATACAACAGCGTGTACCAGTTCCTGCTAATATCCAGCAACTTCGCACAGCCATTGAAGAGGAGTGGACCAACATTCCACAGGCCACAACTGACAACCTGATCAACTCTATGCGAAGGAGATGTGTTGCACTGCATGAGGCAAATGGTGGTCACACCAGATACTGACTGGTATCCCCCCCCCAATAAAACAAAACTGCACCTTTCAGAGTGGCCTTTTATTGTGGACAGTCTAAGGCACACCTGTGCACTAATCATGGTGTCTAATCAGCTTCTTAATATGGCACACCTGTGAGGTGGGATGGATTATCTCAGCAAAGGAGAAGTGCTCACTATCACAGATTTAGACTGGTTTGTGAACAATATTTGAGGGAAATGGTGATATTGTGTATGTGGAAAAAGTTTTAGATCTTTGAGTTCATCTCATACAAAATGGGTGCAAAACCAAAAGTGTTGCATTTATATTTTTCTTCAGTGTATATATATATATATATAGTAAATTTGTCAAAATTGTATATTTCATGTTCAAGAATACTTTTGTAATGGTAAAAATAATAGTTTTGACAAGGTTATTTTAATTTTAAAAAAAAATCACACTTTCTAACTTAACCGATCATTACAAAAATTTTACAGAAATACATAAAATCTAATAAAATAACACAACTAATGGATAAGGGCTAGTGGTTGAGGGGAATGGGGTACTTTTTTCCTTCCAAATGACATGTTATGAATCTCGTGCTTTTATCCTCATTATGTCCGTAATTGTACGTTGTGAGCCTCCACGAGAAAGCTCAGATTAGTTTAGTTTTCTACTATATTCACTGCAAGCACAAGTATTTGGAAATTGAGAATTCTGACTTTATCATAATTTATATGTATATTTTAAACTTGAAGCTATATAGCTGTGAATGTTTACTGGATTTACGCATTCTCCGGTGATAGATCCGATGGAATGATCTCACTGCATCAGTAAAGCAGTCAGATTCTGTAGAGACTTTCAAGCCCAGACTTAAAATGCACTTATTTTCCCTTTTGTATGGCTAGCACACTGGCATATTATGTTACTATGCTTTTTCAGCTTTTAATTAATTTTATTTTGTTTTCTGAATTGTTTTGTGTGAAGCGCCTTGAGGCGACTCTGTTGTGATTTGACAATATATAAAAATGAATACATTGAAAATTGAGTTGAAATAGATATTTGTGTAAGGAGACAGGGTGTGGCCTAAAATGATGACGATCTACATCAAGGTGTGCCTTATTATTAGCATGCTTCTTTACCTCACGTAAAATAGGCCAAAAAAAGAGAATTAACAGACACAATATCAAAAGTTGCAAGTAGGCAACAAAGACGAAAACATGGAGCTGCCAGGAACCTATTATCCTCCAGTTCCACCATATTCCAGAACTGCAACCTACCTGGAGTGTTCAGAAGTACAAGGTGTCTAGTACTCAGAGACATGGCCAAGGTAAAGAAGGCTGAAAGACGACCACCACTGAACAAGACTCAAGTTGAAATGTTAGGGCCCCTTCACACATAACACGACTGAGGCAGAATGGCACACGAGGGAAGAGTCAAATGCCATTCCTGAATAATCAGAGCCACCTCAAATGCCTCATACAGCTGTCGCTACAACCATTCACGGCACACCTGTGCCTGAAAAACAGCGAGTGCCCTGTGCGGGCTCATTCGAAACCCCTCTCGGCAGGTGTCGCACATGAACATCCAGCACCTCTCACTGGACACTTAGAAAAGGCAGGGCTATTCGTGCTCCTGGTACGAGAGTAGAAAGCAGGCGACCACATTCGAGCCATCTGTAAAATTTGTCTAAGTGCAACATGAGTGTGGCAACACCTAGCAACACACATGGGCATGACTGTGCGAACCCCCCCCGCACACACACATACATACACACACACACGCCATTGAGTCCAGTCACTGTCCAGTGCAGTGCACTGCTAGGACAGCTGTGTACTGCAGCTCTGCTGGTGAACACGCAATGCACATGTGTGGGCAGGCACTCATACCCTCATCACTTGCTGATAATTACGTATTGGCATGATCACATGAGGGCCGGCCAGCGTCTGACCGCTGTGTCAGCGCAATGCAATGCAGGTGAATATCATGCCATGTAGAAAATCACCCCACAGGACGCCCTGTGAGATGCGTGTCACTGTGGGATTTCTCCACATTGTAATAATTAAAATGGATATCACATTTGCAATGGGGTCACCACCAGATCACTGCGCCGACTCTTCACGAGAGAGGCATATCAGGTAATACATGTAAAACATGAAAGGGTAAACAGTAATACATGTCATCCTGGTGTACGTCTAGGCAGTGTCTAAGGCTGAGTCTCAATTCTACCCCTTGGCCCTTACCCTTACCCCTTTCCCTCCGTTTTGCGCGGGCACGAGAGACAGGGGAGTGTCTCAATTCTCTTTTTGAAGCGAGGTGGAAGGGAAGGTGGAGGGCTTCCAACCCCTTGGTTTGGAGTGAAGTTGGATGCACACTCCGTTTGGGAGGGGTAGGAGGAGCTTACCGCTGTCTCCGAAAAAACAAACATGGCTCCGAAAGAGCCGCACAAATGAAACGGCTTTCATTACAAATGACACTGTTTAGAAAGTTATAACTTGCCAAAAAACTTTACAGGCAATTGTCTATGACAGCAACATGTATGCTGCTGGATGCATGTTGCCTATATTGTCGTTCTGAAGAATATCATAACGCCTTACCCCTTGTTTTAAAGGGGTAGGCGTAGGGGTAGGGCCAAGGGGAAGGGGTACAGAAGAGAATTGAGATTGGGGGTAAGTTCTTGGTTTATAACAGGAATTAAGTATTATAAATTGTGGTGTTTTTTAATACTTTGCCCCGCAGCTGTGTGCACGACTTTCCACGTGCTTGCACTATGTTCGTGCACGCTCATGTTTGCGTGCACGAAACAGTCGCCACGGTATTGTGCACACCTATCTGACCATGTGCCCCTCCCGACAGCAGGTGGAATTTTCACGGTTCCCGTTTCATTTTTGGTTTGCGGATTTTCTTCCAGTTTCTGCATCTTTCATGTTATGTGTGAAGGGGGCCTTAAGACGGGTCCAAGAAATATCTGAAGGAAGATTTTTTTTTTCACGGTTTAATGGACAGATGAAATGAAAGTGACTCTTGATGGACCAGATGGATTGGCCCAAGGTTGGATCACTATTAGACACACAGCACTACTTCAAGTCAGACACCAACAAGGTGGAGGAGGGGTACTGGTATGGCTTGCTGTTATTAAGGATGAGATAGTTGAACCGTTTCATGTTGAAGATGAACTTAAAATCAATCAACTCCCAAATACAATGCCAGTTTTTAGCGATCCCAGGAGCTTCTTGCTGCAAGCGCTGTCCACTAGCTGTCTGTATGCTCATATAGTCCCTTGAGAAAATCAAACCTCACTTTTCATTTGCCAAACAACCAGGTTTGAGGTTTACTACCATGTTGGAAGAGTGACAGCACTGTTGTTCAACAATAAAATGAATCCTCAGGAACACAAAATGCATAATAATTGTGCATATAGTGTATTCTACCAAGGTGGCAAAAAAGTGATTTCAAGTTTGCCATCAACTCAGAATTATTAAGACCTTTATAGCAGACGGGATGAATACATATGCATGCACCACTTACCACTTTTATTTTTATGCAGTTTTTTTTTCCTATTGCATTTCAATTTGGACAAATTTATGTATGTCTATATTAAATTAAAAATCTATTTAAATTATGGGTTGTAATGCAAAAATGAGAGATGTGCCAAGGTTGTAACCAGTTTTGGAAAGATAATTTTAAGGTGGAAACCAATACAGTACATGTGTTGGCCTGCCATCAGAAGAGAGACCAAGAGTAAAGGCACAGCTCTGCTCCATTTATAGGGTTCAAATGATGACTTGTGTAGGGAATTGTTTATTTATTTTTAGAAAAGAACTCAGTCATGTTGATATTTGTTTTAGACATCTGGCTTAACAGTGAATGTTACATTTTAATCCCATTGAAAACTTTATTGTGGAGTGAAGAAGTTTCAAAGAAACACACACACACACACACACACACACACACACACACACACACACACACACACACACACACACACACACACACACACACACACACACACACACACACAGTTATTCAACAAACATGGGAAACATGTGGAGGCTGCTCAGGTATGTGCAGTGTGAGGTCTGAGAACAAAGCCAGTGCCCTATTGTCTTTGGAATACTTTATTTTATCATTGCAGGAAAGCAACTTCACAAGTCTTTGAAAATCAGTGTGCATTGGCCTGTTTAAGTCTTCACACGACTGCGTCTCTCTGCATAGATATTTGTCAGCATATGTAAATGTATCAATATGTGTAAAGCCTTGGTCCCACCAAATAATAAAGCCATGAATAATGATCCACGTATGGATTTGTCAGTGATTATTCGAATAATGATCCACATATAAATCACATATCCGCTATAAGCCTCTATGTGATTGCATGTGTCAGGTATCAGCCTCTAATGAGCTACGACTGACCTGTCATTTGAGTCCCATCTAGCCTTGAATGGCTCGTGTCGCCGCATATAATCCATGTCAAGACACATATGATCCACGGATGTTTAGGCATGGGTTTGGTCCAAACCTCCCACACTTGGTCCCTTTAAAGTGTGGGTTTTCAATTTACATCATCCATTCAAGATGTCATATTTTTTTAAACGCAGTCCAAAAAAAAAGACGTTTGTGCAACTTTTAACTTTGTGTTCATCCGTTATTGTCTGCAAAATCCTTCTTTTGCGAGCTTGTGTTCTGCATAAATGCTCGTCTTGAGTCAGCGTGACTCATCTGATCCATTATAATAAGATGTTAAATTTATCATAAGCATACTTTTACAACTGCTTATAAAGAAGGAATGAACATGCAACTGTTTTACCAAGCTTGGTCTAACTTTTTACTTTGTGTTTGCAAAATCGCACTTTTACGAGCTCGCGTTCTGTGTAAATGCTCGTCTTGAGTGCGAGTCATTGTGTCTACGCGCCTCACATGATCCACTATAACAACATGTTAAATCTATCGTGAACATACTTTTACAGCTGCTTATAAAGAAGGAGTGAACATGCAACTGTTTTACCAAGCTATTACAATAAAAACATTACAAAAAATAATTACCTTTTAAGGTGTTCCAAATATGTTCTCCACCTCAGTGCACGGGAAAAAAAAAAGCTGCAAATGAAATGGTTCTCTGTGATTCCAGAAACGATTAGAGCTGTTTTCAACATCCAAACTGACAGAAAATGATGAATCCGCTACAAAATAATTATTTTATATATTGTCCGGCGCACAAAGCAGGTGGGATTAAAGAGCGCAAGAGGACTGAGCAAAAATAGCCTGTCCTGTCCTCGTAGCCGCCAGGTACTCGGATAATGGGCTTCTAACAGCCTCATCCTCACCACAAACATGCCTCTAACATCCTTGTTTGTCCTTGTAGTAACTTGTACACAAACTGCCCCACGCTGTTGTTGCTAAATTTTGAACTTCTTGAAATTAGCACCACGCTCACAGATGAAGGTAATTAGCCGAATATTCTGCCTCTAAGAGCCTCTCAGAGCCACTATTCTCCCATGTTTGTTGAATAACTGGACTCATTCCAAAAAAAATGCTACATGGCTCATTATTCATCCTTCATTATTCAGTGGGACCAGGCCTTAAGAGAAGCCTCCCATTGCCAGTTTTTGATACTGGAGTGCATACATTTTCAGTGCAACAAATAAAAGTTGAAGCTAGCCAGTTGAGGCTTGACATCAGGTGTAATCTGTGGTAAAAGTAGTATTGTAGAACATTGGGCTTCATTCTGAAACCGAGTGTATGAAATCAAATCAGTGCTCAAAGGGTGCATACAAACGGTGCACAAATCATGGATTCATCAAGTATGTTCATTAGTGAATTTGATTTTACTCTGAACAAATTTCTAGCTTCCTCAGATCATGCATACACTCCAAAGAGGAAGACCCAGATGTCTTTAAAAAATTTAAAGCACACCCTTTTGATAAGTAGTGTTATATTACTAAAGTAAATAATTAGGAAGCTTTTCCAGTTCCAGTTTGGGAAATGTTTTATGCCAGGTATCCTTCCTGCTGCCACTTCACATTAGAGGTGTGATCTTGAACCAGCAACCTTTTAAAAACATGTGCACTAACCACAGAGCCACTTATTGTCCAACTTCATGCAGTAACCATGACTTGACGTTGTTTCAGCCTAATTTGTTGTCATGAAAATCTTCAACTATCCCAGTTGACTTAGTTTACAGTGGAGTATATGAGAATGTTCATATTGCAGTGTGACTGTTTTGGCTTTCATTTAATTCTTTAATTGATCAGTCAGTCACAATAAATTCAACTGCCATTAAATTGGAATCTGCAGTTGATTTTCATTTATAAAATGGCATCATGTTCAAAGTTATTCAGGCTTTTTAAAATTTAATTGTTTTGCCTAATTAGGTTAGCCCTGCGACAGACTGGCGTGTTCTATCCAGCGTGAACCCCGCCTCATGCCCCATGACTGCTGGGATAGGCTCCCAATTGTAGATAGACTCTTAATTGTAGTAAATGCTTGAAGATGAGTGAGTGAGTGAGCCTAATTAGTTTACTTTGCAAGCAGCAATGCTATTTTTATTTTTTTTAAAAATGTATGAATTATGATTGAATTGCATTTGTTAACTGCAATAGACACAAGCAACATATTTATATAGTCATGTTCATTAATTTATTGTGATTTATTTGTTTTATTTGTTTGGCATTCCATTAACGGCACAGTATAAATAAATAACCTCTGTGGGACAGTTCTATCAGAAGACTCAGAAGCTTAAAGAAGAGTTTATTGTTGTGTGGGCCGCTGAAGAGGAGGTACTGCTGGCCCACCACCGCCAGAGGGCACCCTGCCTGAAGTGCGGGCTTCAGGCACGAGAGGGCGCTGCCGCCTCACGGGAACATCCGGGAGTGACAGCTGTCACTCATCAACTCATGACAGCTGTCACTCATCTCCACTTCATCAACCGCTCCATAAAAGCCGGATGACATCTCCACCCCGCTGCCGAGATATCGCCTACCATTTGAGGTAAACTCTCAGCCGTTTAACTGTGCCTTATTGTTTTGCAGGACCTGTTTGCTTGTGTCAGCGGGAGGCTGATTCAGTCGTCGACGGCAGGGTGCGGGATCACACCCTTCATGACTCGTAAGAGAAGCAACTGGTCGAGTGTAGCGGATTGACTGTGTTCAGTATTGCGGAGGTGGAGGTGCAAATTCCCACCTGCTTGACTGACTGTGTTACTGGGTGTGCACACACCCACACCTAACTGTTTCTGCTTCCTGCCAGCAGTACCAGATCCGACAGCCAGAGACGGTGGCTACCTGGGGACTCGGGACTTGGTGGCTCCAGTATCCTCCGGGTTCGGTGGCGGTGGAAATCGTGTGGGATCCGGTTCTTCTCTGGACGGACGTCTTCTATCCTCGAGCCTGCCAATACGTCACCTCTGTAGATTGACTGCATACAAATTCTGTAACCGTCTGTATTTCGTTGTGCACATTCACAACAGTAAAGTGTTCTATTTTCGGCTCATTCATTGTCCATTCATTTACGCCCCCTGTTGTGGGTCCGTGTCACTACACTTTCACAACATTTATTACACAGCTTGCTATAAAGCTCAATATTCGTTTTGGTCTTGGTTCCCATCACAGCAGTAGGATAAGCAGAGATAACAGGGACCAACTGGTGGTGGAGGGAGTTTCAGATATCAACTGCAAACAGAAATATGGAAGTAAAACAGTGAGCATTTAACAGTGAAGCCTGCACCATATTGGTTCATGGTGATGTTAATATGGCACAGCTGCTTAGGATAAGACTAGACTCGATTCAATTAGATGATTCAGTAAGATGCTGATTTATGAGTCCTCTAGATTGGACTACTGCAATGTTCTATTTTCTGGCTTACCACAGTCCAACATTAGGGCTCTCCAATTAGTTCAAAATGCTGCAGCCAGACTTTTGACACCAAGCAGAAAGTTTGACCACATTACACCCATTTTGGCATCTCTTCACTGGCTTCCTGTTTGAGTGAGATCAGATTTTGAGGTTCTGCTAATAGTCTATAAAATTGTTCACGGACTGGCACCTCCCTACCTAGCTGACCTAATTAAACCTTACATACCAGGCCGGGCTTTGCGTTCTCAGGGTGCAGGACTACTTTGTGTTCCTGGGGTGAATAATTCTGCGGGTCACAGAGCTTTCTCTTATCGTGGCTCTGTTCTGTGGAATGATCTCCTTGCATCAATAAAACAGTCAGATTAAGACATACTTATTTTCCCTTTCGTATGGCTAGCATACTGGCATAGTATAGTTGTACGCTTTTTATTCTTTTAATTCATTTTATTAGGAAATGGAGCGTGCCATGGCCTCAACTCTGGGTCTTTTAGTGAAACTTAGGGCTAGTGGCCGGCGATCACCTTAGTATTTCCTGTTTTTCTAGTTGTTTAATGCTGGCAAATTATGTTGTATTTCTTGTCTTTCTGATGCCTGATTCTGTTTTTTCTCTGTTTAAGGTGCAGCTCCATCCAGAGATGGGTGTGGTATTTGTGCTGGAGACCCTCCTATCCTGTGCACCAACAGCATTTCCTGTATATTTGTTTTGTGAATTGCTCTATAATATATGTTTGTAGCATGGCCCAAGCAGAGGGTCACCCCTTTGAGTCTGGTCTGCTTGAGGTTTCTTCCTCAGAGGGAGTTTTCCCTTACCACTGCTGCTCTGGGGGTTGGTAAGGTTAGACCTTAATTGTGTGAAGCACCTTGAGGCAACTCTGTTGTGATTTGGTGCTATATAAATGAAAAGAAATTGAATCACATGACATTGGTAATAACTGGTTACACTTGTATGTAATGAGATATAAAATAGTGAGTAATAGTAAGAACTGCGATAACGATAGGAATTTTGGCTACAACTGTAAATAATCAGGCCCAATGTCCTCAGTTTTTAAATTTGGAAATCAGATCCAAAATCACGTAATTTGAAATGCAGAATGATTTGGAAGTATTACTGAAATTGAGAAAAGCACCATTACTGTCTCTGTTTATTAACTCAGAGTGTACTGACAGCACGGCCCATGTGACTGAGTGCTGGTCCCAAGCCTGGATAAATAAATAGGGTTGCATCAGGTAAGCTATCCAGTGTAAAATGTGCTACAGTAAACATGCAGGTTACAAATCAAATTTACATGACAGTTTGGTCGAGGCTTGGGTTAATTACGGTGCTGTTGCCCAGCAGGGTGTTGGCAGAAATCAGGCTACTGTTGGGTGAAGAAGAAGAGGAGGAGAACATGTCTGGAGGAAGTGTGAGAGGAGTAAATTTAGAGTGGTGGAAGTGAGTATCAGGACTTTGAATTTTGGTAGTATGACGAGTAAAGGGAGAGAGTTGGCTGATATGTTGGAGATGAGAAAAGTAGACGTGTGTACAAGAAACCAAGTGGAACAGAAGTAAGAACAGGAGCATTGCAGGTGGGTTCAGGTTGTTGTATCATGGTGTAGATGGGAGGAGAATTGATGTTGGGGTCAGTTTATAGGAACTGTATATTAAAAGTGTGTTGGAGGTTAAGCAATTAACAAGTGAAAAATTGGAAACTGAAGGGGTGATGATGAATGTCATCAGTGCATATGCCCCAGAAGTAGGTTGTAAAAGGAAGTAGTAAGAAGATTTCTGGAGTGAGTTAGATGAGCTGGTGATGAGTGTATCCAACAATGAATAAGTGGTGATCAGTGTTTCCACAGTTACTTTGAAAAGTTACTTTATTGGCTACTTTTACAGATACTTAATTATCAGCTGTGGACAACTAACTAATAAAGTAACTAGTAATCTAACTTGGTTCTTTTTAAGATTGTTACTTTGCTGATTACTCAGTCTTAAGAGTAACTAAGTTACATTACTAGTTAACTTGTATCTAACAAAATACATTGCTTATTAGTTACAAGTTGTCAGCAGCTGCACTGCATAAAGCTGGTAATAAAGGAACTGTATAAAATAACTAAAAACTTTTTAAAGTAAAAGACGTCCTGGGTAAATATAGTAGCAAGGAGAGGAATGTGGAAGGGCAGATGGTATGAGCTTGGAGAGGTGGAGATATGCTGTGGAGAAAAGGGGAACTTGAACATTTCTAAGTCATTGAATAGGTCTTGTGCTTTATTTTGCAGCAATCATTCACAAATACAAACTGGTGTCAATTGGTATCAAGTAGGCATTTGTCAAAAATTGAGTGACCATACTGGAAGCAGGTTCGTGAGCAAAGCCACTGAGACAGTCACATCCACAGAAGTTTGTAATTCCTTCAAAGCTGAGTGGAGAAACCCATGAAACCTTCTGGCAAACTGCAACTGAAATTTTGCTTGTTATAAAAGAAAATCCTCCTCTGGAACAGTTGAAACTGGATAAATGATAATGTAACAGACAAAAGTTGGATTATGCACAGTTTCTCCAACCACAGAATCCTGTAACTCCTTCAGAGTTATCAAGGTGTCTTCCCTCACAAGTCTCCTTCCAGCATGTCACTCAGTTTTGCAAACTGCCTACTTGACACAGATTTACCATATAGTACCATGCCCCCATCCCAACTTTTTTTGGAGTGTGTTGCAGGTCTTAAATGCAGGAATTGATGTATATTAAATGAAAAGAAGTTGACTACACAAAAACATGAAATATGAGTTCATACTGTCTGCAATGAAACAGAAGTGAAAGTAAATGTAAGAATCACTGTGGGGTTTTTTTATTTGCATTTTCCATTTCATTCTAACATTTTCTGATTTGAGGTTGTAATATTTGGAACAATGCGGCTAAGGAGTTACTACATGACGATTTACTGTATCCTCTAAATCTGCACACAGCAGGTTAATCAGGCACACTTTAATTACATTAGATTGATCCCTTGGGAAGACTTCTACAGGGAATATGAAGTTCCAGCAGCATTGCATAGCAGCACACAGGGTAAGAAGCACACAGAGTATCAAAAGTGAAAGTAAAAAAGAATAATAATAGTTTGCAATATAAATACCATGAATAATGATCAATACTGGTTTACTGGCTACCAGAGGTGGGACAATATCAGCAGCAAGTCACTCAAGTCATGAATCAGCAAGTCCCAACTCAAGTCTCAAGTCATAATGACCACTAATTGTTTGAAAGCTGACTTGAGACTTGTTGATTCATGACTTGAGAATGACTCGACAGTGACTTCGTCCCACCTCTGCTGGCTACTATGGATCCTCTCATTCCCACCTCTGTCTTCCTGTTACTCCTCCTCCCCCTGAGTGAGGAGTTGTACAGCCTGATGTTGGAATTAAGAGCATGTTCCAGTGTGCTGTGGCCCATGTTCAGGGATTTGAACTTGCAGGGCGGGTGACAACATTGAGACCTGTGGTCTCTATCATATAAAAAAAACAAAAAAACAAAAAAAACTTTTGGTCAAACCATTAATGGATATTAAAGTGTGCATGTGTATAGCACGATGGCTGCCGCGTCTCCCCATTAAGACCTGTCTGGGACACTCAACACATACACACTTGGTGTCACGCTCAGACCCCTACGCATGTGATTTTGCACACATTACTTCACAACTACACAGAACATGGGGCACTCACTCCTCCACCCACATGTTAGGAGGGATGAAAAACCACAAGGGACACAAAGCGAGATGACAATGACTCACACCCACAGATGTGTGTGCTCGTGCCACCCTCGCTGGCCTCTGTGGAATAGCCATGTCCACAACCACTGTGCTCTCTGGTCCTAATCTGCTTTTTAGGGCTCCGCCGCCAAAGCCCTCATCTGCATAATCGACACGACAACTGTGGAGAGGGTGAAAGGGATGGAGGTGGAGGCGGGAGCAGGATGGAATGAAGAAGCAGAGGAGGGGGTGATCAGGTCAGGAGGGGTGTAGACAGGAAGGTTGCAGGCGAGGAGGAAAAGCAGGGAGGCAATGGAGAAGGAAGTCAGAGATGAAAGATGAGGAGAGGGCGAAGAGCAGGAGGAGTACTAAAGCAACAGAGAAGAGGGGAGGTTAAAGGAAGGGAGAGGTGAGGAAGGAGGAGAGGGTAATAAAAAGGAGGCAAGGGGGACGTAAGGTGGGAGCGTGCATGATTTGTGCAAAGGAGATTTGTTTGTGATATTGGTTATGACAGTCACACCTGCTGCTGCTCCTCACCCCTCACCTCTCCTCCTCTCCTCCCCTCCTCACCATCAGCAGTCATTAACCACTAACATGGGAGGCGGCCCTACCCCTGTCCTCCCTTTTCTTTGCTTTCTGACATTTCCTCCTCTTTTCTCCCTTGTTTGCAGACAAGCGTCATGCACATGTTCCTCATAAAATCTGCACTAAATGTGTCTGTGGGAGAACAGGGTCATATCTGCAGCTGGACCAAAGCCAGACTCCCATTGTCCATATGTGACACCTGCTTGTGCTACGTTGTGGTGGATTAAAAACCAAACCAAAAAACAAAACTGGACACCAATTGGTATTTTAAAATAGGTGTAATTAGTCGTAAAAGTAGCACTGTAGGCCATTTTTTCCTAAACAGAAAGTTATAAATATGTTCAAAATATTTGTGATGTGGGTGCACATCGTGATCTAAAACTACGAGTAGTCAGATGTAATTTTGGAGTAATGTTTAGCAAAAGTCAGGGTATGTGAGCGATACGAGGGCTGATAGAGAATGGATTACATTAGACTGAACTTTATTGATCCCTTGGAAAGATTCCCTCATGGAAATTGAGGGTCTAGCAGCATTGTATAGCAGCACACAGGTAAGAAGCACACAGAATATCAAATGGGAAAGTAAAAAGAAAAACAATTTGCAAATATAAATATACAATATAAATACCAGACATACTGAGCAACACTGGTTTACTGGCTACTACTGTTCCTCTCCTTCCCGTCCTCTGTCTTCCTGTTACTCCTCCCCCCCGAGTGAGGAGTTGTACAGTCTGACGGAAAAGGAGTTTTTCAGTGTGTTGGTTCTGCACTTGGGAAGGAGCAGCAGTCTGTGGCTGAAGAGGCTCCTAAAGGGTGACTGGCATCATCCACAATGTCCAAGATGGAGTGCAGTGTGGAGTGGAGAGGACAGAATGTGGCCAGAGCATGCATGGGGTGGTATATTATAAGAAACTAGACTGTCAACTTATCAGTCGCTCCATCTTACTCCAATATTGCACACTGGAGGAGTACTGGACACACATCATGGCTTTTTTTCTTTTTTTTTTTGGTTTTGTTTTTCATTTTGTTGGTGCATCTTGAAAAGGATGATTTCTGCTTGAATGCAAATTTGTCTGCTCAATTATTTTTGATTCCAGGTTACAATGTAAAACTAATATAGAAATTACAATGCAGATTGTGTAATTTTTTTTTTTTTTTTTTTTGAAGCAAACGGTAGGTGATATTGATATATCATTGCAGCAGGGTGAAAGTGACCGGAGTGAGCAGAGATTACATCGCAGCATTCTTCAGTGAGTGTGTGAACGGGGGAGCACACAGAAACTTACAGTTCACTGGCCGTGTGTCCTCTGAATATTTTGTGCAATGTAAATCCATATCATTAATGAATGAATCCAACTAAAAGTGTACAGATGTGAGCAGATACATTTTAGCTTTTTGTAAGTGTAATAACCACCTGCTGCAAAATTTGACCTCGATGTCAATGTTTTCACGGAGCCAAAAGTCAGTTTGCTTTTACAGTGCATCCAGAAAGTATTCACAGCACTTGTGCTTTTTCCACATTTTGTTATGTTACAGCCTTATTCCAAAATGGATGAAATTCACCCCCCCACCACCAAAAAATTGGCACATAATATCCCATAATGACAATGTAAAACAAAAAGGTTGTTATTTTTTGCAATTTTATTAAAAATTTTATAAAGTAAGAAATCACATGGACATCAGAATAAAATCCCCATAAAATTGTGGGATTTGCAATAAAACATGATCTAATTCTGACAGTATTCACATCATTTGTGTAATCATCAAATTTAGCACTTTGCACTGCAGTCGTACAGTACATCTGGAACATATTCACAGCACTTTACTTTCTTACGCAGCTGATCTGCTCATGTGTCAACTGATCCCGTCAGATCTCAGAAGCTAAGCAGTGTGGGACCTGGTTAGTACTTGGATGGGAGACCTCTTTGGAACACCAGCGGCTGTGTGTATTTCTCCAGGTAACACTGGAGTTGCATCAGGAAGGGCATCTGGCGTAAAACTTGTGCCAACTACCTATGTGGATCCGGTTGTATCCACTGTGGTGACCCCGAACACAAAACGGGAGCAGCTGAATGGACAACAACAACTTTACTTTTTTTACATTTTGTTATGTTACATCCTGTTATTCCAAACAGGATGGAATTCATGTTTTTCTGCAAATTTCTACAGACAATTTGCCCATAACTACAATGTGAAATATGTTTGACATTTTTGCAAATTTATTTAAAAAAGAAAGAAAAAAATCACACACACATAAGTATTCACAGCCTTTGCAATGAAGCTTAAAGTTGAACTCAGGTGCATCGTGTTAGATCATCCTCGAGATGTTTCTACAGCTTAATTGGAGTCCACCTGGGGTAAATTCAGCTGATTGGACATGATTTGGAAAGACACACACCTTTACATATACGAGGTCTATTAGAAAAGTATCCGACCTTATTATTTTTTTCAAAAACCATTTGAATTTGAATCACGTGTGATTGCGTCAGACAAGCTTGAACCCTTGTGCGCATGCGTGAGTTTTTCCACGCCTGTCGGTTGCGTCATTCGCCTGTGAGTAGGCTTTGTAAGCAGACGCGCGGAATTCCTCCGCGCGTCTGTCTCAATGTGCTGATGTCCACGTCTTTTCACAATTCCTGTGCTAGTCAGACAATGTCCCAGATAAAACACAGCATCCAGTTTGGAAATGAATGGCACATTCCACTGTTACAGGGGTTTTTGTCATGGAAAGAGGAGCAGAGGCTTCGCGCGTTGCGGTGGGGCCATCCTTAAAGCGACAGTAACACTCCTTATTCTCTACCAAGCCCGTAACATTTTCACCGAAAGCCAGATAAATTTTTCGAATGGTTTCCAGCTGCCAGTCTCTAACAGTTTCTGAAAAAATTCTGATGGAAAAAAAGCCCAAATCATTCCGCCATTTCCTGACAATAAAAATCCGCCGAGGGGCTGGACCACTCCTCACTCAAAGCCTGCTCACAGGCGAATGATGCAACCGACAGGCGTGGAAAAACTCACGCATGCGCACGAGGGTTCAAGCTTGGCTGACGCAATCACACGTGATTCAAATCCATATGGTTTTTGAAAAAAATAATAAGGTCAGATACTTTTCTAATAGACCTCGTAAGGTCCCACAATTGACAGTGCATGTCAGAGCACAAACCAAACATGAAGTCAAAGGAATCGTCTGTAGACCTCCGAGACAGGATTGTCCCAAGGCACAAATCTGGGGAAGGTTACAGAACATTTCTGCTGCTTTGAAGGTCCCAATGAGCACAGTGGCCTCCATCATCCATAAATAGAAGACATTCGTATCCACGAGGACTCTTCCTGGAGCTGGATGTCCATCTAAACTGAGCGATTGGGGGGAGAAGAGCCTTAGTCAGGGAGGTGACCAAGAACCAGATGATCACTCTGTCATTACCTCCAGCATTCCTCTGTGGAGAGATGAGACCCTTCCAGAAGGACAATCATCTCTGCAGCAATCCACCAATCTGGCCTGTATGGTATAGTGACCAGACAGAAGCCACTTCTTAGTAAAAGATGCATGGCAGACCATCTGGAGTTTGCCAGAAGGCACCTAAAGGACTCTCAGACCATGAGAAACAAAATTCTCTGGTCTGATGACATGAAGATTGAACTCTTTGGCCTGAATGCCAGGTGTCAAGTTTGGAGGAAACCAGGCACCCTCCCCACAGTGAAGCATGGTGGTGGCAGCATCATGCTGTAGGGATGTTTTTCAGAGGGCAGGAACTGGGAGACTAGTCATGATTGAAGGAAAGATGATTGAAGGAAAGATGAATGCAGCAATGTACAGAGACATCCTGGATGAAAACCTGCTCCAGAGCGCTCTTGACCTCAGACTGGGGTGACTGTTCATCTTTCATCAGGACAATGACCCTAAGCACACAGCCAAGACATCAAAGGAGTGGGTTCAGGACAACTCTGTGAATGTCCTCGAGTGACCCAGCCATGAATTTAATTGAACATCTCTGGAGAGATCTGAAAATGGCTGTACGCTGACATTCCCCATCCATGGAGCTTGAGAGGTGCTGCAATGACAAAGTGCACCAAGCTTGTGGCATCATATTCAAGAAGACTTCAGGATTCAACACATTAGTGGAAATACCCTTGATCTGGTACTCACACGTGGCCTTGCTGTCACAAACATTGACATTTTGCCTCTTGCCTCGGTGATCTCTGACCACTCATTTGTTAAGTGTGCATTTATGTTGCCGTGCCTAGTGGATCGAAAGCCTTGTCTTTCTTTGCGGCGACGCATTACTCCTTTAATTATGATAGAACTCGAGGCCAGACTGCCTGAAATTTTGGCCTCAGGGTTAGAGCATATTCAATCAGTAGATAGTCTTGCGGATGGCTTGAACTCAGCGCTCAAGGCCACACTGGACAAGGTTGCGCCTCCTCTCTTGAGGACACGCCTTCCCAAGGCATACTCACCTTGGTTTAATGGTTACCTGCGTGACCTTAGGCAGAAGGCTTGAGGTTTTGAACGGAAATGGCGTAGTTCTGTTAGAGGTGTTCCATCTTGCATGGCGAGATGCTGTCTTGGATTATAAGCAGGCACTACTGGCTACAAAGCATGCCTATTATTCTGAATTGATTAATAAAAATAAGCATAATTCCAAGTTTTTGTTTGAAACTGTAGCATTTCTTATTCATGGACAGCCACCTGTTATTCACTCTCCTTTCTCAGCACAGGACTTCTTGGATTACTTTGAGAAGAAAATTGAGGATATTAGGTTGAGTATATCTCAGCAGGCTTTGGCCCAACCACTGCATACTGCTGTGGAGGTGGATGCGCCTACTGAGGTGGTATCCAGATTTACAGATTTTGACGGTATCTCGTTAGGCGCACTGACGAAGCTCGTGACATCTACTAAAAGCACAACCTGTTTAATTGATCCTATACCAACGAAACTGTTTAAGGACTTGTGGCCCATTCTTGGACCAACTGTGCTGGAAATTGTAAATCTCTCATTGACTTCTGGATCTGTTCCTAGGTGTTTTAAGTCTGCAGTGATCAAACCATTACTTAAAAAATCTAATCTCGACCCTAGTGTATTGAAGAATTATAGACCGATATCAAATCTGTCATTTTGTTCTAAAATCCTGGAAAAAGTGGTCTCGCGACAGCCCGTGGACTATCTCACTGAGAATAATCTTTTTGAGCCACTGCAGTCTGCTTTTAGAAGATTTCACTCCACAGAGACAGCACTTACTAAAGTAGTGAATGACCTTTTGCGAGCAATGGACTCGGATATCACTACGGTCCTGGTGCTGCTGGATCTTAGTGCTGCATTTGACACAGTGGATTACCATATTCTACTCAATAGGCTGGAGAATCACTTTGGGATTACTGGAACTGCTCTTGCATGGTTGACGTCGTACCTGTCTAGTCGTTCCTGTCATGTTTCGGACGCAGTCGGAGCACCGACCCAGCGTTTCAAAGGACCCAGCATAAAATAAGCAGAGCACGGTTCAAAAGATAACAGAATTTAATAAACATAACAGTGTGCAGTGCTAAACAACCAAAAAGTCCGCGGTCTGGTGAGGTGGAAACACGGCGCGCTCTCAACAGCGCAAACGGTCCGGAGCCACAGCAGTTCAGACCCAGGGACCCCGCCGACACCCCCCAGGTGGCCGCGACAAACCAAGTCTGTGAAGAAAGAAAACATGAGGTGAGTCCAACTCCACACAGAGAGACACAACTCAAAGGTGCACGCAATCAGCAAACACTTCCTGGCTTAAATCTATACATCAGCTTCTCACCCTGCAGGCATGGAACAAGTCAGTTCAAATCTCCACTGCAGCAGAAGCTGATTAGACAATTAGCATAACGTGACAGCTCACTAACACAAGGTGTGAGGGACACCAAATCCACTGTCATTACTTCATAAAAGTCAACAAAAACCGAATTACCTCAGGAAGTGTGCTGAAGAGCGTGAGACCTCACCCAATCCTCCTTCACAGACTGTGGCGTCAAACCTGGAGCGGTCTCTGTGTCCGTGATGGTGAGATTGTTCTCCTGATGTCGATCTCACACGTCTGCTCACAAGGTCGAGTCTCTGGCAATCACACACTGTGCATTCAAGGTTTAAATGCAGCAATCTGTGATCAAGACAAAATACACCACAGCTGTGAGTCCTGATGACCTGCATGTGAAAACAAGCCTCAGGTGTTCAGGGTGAGGTCCTAATGCTCAGCCACTCAGTCCTGAATGCATACCACCTGGTGGGAGAAACAGAAAACAAAAACCAAGCCAGCCAAACACCCCAGCCCACAACAGTTCCTACTGTGTATTGTGTAATGGAACCTCCTCCGATCATAGAGACATGAAGTTTGGGGTTCCTCAGGGATCCGTTTTGGGCCCCTTGCTTTTTTCTCTTTATGTAGCACCCCTCAGGAATATATTGCGGCGTTTTGGGATTCCCTTTCATTGCTATGCTGATGACACTCAATTGTATATGCCAATAACTGCTGGTTACTCACATAAAGTCCTTGGAGGATTGTCTTGCATCAGTGAGAAGTTGGATGTCTAGTTTTAAATTCTGATAAGACTGAGGTTATGGTTTTTGGTCCAGCGAGATATCAGCATCAATTTGATCAGCTAGCATTTAGCTTAGGTCCGTGTGTTATACATCATACGGATAAAGTGAGGAACCTTGGAGTAATTTTTGATCCTGCATTGTCCTTTGATCTCCACATTAGAGACATTACAAGGACTGCCTTTTTTCATTTGCGAAATATAGCGAGGATTCGTCCTATTCTGTCTATGGCTGATGCTGAGACTTTGATTCATGCGTTTGTCTCTTCTAGATTGGACTATTGTAATGCTCTATTCTCTGGCTTACCGCAGTCCAGGATCAGGGGTCTTCAATTGGTTCAGAATGCTGCTGCCAGACTTTTGACACGGAGCAGAAAGTTTGACCACATTACGCCAATTTTGGCGTCCCTGCACTGGCTTCCTGTTTCCGCAAGATCGGATTTTAAAGTACTGATTTTAGTTTATAAAATTGTTCATGGACTTGCACCTCCCTATCTGGCTGACTTGATAAGCCCCTATGTACCAGCTTGGCCCTGCGTTCTCAGGGTGCAGGACTTCTGTGTGTTCCCAGGGTGAATAAGAAGTCTGCCGGTCACAGAGCTTTCTCCTATCGTGCCCCAGCTCTGTGGAACGATCTGCCGGCACACATTCGGCAGTCGGACACTGTGGAGACCTTTAAATCACATTTAAAGACTCATTTGTTTTCCCTGTTTTATCATTAGTGTTATGATGTGTTTTTAATCTTGTACTTTTTTACTGCTGTTTTTTTCTTATGGTTGTTTTTATTGTGTTTTAAATTTTTAATTGTTTTTATGTTGTGAAGCACCTTGAGATGATTTTGTCGTGAATTGGCGCTATATAAATTAATAAATTTGAAAATTTGAATTTGAGGCTCTAATTGCTGACATACGAGGTCTGTTAGAAAAGTATCAGACCTTTTTATTTTTTTGCAAAAACCTGATGGATTTGAATCACGTGTGCTTGCATGAGCCAACGTTGAACCTTCGTGTGCATGCGTGAACTTTTTCATGCCTGTCGATTGCGTCATTTCCTGGTAAGCAGCCTTTGTGTGGGACGTGTGTTGTGCGCTCAGCGGATTTTCATTTCAAGGAAAAAGACGGAACGACTGGAGCAGCACTGCATCAAATTTTGCCAGAAACTGGGCGACAGCCAGGTGGAAACCATTTGGATGATTCAGACGGCTTTCGGTGAAGATGCTTTGGGCAACACACAGATTAAGGAGCGGTACAGCCAGTTTAAAGACATCCGCACAACGGTGGAGAGCGAGCCACGCTCCAGTCGGCCATCGACACGCTGAAATGACCAGATCATTTCCAAAGTGAACGCTGCGGTGATGCGGGACCATCGTGTGACTGTCCGGGAAATTGCGGAAGAGGTGGACATCAGCACTTTTTTGGTACATTCCACTGTGACAGAAGATTTGACCATGAAAAGATTGGTGGTGAAATTCGTGCTGCTGCTGACGGCGGCGCAAAAGCACCTTCGTGTTGAAGTCTCACAGGACATGCTGTCACATGCCCACCTCTTCCGCAATTTCTCGGATAGTCACACGACTGAAAAGTCACCGAAAGCCGTCTGAATCATCCAAATGGTTTCCACCTGGCTGTCGCCCAGTTTCTGGCAAAATTTGATGCGGTGCTGCTTCATTTGTTCCATCTTTTTCCCTTGAAATGAAAATTCACCGAGCGCACTGCACACGTCCCACACAAAGGCTGATTACCAGAAAATGATGCAATCGACAGGCGTGAAAAGGTTCACGCATGCGCACGAAGGTTCAAGGTTTGCTCATGCAAGCACACGTGATTAAAATCCATCAGGTTTTTGCAAAAAATAAAAAGGTCCGATACTTTTTTAACAGACCTCGTAGGTGCTTCAGCTTATGTACATGTGATTTCTTAGTTTTGTATTTTTATTAATGTGCAAAAACAAAATGCAAAAACTTTTTTCATGTTGTCATTATGGGGTGTTGTGAGTGGAATTTTTAGGGGGGAAAATTAATTTACTCCATTTTGTAATAAGGTAGTAACATAATATGTGGAAAAAGTAAAGGGCTGTGAATACTTTCCGGATGAACTGCACGCATACCTAGTGCAAATTTCTTATTTATTGACCCAGTGTGTTGATTTTGTAGTTTGGGGTTACACAAGAACTAGTTGGGTTTTTATTATGGTAGACGGCAGTAGAGAGATTTCCAAAGTTTTTTTTTTTTTTTTTTTTTTGAGTGGGTCCAGGAATTTCATTAGATTTTCTTTCTGCTTAAATTTGCTCTGATTCATGAGACTTGTGTGATCACATTTTACTGCAGAAACTAGATACCGCTGATGCGGTTCTACTTGGCCACTTAAGCTTTTGTTTTGTCATTACTTTCTTGTTTTAACTGTTTTCTTTCAAACTTTTAGACCCCACTTTGACTCAAGGGGCCGTTTCCAACACATCATCCTTTAAATGCTCTCTGGGTTCGTCGGGTTCTCCCCTCATCCATGCAGATGTATTCACATACGGTCTTCATTTCTTATCGTCTTCCTTTTATTACTCACTCTTTCGGTTTCTCCTCCCGCTTGTCTCTTTTGCATACATTGCGTGTCACACGGGGTGAGTCCAGCAGCCACGTTACAGAGAGCCGAGCAGCGCTTGAGATCAGGACCCCAGCCGAGGCCCGCATGCAGAGTGGGGCTGAACAGGCGCTTCCAGGGACGTCTAATTGAGAGCCCTTTAAAAATTCCCACAGAGGACCAATCATGGTTTTCATCTGGGGCCACAGAGGGCTGAGAGGGGCCAGGAGAGGCTTCTCAAATATAGAAAAATGACAAGGAGGTGTGGAGAGCCCTGAATTCTCAGCCAAAAAAAAAGGAAAAAAGAAAAGTCGACAAATGGAGATTTTACTGTGGAAAAATACAGCAAAGAACTCAAATCACTAAGGGCCTAATTTACTGAAGGTTTGAGTGTGCTAAACATGCACAAACATTAAAGTACTTGCAAATACACCTGCATGCTGAGTTACTAACACTAGGCAATGAAAATTGCATGTGCCAAAAGTGCAGATTGTTGGTGTTTAAATTGCCAGTGCTTCAACTCATACAGTCATGTGACAGAGTTTCTGTGTAATGAAGCTGTGAAATTGCACACTTTTTCTTAGTAAATCACCAGCAAAATCGCCTCCGCCAAACGTTTCGATTGGCCATGCAATTTCACACTTGTGTGGGATCTTTGTAAATCAAGCAGAAACAATTTAATTAACTTCTTTCACCATAAATGTGTCTTACGCTTGGGAAATCTAGGCCGGAGTCTCCAGCTGAGTCCTGCAAGATTTCATGATGATTTTTTTTTTTCCAAAATGTTTTTCTCTGATCCACTCCATCATGACAATGTGTTCACTTATGATATCAAACACAAGGTTATGCCTAACGTTCCATGCATAACTATGAATACCCATCCCCATGGGCAGCATGCAGTTCACATTCAGTGTTAACAAGAGGAATATACTTTTTTTTGGTCACATGATCACAGCCTACCAGCTGATGATTACGTGGGATTTGTGCAAATTATTGTGCATTACTTTTCATATGTTTCATGAGAATAGCCTGGTTATGAAACTGTAAATGCTGAAGCACCAGAGGTAAAAGTACAGTCTCTCCACTGAGCTACTGAAGCCTGCATGTTGGGAAGGTGTCGTAGCACGGACCCACAACAGGGGGCGCAAATGAACGGACAATGAGTAAGCCAAAAGGTAACAATTTAATGTTGTGATAATACACAACTAAATGTGTCGTAATTCTCACAGTCAATAAACACCAGGTGACGTGTGGGCAGGCTCGAAGATAGAAGACGCCCGACGAGAGAGAAGCCGCGTCCCACACGGCCTCCACCACCAACGGTCTGAAGAACACCGGAGCCGCCAAGTCCCGAGTCCCCAGGTGGCCTCTGTCTTCGGCTGTCGACCCTGGTACTGCTGGCAGAAACAGAAAGATGATGTATGAGTGTGAGTCCGCACACTCAGTAATTTACAGTCCAAACACAGTTGGGAGGGAGCACCTCCACCTCCAAATCACACACACTCGTGCAGCTCCTGGTCAACCACTTATCGGTTTTGGGGTGTGAGGCGAAGCCGTCGCAGTCACACCAAACGCCAAAAATCCCAGATAAGGAATACCAACAGGAAAACAGCTGCAAAACAGATCAGATTATTATTCGCAATAATCACAGCAGAGAAGTGTACCTTGGTACTGGTAGTCGATTTCTCGGCGGGGAGGTGGAGTTGCAGTCCGGCTTTTATGGTAGTGATGATAACGAGTGACAGCTGGTGCAGAGGATGAGTGACAGCTGTCACTTCTTCTGGGTCTGGCGCCCTCTCGTGCTTGGAGCCCGCACTCCAAGCAGGGCGCCCTCTGGTGGTGGTGGGCCAGCAGTACCTCCTCTTCAGCGGCCCACACAACACTGCAACTTGTTTCAAATTGTCCCGGGTGTCTTGGTGGCTTCTGTCCTTTGTCTTTTTTATGCACAGTTTTTGAGGATGGCATGTTCCAAGTCAGATAGCCCATACGACTCTGACTTAGAGTCTGAACTTCTTTGCAGCCGTTTTCCAGTGGTGTGCCTTATCTGAGGGATTGGCGTTTGGTGTGATCAGCGACGGCTTCGCTTCACACCCCAACCAGATAAGTGGTTAGACAGGAGCTGCACAAGTGTGTGACTGGAGGTGGAGGTGCTCCCTCCCAAAAGAACACAGACTGTGGGATTACTGAGTGTGCGTACTCACACTCACCTGTGCTGTTTCTGTTCTCTGCCAGCAGTGCCAGGTCTGACAGCTGGAGACGGTGACCACCTGGGGCTCCGGTGTTCTTCAGATCCGTTGGCGGTGAGGGCCGTGTTGGATCCGGCTCGGTTCTGGATGGGTGTCTCCTATCCTCAAGCCTGCCCACACGTCACCCAACGTGTAATTGACTGTAGTTCCAAACTTGTTGTTGTCTGTATTCCGTTGTGCACAATTTACAACATTAAATTGTTACCATTTGGCTTATCCATTGCCCGTTCTTTTACGCCCCCTGTTGTGGGTCCGTGTTCCTACACTTTCACAACACCGCCTGGGGTAAATTCAGTTGATTCAACATGATTTGGAAAGACACACACCTGTCTTCATATAAAGTCCCACAGTTGACAGTGCATGTCAGAGCACAAACCAAACATGAAGTCAAAGAAAGCACAAATCTGGGGAAGGGTACAGAAACATTTCTGCTGCTTTGAAGGTCCCACTGAGCACAGTGGCCTCCATCATCTGTAAATGGAAGAAGTTTGGATCCACCAGGACTCTTCCTAGAGCTAACTGTCTGTCTAACGTGAGCGATCGGGAAGAGAAGGGCCTTAGTCAAGGAAGTGACCAAGAACCTGATGGTCACTCTGTCAGAGCGCCAGCATTCCTCTGTAAGATAACAAAATGTGGAAGAAGTGAAGTGCTGTGAATACTTTCTAGGTTCACTGTACTGTATATTCAGTATTTCCTTAAAGTCATAATGTCATTATTGATAACAGAAACAAATTTTTACAACAGTCATTCATTTTCTATATTCACTTACTCCATTCAAGGGTCACAGGGGGCTGGAGCCCATCGCAGCAGCCACAAAGTATGAGGCAGAATACACCCTGGGCATTAGGCCACTGTATGACAGGGCCACAGACAGACACACTTATGGTCCATTTCAAGTTTCCAGTCCACCTAACCTGCAGAAGCTGGAGCAACTGGAGGAAACCCATCCACACGGAAAGGACTGGGCGAGGGGTAGCAATCCCATCAACGTCTTACTGTGAGACAACAGTGCTAACCACAATGCCACTATACTGCTTATTTTTACAACAGAAAATATCAATATGGTGCACCCCTGGTGGTCCCTTCAGACCAACTGTGAAGGTTCTGCAATTAGGTTGGCAAACAGGATCTTAAATGACTCATCACACAAGATGTCACAGGGAAAGCAGGTGCAAAACTAATCATCTTAAGCTCTCATTCATCCCAACATCCATCACAAGGAAAAATAAGCATCTTGATGGGACCGCCCTCTTTGCACACTGGTTTTTAATGCCCTAATACTTATTAGGCTTTTGAATTTCACAGGGGATAATATTTAATTTTTTGAATAGATTTTTATCAATCTTTTTAGGCTGTCTTAGCGTGGGTTTTATGCCTCAGTTTATTTTATCTATGTTGTATCTGTCTTTTGTGTTATGGACTGTGCCACACACACAATAATAAAGCAGACATTCACAAAATGTTGTTTTGCTGCAACGATGTGAACGTGGCTTTTCAAGTCCAGTTGTCCCACCACAGAAAAGTTGCATTGCGTGGCGGCCAGTATATGTTGAGGAGAGAGGGCTGATGGGTGAGCAGTATGTGAGTTGAAGGGGTGGGGATGGCGTTGGAAGGGTGTTTCCCCAGCGGGACGCATTAACAAGCCCATCCAGTTAAATGTAGCCCCTGAATTACCTAATGTACCGGCCCTTCTCCAGCAGTGTAGGAGACAGCAGCATCCATTATTGATCAGATGGAGCTTTGCTTCTGAAGCTGGAAGCCTGTTGGAGGGAGAGCGAGGAAAGCAGAGGAAGGCGGGGTAGAGCGAGAGAGGTGATTGAGAGAGGAGGGAGAGATTTGTTGTGAGTAGGGCTTAGATGAAGAAATGCCTATTAGAAAGCCTTTACTCTCTGTAGCGCTCCATCTCCCCAAACCCTCAGTCTCACCTCCTCATCATACGTCCTTGCTCTCTTTAAGTCCTGTCGTTTCCTTCATAGATGATTTGTAAGCGCCGAACACATCTGGCTGACGACGGCTTGGCATCAAGTCGCTCACATCGGCCATGTTTTCTCTTACGCGCCCTCTACCATCCAATCATTCATCCATCGTCCACTCAATCCTCCGCTCTTCTTCCCTCCCTGGTGAGCTCAGTTGGGGGAAAAAAAATTTGAATTTCACAGAAAGTCATTGGAGACTTGGTTTGATTTTTTTGCTTGGTTTGGGAAGAGGGGGAGCAACATGGCTCATGTTCTCCTGTTTTGTTTGTGTTTCAGCCCCCCATACACTCCTTTCTCTGGGTTATTTTGTATATGTTGCCATTCAAACCGAGAAATAAGCATGAGCGTAAGATCTTTGGCCTTGCCCTTAGCTGAAGGATTTACAAGCCACGGGTTTTCTGGATAGATTTGATTTCTGACTTCTGGCTTTATTTGGATTTAACTCGATATGTGTGTCTTAAAACTGCCAATGTCACACTGCTCTCCTCCGCCCTGAAGGCTCGCTTTTTAAAGTTTGAAGTCTATTCAGTTTGCTTTCATTTTTTTTAACCTGATCCATGTCTGCTCGTGCTTGTGTTTAGTCGATGTGCTCAACACAGTTACTGATGTTAAAAGCACAGCTACTGAAATTTAAAAAGAAGTTCAACCCTGCACTGCCACCAGAGCTGCTCGTTTGATTCACTATGACTTATTCCGCATGGATCGTCAAACTCAATGCTTGTATGAGCATTACAACCAAATACTCTGAAGCAATCTAATATCAGAACTGAGATCTGATCCAATACTTATACACTCAACAAAAATATAAACGCAACACTTTTGGTTTTGCTCCCATTTTGTATGAGATGAACTCAAAGATCTAAAACTTTTTCCACATACACAATATCACCATTTCCCTCAAATATTGTTCACAAACCAGTCTAAATCTGTGATAGTGAGCACTTCTCCTTTGCTGAGATAATCCATCCCACCTCACAGGTGTGCCATATCAAGATGCTGATTAGACACCATGATTAGTGCACAGGTGTGCCTTAGACTGCCCACAATAAAAGGCCATGCTGAAAGGTGCAGTTTTATCACACAGCACAATGCCACAGATGTCGCAAGATCTGAGGGAGCGTGCAATTGGCATGCTGACAGCAGGAATGTCAACCAGAGCTGTTGCTCGTGTATTGAATGTTCATTTCTCTACATAAGCCGTCTCCAAAGGCGTTTCAGAGAATTTGGCAGTACATCCAACCAGCCTCACAACCACAGACCACGTGTAACCACACCAGCCCAGGACCTCCACATCCAGCATGTTCACCTCTAAGATCGTCTGAGACCAGCCACTCGAACAGCTGCTGAAACAATCGGTTTGCATAACCAAAGAATTTCTGCACAAACTGTCAGAAACCGTCTCAGGGAAGCTCATCTGCATGCTCGTCGTCCTCATCGGGGTCTCGACCTGACTCCAGCTCGTCGTCGTAACCGACTTGAGTGGTCAAATGCTCACATTCGCTGGCGTTTGGCACGTTGGAGAGGTGTTCTCTTCACGGATGAATCTCGGTTCACACTGTCCAGGGCAGATGGCAGACAGCGTGTGTGGTGTCGTGTGGGTGAGCGGTTTTCTGATGTCAATGTTGTGGATCGAGTGGCCCATGGTGGCGGTGGGGTTATCGTATGGACAGGCGTCTGTTATGGACGAAGAACACAGGTGCATTTTATTGATGGCATTTTGAATGCACAGAGATACCGTGACGAGATCCTGAGGCCCATTGTTGTGCCATACATCCAAGAACATCACCTCATGTTGCAGCAGGATAATGCACGGCCCCATGTTGCAAGGATCTGTACACAATTCTTGGAAGCTGAAAATGTCCCAGTTCTTGCATGGCCGGCATACTCACCGGACATTGAGCATGTTTCGGATGCTCTGGACCGGCGTATATGACAGCGCGTACCAGTTCCTGCCAATATCCAGCAACTTCGCACAGCCATTGAAGAGGAGTGGACCAACATTCCACAGGCCACAATTGACAACCTGATCAACTCTATGCGAAGGAGATGTGTTGCACTGCATGAGGCAAATGGTGGTCACACCAGATACTAATTGGTATCCCCCCCAATAAAACAAAACTGCACCTTTCAGAGTGGCCTTTTATTGTGGGCAGTCTAAGGCACACATGTGCACTAATCATGGTGTCTAATCAGCATCTTGATATGGCACACCTGTGAGGTGGGATGGATTATCTCAGCAAAGGAGAAGTGCTCACTATCACAGATTTAGACTGGTTTGTGAACAATATTTGAGGGAAATGGTGATATTGTGTATGTGGAAAAAGTTTTAGATCTTTGAGTTCATCTCATACAAAATGGGAGCAAAACCAGAAGTGTTGTGTTTATATTTTTGTTGAGTGTAGTTACAAGATATTACATTTGCATAGGGAAAATTGAGGTGACATTAAAATAAATTCAGTGTGCTTGAACAGCTCTACAATGTATTGGAAAAAAACTACCTTCAATCCAAGATGCTTTTTAATGTTTTGATTCATTAAGTTATTGTTACAAAATAACAAAATCAAATGAATTTTTGTACAACTCTTACTATTATTAATTGCACTTACAGTAGTGCAGCATTGCAAAAACTAGTAATAGTGATTTAACTACATAGATCACACACTGGTGGTTGTTTTTCAGTTGTTAATAATACATTCATATTATTATTAGTAAGTGTATATAGAAAATGGATGGATGGATGAACGATTTTAATATGCAGGAAAATCTAAGTGGGGGTAGGGGGAGTCTTCTGACCCCTCAACCTATCCTTGCCTCCAGGCCTGTTAAGTGAGTATTAGCAAGAGGAAAACACTGAAACAGGATGATATGGCAAAAAAAAAATGTGTATTCATGTGGAGTGTGCTACCTGATTAGCTGGTACAAAGTGTAACACATGCAGCATCAGAGAGAAATAGAGTTGGTGTGTATTTGAAGTGGAGCAGAGCATAAATATGCTTTTGAACTTTGTGCTGCTGGTGAGCTAAAGAGTATCAGGATGTCAGTGCATGATGTCATCATGCATGACGGATTGTTTGTTGCTGTGACGCCACTCTGAACTTCACACGATTGTATACGCTTTTATTTCTGTTTAGCACTCTTCTGGTTATTACTTGTATCTACTCTGAATGTTATTTAACAACAGTCCTGTTGTGAATCGCTAGCAGTTAGCATTCACTAGCAGTTAGCATTCACTAGGAGGTTAGCTTTTGCTAGCTAGGTCGACACCTCCCCTCTCCATTGTTACTTTTTATAGCCGTTTCTTTTGTACCTGTTTAATACTTGTTAGTTTTTCAGTTGAACTGCTGTGAATTTTAATTCATTTATCTGCCTCTGTGTGAGCCTTAGGAGTGGTTAGCTTATCCATTATTGGTTAGCTCGTGTTTGCTTGGCTACATTCTTGAATTTCTTAGTGCACAAAGTACACTACTTATTATACTTTACACCCTCCGTAAATCCTGCGTGATGTTGGAAGATAGGGTGGCTCTCTTAGAGAGCCGTGTCCATGAGTTAGAGCAGCTTCTTAGTGCAGTGGAGTTAGATGTTACGGGCACTCCAGATGAGGTTAGTGTTGGGCCGGCTAGCGAGCCCATTAGCATCAGCTTAGAAATGCCGGCTGTGGAAGCCCAGTAGGGCTTGGTGCCCGGTTGTGGCACCCTGATCACACTCGCCAGTGCGAACTGTGAATCGGTTCTCCTCCTTGAATTTGCCAGATGTGAATTCTCTGAGCCCATGAGTGACTTCCGCTCCTGTCTCCAGGCCGAAACACCGGACTTTAGTGATAGGGGATTCTATCACCCGCAAAGTCAGGTTACAGACGCCAGCTGACGTTAAATGTATTCCTGGGGCCAGAGCTCCCGATATTGCATCTCATCTTAGGGTGCTGATGCTGTAAAAGGGAAGACAGACGAAGGAACATGACATGAGATATAGTCACATAGTTATTCACATTGGCACCAATGATATCAGGATGAAGCACTCAGAGATCAAAAAATGGACAGGGAGAGGCCTTGTGACCTTGCCAGAAAGATGTGTCGGCATCGATTAATAGTCTCTGGTCCCCTCCCCTCCCGGGATACTGATGAGGCGTTTAGCAGGCTGATATCATTAAATAGGTGGCTGACGCAGTTTTGTAGACAGCAAGGCTTTAGCTTTATTGATAACTGGCCTTCGTTCTGGGGCCACCGTGGCTTGCTGATGCAGGACAGCCTCCACCCTACTGGGGAAGGCGCCGCCATCTTGTCTGCGAACATAGATAGAGCTTTACAGGGAGGGTAACATTAGGAATCTACAGCAGGCCACGGAGCAGGTGATTAGAGACCCTGCAAGGCTTATGACAAATGTGGGTGTGCATTCCATTAGCTTAGCGGGAAATTTAGTGCAGAAAATCCACTATGGTGATAGTGCAGTTTATTTGCCAGGGAGGGAATTTCAACAAGTTGACACTGTGGCCTGCTTCCGTAGTCATGTCCATAAAAATCATAGAGGGATATGCTTTCCAAACTTAATACCCATTACTATATTGGATGATGTTGAAATTGAGGATGGCCCAGTGGTTGTTCCAGCAATAGCAAAGATTTCGTGTCTGCTACCTACAACGCGCGTGGAATGTCTTAAACCCAAACCTACTTCTAGGCATCTTATATATGCTACTCTGGAACCACCCTTAAACCCAAACAGTTCAACTGTCAACCCCACTGAGGTCCTTAGACTGGGTCTCATTAACATATGATCACTGTCCTCAAAATCATTGTTGATCAATGATCTAATTATTGATCATCACTTAGATATGATTGGGCTATGTGAAACCTGGCTTAAACCTACAGCTGTCCTCCCCTTTAATGAGGCCTGCCCACCAGCATATACATTTAGTCACGTCCCTCGTGATGCGAAGCAAGGCGGGGGTGTTGCTCTTATTTATAAATCTAGGTTTAGCTTATTAGCTGTTGGGGGTTACAAATATCATTCATTTGAGCATCTGATTCTCCGCTCTGCTCAGGATATTACACATTGCCAAGGTCAGAAGAATAAAAATCAGTTGTATTACTTTGTCACTGTATATAGGCCTCCTGGCCCATATTCTGAATTCTTAGATGAATTTGGTGCATTCATCTCTAACTTGTCAACTAGTGTAGATAACATTCTGATCATTGGTGACTTTAACATTCATATAAATAAGCCTTCTGATTCCCTCTGCAAATCATTTATAGAAATTGTGGATGCATTAGGATTTCGGCAATGCATTCGGGATTCGACGCACATTAGTGGAAATACCCTGGATCTGGTTCTTGCACGCGGTATTGCTGTCACGAATATTGACATCATGCCTCTTACATCAGTGGTGTCTGATCACTCACTTATTAAGTTTACAGTTTCGCTGCCATGTTTAGTGGAACAACAACCTTATATATCATTACGGTGATGCATCAACTCCTCAACTAAGAGTGAACTCGAAGCTAGACTAGCTTCACATTTGACAAATACCCAGTCAGTAGACAGACTTGTGGATAGTTTAAACTCAGTGCTCAAAACTACACTCGACATGATTGCACCACCTGTGTTAAAACCGCGCTCCCCCAAATCACAGTCACCTTGGTTCAATGATTATCTGCATGACCTCAAGCATAAAGCAAGAGGTCTAGAACGGAAATGGCGTCGTTCAAAATTAGAAGTATTTCACCTTGCGCGGCGTGATGCTATCTTAGACTATAAGCATGCATTATTGGCCACAAAGTGGACTTACTACTCTGATTTGATCAACAAAAACAAGCATAACTCAAAGTTCTTGTTCGACACGGTGGCAACACTTTTGCATGGACAACCACCTGTAGTTCGCTTTCCTTTTACAGCACAAGATTTCCTGAATTACTTTGGGAAGAAAATAGAAGACATCAGGTTGAATATATCCTGGCATGCCTTAATCCAGGCACTACACCCTGCTATTAATGTGGGCACCACTACTGAGGTATTACCTAGATTTACAGAATTTGACAGTATATCACTAAGCATGCTGAAAAAACTCCTGTGACCCACTCTTGGCCGACTGTGTTGGAAATTATTAATCTTTCTTTAACTTCTGGATCTGTTCCTAAATGTTTCAAATCTGCAGTGATTAAACCATTACTTAAGAAACCTAATCTTGACCCTAGTGTATTGACAAACTATCGGCCGATATCAAATCTATCATTTTTCTCTAAAATTCTGGAAAAAGTGGTGTCACGGCAGCTCATACACTATCTTACTGAGAATAATCTCTTTGAGCTATTGCAGTCTGCTTTTAGAAAATAGCATTCCACAGAGACGGCTCTCACTAAAGTGGTGAATGATCTTCTGCTTACAATTGATTCGGACTCCAATACGGTTCTGTTGCTGTTAGATCTCAGTGCTGCATTTGATACAGTAGATCATCATATTCTACTTGATAGGCTGGAAAATCATTTTGGGATTACTGGGAGTGCCCTTGCATGGCTGACATCATACTTGACCAGTCGTTCTCACTGTGTTTTGTACAGTAACACTACCTCTAACCTTAGTGACATGAAATTTGGGGTTCCACAGGGGTCTGTCTTAGGCTCCCTGCTTTTCTCCCTTTATATAGCACCCCTTGGGCACATATTGCGGTGTTTTGGGATTACCTTTCACTGCTATGCAGATGATACTCAGTTATACATGCGGATAACTGCTGGTAATCTCGTTCACATAAAATCCTTAGAAGATTGCCTTGCAGCAGTGAGAAGTTGGATGTCTAGAAACTTCCTACTTTTAAAGTCTGATAAGACTGAAATGATGGTTCTTGGTCCAGTGAAACATCGGCATCAATTTGACCATTTAACAATCAGCCTCGGCACGTGTGTCAAACATCGCACTGACAAAGTGAGGAACCTTGGGGTAATTTTTGATCCTTCGTTGTCCTTTGGCCTCCACATTAGAAATATTACTAGGACTGCTTTCTTCCACCTGTGAAATATAGCGAAGATTCATCCCATCCTGTCTATGGCTGATGCTGAGACCCTGATCCATGCATTTATCTCTTCTAGATTGGACTACTGCAATGTTCTATTTTCTGGTTTACCGCAGTCTAGCATTAGGGGTCTCCAATTGGTTCAAAATGCTGCAGCCAGACTTTTGACACAAAGCAGAACGTTCGACCACATTACACCCAATTTGGCATCCCTTCACTGGCTTCCTGTCCCAGTGAGATCAGACTTTAAGGTTCTGCTATTAACCTATAACATTATTCATGGACTGGCACCCTCCTACCTAGCTGACCTAATTAAACCTTACGTACCGGCCCGGGCTTTGCGCTCTCAGAGTGCAGGACTACTTTGCGTCCCTAAGGTGAATAAGAAGTCTGTGGGTCAGAGCTTTCTCGTATCGTGCCCCTGTTCTGTGGAATGATCTCCCTGCGTCAATAAAACAGATTCTGTGGAGACTTTCAAGTCCAGACTTAAGACGCACTTATTTTCCCTTTCATATGGCTAGCATACTGGTACAGTTTTGTTTTACGCTTTTTACTCTTAATTCATTTTATTAGTAATTGGAGCGGGCTGCGGCCTCAACTTTACCTAAATTCTGGGTCTTTTAGTGAAGTTTAGGGCTAGTGGCCGGCGATCACCTTAGTATTTCTCTGTTTTTCTTGTTGTTTAATGCTGACAAATTATACAGTATTTTTCTGATGCCTGATTCTGTTTTTTCTTTCTGTTTAAGGTGCAGCTCCATCCAGAGATGGGAGTTGTGTTCGTGTTGGCGATCCTCCTGTCCTGTGCGCCAATAGCATTTCTTGTATATTCGTCCGTGAATTGTTCTGTAATTTATGTTTTGTAGCATGGCCCAAGCAGAGGGTCACCCCTTTGAGTCTGGTCTGCTTGAGGTTTCTTCCTCAGTGTTGTGAAAGTGTCGTGACACGGACCCACAACAGGGGGCGTAAATGAACGGACAATGGATAAGCCAAAAGTAACAATTTAATGTTGTGAATCGCACAACGACGTACAGACAATAACAATATAGTGACTGTCAATCATACACCAGGTGACGTGTGGGCAGGCTCGACGATAGAAGACGCCTGGCGAGAGAAGAGCCGGATCCCACACAGCTTCTACTGCCAACGGAGCTGAAGAACACCGGAGCCGCCAAGCCCTGCGCCCCAGGTGGCCGCTGTCTTCAGCAGTCAGACCCGGTACTGCTGGCAGAGAACAGAGACAGTCCAGATGAGTGTGAGGTCGCACACTCCGTAATCCCACAGTCTGTATTCAGTAAGGAGGGAGAACCTCCACCTCCAATCACACACTCGTGCAGCTCCTGAGATAACCACTTATCTGGGTGGGGTGTGAGGTGAAGCCGTCGCAGTCCACACCAAACGCCAACTCCGCAGACAGGGTATCCGTCCCAGGAAAACGGCTGCAAAAAGAGATCAGACTAATACTCGAAGTTAAGGTTTAGCAGAGAATTACCTGATTGGTAGTTGATTTCTCGGCGGGGAGGTGGAGTTGCAGTCCGGCCTTTAAAGTGGTGGTGATGATGTGGATGAGTGACAGCTGATGCTGATGACGAGTAACAGCTGTCACTCCCGGTTGCTATGACGCCCTCTCATGCTTGAAGCCCGCACTTCAAGCAGGGCACCATCTGGTGGTGGTGGGCCAGCAGTACCTCCTCTTCAGCGGCCCAGACAACACTCAGAGGGAATTTTTCCTTACCACTGTTGCTCTGGGGGTTGGTAAGGTTAGACCCTACCTGTGTGAAGTGCTTTGAGGCAACTCTGTTGTGATTTGGCGCTATATAAATGAAAAGAAATTGAATTGAAATTGAGAGTATCGAGTATATTAAAGTGTTGGTGGGACACTCATATAAAAGAGATGAGATGGAACGTATACTGATCAGTGTAAGAGTCATATTTAATAAATCCAATGTTACTACAAGACTCAGCTGCTTACAGTACTTTATTACAAATAATTGCTATAAAATTCAGTGTTTGGTTTGGCGTTGATTCACATCATTGCAGTGGGATAAGCAGAGTATAACTGTCAGATCCTGCCATTGAAGGAGGTGGAAGGTGGAGTCCATCGCATTCGGCAGACGGGCCAACTAGTGGTGGTGGGTTGGTGGAGGGAGCTTCGGGTGGCAAACTGCAAACAGAAAGAGGTGAGTAAGACAACGAGCTTTTAACTGTGAATCCTGTGCTGTATTTGTTCAAGGTGATATTAATGTGCAACAGCTTGCTTAGGATTAGGGTGCGCAACTGGATTCAGTTAGCTGATTCAGTCATACGCTGAACTGTGTATCTTCTGCCAGAACTAACGCTATGTTTCTAATCCAGTCAATCAGCAACTTCTGCTGTGCACAGCCCAAGTATCATTCAGTTTATTTCACTTTATTTATATAGTGCCAAATCACAACATAAAGCTGGGTTTACACTGTGCGAGTTTTGGGCCTTTATGATCCGATTTTTCACTTGTGCGAGAATTTTTTGGCTCACGCCGAGTTTCAGTTTAATCGTGCGTCCTGCATCGTGTAGTATACATGAAGTAACGAGCTGCATTTAACCTCTCACAACCACCTCCCGAATGGCAATCGTATGGTCGGATGAAAATCTAACCTGTTTTATATTCTGTTTGACCCTCGTGAGGGTATCGTACTGTTGAAGCAACGCTACGAGCATCTACGAGCCAATTTACCCCAACCTCTCGCACTGTGCATGTGCAAACACTGATGCGGAATTGGAGAGAGCATAAACAGTGATCATCTCTTTCGGAGACCAGCTTTTGTCACCCCCCCAATTCTTCAACTCATGTAAAGTCTTGTATTGTTTTTTAATTTGATGTACCATCAAGAGGTTTTGTAAAAATAAGAAATGTAAATAAAAGTTTAAAAAAAAAAAGCTTCTGCTTATGTTTTGCTTTCGGAAACACGAGTCCGACGTGTGGTTTTTGAAGGTACAATGTGAGTATTCAGATTGCATCAGACTGTATAGTGTGAGAACATAAATCGTGCACTCTGAACTTTTACACCCTGCAGTTTTGTCGTACAGTTTGAGCTGGAGCCAAGTACAACGATTGAAAATATTGTACAGTGTCTGCCCAGCTTAAGGTCGGCAGACACAGGTGCACTGTTCAGGCATTGTTATCATGAGGGTGTGCTAGACAAACCAAAACCTGGTCTAAAGTCAGTCACAATGTATATCTTGTATTTTGGGGATGCAGTATTCAGATAGACAGATGCAACAGATTGGCATCAAACCCAGGGTGTACCCTGCCTCACACCCTGTGACTGCTAGGATAGGCTCCAGTTCCCACACGACCCAATCTTGGATAAACGGTCAGAGTGTGTATGTATATTCAGATAGAGCTCAGTGTAAATGGTGGTGGAAAATGATGATAAAAAAGTGCTGCAGGGTGATTATCACGACACCTTTGACATTTTTCAGGTGTGGTGCTCTCGTCCCAGGCTACACTTCATCACAGGTGGGCCATCGCAGTCATTACTACAGTCAGCTGTTCCTTGATCGTGACAGTCATTTTATCAAAGCTGCTGTCTCAGGATGCCTTTGGGTACCTGCTGCCCATCACCTCCTTTGTGTTGGTCTGGATAGAAACATGACTGGCCGCTCAACTTCAAGGTTGTGCCTCAGGAGGCCAAAGATGACAGATATCTGCTGTTGCTGGATGCCACAGAGCAAGCTCCCCTCAAGTATCCTGGTTTTACTCTCCACTGCAGTCTGTGGAAGATTTGAATGGCAAACATGATAAAAAAAAAGGCTCATTTACTGTAACAGGCGTGCTCTTCTGTCAAAGTACGACTGCTACTGAAGGACATTTATGCCTTACACAATCTGATTTTGACTTTGAGAAAATGTGCAAACAGGCTGTTTTTATGTTTGTTATTTGTTGTTGTGCAACATTTTACTGTATTTTATGTATGGTATATGCATCGAACATGGTGTTATTCTACAATTGGGGAAGGCAGATGGTCCTTTAACCAAAACATGTTGGTTTTGTATGGGGTCAGTGCTAGTATTGGCTTCACTTCTCTGGAAAACATGAAACCACATCAATCCACCGAGGTTCTTTTGAGGGTAGTTAGTGTAATGGTGCACTGTACAGCAGCACCCAGGTCCAAGCCTGAGGCGGCTCATGTGGGTGGGCACCTGGAACATTTTCTAAGCAAATACTACAAACCTGTCAATGGAGTTTGGAATCGCCACTCCATTGCTGTGGAGCACTTTCTGGGGTTGGAAGACCTGGAACTGCCCAGATCTCAGTTTCTGGTCACACCCACTTTTGGATTGATCACTGTACTGAGGGAGTGACAGTTGCTGTGGTAGACCAGCTCCTTCCAATAGTGTCAGATTTCAGTGTTGTCAATGAGCGTATGATGACTTGAGCAATCCAGTGGAAAACTCTTTTCTTTTCTTTTTTTTTAAATCTGAGCGCATCTATGGCCACTAAAGATGTCCAAGAGTATTGCATAAGCTGGTGACTGATTTATGGCATACTGGATTTTTTCTGGATTTATACAATGCACACAACTGCAGGCTCCATGTGTATGTGTAACATGTTTATTTAACTGGTTTTAGGAATTTCTTTTAATATTTTCTTATTTTTGGCCTTTTTTTTCTTTATCTGTGCTTGTTTAACCTCTTAGATGTATCATACCTCTGGTGCAAAGACCAGTGCAAGTGGCATTATTCCGTGGCTGCAGCTATGGATTATTTTAGTAACCGAGTATTCTATCGATTATTCTGCCGATTAATCAGATAAAAGTACTTTCGCATTTTTGAACAACGTAAGCAATGGCACAATGTCGCTGCCCCAAAGTGTTGACATTTTGCTGAAATGGCGATGGGATGTGGCTTTCTGTTTTGTTTTCTCCAACTTGTAAAATTCAACAATTTTGAAGTTTGGTTTTTTTTTTTTTTTAAATAAAGGTTGATAGACTGGGTCCCTGCGTGATTTTTTTAAATCCCTCTCTCTGTGATTCAGCAGATCATTTCAGCTGGAGGTTGAACATGCAGCCTCACAGTCAGTTTTTTATTGTTATTTTATTTAAGTTACAGTGTTTGTGAAGTGTTGTGTGTTAGACAGTCAGACATGTACAACAACCAGCTTCACAACACACATGCACTCTGCCTTCACGTCATCAACAGTCACCTGCAGTGGTGTAATATGAATATGACGACATGTTCAATAGTTTACATTTCAAATCAATCACAGATTTTGTTAATCAATATGAACTTTCTTTTCATGCTCTCTTGCCCTACTGACTGTGGAGACATAGCAGAAGATATGTTGATCACAACATTTTTTGTTGACCTTGGACATGACCTTTGTCCTGTCCTCTCAAAAAGCTACTCAGCTTGAGATATCTGCTCAAGTAATAATACAAACAACTTTTGTGAAAAACCCATACAGCTGTTTTATAGATACCTTGTTCAAACACAGGACTGATTATAATACCCTGCTTCACCACTTTGCCTGCGCACTGGGTTACAGCTAATGAAATAAGAGTAAAGACTCACTGCAAAAAAAAAGAAAAGAAAAAAAAAGAAAAGAAAAAAACCTCACCTTGCTGCTGCACTGCTTCTCCTCAGGGAGCTTTGGCCACTCTGCTTGCAGGTTTCTCCTTTCCTTGGCCTGTACAGCTTTTTGTGTATTGAGTGGACTGGAAGTGTATTTTACAAAAGGGAAAGCATTCCTGTTGCCATGGCTAAACAAAAGCTGACAGAGACAGCTCACCTGCTATTATATTACAGTGAAGAAATGCTAAATGATCATCTATCCCTGAAAGCAGAACTAATAATAAAAAACAATGAGAAATAAGGTCAACAAAATTCCCATGCAAGTAAAAATCCAACTAAAAGTATGTCTTTACTAGTCTGTATGTATTTTTGTGAGACGACTTTCCCATGTTTGTGATAATGTGTGTGTGTGTGTGTGTGTGTGTGTGTGTGTGTGTGTGTGTGTGTGTGTGTGTGTGTGTGTGTGAACCAGAGGGGAAGCTGAATTATTGATGACGTTTTACTGCAAAAATTGCATGACAGTAAGCTTTAATTTGAAATAGGGAGAGACAACACTGTGCTAACTAATCAATATGACATAGTATAGCAATAGACACTAATGTGGAATAAATGACAATGATGAGCCATCCAGCTAATGCACATGTACACACACACACACACACACACACACACCATTAAAAAAAGAAGTTGTATGAGACCTGGGTCCTGTACTACGAAGCAGGGTTACTGGCTTATCAGGGTAACTTCTGGAGTAAGTTGACGTGTGGAGTGACTTCCTGGTTAACCCGTACTACGAAAGGTGGATAGGTTTTGATCGAGGCATGCTGCCATGGCAATTTATGCTGTGTGCCAAACCTGCTCCGAGCAGGTTATGTTCTCGGTTAGCTTGGAGGTTTTCGCTTAACCACTCCCTTTATAAGTACCGTCCATCCACCTTCAATCACTCCGAAGACAATGCTGGCCTACCTGGATGATCCGTTTGATATTGGGGCACAAACTGTGAGGGGCTCTCTCCGCAGGGCGAGGGTTTTTAAAGACCGCCAGAATCCGCTGCCATACCCGGACGATATTCTCTATGAAAGATATAGATTCTCAGCCGATGGAATTCGTTATCTTTGACAGCTGATCGGGCCAGAAGTCTGTAACATCACCCATCGTACACTGTAAAAAAAAAGACTTGTTTTTACAGGAAAACACTGGCAGCTGTGGTTACCAGGGAATTCCTGTAAAAAATACAGCAGTTAAATGTACAAAAAAAGAGAGCTCTTGTTTGTAGATTTAACAGTTCTTTTAATGCGAGTCAGCCGTGGTTCATTCACTGTAAATCCATATATGAGGTCTATTAGAAAAGTATCCGACCTTATTATTTTTTTCAAAAACCATATGGATTTGAATCACGTGTGATTACATCAGACATGCTTGAACCCTCGTGGGCATGCGAGAGTTTTTTCACGCCTGTCGGTTACGTCATTCGCCTGTGGGCAGTCTTTGAGTGAGGAGTCGTCCACCCGCTCGTCGATTTTTTTCATTGTTTAGGAATGGCTCAGAGACTGTTGCTTTGTTTGATAAAAATTTTTTCAAAACTGTAAGGCACAACTGAGTGGACACCATTCAATAAATTCAGCTGGTTTTCGGTAAAAATTTTAACGGCTGATGAGAGATTTTGGTCTGGTAGTGTCGCTTTAAGGACGGTCCACGGCGCCTGACGGCGATCTGCGCTTCGAGGCGGCAGCGTCTCGCCGTTTCAAGTTGAAAACTTCCACATTTCAGGCTCTGTTGACGCAGTAAGTCATCAGAGAACAGAGAACTTTCAGAAGAAGTCGGCATGAGGAGTTTATTCGGACATTCCATTGTTAACGGTCATTTTGTAATGAAAGAACGTGCGGGCAGAGTCGCATGTCGGGCCGGACCCGACCGCGGGGGGTCGCGGCAGGAAAAACACCTCCGTTGGAAATCTTAACGGGCAAGTTGGAACATGCCCAAGCTGTTAAACAATTTCTCAGTTACTCACTTGTTGAAAGCCATTAAAAGCCGCCTGAATTCTACAAATGGTTTTCAACACGGAGGTGTTTTTCCTGTCGCGGCGCACACAGATTTGCCGAGTCGTCACGGAAACGACTCGGCGAATTTGCGCGTACGTCTTTCATTAAAAAAATGTCCTTAAACAGTGGAATGTCCGCATAAATTCCTCCTGCCGGCCTCTTCTGAATCTTCTCTGTTCTCTCACGATGTCCTGGGTGAATTAAGCCTTAAATTAGGATGTTTTCAGCTCGAAACAGGCCGACGACGGCGCCTGGAAGCGCTGCAGGACGTCCCGCTCCGTGGGAAGTCCTTACACCGACAGAAACACCCCATAATCTCTCATCAGCCGTTAAACTTTTCACAGAAAACCAGCTTAATTTCTCGAATAGTGTCCACTCGGATATTCCTCACAGGTCTAGAAAAAATTTTGATAAAGCAACGCGCGCCGTCTCGAGCAGCGTGTGAAACAAAGGAATTCAGCCGAGAAAGCGGGACCACATCTCACTCAAGGCCTGCCCACAGGGAAATGACGTCACCGACACGCGTGAAAAAACTCACGCATGCGCACGAGGGTTCAAGCATGATTGGTGTAATCGCATGTCATTCAAATCCATATAGTTAAAAAAAAAAATAAAAGGGGTCGGTTTATTATCTAAGAGACCTCGTACATATTATGTCTGTAATGTTATCTACTGTGCTGCTGTATGTTTTACAGGAATTCCCTGGTAACCACAGCTGCCAGCGTTTTCCTGTAAAAACAAGTCATTTTTTACAGTGTAGCAATGCCCCGACGATCGAGCAGATAATGTGCCTTGTGCCTGTTTTGCCAGTGGACAATATATGTATTCCATCGGTGATGCTGAATGTTGTATGAGTCGACATACACTGAACACTACTGTAGGTACACTTCAACTATGAGACAAAATGAGAAAAAAAAAAATTCCAGGAAATCACATTGTAGGACTTTTAAAGAATTTCAAGTTTTTAATCATCTTCTTGCTTTCTGTAAATTCAGGTGTTTGTCAGAATATTTTTTATATGTTCATTCATTTTCAGCTGCTTATCCAGGTCTGGGTTACAGAGACAGCAGAACAAGCAGCTCATCCCACACTTCCCTATCCTCAGCCAACTCCTCCAAGTCTTACTGGAGGATTCCAAGGTGTTCCCAAGCCAGCTGTAACCTCTCTACCACAGGGGTGGGTAATCATGTGCCATGAAGGGCAGAGACACTGCTGGTTTTCCTTACTACCAATCACCTCAGAAGGTGATTTCATACATGATCAGGTGTCTCAGCATTTGATTTAATTGAAAATCAGGTGTTTATGTTTAGGAGAGAGGTTGCAAGGAAAACCTGCACTGTCTCAGCCCTCGCTGCCCACCGTGCTCTAGCATGTCCTGTGTCTTCCCCGGGGCATCCTCCCAGTTCAACATACGTGGAAGACCTTTTATGTCTATGCTAAAAAGTAACGTATATTTATATATACTGTATACGTCTGTTAAAAGTATTAAAAAAAGATTCTGGAAAGGGAGATTTTGATAAATTTGTAGTCGACAGTAGGTTCTGGCAAGTTTCACATCATCATTTCATGCAGCCGGCCATGTTATAATTGGATGAAAAAAAAATACATTTTGCACCATCCACCACTGCACATTGTGTTAAACGCAAGTTGTGACACAGAGGAAGTTCAAAAACAGTAAATCTTCCGATGTAATTATATCAGTGTTTGGCACCAAAAAGTACTCAATATGATTATTTCAGAGTGAATTTATTGCATTTTATTCATTTCATATTTATCTGGCAGGTTATTAGTTTCTTCAAAGACAACCACTTTACATGCAAAATGCATAAGCTTTTATATACATTGATCTATTCAGCATTATATAAAGTAGTTACATTTAGATCACCCTCAAGCTACGCTTAAAAAATGTTTAAATCCTATTTGTGAGCAATGGCTAGTGTTTATTATAAGTGTATAACAAATATTCAGGCCTCACACGGGAGCACCAGAATAATGTAGTGAATTTGATCAATTCTCGATCAGCTCACACCGGAGCACCACAATAAAATGTTGTGAATAAGTCGTTAAACTCCCCAATTGAATTTGATTGGCCTAAACCATTTAATGGGGTCACCAAAAAAATTAACAACTTGTTGTGTGGGCCGCCAGAAGAGGAGGTACTGCTGGCCCACCACCAGAGGGCGCCCTGCCTGAAGTGCGGGCTTCAGGCACGAGAGGGCGCTGCCGCCTCCAGGAACTGCCGAGGTGACAGCTGTCACCCATCAACCATGACAGCTGTCACTGATCATCTACATTACACCAGGAATAAAAGCAGGAAGACACCTCCACCACATCGCCAAGATATCAACTTCATTGAGAGGTAATATCCTCAGCCGTTTGTGTGGTACAATATAATTTGTATATTCTGAGTGTTTGCAGGAGTACTGGTACCTCTGTCGGTGGAAGCTGAGAGAGTGCTGGATGGCACTCTTTTCCCCTGAGGAATCACTGCGGTACTCTGCAAGATATTGAGTGAGAGGTGGAATTCCCACCATAATTGTTACAGGGTGTACACACACCCACACTTGACTGTTTTTGTTTTCTGCCAGCAGTACCAGATCCGACACGCCGAGACGGTGGCCACCTGGGGACTTCGGGACTTGGCGGCTCCAGTATCCCTCGGGTTCGGTGGCGGTGGAAATCGTGTGGTTCCGGTTCGTCTCCAGACGGGCGTCTCCTATCGTCGAACCTGCCCACACGACACCTTTATTGATTGACTTGTATTCATTCTGTAATCTGCTGTGTTTGGTTGTGGCATTCACAACAGTAAAGTGTTCTAATTTAACTCCTTCTATTGTCCGTTCATTTACGCCCCCTGTTGTGGGTCCGTGTCACTACACTTTCCCAACAGGATATCTCGGCCAGCGTCATGGACTCCGAGGGGCGTCACCCGGCTGTTGAACGACCAATGGGAGAGCAGGGAGCGCAGGCGTCTGCAGGAGGCGTGATTGGTGAGCTACAGCACATTCTCACCGCCTTTACGGCTCGGTTGGATCAAATGACCGAGCAAAACATCCTCCTGAACCGCAGGGTGGAGGCTCTCTCCGCGCAAGTGGCGGCGAGCGCTCAGGGTGCTGCTGCAGCTCCTCCTCCTGCCGACCCTGTGCAGGATATGAATGTTCCAGTGGTGGTTCAACAACCCCTCCCACCATCCCCTGAAGCATACATAAGCCCTCCTGAGCCATACGGAGGTTGTGTGGAGACGTGCGCAGACTTTCTCATGCAGTGTTCGCTCGTCTTCGCACAACGTCCCGTCATGTACGTGTCAGACGCTAGCAAAATAGCTTATGTGATTACTCTGCTTCGGGGAGAGGCACGCGCTTGGGCTACGGCGCTTTGGGAGCAAAATTCACGGCTCCTTCACACGTACACTGGGTTTGTGAGGGAGTTCAGAACAGTGTTTGATCACCCTAACAGGGGAGAGACCGCTTCAACTGTGCTGCTGTCAATGAGACAGGGACGCCGGAGCGCAGCCGCTTATGCAGTCGACTTCCGCATCGCGGCTGCGAGGTCCGGCTGGAATAACGCTGCACTCCGCGCCGCCTTCGTAAACGGACTGTCATCGGTCCTGAAGGAGCACCTGGTGGCCAAGGATGAACCGCGGGAATTAGATGGGCTTATCGATCTTGTTATACGGTTAGACAATCGATTGGAAGAACACCGTCAGGAACAAGACGAAGGGCGTGGCCGGGCGCGCGCCGTCCCTCTTCCTTCCGGGTCCGAAAAAGGTCCGCCCTTCCCACGCTCCCTGGCCTCTACGTCCCGTGGGGCGACAGCTCCCCCTGCTGACGAATCTATGGACACGAGCAGGGCCACATTCAGACCACCGAATAGACAGAGGAGGCTTCCCCGCGGGGCGTGTTTTGTTTGTGGCTCAATGGAGCACCAATTGAGCAATTGCCCCGAACGGTTAAACACCAACGCCCGCCCCTAGAAACTGGGCTTAGGGTGGGCCAAGAAATTCACGTGGGACACACACACATTTCCACACGGCTCCCAGTTACAATCCTTAGCGGGGATTTAACCCTTCAGGCCCCAGCACTGGTAGACACAGGGTCAGAAGGGAATCTGCTAGACAGCAGATGGGCCAGGGAGGTAGGGCTCCCTCTGGTGGTGCTTCCTTCACCATTGCAGGTGCGAGCACTAGATGGCACCCTACTCCCTTTAATCACACACAGAACACTACCAGTAACTCTGGTAGTGTCAGGGAATCATAGGGAGGAGACTGAGTTTTTTGTGACTCCTTCTACCTCCCGTGTGATTCTGGGGTTCCCCTGGATGCTAAAACACAATCCCCGGATTGATTGGACGTCCGGGGTGGTGGTACAGTGGAGTGAGACCTGCCATCGGGTGTGTTTGGGATCCTCGGTTCCTCCCGGTTCCCAGGCTAAGGAGCAGGTCAAAGTTCCCCCCAATCTGTCGGCGGTGCCGGTTGAGTACCACGATCTTGCGGACGTTTTTAGCAAGGATCGGGCACTCACCCTTCCCCCGCACCGTCCGTACGATTGTGCCATCGATTTGTTGCCAGGCGTGGAGTTCCCGTCCAGCAGGCTGTACAACCTCTCCCGACCTGAGCGCGAATCGATGGAGACCTACATCCGGGACTCCTTAGCTGCCGGGCTGATCCGTAACTCCACCTCTCCGATGGGAGCAGGTTTCTTTTTTGTGGGCAAAAAAGATGGCGGTCTTCGTCCATGCATTGATTACCGGGGGCTGAACGAGATCACGGTTCGCAACCGATACCCGTTGCCTTTGTTGGATTCGGTGTTCACCCCCCTGCATGGAGCCAAAATCTTCACAAAGTTGGATCTTCGGAACGCATACCACCTAGTTCGGATCCGGAAGGGAGACGAATGGAAGACGGCATTCAACACCCCGTTAGGTCATTTTGAGTACCTGGTCATGCCGTTCGGCCTCACTAACGCCCCCGCGACGTTCCAAGCTTTGGTTAATGACGTCTTGCGGGACTTCCTGCACCGATTCATCTTCGTATATCTGGACGATATACTCATCTTTTCTCCGGATCCTGAGACCCATGTACGGCATGTACATCAGGTCCTGCAGCGGTTGTTGGAGAACCAGCTGTTTGTGAAGGGCAAGAAGTGTGAGTTTCACCTCACCTATTTGTCCTTCCTGGGGTTTATCATCTCCTCCAACTCCGTCGCTCCGGATCCGGCCAAGGTCGCAGCGGTGAGAGACTGGCCCCAACCTACGAGCCGTAGGAAGCTGCAACAGTTCCTCGGCTTCGCAAATTTTTACAGGAGGTTCATTAAGGGGTATAGTCAGGTAGTTAGCCCCCTGACAGCCCTGACCTCACCAAAAGTTCCCTTCACCTGGTCGGATCGGTGCGATGCCGCGTTCAGGGAGTTGAAACAGCGCTTCTCGACTGCACCTGTCTTGGTGCAGCCCGATCCTAGTCGCCAGTTTGTGGTTGAAGTGGACACCTCTGACTCAGGGATAGGAGCCGTGCTATCCCAGAGCGGAGAGACTGATAAGGTTCTTCACCCGTGTGCCTATTTTTCCCGCAGGTTGACCCCAGCAGAGCGGAACTATGACGTGGGCAATCGAGAGCTCCTTGCGGTGAAAGAGGCTCTTGAGGAGTGGAGACACCTGCTGGAGGGAGCGTCAGTGCCTTTCACGGTTTTTACTGACCACTGGAACCTGGAGTATATCAGGACCGCCAAGCGACTAAACCCCAGGCAAGCCCGCTGGTCACTGTTTTTCGGCCGTTTTGACTTCCGGATCACCTACCACCCCGGGACCAAAAACCAGAGATCGGATGCCCTGTCCCGGGTGCACGAACAGGAAGTCAAGACCGAGCTGTCAGATCCACCGGAACCCATCTTACTGGAGTCCACTATCGTGGCTACCCTAACCTGGGACATGGAGAAGACCGTCCGGGAGGCCCTGGCACGGAGCCCGGATCAGGACCGAAAAACAGACTGTACGTCCCACCAGAGGCCAGAGCTGCCGTCCTGGACTTCTGTCACGGGTCCAAGCTCTCCTGCCACCCAGGGATGCGTAGGACCGTGGCAGTGGTCCGGCAGCGCTTCTGGTGGGCGTCCCTGGAGACTGACATCCGGGCTTACATCCAGGCCTGCACCACCTGCGCCAGGGGCAAGGCGGACCACCAGAAGGCACAGGGACTCCTACAGCCACTTCCTGTGCCTCATCGCCCCTGGTCCCACATCGGTCTGGGTTTTGTCACGGGCCTCCCGCCTTCCCGGGGGCACACCACCATTCTCACGACAGTGGACCGATTCTCCAAGGCAGCCCACTTCGTGGCCCTCCCGAAGCTCCCGTCGGCCCAGGAGACGGCGGATCTCCTGGTCCACCATGTCGTCCGGCTGCATGGGATACCTACAGACATCGTTTCAGATCGCGGTCCCCAGTTCTCCTCGCAGGTGTGGAGAAGTTTCTGCCGGGAACTGGGGGCCACCATGAGCCTCTTGTCTGGGTATCACCCTCAGACTAACGGACAGGCCGAACGGGCCAATCAAGAGTTGGAGCAAGCCCTTCGTTGTACTACCTCCGCACACCCGACGGCTTGGAGTGAACATCTGGCCTGGATCGAGTACGCGCATAACAGCCAAGTGTCCTCTGCCACCGGCCTCTCCCCATTTGAGGTGTGTCTGGGGTACACACCCCCTTTGTTTCCTTTGGAGGAGGGAGAGGTCGGTGTGCCCTCGGTCCAGGCCCACCTGCGGAGATGCCGTCGGGTGTGGCGCACCGCCCGTTCGGCCTTGTTGAGGGCCCGGACGAGGGCAAAAGCCCATGCAGACCGTCGACGGTCCCCGGCCACCACATACCAGCCCGGGCAGGAGGTATGGCTATCAACCAAGGACATACCACTCCAGGTCGAGTCGCCGAAGTTGAAAGACCGCTACATCGGACCATTCACCATCCTTAAGGTCCTCAGTCCTACCGCAGTGAGGCCGGGAGTCCGAGCCTCACTGCGGATCCATCCGGTCTTCCATGTCTCCAGGATAAAACCACAATCACACCTCACCCCTCTGTGCACCCGGTCCGGCGCCACCTCCTGCCCGTATTATCGACGGGGAGCCGGCTTGGATGGTACGCCGGCTCTTGGACATCCGTCGAATGGGCCGGGGCTTTCAATATTTGGTGGACTGGGAAGGGTATGGACCCGAAAAACGCTCCTGGGTGAAGAGGAGCTTCATCCTGGACCCGGCCCTCCTGGCCGATTTCTACCGTCGCCACCCGAACAAGCCTGGTCGGGCGCCAGGAGGCGCCCGTTGAGGGGGGGGGGTCCTGTTGTGTGGGCCGCCAGAAGAGGAGGTACTGCTGGCCCACCACCAGAGGGCGCCCTGTCTGAAGTGCGGGCTTCAGGCACGAGAGGGCGCTGCCGCCTCCAGGAACTGCCGAGGTGACAGCTGTCACCCATCAACCATGACAGCTGTTACTGATTATCTACATTACACCAGGAATAAAAGCAGGAAGACACCTCCACCACATCGCCGAGATATCAACTTCATTGAGAGGTAATATCCTCAGCCGTTTGTGTGGTACAATATAATTTGTATATTGTGAGTGTTTGCAGGAGTACCGGTACCTCTGTCGGTGGAAGCTGAGAGAGTGCTGGACGGCACTCCTTTCCCCTGAGGAATCACTGCGGTACTCTGCAAGATATTGAGTGAGAGGTGGAGGTGGAATTCCCACCATAATTGTTACTGGGTGTACACACACCCACACTTGACTGTTTTTGTTTTCCGCCAGCAGTACCAGATCCGACACGCCGAGACGGTGGCCACCTGGGGACTTCGGGACTTGGCGGCTCCAGTATCCCTCGGGTTCGGTGGCGGTGGAAATCGTGTGGTTCCGGTTCGTCTCCAGACGGGCGTCTCCTATCGTCGAGCCTGCCCACACGAGACCTTTATTGATTGACTTGTATTCATTCTGTAATCTGCTGTGTTTGGTTGTGGCATTCACAACAGTAAAGTGTTCTAATTTAACTCCTTCTATTGTCCGTTCATTTACGCCCCCTGTTGTGGGTCCGTGTCACTACGCTTTCCCAACACAACTTTAGGGTTTAATAATTATTATTTAATTTACTCGGGGCACCACCTATTTGAAGCATAGGTACTTTGAATAATTTGAGACTGATAAATTTATGAATGTTTAAATTAAACAGTCTCAACTGAATTATCAGTCTCTGGTCTGAAAGCCTGAATTCACAATACGATTGACCAAAGGTTTCCTTCTGAACACCAAATGAACCACAGCAGAAATAGTTACAATTTACTTACAATTATACAAGAAATGAACAGTTTACTGGCATTTTGTGGACAGTGATTAAATAAGTTCATTTATGGACACAATTCTTACTAACTCATGAGATGTGAAAGAAAGAGAGATGAAACTTAAAGACTTTAAGTGAATAAATCAGATTAGAATTTAGTGATGAAATTGGTCAAGTCAATTATTTTAAAGGAAATTATTAAACATATGAATACATTTAAAAATAAAATAATAATAATAATAATAATAATAATAAGGAGCCACTTTGTATCCATTAACAAACCCTTTTTCTGGAACCTTTACTGGGTCAGTTAGCTGGTCCGTTGAAAAGGTGGTTCGGATGGCACGTACGTCCGTTGTTGATGTATGCTCTGCAGTGTGCTCACTTGGGTCAGGGGTTAATGCAGTGGTCTCCCCGGGTGATCCCAAAGGCTTGTGTCGGCTGGTTTTACCGACGGGGTGGCTGCTTGCAGACAGGTTTGAAATCAGCTCCGTTGTCAGCTGCTGGACCCCAGAGGTGGAAGGTGTTTGTTGAAAATGATTTCTGGTAGCTTTTAAAAAAGGTTTGTTGGAGCCAGATTAAAAATCTTCGTGAATTTAGAAAAAAGTAAAACTTTAAAAGCGTTGGAAAATTACAAAAAAAAAAAAAAAAAAATGAAAGTAGCTTTTCTGTAAATTCGCTATTATCTTGAAAAGTTCAGCTCAGAAGTTCTCTTAAAACTTCGTAAGACTTGACGCACCTTTAAGCGTCAGGTTAAAATTCTCAAAAATCGAGACAAGAATAAAACAAAGAATGAATGCCATGTGGTAGCTTCAGCTAGGTTAGCTTAGCATGGGGCCTTGTTGACCCAAAAATAATTTAGCATTTCAAAGAAAGGAAGAGAGTTGCAAGAAGCAAAGAGAGGGGCAAGAGAGGGGAGAGAGAAGGGGCAGAGCAGCACTCTGTTCTAACTTTTTAAGGGGGACTGACGTCACCAAACTCTGCCCATTTAGGGTGTATAATCTCACAGAAAACTTCATGTCTTCACAGGGCAGACCCAAATGATTCAACTATTTAAACACATCAACTATTTTGGTATAATATTGTTCTAAGACACTCGAATGGATACACATTATTGTCACTTAAACACATCCTTTGGATAAACAGAATATTTCACCATCAACATATTGATAATGCAGAAAGAGCACACTTAAACACAATAAGATGGAATGATTATATGCAAAGCATTTCGTTTGATTAATCAATACCAACATTAGAAGTCTTTATATATAAATAAAATACTGATGCAATTCTTTTATTTTAAAAGACTGTCTTTCTTCACTTAGACCTAAAGATAATAGCTCTTATCAAGACAAAGTTTTATGGTCATGTGTTGTGGAAGGGATATCATCTTGCAGTCTTGAGAGGGTCTGGCCTTGGCGTGAGGCCATACAATTTGGGTTCTCCTGGCCCGGAGAAGCTCAGATTCTGATGTGAAGCCATTATAATGTCATGTAATTCATAATGACCGAAATTTAACCAATAAACCAGGCAAGGGCTCCTTTTGAAGAACTTCAATTTACCATTCTGTTTCTGCTGTGAAGCCCAGTGTTGGCCCATGGGGGGATGTCTCCAAGCTTATCTGAAGATCACCAGATGACTGAGGAATTTTTCAACTGAGAGTGAGCACAGTCTTTGTCTGCAGTTCAAAACTTGGGTTTTTGTTGAGACAGCATTAATGTATTTATTTAATTAGGGCAAATTGAGGCCAGGCGCTACAGGTGTTAAGCAGGATTTACCATGTTGTTGCAAGTCATTTTTTAATTTGTTTTTTAGTAAAAAAAAAAAACAAAAAAAAAACAAAGAAAAGCTATCTCTGACCTGAAAGAGATGAATGTTGTGGGGGGAGCTCTTGTTGTACTAATGTAGTATAAATGTCCCAACTCTTTTTACATTGTATTTATGAAAGAGTTGGCATGAATGAAAAAGAAAGGGTTTTAGTTTTTTGACAGCCTGATCATTGCTGATCTCCACCTGAAGGCTGTGATGATCCACGCCTCAAAACAACAGTTAATTGTGCATGTGATCAATGCTCATCCAGAAATCAATACACATTCTGCACTTCTGTGTGCATGTGTTTGTATGAGGGCATGTGCACACATGCATTTGCTTGAAAGCAAACCATCAATAATCTCATTAATAAACATAAAACAGTCCATATTTTAGTGAGCACATGACCAGATGGGAGTGCTGTAGAGATTTTGACTCTGGCACACATTTTATACACTTGTATTCCTCACAAATATGAGCTCATAATGCTGACTACCACTTTTCATTTGAGGTTAATTATGTCCAATTCAGGTCAGTGGTGCAGCTACAAAGTAAATAATGAATGAGAGTCTATGACTCCCTGTGGACAGGACACCAGTCCATCATAGGTGACTTTCCCAACCAATGCTGGCATCTATTTACAGCTGGTGCACTTGACAGTGAGTGTTTACTTGCCCAAAGACACAAACCAAATAACTGACTGAAACCAAACCCCAGTCTTCTTTCTGGAAGGTAGCTTAACATTCACCACTGAGCTGTGGGTCTTGCTGTTGTTGGAGGAAATACACCAATTTTGGGGTTTGGTACCCAGGATTTGGTATTGTAAGATATTGTAGGATATTGATCAGTTACATAAAAAAGAACAAATGAGTAAAATGAATAAATGTAAATAAGTGTATATATGAAAAATGTATGAGACAACCCCCCCCCCCCCAAAAAAAACCCACAAGTGTAGAGTGTTGTGTGTTTGATGACGCCAGCCATTGTATGCGTTGTGTGTAAAAATTAAAGAACTTTCAGAGACAACGTGAAAAAACAATGAAAGCTGTGGTTAGATTGTCATTCTGTCAGCTCACTGTAATGTAAAATGAAAATTAAATAAGTATGTTTGTGTGTAAATGCTGAACTGAGCTGCATGCACACTGAAGTAAAAAGATATTAGGTACACGGCAGCTGACAGTGCGTGACATTAACGTTACACACACTTCTTTCAGCTTGGGACTCCAACGAGGGCGGTCGCATCTCCTCCACTCTCCCTTATTTCTCTGCTTTTAACGTTCAAGTCCCTACTTCACCAGACTTGTGAATTCCTCAAAACTATATTGGATTCTGGATCTATTGGACTACTATTGGATTAACCATGGAATTGATCAGCTGGTCTCTGAATGCTATTAACACCATTTTTTCTACAAGAAGGAGACGGAACGTATCCTGTGGGCTATGTCCTCGACTCCTGGAGTTTCTGGTGTGTGGCATGCTTGGCGTTTTTCTCTGTGGAGGACATCGAGGACCTATTCATTTTTGGTCTTATGGTAGCAGGGCTGGTACGTTTTTGCTTATGTGCTGCCCTGATCTACCGGAAAATTGGCAAGACGGCGGCATCAAGAACCACGGGCCCTCGCTTGTCCATCATGATTAACGAGGTCGGCAAGGCAGTGCATTCTCAGACTGCGTTGACTCTTGAACTCAGTCGCAAATTGGATGACACCTTGGAGCTGATGCGTGCCTTGCAGTTGAAGCTGAAGATTTCAGAGGCCGGTGAATATTCTTAATTCAAATTAGGAATATTCTTAATTCATAATTGGGATTTGGCTGAATGAGGCGAACTGTAAAAAGTGTTTTTCACTGCTCGGCTGCAACAGTACAGGTATCAAGGTCAGTTGCCCACTATTTTTCCTCCAGAGTAATTTATCCAGGCTCTGTTGAGATTATTTGGCTCCATTCTTATCTCAACCCACAAGGACAATAAACTGACAGACTTACACATGGACCGACGCATGCTCTGCCTCTCCTCTTATCACTCTTCCTGCCCCTCCCTCCCTGCGGCAGGCCTCGTCCTCTCAAACTGGCCTGGTGGCGCGACTTTACAGTTGCAGCGGCTACAAACACACTCACATTGCCTCAATTTGGAAAACGGACTGTTTCAAGTTTAGTGCACATAAACAATGTCAAATGTATATGTGTTTTCCTAATTCTGATGTGTGCCATTATTACGGTAAACAAGTAATAATTGTAGATCAATTGCTGTAGTATGTGGAATGTGAGTGCGGACATCCCGTTGTTGTAATGACAATGATAATAAAAGCTATCTATCTTTTATTGACAAAATACTCACAGTTGGGGGCTTGTTAAGAGGCTCTCCAGTTCCACCATCAAGAAAAACATAATAATAAAAGTGGTCCAGTGGTTAAGGCATTGGGCTTAAGACCAGAAGATCCTCGGTTCAAATCCCAACCTGACTGGAAAATCACTAAGGGCCCTTGGGCAAGGTCTTTAATCCCAGTGTGTACTGTAGCCTTGTATGGCAGCACCCTCACATCGGGGTGCATGTGAGGCATTATTTGTAAAATGCTGGGAGCATCTGATGCGGATGGAAAGTGCTATATAAATGCAATTCGTAATAAAAAAACATTTGAATGCCCAAATGTCCGGGTTGGTTTTCGTTAGGAACAATTACACCATCAAGCAGCCCCCCATCACGCACCGTGCAGCCTCCAGTCCAGCCTGATGCACATTTGCGCACAACACATGATTTGAACATTGATGGAATGAAATTGTTTAATATTAACAAAAACAAATTCATCATGTGATGACGCCGTTATAGCAATACGTGTGCAGTTTACAGCTCCGATTACATTCAGGAAATCGGCTCTTGCTGCAAAATGCGCTGTAATGTTGGAATGTACCTGGATGAGAGTCGGATAATTGTGTTCCACACAGCTGGTGGCTCGCCGCAAGGTTGACTGGCACACGCCTGACTGATCAGCCAGCTCACACTGGAATGCCCATGATGCCAGGAAGCCCAGCGTGGTCAGCACCTGTGTGGGCACAGACAACCCCTGGCTCCTCGCCATATTGCGCTCTGGGCCGACTGCAGTTCTGTGCGCAACTCCAGTAATAGTGGCCTTGTTAATTGAAATCAGTTTCAGAGCCAATTATTGTCATTTGCAAGTAAATCCTTGCGATCCCTGAGTACATGCTCACATCGGATTGCACCATTTGCAAGGTCCTCTAACATCTCTGCAACGTCCTCTAACTTTGCGCATCACTTTGTGCATGCTTTTATATCCATCCATATAAATACAAACATGTGGGTGTGTTAACTGCTCATCACTGTGTCGCTGATGTGCACATCACTCTGATGACTTCTTGTTTTCACACTATTAATGGCTCCCAGCATCACCTTTACATGTCCACATTGGAACAATAGCTGTAGAAACGCCTGTATGCCAGCCATGATTTTTGCGTGATGCACCGCACATTTCCACGGCCATTTCACTTTTGATACAGCTGAACGTTGGCGTGGAGACGAACATACACCAGGTTTTTGTGCGTAAGCACGCTTTGTACATGAGGCCCCAGATCTTCTGGTTGTGAGTAGTAATAGTAAGTCCATATAGGCTCTGGGGCATATCTGGCCTGTGCTTATCAACGGTTTCCATGGCGTGACGTGGACTAGAGTCCATGACTTCCCCTGGACGTGGCACCACTCCATCGCAGGTTACTTCTCCAGCCAAGGCAAGTATGCATCTTACAGATGGATGGACTAAGACAATACAGATTGTCTTGTCCAAGGACACAGACAGGTTGCATTCGAGCCAGCATCTACAAATCCTTATCCACTGAGGTGGAGTCCTGGGAGTTACACAGTAAATTTAGCAGAGGAAAACTGACATTGAATTGAGTGCACACACTATGGTTCCACTCCAAATAGTGTTATCAATTCTATTGTAGCATGAATGAGCTCCATTAGAGTTGATAAACTTAATTTCACACTATGATGGAGCAAATTACTACACTTCTTGTAGTCAGACCACTCAGTTTTACATTGCAAAATTTAATGTTTCTGGCTGTGACCTCCAATGTGCACTAGGTTTGAGGCTGAATGTGAATCAGCTGGGATGAGGATCAGCACCTCCAAATCTGAGACTATGGTCCACCGTCAGAAAAGGGTGATTGTTTAATTAACAGCACACATCCCTACATGTACTATATCTTTAATTGAGCTTGTAGTATAGTAGATTTTGGGTTCTATTTTTTTCTAAAGCCTACATATGGTGGCCACCAAGGCCACTGATTCTTGCTCTTCATTCAGAGTTACATTATATTGTAATAAAATCTGGTTATTTCTCCCCTGTGCCATTATGTGAAAAATACACATTTAGAAAAACTGGCAAAGGACTTTTATTCCAGCATGCTCATACACAGGCAGATCGGTTCACAGTTGCAGTTTATGTTCATCTTTGTGTCCAAACATAAAAAAATAACACTCGCGTATAAACCTACTCAAACTTCGGTGTGCTGAAGTTTTTCTCCTCTTGTTTTCAAGGAGAAAAATCAATCATCCCTCCTCATGGATGATTCCGTTTGTACAGCAACCTTGGAATTTGTTTCACCCACAAATTGTTGTTTTCCATTATGTTTGTCTTTTGTTTTCTCTTCCGTAAGTGCTCAGTGGGTCCGTGTTCTAGGAGGGAAGTGAGACAACAAAACTCAACATCTACATGGACACAAATCAGAGAAAAGCTGCACAAAACTCCAGTTTGTACATGTCTACAGCCGTGAAACAATAAATAATTCTGTTGACTTTTTGTCTGCTTTCTTTTATGCCATTAATCATTTTCATGCAAAAAACAAAAACAAAAAAAAAAACACTGTAGGTGTTCCTTGTATTTGTGAGACTGTGGCTACAGTTGATGTATGTTTACATACAGCTTGGCAAAAACCTTTCAAAGTTAATCCAGCTCAACATTTTCCATGTTACCAAATAATATGGTGTTAAACTATGGCATAAAAAAAAAATAGATATTTAGGATGGCTCTCACCTGTTTAGTGGCAAGAAAAAGTGGTATACTCCGAGTGTTTTATGCTGCATTTACACAGAGGCAAGACGCGTTATGAATGTCATATTTGCGTCATTCTTGCCACATTCCTGACATTTTTAATGTGACTTAAAGCATCTGAATAGGTTTCTTAATTGTGTGTGTTGGTGTGTGATATTCGTGGAGCATGTTTTTGGCTGTCAAAAAAAAAAAAATAAAATAATAAAAATAAAAATATCTTCCACGAATGTCACACACCACCCTCATTTCGCCTCATGTCGTGGAAGTTGCAACTGAGCGTGTTGATCTGTCTTGATGAGTGGTGATCCTTAATAGAGCGTGACAACATTCTTCTCTCAAGTGTGCACAATTAAACCCTGCTGCACTGCATTCAGTTTCATTGCTGCAGTATGCTGAAAAAGGACAGTGACACCAAGTCGGCTAAAGGTTTCGTTCCAGTACTCATCAGCGCACTCCTGCAGGTGTTCCACCTGCTGCATGCGCCTGATGTTTGGGAAAACGAGCGAGACGAGAGCTGTGGCTCCACACAGCTCTCGTCTCGCTCATCTGGCTCTCTGTCTCCTCCTGCTCCTCTCTGCGTCACTCCACTGCACAGAGCCCAACTAAGCATCTAGTTGGGAAGTTCTTCTACTGTGGATTGAGGAGCAAACTGAATTGTTCAGCAACTGATGGTAGGATGAATATGGGGTGTCTGTGGAGACAAGTCGCCCAGACCCGGCGTCACGCCCCCTCACGTCATCAACCCCGCCCCCCGCATGTGAGAGGTATCAAAAAATAAAAATAAATAAAATACAGCAAAATGTTATTCAATAATATCACGTATTTAACAAATAAACCAAATTAATTAACTAAAGTAATTATACTCAACAAAAATATAAATGCAACACTTTTGGTTTTGCTCCCATTTTGTATGAGATGAACTCAAAGATCTAAACCTTTTTCCACATACACAATATCACCATTTCCCTCAAATATTCTTCACAAACCAGTCTAAATCTGTGATAGTGAGCACTTCTCCTTTGCTGAGATAATCCATCCCACCTCACAGGTGTGCCATATCAAGATGCTGATTAGACACCATGATTATTGCACAGGTGTGCCTTAGACTGTCCACAATAAAAGGCCACTCTGAAAGGTGCAGTTTTGTTTTATTGGGGGGGGATACCAGTCAGTATCTGGTGTGACCACCATTTGCTTCATGCAGTGCAACACATCTCCTTCGCATAAAGTTGATCAGGTTGTCAATTGTGGCCTGTGGAATGTTGGTCCACTCCTCTTCAATGGCTGTGCGAAGTTGCGACGACGAACTGGAGTCAGGTCGAGACCCCGATGAGGACAACGAGCATGCAGATGAGCTTCCCTGAGACAGTTTCTGACAGTTTGTGCAGAAATTCTTTGGTTATGCAAACCGATTGTTTCAGCAGCTGTCCGAGTGGCTGGTCTCAGACGATCTTGGAGGTGAACATGCTGGATGTGGAGGTCCTGGGCTGGTGTGGTTACACGTGGTCTGCGGTTGTGAGGCTGGTTGGATGTACTGCCAAATTCTCTGAAACGCCTTTGGAGACGGCTTATGGTAGAGAAATGAACATTCAATACACGAGCAACAGCTCTGGTTGACATTCCTGCTGTCAGCATGCCAACTGCACGCTCCCTCAAATCTTGCGACATCTGTGGCACTGTGCTGTGTGATAAAACTGCACCTTTCAGAGTGGCCTTTTATTGTGGACAGTCTAAGGCACACCTGTGCACTAATCATGGTGTCTAATCAGCATCTTGATATGGCACACCTGTGAGGTGGGATGGATTATCTCAGCAAAGGAGAAGTGCTCACTATCACAGATTTAGACTGGTTTGTGAACAATATTTGAGGGAAATGGTGATATTGTGTATGTGGAAAAAGTTTTAGATCTTTGAGTTTATCTCATACAAAATGGAAGCAAAACCAAAAGTGTTGCGTTTATATTTTTGTTGAGTGTAATTTTAAAACAAATGGATATGGCGTGTGTCTGTGTTCAAGCGATTTGATAGGTTGAGGGTTGCGCTTGTCAGTGCGGCAGAGGGCAAGGATCCTGAGTCCAGCGATTATGGCAAGGTGGACGAAGTAAAAGCATGCTCAATTTATTCAAGCAGTGTCAGAGCTGGAGTTCCTGGGATTCGTCAACTCCACCAAGTAAAGCACGACTCACTTGGGGAGGGTGTTAATGCTGCGTTTACACATAACGACGACAAGTCATGAATGCCACGAAGTCCACATTCTTTGCCGCTGATCATGAATGTGATGATTCGGGACAGAGGCGTCAGGTGTCCTCAGGAACTGCTGCAACCTGTTACGATTAATGGCACGTGTTGCTGGAGAATTATCAGGAACCATTACGCACGGTCAAGAATAGTGTTCCATGTTGTTGCGCGCTATTGCGCGTAACAGCGCATCGTTAAGTTCTGTAACGTTGTGAACGAGATTAACTGTCTCCACACACACACACCCATATTCAGATCACTCTAGTTTTTCAGAAGAACTTTGTGACTGCATTGTGACTTACACATGCCCAATTGCGCTGTGTTTGCGCTTGTGATGGAGGGCTGTATGTGGGGTTAATCTACTGTCTCTTGTCGTTTCTCAGATCAGTTGTTGGTTTGGTTTTGTGGTATGCAGGAGATCACTTGACCGAGGGTCTATACGTTCAAATAATTAAAAAAAAATACTGTCATCACTCTTTACTCTTAGTCTCTTACAACTGTGTAGCCTAAATACACGAGCTTTCCAGGAGCGCACCCAATTCGTTACGCACTCTCAGAAGCGCGTCCCCTCTGGTGCGCACTTTTTTTTTGGGGGGGGGGGGGGGGTGACTCCACCCCCTGTGATAAACTCATCGCCCCCTTAATATTTTTTTTCTGGCGCCGGGCTTGAAGTCGCCTCATACACAACATGACAGAACAAAACAATGCACTGTTACGCATAATAGTGCACAACAACACGGAACATTATTCTTAACACGTGCCATTAATTGTAACACCTAACAGGTTGTAACAGTTCCTGAGGACACCTGACGCCTCAAATCACATTCGTGATCAGCGGCCAAGAATGTATACTTCGTGGCATTCGTGACTTGCCATTGTAAACGCAGAATTAGATTCCCCCACCCAATAACACACACACACACACACATTACTTTGAAAGAATACATGCATGTATGTATGCATGTATGTATGTATGTATGTATGTATGTATGTATATATATTTGTATTACATTTCAAAGTAATCCTACCCAATCTTATATATATATATATATATATATATATATATATATATATATATATACATACATACATACATACATACATACATACACACACACACACGAGGGGGGTTCATTAAAGATTTCCCCTGACCAACTTCCCGTGGACCGAGAGGAACGAAACTTGGCACATTTATTAGTATCTCTACATAGGTACCACCAAGGGTGACACTTCTCCCATCGCTTTATGCAGCTGTGAAGGCCTCGCCTGTAGAAGTCCCCAGATTGCATCTAAAGCCACGACTTGACCTCGAAAATAAGCTCCTCATCACCTGAGAAGTACTTTCCCTTCAAAAAGGACTTCATGGTTGGGAAGAGGTGAAAGGTCAGGAGAGTAAGGTGGGTGAGGTAGGATTTCATAGCCGCAGGACAGTGCTTCCTTCTGGGCAACATGCGAGTTGTGAACTGGGGCATTGTCTTGCAGGAGGCGGATTCCTTTGGTCAGCATGCCGCGCCTCTAGGTTTTGATGGCCACCCGCAATTTCTGCAACAGCGAAGCATAGTATGCCCCGTTAATTGTGGTACCCTTTTCCAGGAATTCCATCATCACCACTCTGCGCTGGACCCAAAAGACTGAGCATGACCTTGCCGGCCAAGGGTTGAACCTGTGCTTTCTTTGGAGGTGGCGAGTCAAAATGCTTCCATTGCTTCGACTGGGCTTTAGTTTCTGGATCATAGTGATGGACCCATGTTTCGTCTTGCATGATTCGTCTGTTGAAGAAATCCTCCTGGTTGCCTTGACACATTTCCAAAAGGGCCTGGGAGTACTTGACTCATTCCTGCATTTGGAAAGGTGTGAGCATCCTGGGAACCCACCGTGCAGACACCTTTCGCATGTGCAAATGATCATGAATGATTTTTTCCACTGACCCCACACTGATCTTGACATCTTTGGCTAGTTGGTGAACGGTTGTTCGGCGATCTTCCAAAATGGCGGCCGGCCTCAACTTGGCGGATAGTGCCTTCATCAATGGCGGAATGTGGTTGCCCGGGAATGGGAGCCGTTTCCACAGATGTCTGACCACACGAATTGACGATGCCAGTGTTTAACAACGTCATAAGATGGGGCATCCTCACCATAAGTCTCTTTCATCTCATCAAAAGTCTGTCGTGTGCTGCCTTTCAAATACTGGAACCTGATGACTGCTCTACACTCAACTGGCACCATGATGCGACTTTGCTTTACTTGAGCACCTGCAGCAAAGGAACGAATACGAGTTCTGAGCTGAAAATTGTCACATTACCTCTTGAGATACACATTATTATGCATGTGCAATTTCAGACTCCTACAGTAACCAGAAGTGGGTCAGGGGAAATCTTTATTGCACCCCCCTCGTATATAAAATCATTCATTCACTTATTTTCTGAACCTGCTTAGTCCTATTACCATTTGGGGTGGACCAAAATAAATCAAAAAATCCCTGCTGAATGCTATTTCTGAACCCCCTATTCAGCAACAAGTGACTCAGATACATACATTTATATCTGACCATGACTCACATATAGTACAAATAAGTACAAAATAAAAATTACATGAAAATTCATTAAGGTATTCCTGCACTTCCAAAAGCTCTGACTGCCTGTCAGAAACTTTACCACTGAGCTACCATCACTGTCCTGTGAATGGTGTGGGAAAATGACTGATAAAGAAAAAATAAAACCACACACATAAAAATATCACATTTTATTGAATCCCTTTTATCAAGCGGGTAATACAAGTATGATCCATCTGTTCCTCTGTAGATGACCCACGGTCACAGACATACGGTCATGAAATGACACCAATGATGAAGCAGGGCACTCTTATGTCTACATCTGATGGTGGGGTGTCCTGCCTGACATGCATGTCTTGTGGACAACACGCTGCAGGACAGACACCGCATCATGTGGAACAGAGCTCACGTCGGTGGCGTGACATTCAGATTGCCCACTGCTTGTTATGACCTGACAGCCCGTTTCACCTGGGGTAACCTATCAATGCGCACGGTGTACACGCGCTCAATGCAGCCCATTGCAACAGCGATATGTTTTTATGTATGTTCACTTGACGACAACAAGCAGGCACACGCTCATCACAGTGGACAGTTGTTAGCTCATGTCCATACGTGTTCCCCAGCCACGATGTCCAGAACCAGAGATCCCCACATCCGCTCTTGTGGGTAGCCACATTCCCTGTCAGTTTGGTGCACACACCAACGTGTCACTGTGTCTGTTTGCAAAGCCACGCTCGTGGGGGCACTTAGACAAATTTCACATCCAGCTCGACAGTGATTTTCTGCTGACTGTTGTCATGTTAACAGTGTGAATGGCCACACATTTTCTAAGTGCCATGTGAGCGGTGTTAGATGTTCATGCGTGTCACCTGGAATTTGGCCAACACCTGCCACGAGAGGGATCGATGGGCTCTCACAGCTGCTGGTGTGCGCAAATAGTTGTAGCAACAGGTGTACAAGGGGTTAGAGACAGCTATGATTTTACATGTATTGCATATGATTCCTGCTTCATGTGCACATCAACCAAATTCACACCATGTGTTGTGTGTTGGGGGGGGGGGGGGTTTGGCTGGACAAGGTTGGGTTGTTGTGTTTATTTTCTTTCCCAGGTGATTTCTCTGAGGAAAATGTGCTGCAGAAGAGTCTCTCTCCTCTGTTACGATGATTGGCTGCACCTGTTGCATTCTCGTGCGGCTCTCTATCAGGACAGTCCATGACACCTGTGATGTTCACGTGCAGATCTGAGGACTTCCAGCTGGTACCAATGTAGTGATGAAGAACTACATTTAAACCAGCAGTGAGTTGGATAAGATTGCCGGAGAATACGACCTTGTGACGACCGTGTGGGGACGCTGAGGGCCGTTTCAGAGTCTGACATCACGCCTGTGAAGGAGGACGAGGGTGAGAGACAAACATTGTCAGCACACGGCAGAGGTGAATATTCTGAAAAGTTTATCCGTGAATGTAAATTGGCGTCTTATACGCAGCTATAAGTGTTTGGTGTGCTCCTCACGGCAGTGGCGTGCGGATTAATGATCCTCCACTAGCTGTGAGCAGCAGTCTCCTTGAATTAAGTTGGAATTCAGACCTAAATGTGAAGCTGATAAGTTTGCCTCCAAACAATATTTCGTAGTAATAGTGTTGAATAATCTCATCTCTGTTCCTCCTTCGCAGAGTACAGTTCTGGGAAAAAGTCACCTTGGGGGGGGTGTCGGCGGAACACCTGAGTCCTGAACGTTTGGACTCCGACTGTTGAGACGCTGAGAGAGCGCGCCGCCTTTTCACCTCACCAGAACTTTAATTAATTAGTATTTTATGTATAGCACAAAGGGGAGAAAAGTAAATGTTTTCTTTTTGGAACTGCTTCTGATTATTTCATGCTGGGTTCAGTCAGATACTGGACCGCTCCTCACTCTGCGTCTTATCCATAACACTAAAGTGTAGCAAAGGTGCTCCCTATAAATTTGAAGACCCTGGCAGTAATAGGACTGGAGGTATGCTGCGCACAGACAGACAAAGTCTTCACAGTACCAATGGCCATATTTTATTCTGTCGCAAGGCCCAATACATACAGACAAACTAACTCACATCTACGGACAATTAAGATTCACCAATTCAATGAATCTACATGTACCTAGAGGTGGAAGGAAACAAACATGGAAACTCCACATGTAAGAGTCCAGGATCCATAAAGAATTTTAACCTTGGACCATTGTACTCTGACGCAACATTGATAACCTCTAGCAGTCACACTGAAAATTAACCTGGGGTCCAGAACTAGAACAACTCAGAAAAGGTTTTGGTTTTTATACTTTTATCGAATTTATTTAAAAAGAAGGAAAAAAAAGTCTTGGCAGGGACATTCACGTCTCTGCGTCCCCGGCCTTTCAGATCGAGGGGTGCCTGGGAAGAGCTTGTGGAGACTGCAGTAATGTGTCCTTTGACTAACGCTTACAGATGTTCTTATGATATTATACAACATCATAATTTGGAATGCTGTAAGTGAAGGACCTCTGGTTATTTTTGAAGGACCTTTGAGACAGACAAGATTTGAATGACAGCTGCAGCTCAATTTGAGTTGGACTGTTTGAATAGTTTTTTTTTTTAACACTCATACAAGGTGATGTTTGGGCATCGCGTGTTAATGAAGGAAGCAAGAAACATGAACAAGGTGAGGAGTGAGGCCACCCACCTGAGTGGTCTCATTAAAAAATAAAATCAGATAAAAACCAGCACCCTGGGGGGACAGAAAGCTCCTGCCCTTCCAGACAAGACTGAGCCTCAACTACCTACCTGAACCAAAGTCAGACAGTGGAGAGATGGACAGATAAATTTTTGATTTGGGAACTGATAAAAAATACATCATAAAATACATGATAGCGCTGTAGAGTTTCAATTTAGAGTCGGGCTTTGAGGAGAATAAAACAATAAATAACTACACTTGGTGCAATTCAGTGTGAATTTCCTCATCTTTAAAGTCGCAGTTCATTAAAATTGAACACATAATTTCCCCTCACGTCAATTTCAGTAACATGAATGTTGTTAGGTTTTTAACTCAGATCTACATTTTGACACTCGAGCTGATTGATCACGCAGCTGATAAGTGAGCAGTCAGGTACTGGTCCAATATGCAACAAATACTCTATACAGCCTATGCGCTAACCTCCGCAGTGCTTTTTTGCCAGTGCAATGTTCGGAGCTGTGCAACTCACAGAGAGCACAGAACCCCAGTGCATCTCACGGAACCGCTGTGCACGCCTCATGGAGCTGTGCTGATCTCCCCCAACTCCCCTGCAACTGCAGAATTTATTCACATTAAACCTGATTTTGGTCCGCACACAGAAAGGGTAAACTCAGTGCAGAACAAAAACTTTTCATGCATGCGCAGACAGTGACTGTACAAATCTGGTACAGTGCTAATCTCAGTGCGGGTGTGATCCAGCACACAGGTACCCAAGTGTTGAGAATCCCAGTAGCTGGAGAAGGCCAAGAGGACATTCACGTTTCACCTGGCTTAAACAGATAGATGGTCATTTTAGAGATGTGAGAATGGATGTTGTCTGCCTGGGTGGTTGTCATCCAGGATGCCAGGTGATTCCGTGGTGTTGTGGGTGTGGCAGAGCACAGCACATTCTCCCAGACTTGACCCAGGACCAGTGGACTAAAGAGAGTGTTGCACTATGGAATCTTCCATCATACATAGCGCCAGTCAACATAATGTGAATAAATCTATTAATTGTCATATTTTTGAATTAATGTCTATACTTATTCTCATCCCAGACCGAGTCAACATTGACTAGATTTGGTTTCAAATTTAATTTATATAGCGCCAAATCACAGAGCTGCCTCAAGACACTTCACACAAGTAAGGTTTAACCTTACTAACCCCTAGAGCAGCAGTGGTAAGGAAAAACTCCCTCTGAGGAAGAAACCTCAAGCAGACCAGAGTCAAAGGGGTGACCCTCTGCTTGGGCCATGCTACTGACAAATTACAGAACAATCCACAAAACAAATATACAGGAAAAGCTGTTGGTCCACAGGACAGGAGGGTCTCCAGCAAAAATACCACACCCATCTCTGGATGGAGCTGCACCTTAAACAGAGAGAAAAAAAAACAAAAATCAGGCCTCAGAAAGACAAGAAATACAGTATAATTTTCCAGCATGAATCAAGAAAAACAGGAAATACTAAGGTGATCGCCGGCCACTAGCCCTAAGCTTCACTAAAAGACACAGAATTTAGGTAAAGTTGAGGCCATGGTCCGCTCAGTTTCCTAATAAAATTAAAAGAATAAAGCGTAGAACTATACTATGCCAGTATGCTAGTCATATGAAAGGGAAAATAAGTGCATCTTAAGTCTGGACTCGAAAGTCTCCACAGAATGACTTTTATTGATGCAGTGAGATCATTCCACAGAACAGGGTCACGATGAGAGAAAGCTCTGTGACCCGCAGACTTATTATTCACCCTAGGGACACAAAGTAGTCCTACACCCTGAGAATGCAAAGCCCGGGCTGGTATGTAAGGTTTAAATCAGGTCAACTAGGTAGGGAGGTGCCAGTCTGAACTATTTTATAGACTAGTAGCAGAACCTTAAAATCTGATCTCACTGGTAGTCCAGTCATTTTATGAAAAGAAAAAAAAAAAGGTGGGGGGGGGGTCAACCCGGAACAAATTGCAACAGAAATGATTTTGGTGGCATTTGAACCCTGAAACTGTTTTATAAAAACATACTAAAAGTCTGGAAACATTAAAAAAAAAAAAAAAAAATTGCTGTAGCTATTACAGTTTTTGAGATATGGTATAAAAAAAATACATCTACACTCAACAAAAATTGATGAAATTGAGCATTATGTTGAAAACTAAGTACCATTTCTGAAATGTTCATCTAAAGAAGGTAATAATCTTTTTGAGTCAATATTTCACTGGAATATGAATAGAGAAAAAAGTTAATCATATATTATGTATAATAGAGTGGATGTCAATGCACAACCAGGGCACACTGGTGACACCACTGCTGTGTGGACAACATGGAGAAAGCCTCAATTCTCTCAGATACAGGTGCTTTTGTGAAGGTTGCAACAAAGACATCTCATGTGCAGCCACAGTGTTTGCCAACCACTTCGGCAGCTGCCAAGTTTTATAGTCAGAGTTTACTTGCAAGTTCAGGAATGGAAAGGTGAAGATGACAACATGCCATTGCAAGAATGGGGATGGAAAGTTTCTGATAGTCAGGTTGTCCCAATCATGACTGACTTGCAAGCAGCACCAGATTCTCTTCTGCATGCTGTGAGATGTAACTGCAGTACATTGCAATGTACATGTCGCAAACTTAACTTAGATTGCTCAGCAGCGTGTGGCAACTGCAGAGGTACAGGGTGTACAAATGCAGGCCAACTCAATGATAACGAGACTGAAATTTGAACAAGTAAAATTTCAAGTGTCATGATGTACACAACACTGATTTCACCTGAACTTTTATCATGCTTCATTTGTTTTACTGTAAAATTAGTGTGTGATTACATCTGTGTCATTAAAAAAAGTTAGTGCAGCTGACAAGCACTAAGAATATTATTACATTCTTTAAATGAACATTTCAGAACAGCTACTTGGTTTCAACGTTTTTATCCAAGTGTAGATGGCTTATGTGCTGTATCTCAATAACTGTAAGAGCTACAGCCATTCTTTTGGTGCTAAAATGTCCACAATACCCAAATTTATATTCGACTTCAATACATTTCTGGGCCTTAACTGCAATATTTTAAACCAAATTGCCTTCCTTGAGTGTATGTAAAACTACAAATAGACTGTATCTCAAGAACTGTTACAGATAGACTTAATTTTGGTGTCAAAATGTCCACAATACCCAAGTTTATATTTAACATCAATACATTTATGTGCTTAAATAGATATTTTTTGAGTTATTTGGGGAAAAATCTAATTTTTGCACGTTTTCGGGTGGCCATCTTGGATTTTGGGAGTGTTCCCGATTTTTTATCTTTCTAGACTTTTAGTATGTTTTATAAAACAGTTTCACGGTTCAAATGCCACCAAAGTCATTTCTGTTGCAATTTGTTCTGGGTCAAACCGTAAAAGTGACTGGACTATGGGACAGGAAGCCAGTGAAGGGATGCCAAAATGGGTGTAATGTGATCAAACGTTCTGCTTTGTGTCAAAAGTCTGGCTGCAGCATTTTGATTCTGTCAAAATTTTGAGAAGAGACGAAGTGACAAAGTGGTCTCAAAACTAAGACCAGACTCAAGTACTACAACAATCCCAAATACTTAAAAAGCACTTGACTGAATGGGCAACATCTGCAGAAAAATTAAACTGACTGGAGCGAACATTTATGACGGTGCAGTGTTGATATAAACCAATATATTAGAAAAAGATCAGTGCTTTTGTTAATGAGTTGCTATTTTGAGCGCAACTCTTCATATTCATTCCACTCTAAACTAATTTTTGAATAAAAGATTTTATATGAAGCGACTGTCCAGTTTAAGTGCAGTACTCAGAGGCTCGTCTGTGACTGCTGTTCCAGTATGGCTGGAGTTGTAAAAAAAGTGAAACAATCTAATTTACTGCAGTGTTTAATATGAGCTGGAAAAGCCCAGACATAAATGAGAAAATCAGTTAACAGCTTCTGTGAAAACACGAGGGTGATGTTTGAGAGAAACCAAATGAAAGAAAAAGCTTAGATGAGACAAAGAAAAGGAATAAAGTAAGGAGGGCAGGGCCCACCACACTCAGCCAGGGGAAAGACTGCAATTAATAATTTACATCATCTGTCACTGTGCGCTCCACTGGACCACTCAAAAACAAACAGCAGCCATAATTTAAGCCAAAAAACACACATACATGCATGCATAAGAGCCATGCACACACATACATGAACATTTAGAAAGGTTATATAGATGCACAGGCAAAAAAAAATAAAAATGCACACATGCATTAACACACACAACGAATAAACAAAACTGATCATGTGCAAAATAGTTGCAAAAAACCCCCACATAACTTTGAACATCTCATGATGCGTTTGATGTCATCTGCTTCTGCCAGACTTCCTGTTTGGGCTGCACAGACCTCACAGCGCTGCGGCGGTCTGCTTGCTTTTAGCTCTGTCGTCTCACAGCCAACCTGGATCACTGAGACTGCACTCCACAAAACACACCACTCTTACTCTCTGTCCCTTTGTCTCCATGACGGCCGTGTTAAATTTATGCAGCATAAGTCACTGCTAGCTAGCACTCCTGACAGTAAATATTTGATATGTATCCCATCCCTCAGAGAAATTCCCCAAAGCGTACGGGGACTGACCCAAAACGATAGCAGCTGTGGTAAATTTACATTTGTTTGGAGGAGCAGAGGTGGTGGTGACATGTAGTACTTTAACTACTGTAGAACTGGATTTGTTTTGTTTTTTTTAAACAAGCCATTTTTAAATACTTTTCCTCAAGCTAATATGTTCAATATTGTTGGAGTTACACCAATCAGCCATGACATTGTGACCACCTGCCTAATATTGTATAGGTTCCTCTTTTGCCACCAATGCAGCCCTGACTGGTTGAGGCACAGACTCCACTCGACCTGCTGTGGTATCTGGCATGAAGAACTTAGCAGTAGATCCATTAAATAAGTTGGGAGGTGGCGCCTCCATTGGATCAGACTTGTTTGTCAAGCACACCTTGGGTTTCCTTTGTTGGACAACTTTTGTAGCCATCTCACAAGAGCTGCTGATTACTGTACTTTTCACTAATTTGTGTCAAGAATTTGTGTCAAAGTTTAATAAGATCCTGGACTTCAATATGTTTTGCCATATATTTATACACACACACACACACACACAAAAAAAAATGGAAGTTGTGGTTGGGTTCTGATGTGACCCCAAATGCAGAGACCCAGCAGGATATGTTCAAACAGTGGTCTTTAATCAAAGCCAATTTCAGTCCAAGGCCACACACAAGTGATCAGTATTCAAAGCACAAAGTCCAAAAAATAAATAAATAAATCAAAACTCAAACAGCAGGATCAAAGGTCACAAAAGAAAACACAGGTCTAAACCAGGACATGTGACTTGGAAGCCAAACACTAGAGCAAAAACAATGAAGGAATCAGTAACCAGGAATCTGAAAAGCAGGGTTTAAATAGACTGGGAGGTGATTACAATTGACTGCAGGTACACTGATTGGTGAATGAGTTCAGGTGTGAGCGCAAACAGGAAGAAAGCAAACCAAAGAACAGAGAAGATTATCAAAGTAAAACAGGAAGTAGGGTCAATCTGACAAGCCATGAGAATAAAATCAAAGTAGGATATTCAGAAATAAACCAAAACCTCAATAACCCTTAGAAACAAGACTGGAACCAGATCTACACTAAAAGAATAAACCAGAACTAAAACTATTAAATAGTTACACGAACAGACCCAGAAGCAATTTACAACACAAACTTAACCAAACCTGAAATTACTGCAGGATAAATACAAAACTGAGAATGCATCACTAGATACCAAAAAACAGCAGGGACGTGAACCACAACCATGGGAACCTTAAGAAAACAACAATTAAATGACTAAGTAATTTTAACTAACATTAAATGCTACCATTCAGTCATCTTTTATGTGCTTCCATTATAATTAAAGTGAGATAAAATTCCTGTAATGTGCGCTGTTAACTCCTTGCTGCTGCTAACAGCTTGTTTGCACGGGGAGGAGAACTCCACGCTGCTGCTTAAAGAGGCTGGTTGCACAGGAAGAAGAACTGCACTGCTGCACTGAGGCTGGTTTTGGGCCAGCTTCAAATCATTGTGTCTCATTAACTAAAAGCAGACACATGCCCTCACTTTGCATTCAACTGGATTCAACCTGCAGCCCGTAACACACCATACATACAACTGATGCGCGGATCAGCTATAATTTCATCCAAACCCGCTGCTAAGATAAATCACCCATCTGATCATCATTACAAATATTCTAATTCTCAGTGGGTGTTTATGCATGGTTATTAAATAGTTTCACCACTGGTTTTGAAACATACCACACATTTCATTTCAATTATGGGCAGGATTTCCATCTAATAAATATACATAGTCCCAATAAATTAAATTAAATTATCTTGCATGGATGCACTTTGAGTTGGGGTTGCATGTATTTATTAGATGGAAATTCTGCTCATAATGGAATTGAGTTAATCCAGTGTATCAGTTTTTTGAGTGCAGAGATAACGCTCATGGCCCTCATGGCCTGTTGGTCTAAAATCTTCCAAAATGTGAAAGTTTAAATTGGACAGATGACACAGAGTTCAAAGCTCTCTTCATGACTAACACTGTTCTTTCAGGTGTCAAACAGTTCCCCAAATCAGTTTTTAAGTCAGGGTTGGTGGAAGTGTGTAAGGAACAGGGGTGTTATGGTTGAGGAATTACACTCTTTTAAATCAATTATATAAAAATGCTTCACTTCACTGAGTTATTATATATTCAAAATTTAAAAGATTTTTTTTAAACCAAAAAACAAGCTCCATCATAAATTTTTAAGGTATTTTACCTCAAAGTTAAAACATATCTGACAGCATTAGATAAATTCAAAAGGCAACTTACAATTTGACACCCTCTGCCTATCTGCTGGCTTCTTTCTGTGGCTCTCCACACTCACCCACTGCTCATCTCCAGAGGCTCAGCAGAGTTATTCACGGTCATTGCCTGGGTGTGAGTACAGGTGTCCTGTGTGTCCCATCTGCCTTCACCTCCCATAAACCTCAGCTCCCTGAAGTCCAACAGTAAAGCTATTTTTATTTTAATCTAGTCTGTGCACTGCGTTTGGTTCCTCTGTTGGAGTTACTCCCATGAAATAAAATTGGTGAAAATATAAAATAATACAAAAAAAAAAAAACACACAAAAAAATACCTTTTTGTACTCCAAGTTTGTATTTCCTAAACTCCACTCCTACACCTAAAACAGATGTCCTCATGGGTAAATTACATCATCTGGGTCAGAATGCTACTAAAGGGAGAGGGATGTGTCAGACAGTGAAAGATGACTTCATGCAGGCAGTCTGAATAGTTTATGAACATTCAAGTGTAAACACTCAAACTGTCCATTGGGTAGTTTTCTAGCAGGTACAAAATGTCTCAGAGGAATCTGCACAATAGACTCTCAGCTGGCTCTGGTATGAGGTAAATCCAGCTTATCAAAGCCCACTATAACTGGAAAAAATATTAAAAAACCAAATAAAATTGAAAAAAATAACCATACACACATTTTATTTTACTCCAGACATGCCCAGTTTAAGACCTTTTAAATACATATAAACTGCATGATAGTAGTTATGAACTAGATATTTTGGCTTCACATTTGGGGGAGGTGGTTTGCTGCTCATGTTTTTACAATCTGTTTGCAGCCATGGTTATATGATAACTGTCCATCATCAAAATAAATACACATTCATTTTTTGAACCACAAAACCTGCAAAATCTGAGCAGTTCAGTTCTGTTTAATTCAATTTATTTAGTTCATATAGCACCAAATCACAACAAAGCTGCCTCAAGGCACTTCACACAAGTAAGGTCTAACCTTACAAACTCCTAGAGCAAACACACAGGTGACACTGCTTAGAGCCCCTTCACACATAGTACGAATGTGGTCAAATTGTGCATGAAGTGCGCATGAAGCATGAATCGTATGCAAAACGTGTAAATTCATAGCTGCCTCCAAAGCATTATACACCTCTTGCTACAAATATTTGCGCACACCAGCGGCTGAAAGACAGAGTGTGCGCTGTGAGAGCCCATCGAACCCTCTCGCAGCAGGTGTCGGCCAAATTCCAGGTGACACACATGAACATCTAACACCGTTCGCTTGGCCTTTAGAAAATGTGTGGCCAGTTGCGCTATTAACACGACAACAGTCAGGAGACGATGACTGTCAAGCTGGATGTGAAATTTCTCTAAGTGCCCCCACAAGTGTGGCATGAAAGCAACACATATGTGGTGCATGTGTCTCGCATGTGTGCGCATGTGTCACTACCCTTCTCACTTCCCCCAACAGATCTGGCATGCCGGGGGGCACACTTGCATAAAATGCTGATGTGTATGTACAGATCTGATCACATGAGGGCCAGACAGCCAGGTCTGAGCGCACACAGCATGGGGAGGGGCCTGTCAGCTGATAGCAGCACACTGACAGCTGGATGACAGCTCAGTGCACACATTAAAACACAGAAACCACCACCAGGACAGTTATATAAATAATTACGGCAATACCTACATACGCAATTACATAACAAATAATGAAAATGAATGTCCGCATAACACAGAGTGACACTTTGGTCTGGGCACTGAACGGATGGGCGGGGGAGGTGTCTGCACACAGCTGCTGCTCTTGTGAACACCTACCATGTTTTGAAGGAGTTGAACTTACAACATTCCTCCATGAGGCGCATGTCTGTGCCTGCTGTCCTCACATAGAAATACATAAAAACATTTATTGATTTTGCGACAAGCTTGAGAGTGTGCACATTGACAGGCTGTTCCAGCTGGAATGGACCATCAGTTCATGTGGACATGCAGCAGGCAATCTGAATGTCTCATCTGTCTGACAGGACATGCGTGTCCTGTGAGCGGTGTGCCACAGGACCATATGACAAGCCAACAGTGTGACAAATAGGCCACTTTCAGTCACATATCAGCAGAAATATGGTGTAACAAATGCAGTTTGGTCAGTTACCACGCCGCTTTGTTCTCTTTTTAAAAAAAATAAGTTTATCTGCTTGTTGATTTTAGCCATTTCACTCTCCTGATATTGAGGAAGAAACCTCAAGCAGACCAGACTCAGGGGGGTGACCCACTGCTAAGGCCAAAAAGATTTGCAATACAGAACACAACACAACAACAATTGACGAGAGTCCATGCAGGTGTCCAGTCCACCGTCGGGGCGGAGGGTTGGGGGAAGGGGATCATTGAGCCACTCGTTGGATCTGTTCTTACAGAAAAGTCCATCCTGCTTCCACCACATAAATCATCCAATCCAGCATGTGGATCAAGCCTCATCTCGGACAGAGAGAAAAAGCAACAGAATCAGTTGGCCAGAAAACCTACACTTAAGGTATAATTCATCAGCATTAAGCAACAGGAAGGCAGAAGAAATACTAAGCTGATTGCCAGCCACTAGCCCTAAGCTTCACTAACAGCCTCAGAATTTAGATAAAGTTGAGGGTGAGACCTGCTCTGTATACTAATAAAATGAATTTAAAAGGGTAGGAAGCATAGTACATACTATGGCAGTATGCTAGCCATACAAAAGGGAAATTAAATGCATCTTAAGTCTGTACTTGAAACTCTCTACAGAATCTGACTGTTTTACTGACTCAGGGAGATCATTCCACAAAACAGGGGCATGATATTCAATTCATTTCATTTATATAGCACCAAATCACAACAAAGTTGCCTCAAGGTGTTTCACACAAGTAAGGTCTAATATTACCAACCCTCAGAGCAAGCACAAAGGCGACAATGGTAAGAAAAAAACTCCCTCTGAGGAAGAAACCTTAAGCAGACAAGAGTCAAAGGGGTGACCCTCTGCTTGGGCCATGCTACCGGCAGAAATTACTCAAGAATTCACAAAATGAATATACAGGAAATGTTACCAGTGCACAGGACAGGAGGGTCTCAGAAACAGACACCACACCCATCTCCGGATGGAGCCGCACCTCAAACAGAGAGAGAGAAAAAAAACAGAATCAGGCATCAGAAAGACAACAAATACTGTATAATTTGTCAGCATTAAGCAACAACAACAAAAGAAATACTAAGGTGACTGCCAGCCACTAGCCCTAAGCTTCACTAAAGATCCAGAATTTAGATAAAGTTGAGGCCGCAGCATGCTCCATTTCCTAATAACATGAATTTAAAAGAGTAAAAAGCATAGTAACATACTATGCTAGTATGCTAGCCATATGAAAGGGAAAATAAGTGTGTCTTAAGTCTAGACTTGAATTAGAATCTGACTGTTTTATTGATGCAGGGAGATCATTCCACAGAACAGGGGCACGATACGAGAAAGCTCTGTGACCCGCAGAGTTTTTACTTACCGTAGAGACACTAAGTAGTCCTGCACCCTGAGAACGCAAAGCCTGGGCCGGAACGCAAGGTTTAATTAGGTCAGCTAAGTGGGGAGGTGCCAGTCCATGAACAAATTTATAGGCTAGTAGCAGAACATTAAAATCTGATCTCACAGGGACAGGAAGCCAGTGAAGGGATGCCAAAATGGATGTAATGTGGTCAAACTTTCTGCTTCCTGTGAAAAGTCTGGCAGCAGCATTTTGAACCAATTGGAGACCCCTAACACTGGACTGCGGTAAACCAGACTAAAGAACATTGCAGTAGTCCAATCTAATAGAGACAAACGCATGAATCAGGGTCTCAGCATCAGCCATAGACAGGATGGGATGAATCTTCGCTATACGAGGTCTATTAGAAAAGTATCCGACCTTATTATTTTTTCAAAAACCATATGGATTTGAATCACGTGTGATTGCGTCAGACAAGCTTGAACCTTCGTGCGCATGCGTGAGTTTTTTCACGCCTGTCGGTTGCGTCATTCGCCTGTGAGCAGGCTTTGAGTGAGAAGTGGTCCAGCCCCCTCATCGTTGTTTCATTGCCAGGAAATGGCAGAATGATTTGGGCTTTTTTCCATCAGAATTTTTTCAGAAACTGTTAGAGACAGGCAGCTGGAAACCATTAGAAAAATTTATCTGGCTTTCGGTGAAAATGTTACAGGCTTGTTAGAGAATAAGGAGTGTTACTGTCACTTTAAGGACGGCCCCCAGTGGCTGTGGGGCGCGCTGCGCTCCGAAGCCGCCATCGACAGGCTGAATGACCATTTCATTTCTAAACGGATGGCTGTCTGGATCCGTGACCATCGTGTGCCATTTCTCTGGTTATCACAAGAGCTGGACATCAACCATTTTCCGGAAGATTTCACTTTTAACAAGAGATTTTGTCATGGAAAGCCGAGCAGAAGCTTCGTGCATCACGATGGATTCTCTACTGGAGCGAGACAAAACCACCTCCGTTTTGGTCTCACAGGACGGCTTTGAGATGGCGTTCAAACAGCTGTCGGTGGTTTTTCCATCGAGTGATTATCCGAGAAATTGTGGATGTGCCTGGACACATCCGTTTAGAAATTAAATGGTCCACTCCTCACTCAAAGCCTGCTCACAGGCGAACGACACAACCGACAGGCGTGAAAAAATTCACGCATGCGCACAAAGGTTCAAGCTTGTCTGACGCAATCACACGTGATTCAAATCCAAATGGTTTTTGAAAAAAATAATAAGGTCAGATACTTTTCTAATAGACCTTGTATTTCGTAGATGGAAGAAAGCAGTCCTCATAATATTTCTAATGTGGAGGTCAAAGGACAGCGTAGGATCAAAAATTACCCCAAATTTCATGTCACTAAGGTAGAAGGTAGTGTTAAAACACAGTGAGAACGACTGGACAGGTAAGACGTTAACCATGCAAGGGCACTTCCAGTAATACCAAAATGATTCTCCAGCCTATCGAGGAGAATATGATGATCCACGGTATCAAACGCAGCACTGAGATCCAACAACACCAGAACCATAGTGGTGTCCAAATTCATTGCAAGCAGAAGATCATTCACCACTTTAGTGAGAGCTGTCTCTGTGGAATGATATTTTCTAAAAGCAGACTACAGTGGCTCAGAAAGATTATTCTCAATAAGATCGTCCACGAGCTGCCGTGAAACCACTTTTTCCACGATAAGAGAAAGCTCTGTGACCCACAGACTTTTTATTCACCCTAGGGACACAAAGTAGCCCAAAGTATTAGTTACTTAAATAATTGATATATACAGTGGTCCCTCATTTATCACGGGAGTTACGTTCTAAAAATAGCCCGCAATAGGCGAAATCCGTGAAGTAGTCAGCGTTATTTTTTACAATTATTATAGACGTTTTAAGGCTGTAAAACCCCTCACTACACATTTTATACACTTTTCTCAAACAGGCATTAACATTTTTTCACTTATCTCTCGTGTGTAAACAAGAAATTAATAGTGACTGTCCAGTATTTCACAGTTCCTCTGATCACGCCTCTTCGTCCTGGCGCCGCTCTGCTGTCGCGTCTTTTTCCACTGAGTCACACGCAGGTGTCTTTTTCCGAGTGAAGAACACAGTTATGGGTAGTTGTTGGCGCTTTTTTTCTTCTGGGCGAGAAGATTCTTATAAACAGACACAATGTGCGTGCTCTCCCTTTGCAGTACGATGAGGAAGCAGAACACAATGCACTGTAAAAAGAAGAAAAAAAAAAGCATGCAAAATTGGACTAAAAAAATCCGCGAAACTGTGAGGCCGCGAAAGGTGAACCGCGTTATAGCGAGGGACCACTGTATTGCTAAGGATGTGCAAGGTATATGATTGCACAGGTGATGTTCAAAAATTTACCCTAAAAAAAGCAGTTACCAGTTATTTGAGAAAGTGATTTTTTTTAATATTATGGACTCAGCTAAAATGTTTGATAATTATGTCATACTGGTCCAAAACACAGAAAAACATATCCCAAAATATTAGGATAATTAATAAGATCAATCCAAAAAGTATTTATAATACAGAAATGCCAAACCTCTGAAAAGTATATTCATTTATGCACTCAGTACTTGGTTGGGACTCCTTTTGAATGAATTACTGTACCAATGTGGTGTAGCCTGGAGGGGATCAGCCTGTGACACTGCTGTGGTGTTGTAGAAGTCTGGGTTACTTTTAGAGCAGCCCTCAGGTCGTCTGTATTGTTGGGTCTGGTGTCTCACATCTTCCTTTTGACAATGCTCTATCACTTGTCTATGTGTTTCAAGTCAGGCGAGTTGGCTGGCCAATCAAGTACAGTAATACTATGGTCAACAAACCAGTTACTACTATTTTTGGCACTATAGGTGGGTACCAAGTCCTTCTGGAAAGGGAACTCAGCATCTCAATAACGCTTCTCAGCAGATGAAAACATAAAGTCCTCTAACATCTCCTGGTAGATGGCTGTGTTGACTTTGGACTTGATAAAACAAAGTGGACCAGCAGCAGCAGATGACATGACACCCCAAGTCATCACTATGCATCTTAGTTTCTGTGCCTCTCTACTCTTCCTGCAGACTTTGGGACCTTGATTTCCAGAAGAATTGCAAAATTTCCTTTCATCTGAAAAGAGGACTTTTGACCTCTGAGCAACGGGTCCCATTATTTTTCTCCTTAGCCCAGGTGAGACACTTCTGACACTGCCTCTGTTTCAGGGGTGGATTGACACTGGAAATGCAACACTTGCATTTCCTGGACACGTCTGTGTGTGGTGGCTCTTGATGCACTGACTCAAGCTTCAGTCCACTCCTTGTGAAACACCCCCAACTTCTGGAATCAGCTTTGATCATTTTCTCAAAGCTGTGGTCATCCCTGTTGCTTATTCATCTTTTCCAACCGCACGTTTCCCTTCCAGTCAACTTTCCATGAATATGCTTTGATACAGCACTCTGAGACCATCCAGTCCTTTCAATGACCTTCTGTGGCTTCTCCTCCTCTCCTCACTCACTCTTCAGTGAGTGACTGAGAGATTCATCCATTAGTACTGCACAGACACTGAGTTACTTATACTTGAAATGAAATATTCTAATATTTTGAGATACAGTTTTTTTTTCTATAAGCTGTAATTATCTAAATTAAAATGAAAATGCTTGAAACATTTTAGTTTATATTTAGTGCGTCTAAAATATATAAAATTTTCACATTCTGAAATAACTGACGGAAAAATATTTAGGTTTTTCATGATATTTATTTTTTTGGAGAGACATTTTTTATGTCTTCATCAAGTCTGATGCAAGTATAAGGCCATGTCAAACTCATTTCCAACAGAGTCTGCTAGATATATTTGGGAAACATTTGCACCAAATGACCGTATCAAAACTATGGTGTGTGCAAACAACATGATCCTTGTGAGGTCATCAGGATGTCATGTTAGCAAACCTCATGTTATCATGAAAGATGCCCCAGGCTGGATAAAGTCCAGGGTTAGCAGAGGGTCAGCTGATATGTTCATGTACACCACACTCGCACACTTAAAGGTCATTCCCAAAATGACCCGTGTAAGCACATGTCTAGTTCAAAACAGTACCCCAGATGTGCTACATGTGTGTAAAAGTCTGTCCATATGTTTGTTCACAGACACACAAGCAGAGATTAAAACACACACACACACACACACACATTGGCAGTTGTAACAAAAAACACAGCTGATGAAACTGAAGCATCCAAAAGATTTCCTTTGCTTCGCCTGAGTGCACCCTGCGGGTGATGTAGCCATCATGTGTCATTAGAATATTCAGGAATTTAAATGCATATTTGAATTTTGACAAGACAGTTTAAAGTGATCACACATCAGGACAAGGTCACTGACACAAAAGTGGAATAGGAAACATTCCAATTTCACACTTCATCTGTTAGGTAAAAAAAAATAATGTGTCCAAACCTCCACCACACACACACACACATACACACACGCGCACGCACGCACACACACACACACGCACGCATGCACACACACACACACTCGGAGAAAAGCATCATTCAGAACTACACTGACTTCCAAATGATTGAAGTGGAATTGAATGAGACGACACAACAGCTGAGCCAAGACTTTGCTTTCAGAAATAGTTTTCTGGGAAACACATTTTATTGTAGGAATTCCTGATTCTCCAAACAAAACAATCATATTCAGTCATTCATTTCCTATTACCACTTGCTCCAATCAAAGGTGACAGGGTGGTGGACCCCCACCAGTCACAGTACGAGAGGCAGGGTAGACCCTGGACAGGACCTCAGACTATCGCAGGGCCACATACAGACAGACAAACACATTCACACACAGTCCATGGTAATGTAAAACTCGCTTCAGTGTTGACAGTGATGCTGATGTTCCAGCAGTGTCCAGTTCATGGCAGGCCCGAGCCTTGGTGGTTCCTGCACAGCAAAATTGCTGTGCAGGAATTTTTTGCTGTGTAAAATTTACTCTGCCGGGATAACATTTCATCCCAGTCTATATAGAGTAAAATACACTCTATTATAGAGAGAAATCAGCTCTACCGTCTTGTCAAATCAAGTGTTTCTACGCCAATAAGAGTTGATTTTACTCTCTGACAGAGTTGATTTAGCACTGTGATAGAGTATATTTAACTCTATTTGGACTGGGACTAAATGTTGTCCCGGCAGAGTATATTTTACTCTATAAAATTTACTGTGTGGGTTGTTCCTGAACATCCTAATGAATTTCCTTTCATCTGAGGGTGACAGTTTGGGTCTTCTTCCAGACTTGGGCAAAGTGGTGACACATCTGACTAACTTGTACTTGGGTACAGTTGTTTGGAATCTGCAGTTGTCTAGAAATGGCTCTGAGTCCTTCCCAGTTTGTGTGCTTTGAGCTTCTGATATAGATGGAAAAGTGCTATATAAATGCATTCCTTTTACCATGAGTGAATGTATGTATACGTGTATTTGAGGCTGTATGTATAATTTTTACCTTGCGTGGATGAGAGAAGATTCAAAGGAAATTCAAACTTGTGCACCCAATTCTTGTTTTTTTTAGTCATTAACCCGTTTATGCCCAGATTATTTTTTTATAAGTGGAAAAAATTGCATTTGTACTTTTGAAAATAGAAAATAACAGTGATACACTTTGTCAAATATTGTTCCCAGTTAATGAGGGCTCTGAAAGATGATAAAAGAACAGTTCAAAAAAAGTTGAGGTTACTTCAAAGACATTATTAAAAGCCCAAAATTACCATGACATGTTCATGATGAGTGTATGTAAATGTCCGACCGCAACTGTATGTCTCCTAGACGAACCTAATGGTTTTATGGTTAGAAGCACATATCCTATGCCACCAACACATACACAAAGCACTTAGACACACTTAGGAGAAGCCCCCCCACCCTGCTGCTGCTGTTGCTTGGACCTCAGATTTCATCAATATTGTAAACTGGTACTTAGCTGACAAAAGACAGCAAAGACCCGATCAGTGGACACGACAGCAGGAAGAAAGTGGCAAAGACCTGGTGTGTGTGTGCATAGAATTAAAACACATCAAATTGAATTTGGCTTGTGTTGTCTCATTTCCATGTGAGCACAGAAAGCAAGTTATCATGACAGACATCAAGTCAGCAACAAGCTATTCTTTATTTCTTGCAGTAAATACAGACACAATAAAGACTGCACAAAAAATTATGAGCACTCAAGAACTGCAGTATGTCCAGTTAATCTTCTGTTCTCTAAACCTATTTTCAGAAAATGACTATACGACGTCTGTTAGAAAACTATCCGACCTTTTTATTTTTTGCAAAAACCATATGGATTTGAATCACGTGTGATTGCATCAGCCAAGCTTGAACCTTCGTGCGCATGCACGAGTTTTTTCACGCCTGTCGGTTGCGTCATTCGCCTGTGAGCAGGCTTTGTGTGAGCAGTGGTCCACCCCTCTCATTTTTTTATTGCGAATAAATGTCTGAACGATTTGGAGTTTTGCTGCATCAAATTTTTCCAGAAACTGTGAGAGACCTCCAGCTGGACACCATTTGGAAAATTCAGATGGCTTTCAGGGACAATTTTATGGGGATTACACAGATTAAGGAGTGCTCCAGCCACTCCTCTTTCCACTCCTCTTTCCATGACAAAAACTCCTGTAACAGTGAAATGTGCCGTTCATTTCCACACTGGATGCTGTGTTGATCCGGGACGTCGTCTAACTACCACAGAAATTGCAGAAGACGTGGACATCAGCACTTTTTCGGCACATTGTGGAGAAATTTGCGCGTCAGGACGGAGCTGCATGGCGCAAAGCAACGCCGTGATGAAGCCTCACAGGACATGTTCTGGCATGTCCAGCTCATCCACAATTTCTCGGATAGTCAAACGACTGAAAAGCCATCTGAAAGCTGTCCTGTGAGACCAACATGGAGGTGCTTTTGTCCCGCGCCATGAGCGGCTCCGTGGCGCAATGACAAAAACTCCTGTAACAGTGGAATGTGCCGAAAAAGTGCTGATGTCCACGTCTTCTGCCATTTCTGTGGAAGTCAGACGACATCCCGGATAAACAAAGCCTTCACTTTGGAAATGATCTGGTTGTTTCAGCGGGGTTTCAGCCTGTCGATCGGCACTCGGAGTGCGCCGCACTCTCAGCCGCTGTGGGCGGTCTTTAAACCGGCTGGAGCACTCCTTAATCTGTGTAATCCCTATAAAATCGTCCCTGAAAGCCATCTGAATTTTCCGAATGGTGTCCACCTGGAGGTCTCTCACAGTTTCTGGAAAATTTTGATGCAGCAAAGCTCCAAATCGTTCAGACATTTTATTCGCAATAAAAATCCGACGAGAGGGGTGGACCACTGCTCACACAAAGCCTGCTCACAGGCGAATGACGCAACCGACAGGCGTGAAAAAACTCACGCATGCGCACGAAGGTTCAAGCTTGGCTGATGCAATCACACGTGATTCAAATCCATATGGTTTTTTGCAAAAAATAAAAAGGTCGGATAGTTTTCTAACAGATCTCATATTTCATTTCTTTGGAGCAGTTTATTTTGAAAATCTTACAACTTAAACATCTTACCTCCTGTGTTTCCATCTCCTTAAAGAACTAAATGCATGAATTAGATTAATTAAAATTGTTGTCCATGTGTAATTTGTATTTCTTAATATTTGTTACTTGTTTAACCGACAAGCGACCAAGTGTGGTCATTTATGACCTTGGGCAAATATTTTTGTGCCCGTTTTTCTAATTTTAAATCAAAAAAAATTTCCTACCATGAATTTGTCAATCTATTTGTCCTGCATTTGTTCATAAAATTTTGTAAGGATAGGATGATCTGTGTGTGAAATGTGTACGGGGTCACTAATGACCCCGGGAAGATTTTCGACATTATAGCTTCAGATGTTATTGTAATTTGCCAACTCTAATCGTTTTGCAGGGAAGCACAGCCAACAGACCTGGAATAGCAACATTTACAGCTCCACAAGCATTGAGACTGATTCTTGATGCTCAGAGTGAGGATGAAAAGGATGATGGAGAAATATATTAGAGAGTGAAATAAACATGAAGAACCCTAAAACAATAATTTATATAGAAATATTCCAATATAAAGTCAATGGGGTCATAAATAACCCCAATTGGTTATATTAGTTGCTAAAATAGCTTGGTTCACTTGAGGGTTAATTTTAAATAAAAGCTTGCTTGAATGGAAACTACTTATTTTTGCACATTTTGATCATCATCTGATCTTGGCACACCAAACTTTTTTTGCAACCTCCATGTTTGTGCTATAAAATGCTAAAATTTCAGCAATTATAGTGTTATTTTCAGGGCTTTGCAGCAAAAAAAAATAAATAAATCCCAAAGCGAAATTCATAAAAGTGAATAAGTTAGTGGTTAGTAGTAGTTGCAGCTACCTTTTAGTTTGGCTGTGCCCACCAGTGGTATTGATAGATTGCTTACTTTTATTACATTAATAGTGCCATGGTTACTGAGGCAATTAATCAATTAATCAATCAATCAATCAAACAACTTTATTAATCCCACAAGGGGCAATTAAATTTGAGCAGCCCGTAAAACCACAATGACATATAACAGCATATAAGAACAAGAAAACTAATAAAAATACATAAAAACAGACTTATGAAGGAGTTAAAATGAGTAGCCAGAATAAATTTATAAATAAAAACACGCCAGCCCTACAGAGCATTTAAAAGTCAAATCACTGAAGAGATAAACGATTTAAAAAAGCGGTTGGTTCTACAAACTGGTAAAGCATAACAGCATCCTGAAGGAAGCAGAGAAAACTCACCTGAAAGAACATGACAAGATGCTTTCAGCCTTCTGGAGGATCTCTTGATTAGATCCTCCAGATCTAATCAAGCCGAATACGGCAGGCATCGTTTTGAGTACCCACACCCAAGCCACCAATTAGAAGAACCACTACTCAGTCCACAAAAATATTTCTTAATCAAACACCTGAATCAAGTTACATACCCTGTTAGTCTTAGTTAGTTTGGCAACTACAAGAAAGAGGGTGTGTTCAGGCTTCATTTGTCACACTGGTCGCCACCCATTTACCCATTTATAGGGTGGCTGGGAGTTAGGCGGAGTCAGGCACTGCCAAGGTAGTGAGAGCTAAAGTCACCCAATTTGACATTCAGAGTCTCAGAGTCTTTTCAGAAAACCTATGGATGACATCATGGAGCGGTTGTGCAATATATATACAGCCTATGGGTTAAACTCATCCAGCTCATCACAGCACCCTACTCAGGAAATTCTGGACCCTCCCCTGACAAGGACACAGATGTTATACAGAAGTGTTTGAAGTCCAGAAGCATGAGGAGCTGACTGGGATTTGAATGGTGAACTCCCTGCTGAGTGTCCGTCCCCATTCCCCTGAACATGATTCTAAACGTGGAGCTGCTACAACGGTTGCACCCACTGCACACTGTGGATGCACCGTGCACTCTGAGTGCACGGGCCACTGTGTGAATATGAAGCACTCAGCGCTGAAACAGTCCTCACAATCAGTGCTGAGTGACCGACTGTCAAAGACGTGATTGGATGTGTTTACGGCTCCATCGCCCTGTCACTCAGTCAGTGTCGAGTGCATCGTCTCAGTTAACAAAATCAATATGCGTGTGTGTGAGTGTATGTGTTGTGAGGAGTGTGTGAGAGGGAGGAGTGGGTGTGCCGGTGTGAGAGTTGTTCCCACGGTGGGACTTCCCTTTTCCTTCACATCAATTATTGAGGCGTCAGGACACACAGAGAGCACCTGGAGGGTCACAGGTCAGGAGACGAGATCTCCAACGGGGTTTTAAGGGCCTCAGTGTCCCTCACACACCCTCACGTCTGCACATCCTCCCAAAAAGACACTGAACTTATTCAGTGCTTTAACTCACTGAGGGTCAACTGATACAGAAAGGTCACGTTGTCCCCCAGCATTCAATACATCCAAAATTAGCCGATTCCAACCAGACACTCAGGTGTCCAGTCAGTGACCATTTACAACAAGTAGTGACGTGGTCATCTCTAGATTCAGTTAAGTTTTTATTTTTAGTAAAGAATCGGTTTTCACAGATTAATTAATATTTCTGTTCAGTTCAGTGACCTTGAGCTTATCTTCAGTTAGCTTTGATCAGTTTGCTTTAGATTAATTGGGTTTAATGTTCAATTATTAACCAGATCTATACAATAATTTGAAGCCTGTTCATACAACTATGTTTTTACGCAACAAACAGCCTCCAGTATTTGTATAAAAACAGCTGATCAGGGAACATGAGTGGATGAAGCCACTCAGGCCCCGAGATTCCCCAATTCTCTGCAAGGTTGCCATCTTTTTTCTCCAAACAAGAAAAGTACCTTATTTGTCGTAGAAGTCGCACTGGCGTATAAAGCCGCCTTGACACTTGATCCTCGTATTCAAGTTTACTCATTGGCACGCAAGAAAATGATATTATGGCTCTTTGTTCACATTTCGTGAACCTGGTTTAAAACTATGCTTTTGAAGCTGCTTTTGTGCATGATTAGTGATTGAGCAACTTTTGTGTAATCCATTAATACGGAACATGCAGGTTGCAAAGAAAGCTCAGATTCAACAGCTCAGATTCAAATTCAGCACCCCAAAAATCAGTTCTCCAAGTCCATGCAAGATTTTTTTAGTTTATTTATTTTTTTGGCCAGTGTAATCAAAGTGGCCAAATCATTAACAAATCCACGATCCCATGGGATTGCCTTGGGTCCTGGATTGCAACCACCCAAGCACAAAACTGGTTCATCCCCACATCTCTGAAGTAACCACCTCCCTACCTAGCTGACCTAATTAAACCTTACATACCAGCCCAGGCTTTGCGTTCTCAGGGTGCAGGACTACTTTGTGTTCCCAGGGTGAATAAAAACTCTGCGGGTCACAGAGCTTTCTCTTATTGTGCCCCTGTTCTGTGGAATGATCTCCCTGCATCAGTAAAACAGTCAGATTCTGTAGAGACTTTCAAGTCCAGACTTAAGACGCACTTATTTTCCCTTTTGTATGGCTAGCATACTGGCATAGTATAGTTCTATGTTTTTTGCTCTTTTAAATTAATTTTATTAGGAAACGGAGCAGGCCGCAGCCTCAACATTATCTAAATTCTGGGTCTTTTAGTGAAGCTTAGGGCTAGTGGCCGGCGATCACCTTAGTATTTCTTTTGTTTTGTTTTGTTTTGTTGCTTAATGCTGACAAATTACACTGTATTTGTTGTCTTTCTGATGGCTGATTCTGTTTTCTCTCTCTGTTTGAGGTGCGGCTCCATCCAGAGATGGGTGTGGTGTCTGTTTCTGTAACCCTCCCGTCCTAGCATGGCCCAAGCAGAGGGTCACCCCTTTGAGTCTGATCTGCTTGAGGTTTCTTCCTCAAATGATCAGAGGGAGTTTTTTTTTTACCACTGTCACCTGTGTGCTGGCTCTAGGGGTTGGTAAGGTTAGAACTTACTTATATTAAGTGCCTTGAGGCAACTTTGTTGTGATTTGGCGCTATATAAATGAAAATAAATTGAAATTTAATTGAAATTTAATTGAAAATTCAGGTAAAATATGAGTGTTCTCTTGGCTTTTTTCAGACACTAGGGTCCTCAACCCTCAGGCACCTGCATGCTGGACCATACATAGAGAAATATGCCACAGATTTGACGCTCCATCACAGTGCAATACTCCTCATCCCAGTCTCATTCAGTAAGCAATGTTTGACACACACAGTGAACTGAGTACCACAAACACCCACTCGTCACATTAGGTCACTGATGAGCATCCACATTGCACAACCATATTGTTTAAGACACAAAGTACCAGAACCCTAAAGACTTGAACCTTTGTTCTCCTGCAATGATAACACCTTTGTCCAGCAACACCATGTGCAGAAATTGTGCCAAATCAAAGTCCAGATCCACTGTTAGAACCCCCAAAAAACAGGAACAGCCAAAAGATTCACACAGTTGTTATTACTGGATTGCAGTTTTAAAGTCTGATTTGGCTGTCCACATGTGTCCAGATACAGTGCATCCAGAAAGTATTCACAGCGCTTCACATTTTCCACATTATTTTATGTTGCAGCCTTATTGCGAAATAGATTAAATTAATTTTGTGTTTCAAAATTCTGCACACAATACTGTGTAATGACTATGTGAAAAAAGTTCTTTTTTGAGATTTTTGCAAATGTTTCTGTGTAGGCTCTCAGTTGTCCAGGTGGTTTCCATAGTAGAGAAGCTTGAATCTGGATTGGGTTGCTTGACGTGAGGACGTTTCGCTTTAAATCACAGAAGCTTCCTCAGCTAAAATTCTTGCTCTGGTAGTCTGACTTCTGTCTTGACTCTTGTAGAGAAGAATAAACCAGAAGCCAACAAAAGCTGGAGTTTTTTAACCTAACCAGACCCCACCTACCGAGAGGCTGACTGCTATAGGCTAGTGACTAAACAATAGCTCTAATTAGCACCTATTGTGCTCTAGTTAGCACTCTCCTAATGACAGGACGGAAGCCTCCCCTGATGGCTCCCTTGACGACTCTCTCCTGATGACGTGAATGACTCACCACGAACAAAAGACTGAAACTGCTTTGACCTGAGTACCACATTGTAAACAGGGGACAAAGCGTGTCTGAGACCCGCTCCGCGGTTAAGGCTGGGTTTCAACTGTTTTACAAAGAATGCTTCCTTGACACCTATCTTAAACCATTTCTTCTCTCTGGCTAAGATTTTATCTTCCTTGTCCTCAAACGTGTGGTTTGTGTCTTTCAGGTGGAGATGAACTGCAGACTGAGGTCCACTGGCGACCTCTCTGCGGTGCTGGTATAGCCTCTTGTGTAAAAGTTGCTTTGTCTCACCTATCACCTTCGTGATATCTGATATGATACACTATATTGCTCTGTTTGTAACTAGGGATCCTGTCCTTAGGGTGAACTAATTTCTGTCTCAAGGTGTTGACTGGTTTAAAGTAAACTGGGATTTTGTGCTGCCTGAAGATCTTCTGTAGTTTTTCCCCTACTCCTGCTAAATAAGGGAGAGACACTCCTCTTCTTCTTGTCTCCGTCTCCTGTCTATCTGGTCTCTTTGTTTTCTGGGACTTCTGCACTTTGTCCAGGGACAAACGTGGGTACCCACATACTGTGAGGGCTTTCCGTACAAGTTGTTGCTCTTTAGCCCTTCCCTCTGCAGTTGTGGGCACCTGTAGGGCTCTGTGTTGAAGAGTCCTGATCACCCCAAGCTTATGTTCAAGGGGGTGGTTTGAGCCAAAGGGCAGATATTGGTCTGTGTGAGTGGGTTTTCTGTAAACCTCTGTCTGGAACTGCCTGTTCTCTCCAATCGTAACATCACAGTCCAAGAAGGCTAAATGGTTGTTTCTGGCATCCTCACATGTGAACTTGATATTGGAGTCCACCAAATTGATGTGTTCTGTAAAGTCCTCGACCTCCTGTTGCTTGATTTTAACCCATGTGTCATCGACACATCTGAACCAGTGACTGGGAGAGATGCCCGTGAACGACGTCAAGGCTGTCTTCTCCACTCATTCCATGTACAGATTGGCCACAATGGGGGACACCGGAGACCCCATCGCATAACCATGGATCTGCCTGTAGTAATTCCCCCTAAACAGGAAATACGTGGTGTTAAGACAGATCTCCAAGAGTTGGCAGATGTGGTCTGGTGTGAGTTTGGTCCTTTCAGGTAGAGACACATCCTCCAGCAGTCTCTGCCTCACAGCTGAGATGGCCTCAGCGGTGGGGATGCAGGTGAACAACGAAGTCACATCAAATGACACCATAGTTTCATCTGCCTCCAGCTGCAGGTCCTTGATTTTGTTCACAAAATCTTGTGTGTTCTCCACATGGTGGTCTGAGTTACCCACTAGAGGAGCCAAAATCCACTTGAGGTGCTTGGCCAAATTGTATGTGATGGAATCTGTGCTACATACAATAGGCCTGAGTGGCACGTCCTGTTTGTGGATTTTGGGCAGTCCATAGATGCATGGAGTGGCGTCCCACGGGTACAGTCTGTAGTATGTCTGCCTGTCGATGAGTCCCTCTTTCTCCAGGTTTTGGAGGTAGCTAATGATTTTCTTCTTATAGCCGCTCGTGGGGTCTCTCTTCAGACGTTCGTATGTACTGGAGTCATTGAACAAGTTGTTGACCTTGGCCTCGTAGTCCGATGTGTTCAGGCCCACCGTGCATCTGCCTTTATCTGCTGGCAGGATAAGGATGCTTTGGTCCTTCTTCAGTACTGCCAAAGCTTTCTGTTCTTCTCCTGTGATGTTGGACGGAGGAGGCTTAGCACTGTTAAGCGCTGCTGTGACTCTTAATCGGAGGTCCCCAGCTTCTGACTCTGACAAACTATTATGTTTAATGGCTGACTCTACTGCAGTGATGTAATCTACTGTCGGTATATGTTTAGGGGTCACTGAGAAATTTAGTCCTTTAGCGAGCACATCTTTTTCTGTCTGTGTAAGAACCCTGTCGGACAGATTCTTTACCCAATTTTCCCTGTTGTCACTAATTTGTCTGGGTGTATCTTTAAAACTACTCCCACTGAAAGTACACCTTTTCTGCACTAAAAGGTTGTGAAACTTCCTGATTTGCCGCTCCTTACTTTTAAATGCTCAGCCATTTGAATTTTAACTATGAACTTTGTGATCTTATTATGGGCCTCTTCCCCCACTAAGGTTTCTAACCTTTTGTAAAGACTATCAAGATTATTTTGGAGGTCTAATATTTTAAAATGAAGCCTTCTAATTCTAAGACCCCAAATCCTCCTAAGGTAACTGTGCTGGCTCTTTTCTGCTGTGTGGCCTGCTTCTAGTGCCTTTTGCTTCATGCATTTGGGAATAACATTGTTTTGTTTGCATCTTAGGTTAAATCTTAAGTGGTTTCTGAAGTTAGCTATCTTTTTAGCAGTCCTTTCCAGCTTACGTACCAGTGCCAGGGCCTCATGCCCACAGTTGGTCGCAATGTTTCTGTGTAGGCTCTCAGTTGTCCAGGTGGTTTCCATAGTAGAGAAGCTTGAATCTTCGACTGGACTGGGTTGCTTGACGTGAGGACGTTTCGCTTCAAATCACAGAAGCTTCCTCAGCTAAAATTCTTGCTCTGGTAGTCTGACTTCTGCCTTGACTCTTGTAGAGAAGAATAAACCAGAAGCCAACAAAAGCTGGAGTTTTTTAACCTAACCAGACCCCACCTACTGAGAGACTGACGGCTATAGGCTAGTGACTAAACAATAGCTCATAATGGTCACTGATGAACTTCAAACGGGCCTGGACATGTGCTAGCTTGAGCAGGGGGACCTTGCTGCCCTGCAGGATTTTAAACCATGACAGCATCATGTGTTACTAATGTAATCTTTGTGACTGTGGTCCCAAAGTCATTGACCAGATCCTCCTGTGTAGTTCTGAGCTTTCTCAGAATCACCCTTACCCCATAAAGTGAGATCTTGCATGGAATCCCAGACCAAGGGTGATTGACAGTCATATTGTGTTTCTTCCACTTTCTAATAAATAATCATAACAGTTGTTGTCTTCTACCAAGCTGCTTGCCTGTTGTCCTGTAGTCCATCCCAGCCTTGTGCAGGGCTACAGTTTTGTCCCTGGTGTCCTTAGACGGCTCTTTGATCTTGGCTATGGTGGACATGTTGGAGTGTGATTGAGGTGTCTTTTAAACAGGTAACAAGTTCAAACAGGTGCAATTAATTCAGGTAAAGAGTGCAGAATAAGAGGGCTTCTTAAAGAAAAATGAACAGGTCTCTGAGAGCCAGAATTCTTGCTGGTTGGTAGGGGCTCAAATACTTATTTGCAGCAGTAACATACAAATAAATTATTTAAAAAAATCATACATTGTAATTTCTGGATTTTTTTTTTTTTTTTTAGATTATGTCTCTCACAGTGGACATGCACCTAAGATGAAAATTTCAGTCCCCTCCATGATTTCTAAGTGGGAGAACTTGCAAAATCGCAGGGTGTTCAAATACTTATTTTCCTCACTGTATATTGGCAGTGTTAATTTAACACTGTCAGTGTTAGTTTTACACTGGTGATTTTACTGTGTGTTAGACTTGTACCAAACATTGATCCAGATCTGTACCCTGTTATGTTACAGCGCACCACAGCAGTGCGGGAAACAGGAAACAAAATTTTCTATCCTGTGAATTGCCAGATTTAAATATCAATTATGCCTGGTGTCCACATGTTCCCGTTAGTTTCCAGTTAGGTTCCAAATATAAGTCAGGAAGTAAATAGCATCTGAAGATGCAAAAGGGGTGGAGCAGAAGTGACCTTGCCACTGGTGACACCAATTCACAGGATAGAAAATTTTGCTGCCTGTTATGTTAAAGCTCACCGCGGCAGTGCGGAAACAGGTAACTAAATTTTCTGTCCTGTGAATTGGTGTCACTAGTGGCAAGGTTCCTTCAGCTCTGCCCCTTTTTGCATCTTCAGATGCCGTTTACTTCCTGATTTATATCTGAACTTAACTGGAAATGAACGGGAACATGTGGACACCAGGCATAATTGATATTTAAATCAGGCAACATGAGACTTAACAGTTCTCTCACTTTAGCTCCACCTGAGAGCTGTCAGTCATGAAACTTTCTGTGCGTTTTGGTACAAAATGCATTTGGATCTAAAGTGAAACTGCAGTTTTGTGTTTTTTCTAGCGTCAGCGGTGTTAGACGTTCAAAGCCCAACATGTATCACAGGTGCTGCACGTCTCTACAATGAACCCCTCACTTGCTCACCAGTTTGACGGGTTTTGAAGACTTTCAATAAGATCGTGGAGATCTACTTTCCGAGGCTCCTCGCACCCCTTTTCTTTGCCCTCGCTCCCTCTCACCTGCCTCACCTCCTCCCCTGTAACATTTTGACACGCTTTGAGGGAGCTGTTCCACTCCGAGCACTCCGCTCCCTCTTCATCCCATCTCCCACAGCGTCCTCGTCCTCCTCTTGGTTTTTTTGGAGGTTCTTCAAGCCTGAGACCACTGATATACCCTCGCCCGCACTTTACCCTCACCCCCTCCATCACTGCTGGCTACAATAAAGGAAGAGATGGCTGATGCATGTAGCGCTAACGCGTGCGGCCCAGCAGTGCCTGCCTGTGTCTGGGCCGGGGCCCGGCTCATGAAATATTGACGGGCGAGTGTCCCTTCCAGGAGCTGGCTCGCTTGGGGTTGGGAGGAGGAGGAGGAGGAGCAGGAGACCCACATTAATATTTCAGACTGCAATCTCCTGCTTGACAAACTCTGCCACGTGATTGGGTAAAAAGATGTTTGCTCGCATTGCCTACCGAGCACCACCCCCCCCCCCCCACCCCTCCACTTTCCACTCTCTCTTTCTATTTCCTTCTTTCTTCTTTACTCTCTTGCCCATTGTTGGCAACCTTTCTCTTCCTTCGCTGAAGCTCTGCTCTCCCACTGCACCGCCTCACCCTTCTCTCTAACCAAATTTGATTGGTGGTTTTGGGTGTGTGGATGAGGGGGGGGATAGGGATAATTAATTACGGCCAGTGATTTCTGCCGGCACCGTCCGCTGTGGGTCCCCATGCTCGGCCTCCAGGGGGTCCCACTGGTGGGTCCCACCGAATGAAAGTGGCATCCATTTTTTATGAAGAGCAGGTTATCCTATTTAGTCAGATTAAAACAGGCAAGGAGGAGGAGACAGAGGAGGGGGGGGGGGGGGATCCAGTGTTAGCAAGCCAAAAAAATACCTTCATCTCTTTCCTTCTGAGCACACTTCTCTCCATCCCAAAACCACTCTCCGTCCACTTCACTTAAAAACAGACTTCCAGTCCCACTCTTGGCTCCATCCACCACCCCTCCCCACACCCATTAACCTGGTGATGGGTGCACAGCGCTCTAGTGTAGGTGTAGAAAAATCTCAGGCTAGTCTTCTTTTGCACTCTATCTATTGCTTGCTGATTTTCACAGATCTGGCAACTTGCTTCTGACGGATTGTTTGTTGCTGTGACGCCACTCTGAACTTCATATGGTTGTATACGCTTCTTTTATTTCTGTTTAGCACTCTTCTGATTATTAATTGTATCTACTCTGAGTGTTATTTAATAACAGTCCTGTTGTGAATCGCTAGCAGTTAGCATTCGCTAGCTAGGTCGACCCCTCCCTTCTCAGTTGTTACTTTTTATAGCTGTTCTTTTTTACCCGTTTAATACTTCTGTTCGTTTTTGAGTTGAACTGCTGTGAATTTTAAGTAATTATTTTACTCCTGTGTAAAATCTTAGGAGCGGCTAGCATTTTCGCTAGCAGTTAGCTTGCGTTAGCTATTTCGGACCCCCGTCATAATTTTTTCATTTCATTTTTTTACACTCCTGTTAGTTAATTAACTGTTTAGTGTATTGTATATCTGCTGCATTTTTACCTGTTTAATACCTCTGTTAGTTTTTCAGTGTAACTGCTGTGAATTTTAATAAATTTGCATCTGTGTGAGCCTTAGGAGTGGTTAGCTTATCCATTATTGTTAGCTCGTGTTTGCTTGGCTACATTCTTGAATTTCTTAGTGCACAAAGTACACTACTAATTCTACTTTACACCCTCCGTAAATCCTGCGTGATGTTGGAAGATAGGGTGGCTCTCTTAGAGAGCCGTGTCCGTAAGTTAGAGCAGCTTCTTAGCACAGTGGAGTTAGATGTTACGGGCACTCCAGATGAGGTTAGTGTTGGGCCAGCTAGCAAGCCCATTAGCATCAGCTTAGAAACGCCGGTTGTGGAGGATGGCCTTCAGATTGTGGCTAGGTGGAGGAAGCCCCGTAGGGCTTGGTGCCCGGTGGTGGCACCCCGATCACACTCGCTAAATGTTAATTTAGCCCCAGCTCTGGCCCCAGGAATACGTTAAATGTATTCCTGGGGCCAGAGCTCCCGACATTGCATCCCATCTTAGAGTGCTGACGCTGCAGAAGGGAAGACAGAGGAAGGAACATGACATGAGATATAGTCACATAGTTATTCACGTTGGCACCAATGATATCAGGATGAAGAACTCAGAGGTCACAAAAATGGACATAGAGAGGACTTGTGACCTTGCCAGAAAGATGTGTCGGCATCGATTAATAGTTTCTGGTCCCCTCCCCTCCCGGGGTACTGATGAGGTGTTTAGCAGACTGACATCGTTAAATAGGTGGCTGGTGCAGTTTGTAGACAGCAAGGCTTTAGCTTTATTGATAACTGGCCTTCGTTCTGGGGCCGCCATGGATTGCTGATGCTGGACGGCATCCACCCTACTGGGGAAGGCGCCGCCATCTTGTCTGCGAACATAGATAGAGCTCTACAGGAAAGGTAACATTAGGAATCTACAGCAGGCCACGGAGCAGGTGATTAGAGACCCTGCAAGGCTTATGACAAATGTGGTTGTGGAATCCATTAGCTTAGCGGGGAATTTAGTGCAGAAAATCCACTATGGTGATAGTGCAGTTTATTTGCCAGGGAGGGAATTTCAACAAGTTGAGACTATGGCCTGTTTCCGTAGTTGTGTCCATAAAAATCATAGAGGGATATGCTTTCCAAACTTAATACCCATTACTATATTGGATGATGTTAAAATTGAGGAAGGAATAGCAAAGATTTCGTGTCTGCTACCTACAACGCGCGTGGAATGTCTTAAACCTAAACCTACTTCTAGGCATCTTATATATGCTACTCTGGAACCACCCTTAAACCCAAACAGTTCAACTGTCAACCCCACTGAGGTCCTTAGACTGGGTCTCATTAACATAAGATCACTGTCCTCAAAATCATTGTTGATCAATGATCTAATTATTGATCATCACTTAGATATGATTGGGCTATGTGAAACCTGGCTTAAACCTACAGCTGTCCTCCCCTTAAATGAGGCCTGCCCACCAGCATATACATTTAGTCACGTCCCTCGTGATGCGAAGCAAGGCAGGGGTGTTGCTCTTATTTATAAAACTAGGTTTAGCTTATTAACTGTTGGGGGTTACAAATATCACTCGTTTGAGCATCTGATTCTCCGCTCTGCTCAGGATATTACACATTGCCAAGGTCAGAAGAATAAAAATCAGTAGTATTACTTTGTCACTGTATATAGGCCTCCTGGCCCATATTCTGAATTCTTAGATGAATTTGGTACGTTCATCTCTAACTTGTCAACTAGTGTAGATAACATTCTGATCATTGGTGACTTTAACATTCATATAAATAAGCCTTCTGGTCCCCTCTGCAAATCATTTATGGAAATTGTGGATGCATTAGGATTTCGGCAATGCATTCAGGATTCGACGCACATTAGTGGAAATACCCTGGATCTGATTCTCGCACGTGGTATTGCTGTCACAAATATTGAAATCATGCCTCTTACATCAGTGGTGTCTGATCACTCACTTATTAAGTTTACAGTTTCGCTGCTGTGTTTAGTGGAACAACAACCTTATATATCATTACGGCGATGCATCAACTCCTCAACTAAGACTGAACTCAAAGCTAGACTGCCTGATGTCTTAGCTTCACATTTGAACAAATACCCAGTCAGTAGACAGACTTGTGGATAGTTTAAACTCAGTGCTCAAAACTATACTCGACATGATTGCACCACCTGTGTTGAAACCGCGATCCCCCAAATCACAGTCACCTTGGTTCAATGATTATCTGCGTGACCTCAAGCATAAAGCAAGAGGTCTAGAACAGAAATGGCGTTGTTCAAAATTAGAAGTATTTCACCTTGCGTGGCGTGATGCCATCTTAGACTATAAGCATGCATTATTGGCTACAAAGCGGACTTACTACTCTGATTTGATCAACAAAAACAAGCATAACTCAAAGTTCTTGTTCGACATGGTGGCAACACTTTTGCATGGACAACCACCTGTATTTCGCTCTCCTTTTACAGCACAAGATTTCCTGGATTACTTTGGGAAGAAAATAGAACACATCAGGTTAACCATATCCCGGCATGCCTTAATCCAGCCACAACACCCTGCTATTGATGTGGGCGCCACTACTGGGGTATTACCTAGATTTACAGAATTTGACAGTATCTCACTAGGCATGCTGACAAAACTCGTAATGTCAACAAAAAGCACAACCTGTTTATTTGATCCTATATCAACAAAACTGTTTAAGGACCTGTGGCCCACTCTTGGGCCGACTGTGCTGGAAATTATTAATCTTTCTTTAACTTCTGGATCTGTTCCTAAATGTTTAAAATCTGCAGTGATTAAACCATTACTTAACCATTACTTAACCTACTCTTAACCTACTCTAAACCTAATCTTTACCCTTGTGTATTGACAAACTATCGGCCGATATCAAATCTATCATTTTTCTCTAAAATTCTGGAAAAAGTGGTGTCACGGCAGCTCGTAGACTATCTTACTGAGAATAATCTCTTTGAGCCACTGCAGTCTGCTTTTAGAAAATATCATTCTACAGAGACGGCTCTCACTAAAGTTGTGAATGATCTTCTGCTTACAATGGATTCGGACACCACTATGGTTCTGTTGCTGTTAGATCTCAGTGCTGCATTTGATACAGTGGATCATCATATTCTACTTGATAGGCTGGAAAATCACTTTGGGATTACTGGGAGTGCCCTTGCATGGCTGACGTCATACTTGACCAGTCGTTCTCACTGTGTTTTGTACATTAACACTACCTCTAACCTTAGTGACATGAAATTTGGGGTTCCACAGGGGACTGTCTTAGGACCCCTGCTTTTCTCCCTTTATATAGCACCCCTTGGGCACATATTGCGGTGTTTTGGGATTACCTTTCACTGCTATGCAAATGATACTCAGTTATACATGCCGATAACTGCTGGTAATCTCGTTCACATAAAATCCTTAGAAGATTGCCTTGCAGCAGTGAGAAGTTGGATGTCTAGAAACGTCCTACTTTTAAACTCTGATAAGACTGAAATGATGGTTCTTCGTCCAGTGAGACATCGGCATCAATTTGACCAGTTAACGCTCAGCCTCGGCTCGTGTGTCATAAATCACACTAACAAAGTGAGGAACCTTGGGGTAATTTTTGATTCTTCGTTGTCCTTTGGCTTCTACATTAGAAACATTACTAGGACTGCTTTCTTCCACCTGTGAAATATAGTGAAGATTCGTCCCATCCTGTCTATGGCTGATGCTGAGACCCTGATCCATGCATTTATCTCTTCTAGACTGGACTACTGCAATGTTCTATTTTCTGGTTTACCACAGTCTAGCATTAGGAGTCTCCCATTGGTTCAAAATGCTGCAGCCAGACTTTTGACACAAAGCAGAAAGTTCGACCAAATTACATCCATTTTAGCATCCCTTCACTGGCTTCCTGTCCCAGTGAGATCAGATTTTAAGGATCTGCTACTAACCTATAAAATTATTCATGGACTGGCACCTCCCTACCTAGCTGACCTAATTATACCTTATGTACTGGCCCGGGCTTTACGTTCTCAGGGTGCAGGACTACTTTGTGTCCCTAAGGTGAATAAGAAGTCTGCGGGTCACAGAGCTTTCTCTTATCATGCCCCTGTTCTGTGGAATGATCTCCCTGCGTCAATAAAACAGTCAGATTCTGTGGAGATTATCAAGTCCAGACTTAAGATGCACTTATTTTCCCTTTCGTATGGCTAGCATACTGGTACAGTTTTGTTTTACACTTTTTACTCTTTTTATTCTTTTAATTCATTTATTAGTAATTGGAGCAGGCCGCAGCCTCAACTTTACCTAAATTCTGGGTCTTTCAGTGAAGTTTAGGGCTAGTGGCCGGCGATCACCTTAGTATTTCTCTGGTTTTTTTGTTGTTTAATGCTGGCAAATTATACAGTATTTTTTTGTCTTTCTGATGCCTGATTCTGTTTTTCTCTCTAAGGTGCAGCTCCATCCAGAGATGGGAGTTGTATTCGTGTTGGCGATCCTCCTGTCCTGTGCGCAGTAGTATTTCTTGTATATTCGTCCGTGAATTGTTCTGTGAATTGTTCTGTAATTTATGTTTGTAGCATGGCCCAAGCAGAGGGTCACCCCCTTTGAGTCTGGTCTGCTTGAGGTTTCTTCCTCAGAGGGAGTTTTTCCTTACCACTGTTGCTCTGGGGGTTGGTAAGGTTAGACCTAAACCTGTGTGAAGCGCTTTGAGGCAACTCTGTTGTGATTTGGCGCTATATAAATGAAAATAATTTGAAATTGAAATTCATTTATTTTCCATCACATTGATTCATATTTCTATCTGCTTCGACACAGAGTTCACTGTGAGCTACATTCAAATTACAGGTGGGGGCATAGTTTTACCCAGTGGTGGGCACAGTTCAGCTAATCCGATAGCAGATAATTATCCAAGCTAATGTTTTTGCTATCGGATTAGCTTTTCAGATAAGTTTTAAAACCATCATCGGACCAATTATCTTCCAATAAATTAGTTCCGGTAACTTTCAGTCCGATAACATTTTCTTTGCTAGTAAAGTTTAACATTTGTAAACCCTAAAATCAAACATTTTAATCCATTTATGGTGTGTTTATAGCCACTGAGCAGACTGGCTGTCTTGTCCATCTGCTGTGGCCATGTCCAAATCAATACTAATAGTTATCGGTTATCTGTAATAAAGATAAATTTTTTCAGCAGTTTATCGGTTTAGCATCATAAAAGATAACGTTTCAGTTGTTTGATTAATGGTTATTGAAGCTAACTTTTTAGTTAGCTGTGCCCACCACTGGTTTTACCACATTACAAATCATGTGGAAATCAAGCAGAAACATTTGAGAATTATGAATTTAGTGTAAATTTAAAAGTGATGTTTGAGAGGATGTATTTTACCCTAAGATTTAGGGCCTCCATGTGTTTGGCGAATCAGAGACTCTAAATTGAGTATTGGTGTAATTTTGTACATTGTCAGTCTGTATCTGTTGGTCCTGTGGTAGACAAGCAGTCTGTCTACCATGTACCCCGTATCTCATCCAGTGACTGCTGGGATAGGTTCCAGTTACCCGTGAATCTTAACTTTCATATTTAAAAGCAGATTTAGAAAATGACTGGTTTGGTCACTTACTACAGTGAGGCAAATAAGTATTTTTATTGTAGGTACACTTCAACTGTGAGGGACAGAATCTAAAAAAAAAATCAGAAAATCACATTGTATGATGTTTAAATAATTAATTTGCATTTTATTGCTTGAAATAAGTATTTGATACAATAGAAAAACTGACCTCAGTATTTGGTACAGAAACCTTTGTTTGCCATTACAGAGGTCAGATGTTTCCTGTAGTTCTTGACCAAGTTTGCACGCTGCAGCAGGGATTTTGGTCCACTCCTCCATTCAGATCATCTCCAGATCTTTCAGGTTTTGAGTTTCAACTCCCTCCAAAGATTTTTGACTGAGTTCAGGTCTGGAGACTGGCCAGGCCACTCCAGGACCTTGAAATACTTTTTACAGAGCAACTCCTTAGTTGCCCTGGCTGTGTGTTTTGGGTCATTGTCATGCTGGAAGACCCAGCCACGACTTATCTTCAATGCTCTTACTGAGGGAAGGAGGTTGTTTGCCAAAATCTCACGATACATGACCCCATCCATTCTCCCTTCAATATGGTGCAGTCGTCCTGTCTCCTTTGCAGAAGAGCACCCCCAAAAATGATGTTTCCACCCCGATGCTTCATGGTTGGGATGGTGTTCTTGAGGTTGTTCTCATCCTCCAAACACAGCAAGTGAAGCTGATATCAAAAAGCTCGATTTTGGTATCATCTGATCCCCTGACCTTCTCCCATGCCACCTCTGGATCATCCAGTCACTGGTCACCTGCAGAATTTTAAACCATGATGGCGTCATGTGTTAGTAATGTAATCTTTGTGACTGTGGTCCCAGCTCTCTTCAGGTCATTGACCAGGTCATCCCATGTACAGCCCCAGTTCCAATGAAGTTGGGACATTGTGTAAAATGTAAAAAAAACCAACAAAAAAAAAAAAACAGAATACAATGATTTGCAAATCCTCTTCAACCCATATTCAATTAAATACACCACAAAGACAAGATATTTAATGTTCAAAGTGTTAAACTTTATTGTTTTTGTGCAAATAATTGCTCATTTTGAAATGGATGCCTGCAACACGTTTCAAAAAGCTGGGACAGTGGTAATGTTTCCCACTGTGTTACATCACCTTTCCTTCTAACAACACTCAATAAGGGTTTGGGAATTGCGGACACTAACTGTTGAAGCTTTCTCGGTGGAATTCTTTCCCATTCTTGGTTGATGTATGGCTTCAGTTGTTCAACATTCTGGGGTCTCTGTTGTCGTATTTTGCGCTTCATAATGCGGTACACATTTTCAATGGGTGACAGGTCTGGACTGCAGGCAGGCCAGTCTAGTACCCGCACTCTTTTTTTCTACGAAGCCACGCTGTTGTAACACGTTCAGAATGTGGCTTGGCCTTGTCTTGCTGAAATAAGCAGGGATGTCCTGCGTTGCTTGGATGGCATCATGTGTTGCTCCAAAACCTGGATGTACCTTTCAGTATTGATGGTGCCATCACAGATGTGTAAGTTGTCCATGCTATGGGTACTAACACACCCCCATACCATCACAGTCAAACAATCTGGATGGTCTTCATCCCCTTTTGTCCGGAGGACACGACGTCCATGATTTCCAAAAATAATCTGAAATGTGTACTCAGACCACAGCACAGTTTTCCACTTTGCATCTATTCATTTCAAATGAGCTCGGGCCCAGAGAAGGCAGCGGCGTTTCTAGATGTTGTTAACTTGCACTTGTAGATGTAGCGATGAACTGTGTTAACTGACAATGGTTTTCTGAGGTGTTCCTGAGCCCACGTGGTAAGAACCTTTACACAATGATGTCAGTTTTAATGCAGTGCTGCCTGAGGGATCGAAGGTCACCAGCATTCAATGTTGGTTTTTGGCCTTGCTGCTTACACGTAGAAGGTTGTCCAGATTCCCTGAATCTTCTGATTATATTATGGACTGTAGATGATGGAATCCCTAAATTCCTTGCAATTGAACATTGAGAAACATTGTTTTTAAGCTAATGGACTATATTTTCACACAGTTCTTCACAAAGTGGTGATCCTCACCCCATTTTTGCTTGTGAATGGCTGAGACTTTTGGGGATGCTCCTTTTATATCCAATCATGACACTCACTTGTTTCCAATTAGGTGTTCTTTGAGCATTCATCAACTTTCTCAGTCTTGTGTTGCCCCGTCCCAGCTTTTTTGAAACATGTTGCAGGCATCCATTTCAAAATGAGCAAATATTTAACAATAAAGTTTATCAGTTTGAACATTAAATATCTTATCTTTGTGGTGTATTCAATTCTGTATTCAATTGAAGAGGATTTGCAAATCATTATATTCTGTTTTTATTTACATTTTACACAACATCCCAACTTCATTGGAAATGGGGTTGTAGTTAAATGCAATCCAACTACAAGTAAAGGAGCAGTGAGAGTCCAGCACCTGGAGACAGACTCCAGATGGAGAGACACTGTTTTGGTCAAGGGCAGAGTAAGAAGCATGACCTAAATGCAACCCAGTCTCATGAGTTTTTTCAAGCTCCCATCACAAAATGATTAAAATGTTTGTGATTTTTTTTTATCTTACTATTACTAACCCTAACCATAACCTAACCCTACTCCTTTCACTAACCTTAATCATAAGCACTTTTAATTTTGTGCAGCAGTCACGGAATGTATTAGATTAAATTTGTGCTCCCCTTACGAAAATTTCTGGACTTTTTGTGACAATATCACAAACCAATAGATTAACGTATATTTCATGATGCTGAATCACGACATACCGTGAGATATGGTAGCCCGAATGTGTGTGCCTGGAAGAAACCCACACACAGGGAGAACATGCAAATTCTACATAGTAGAGGACGTAGCTGAGATGTGTGTGTGCACATCATTTAGTAGAGGATACCTCAGCTGTTCTAGACTAATACGAGGTCTGTTAGAAAAGTATCCGACCTTTGGCCGGGGAAAAAAAACTGGCTTACCTGGAGGGTTGGAAACCTAATCACCCTCGAAGTAGTCTCCTTGGGACTCCACATACTTCTCCCAGCGGTGTCGCCACTGTCGGAAGCATTCCAAAAAAGCCTCTTTTGGGATGGCGCGCAGCTCCGCCGTCGTTGCAGCCATGATGTCCTCCCTCGTCTCAAAACGTGTTCCTTTTAATGGTGTTTTAATTTTTGGGAACAGCCAGAAGTCGCAAGGGACCATGTCAGGAGAGTATGGAGCCTGTGGAACCACAGGAGTTTGTTTTGAGACAAAAAAGTCCAAATTAAGTTCGAGGAATGTGCTGGAGCATTGTCGTGGTGGAGGCGCCAATTTCCTGTGGCCCACAACTCCGGTCTCTTGCAACGTACAGCATTGCGGAGGCGACGGAGGACATCCCTGTAATACTCCTTCGTTATTGTTTGACCCTGTGGTGCGTACTCATGGTGTACCACACCGCAGGAGTAAAAAAAAACAGTCAGCATTACCTTCACGTTGCTGCGCACTTGGCGCGCCTTCTTCGGTCATGGCGACGTGGGATGCTTCCACTGTGACGACTGGAATTTGGTTTCTGGGTCGTACCCGTACACCCAGGACTCATCACCGGTGATAATAGTGTCCATAAAGCTGGGATCAGAGTGAATGGAGTGCAGCATGTCCTGTGAGACTTCCACACGGAGGTGTTTTTGCTCCGCCGTCAGCAACCTCGGCATGAACTTTGCAGCCACTCGCTTCATGCCCAAATCTTCTGTAACAATGGAATGTGCTGAAAAAGTACTAATGTCCACTTCCTCCACAATTTCTCAGATGGTCACTCGACGGTACCGCATCACCACAGCGTTCACTTTGGAAATGATCTCGTCATTTCGGCACGTCGATGGTCAGCCGGAGCGCAGCTTGCTCTCCACCGTTATGCGTCCGTCTTTAAACCGGTTGTACCACTCCTTAATTTGTGTGGCGCCCATAGCTTCATCCCCGAAAGCCGTCTTTATTTTTTGAATGGTTTCCACTTGGCTGTCGCCAAGTTTCTGGCAAAATTTGATGCAATGGCGTTGCTCCAATCGTTCCGCCATTTTCCTTGCAATAAAAATCCGCCGAGCGCACAGCACCACTCCTCACACAAAGGCTGCTAACAGGCAAATGACGTAACCGACAGGCGGGACAAAACTCACGCATGCGCACTAAGGTTCAAGGTTGGCTGATGCAGTCACACGTGATTCAAATCCATAAAGTTTTTGAAAAAAATAAAAAGGTCGGATTGTTTTCTCACAGACCTCGTATGACCCCAATGAACAAGTTGGGATATGTGCCAAAATCTCTGTCCGGGACAAACATCCCAAAAATGACCAGCCCCCCCCCCCCCCCCCCCCGAGTGTTACTTTAAATACAGCTGTATTTTATAAACTGCAGCACTACAGATTTTCCAAAGGATTCAAAATGTCCAGAATGACCAGAACATGTTTGGGAGGGGTCATAGAAAAGTGTACAATTTATATTTTGATATTTTAAGAGAAACCCACAGTTTGAAAGTATGAAAGTGTCAATGTTCCAGGACAAACACAAACCCCAGACACTGATTTTTCACCAAATTTCTGAAGTGTTGCAATCAAGGTATCCTCTGAGCTGATAAAGATCACAGCATAGTCAATGAAGTCAAGTTCAGCAAACCTTTCTTCTCCAGCAATGGCACTGAACCAACTGGTTCCTACCTACCAACACCCTGGAACACAAAAATGACTTAACAATGTAAGGTTTAGTGTAATGGACATAGGTTTTACTTATTTATTTTAGCTGCTGTAACCACAGATAATTAGGGATGGGTATTGATAAGATTTTATCGATATCGATGCCATTATCGATTCTGCTTATCGATCCGATTCCTTATCGATTCCCTTATTGATACCTCTAGTGAATTTTGTACTAAAAGTAGGCTTTACAGGTTTTCTATGTATTTCATTGAGTCTTAAAGTAAATAAATATGAAATTGGTCACTGTATCCTTGATCTCTGGACATAAATAAAAATAAACAAAACGGTGTTTCGCTTTGAAGTTATTAATTCCGACTGGACTCTGTCATTCTAACTTGACTCGGCAGAGAGCTGCACAGCATTTGGAGCTGTGTAAACAGAACGGAGGACGATTCTCGTTTCTTTCTCTCAACAAGACAGGAGTCCCAGTTAGTGACTTTAATCTGCAGAAAAGTGACTCATGATTGACATATTCAGGGATGAAAGTGACGATAAACAAAAAAGCTGAAACCCAAAATTACCCCCCAACACCACCTGCAAGAAAATGAATTCTAGAAGCTCTGAAATGCAATCTGGGACTATTCCAGACAATAAACTGGAGTGAGTGCAGCATCCATTTAGTAAGAAACTAAAAACAACTTTCCTTATTCAAATTCATTCCAGTAGTATTCTGCTCTTACAAGGATGCAGCAGGTTTCTAGCTTGGCAGATAGTTCTGGAGGAAATCACTGAAGAAATTAACACACTGAAAATATGGTTTGACCGAAACAAACTGTCATTAAACTTAAATAAGACAGGGATGAAATGGAGGTGTAAGAGTCACTAGGTGTCCACAGGAAACAATTATTTATTTCTGTATGTATGTATGTATGTATTTATTTATTTATGTATGTTCATTGTTAGTTGGTTTTATATTTTCTGTTGTGTTTCTATTCAGGTTCTTTTTGTCTCTTTCTCTAAAATTGTATATAATAAGTATATATTGTACATAATAATCATTAGATTATTAATATATAAACAAAAAAATCTTTTTTTAAATATTACAATTTGAAAACAAATGCACCCGAACGTGATGACAGCTACAACTGCTTAATGCTAACTTTTAACATTGAAAATGCCATAGACATGCTAACGTGTTAGCATCGCTCCCGTTTTTAAGTTATAAAATACATCTATCAACTGTTTCAGAAGACCATAACAGGTCGGTTTAACATAAAAAAGGTAAATAATACTCACAGACGTATGCTCTTTAGGGTTTTAGCTGGGAAAAATTAAGCGAAAGAAAGAAAAAATAAACGAAGCAATAGATCGAAGCACTGCGTCAATCTGCGAACCACTGCTTCGATTGGTTCAAGGTTCAAAGCAAAGCCGCGCTGCAGAAAAGTTGATTACGGACACGCTGCAGGGTCTGTAATCAATGTAGAGAAATTATAATTTCTTAACGATACCCAAAAGGAACCGGTTCTCGATACCCATCCCTACAGATAATGCTGTTGGCATGGAAAATTATAGTCACTTTCACTTTTTTGTAAACCATGGAGTGTGCATGCAAATTATATCTACTGTTCTCAAACATTGATAGAAATTATAGTTTAAAAAGTTCACATTTATGCAAGCCTATGTTGATTGTCTTGATTTCTGTTGTCTGATCCACATCATCTTCTTATGGAATCACCGGCCTCAGAGCATGTTCATTCAGTTGTTTAATTTTGTAGAAAAAAAGCAGATCACAGAAACACTAACAGAAACAGAAAGCAGAAACACTATAAGAAATCAGGGAAAAAAATTGTGGCAGTCAGTAATGGTTACTTTTTTAGACCAAACAGAGGGAAAAAATATGTAATCACTCAATTCTGAGGAAAAAATTATGTAACCATGAAAAACAAAAGAACGCTCCAACACATCACTAGTATTTCGTTGCACCACCTCTGGCTTTTATAACAGCTTGCAGTCTCTGAAGCATGGACTTAATGAGTGACAAACAGTACTCTTCATCAATCTGGCTCCAACTTCCTCTGATTGCTGTTGCCAGATCAGCTTTGCAGGTTGGAGCCTTGTCATGGACGATTTTCTTCAACTTCCACCAAAGATTTTCAATTGGATTAAGATCCGGACTATTTGCAGGCCATGACATTGACCCTATGTGTCTTTTTGCAAGGAATGTTTTCACAGTTTTTGCTCTATGGCAAGATGCATTATCATCTTGAAAAATGATTTCATCATCCCCAAACATCCTTTCAATTGATGGGATAAGAAAAGTGTCCAAAATATCAACGTAAACTTGTGCATTTATTGATGATGTAATGACAGCCATCTCCCCAGTGCCTTTACCTGACATGCAGCCCCATATCATCAATGACTGTGGAAATTTACATGTTCTCTTCAGGCAGTCATCTTTATAAATCTCATTGGAATGGCACCAAACAAAAGTTCCAGCATCATCACCTTGCCCAATGTAGATTCGAGATTCACCACTGAATATGACTTTCATCCAGTCATCCACAGTCCACGATTGCTTTTCCTTAGCCCATTGTAACCTTGTTTTTTTTTCTGTTTAGGTGTTAATGATGGCTTTCGTTTAGCTTTTCTGTATGTAAATCCCATTTCCTTTAGGCGGTTTCTTACAGTTCGGTCACAGATGTTGACTCCAATTTCCTCCCATTCGTTCCTCATTTGTTTTGTTGTGCATTTTTGATTTTTGAGACATATTGCTTTAAATTTTCTGTCTTGACGCTTTGATGTCTTCCTTGGTCTACCAGTATGTTTGCCTTTAACAACCTTCCCATGTTGTTTGTATTTGGTCCAGAGTTTAGACACAGCTGACTGTGAACAACCAACATCTTTTGCAACACTGCGTGATAATTTACCCTCTTTTAAGAGTTTGATAATCCTTTCCTTTGTTTCAATTGACATCTCTCGTGTTGGAGCCATTATTCATGTCAGTCCACTTGGTGCAACAGCTCTCCAAGGTGTGATCACTCCTTTTTAGATACAGACTAACGAGCAGATCTGATTTGATGCAGGTGTTAGTTTTGGGGATGAAAATTTACAGGGTGATTCAATAATTTGTTCCTCAGAATTGAGTGAGTCCATATTTTTTTCACTCTGCTTGGTCTAAAAAAGTAACCGTTACTGACAATTTTTTTTCTTGATTTCTTATAGTGTTTCTTAAAGCCAGAAAGTTGCCATTTGAAATGACTTTAGTTTTGTGTCATGTCTGTGATCTGCTTTTTTCTACAAAATTAAACAACTGAATGAACATCCTCCGAGGCTGGTGATTCCATAATTATTGCCAGGGGTTGTATTTTCTTTCTGACACTCTCTTTCTGCCGCTTAAAGCTGTGACTGGTTGAGAAACAGGTAAAAGCAGTTGTGGGCACAGTTTCTTCATTCACAGCCAATTCCTTCATGGCTGTCCATATCTTCCCTCATTCATCTCTGTTGTGTATACTATCTGTTTTACAGGAAGCCCTTCTCTTGGCAGAGGAAGTGATCAGAGTGCTGATGCGTTCATTGCGCATCGGTCATTTCAAAGTGTTAGATCATATCAGTGCTAATTCTTTATTCTATGTTAGTTATCAAGTATTTGTGTTATTTGTTTGGAAGTTCTGAGAAATACAGTGAGGAAAATAAGTATTTGAACACCCTGCGGTTTTGCAAGTTCTCCCACTTAGAAATCATGGAGGGGTCTGAAATTTTCATCTTAGGTGCATGTCCACTGTGAGAGACATAATCTAAAAAAAAAAAAAAAAAAATCCGGAAATCACATTGTATGATTTTTTTAATTATTTATTTGTATGTTACTGCTGCAAATAAGTATTTGACCTCCTACCAACCAGCAAGAATTCTGGCTCACACAGACCTGTTAATTTTTCTTTAAGAAGCCCTCTTATTCTGCACTCTTTACCTGTATTAATTGCACCTGTTTGAACTTGTTACCTGTATACAAGACACCTGTTCACACAATCAATCACACCCCAACCTGTCCACCATAGCCAAGACCAAAGAGCTGTCTAAGGACACCAGGGACAAAACTGTAGACCTGCACAAGGCTGGGATGGACTACAGGACAACAGGCAAGCAGCTTGGTAGAAGACAACAACTGTTATGATTATTTATTAGAAAGTGGAAGAAACACAAGATGACTGTCAATCTCCCTCGGTCTGGGATTCCATGCAAGATCTCACTTTGTGGGGTAAGGATGATTCTGAGAAAGCTCAGAACTACACAGGAGGACCTGGTCAATGACCTGAAGAGAGCTGGGACCACAGTCACAAAGATTACATTAGTAACACATGATGCTGTCATGGTTTAAAATCCCGCAGGGCAGCAAGGTCCCCCCTGCTCAAGCTAGCACATGTCCAGGCCCATTTGAAGTTCACCAGTGACCATCTGGATGATCCAAAGGAGGCATGGGAGAAGGTTATGTGGTCAGATGAGACCACAATAGAGCTTTTTGGAATCAACTCCACTTACCATGTTTAGAGGATGAGAAGAACCCCAAGAAAACCATCCCAACCGTGAAGCATGGGGGTGGAAACATCATACTCTGGGGGTGCTCTTCTGGAAAGTGGACAGGACGACTGCACCGTATTGAAGGGAGGATGGATGGGGTCATGTATTGTGAGATTTTGGCAAACAACCTCCTTCCCTCAGTAAGAGCACTGAAGATGGGTCATGGCTGGGTCTTCCATCATGACAGTGACCCCAAACACACAGCCAGGGCAACTAAGGAGGGGCTCCGTAAGAAGCATTTCAAGGTCCTGGAGTGGCCTGGCCAGTCTCCAGACCTGAACTCAATAGAAAATCTTTGGAGGGAGCTGAAACTCCAAACCTGAAAGATTTGGAGACGATCTGTAAGGAGGAGTGGACCAAAAATCCCTGCTGCAGTGTGTGCAAACCTGGTGAAAAACTACAGGAAACATTTGACCTCTATAATTGCAAACAAAGGCTACTGTACCAAATATTAACATTGATTTTCACAGGTGTTGAAATACTTATTTTCAGCAGTAACATACAAATAAATTATTACAAAATCATACGAGGTCTATTAGATAATAAACCGACCCTTTTATTTTTTTTTAACTATATGGATTTGAATGACGTGCGATTACACCAATCATGCTTGAACCCTCGTGCGCATGTGTGAGTTTTTTCACGAGTGTCGGTGACGTCATTTCCCTGTGGGCAGTCCTTGAGTGAGATGTGGTCCCGCCCTCTCGGCTGAATTCCTTTGTTTCACACGCTGCTCGAGACGGCGCGCATTGCTTTATCAAAAATTTTTCTGGACCTGTGAGGAATATCCGAGTGGGCACTATTTGAGAAATTAAGCTGGTTTTCGGTGAAAAGTGTAACGGCTGATGAGAGATTATGGGGTGTTTCTGTTGCTGTAAGGACTTCCCACGCAGCGGGACGTCGTGCAGCGCTTCCAGGCGCGGTCGTCGGCCTGTTTCGACCTGAAAACATCCTAATTTAAGGCTTAATTCACCCAGGACGTCGTGAGAGAACAGAGAAGATTCAGAAGAGGCTGGCATGAGGACTTTATGCGGACATTCCACTGTTTAAGGACATATTGTAATGAAAGACGTGCGCGCAAATTCGCCAAGTCGTTTCCGTGTTGAAAACCATTTGTAAAATTCAGGCGGCTTTTGATGGCTTTCAACAAGTGAGTAACTGAGAAATTGTTTAACAGCTTGGGCATGTTCCAACTTGCCCATTAAGGTTTCCAACGGAGGTGTTTTTCCTGTCGCGACCCCCCGTGGTCGAGTCCAGCCCGACATGCGACTCTGCCCGCACGTTCTTTCATTACAAAATGTCTGTTAAAAATGGAATGTCTGAATAAACTCCTCATGCTGACTTCTTCTGAAAGTTCTCTGTTCTCTGACGACTTTCTGGGTCAACAGAGCCTGAAATGTGGAAGTTTTCAACTTGAAACGGTGAGACGCTGCCGCCTCGAAGCGCAGATCGCCGTCAGGCGCTGTGGGCCGTCCTTACGGCGACACTACCAGACCAAAATCTCTCATCAGCCATTAAAATTTTTACCAAAAACCAGCTGAATTTATCGAATGGTGTCCACTCAGTTGTGCCTTACAGTTTTGAAAAAAATTTGATCAAACAAAGCAGCAGTCTCTGAGCCATTCCTAAACAATGAAAAAATCGACGAGAGGGTGGGCCACTCCTCACTCAAAGACTGCCCACAGGTGAATGACGTAACCGACAGGTGTGAAAAAACCCTTGCATGCCCACGAGGGTTCAAGCATGTCTGATGTAATCACACGTGATTCAAATCCATATGGTTTTTGAAAAAAATAATAAGGTCGGATACTTTTCTAATAGACCTCGTACATTGTGATTTCTGGATTTTTTTAATTTTTTTTTTAGATTATGTCTCTCACAGTGGACATGCACCTAAGATGAAAATTTCAGACCCCTCCATGATTTCTAAGTGGGAGAACTTGCAAAATCGCAGGGTGTTCAAATACTTATTTTCCTCACTGTATAAGTTAAGTTTTACTTCATCATAGAAGTTTCAGACACAGGGAGATCTTCCCCTGTTGGTGAGAGCCAGTAACATTAGAAATGTGAGACTAAACCACCCACATTGTCAATACCCACATTGTATAAAAGTGTGGTACAAGCTACTTCGGGGGCCTTTCACAAGGTGGACACTGTCTGTGTGGTTGCCAGTCCGGTTTTCATTGTGACCTTTAATAAATCCAAAATGAGGAATACAATGGTTTGGTTCTTGGAAAGTGGCAGTAAATTACATAAAGAACCGGGTAGAAATTACAAAAGTGTCTCCAAGTGTCACTTCATTTCTGCTTAAAATGGCCTTGTTTTACTGCTTAAAACTGACTTTAGAATGATTTAAGAGGTTTTACCTTCTCATCTGATGGTTAATAACCCCATTAAACCATTTAATCGCTTTGGGTGAAGAGATTCTGTCTTAGATGAGCAGCTGAGCTCCAAAATGATGCATGCGTAGTGGAGACAGGGTGGATCAATTTGTAGGGGCAGACCGTTCGGTTCAAATGGTCAGTCTCATGTTTTTTGTGTGTTAAATTGTTGCCTGCTAAGGGTGCCTCTTAAGCCCCGTTTCCACTGAGCAGTACGATGTCGCAGACCAAACGGTCCCCCTAAAAATTGGTCCCCCCGATGACGCGGTTCACGGATTATCACCTCGTTTCTGATTCAAACTGCACTCCAATCATCATCTATCTCGACAGATATAGATTCGTTCTCTGGACTGTATAGATACTTTTAGAAGGCAACTAAAGACGCATTTCTTTAAGTTAGCTTTTTAGCCTAATATTGTATTTTATTGTTTTCATATGTTATTTTTAGATTATTTTTGTATGCCATGTGCAGCGCTTTGTGACCCTGGTCTGTGAAAGGCGCTTTATAAATAAAGCTTACTTACTTACTTACTTATATCTGAAGCTTTTATACAACAATCATTTCCACATAAATTCAGCATTATTTCATCATAAAAGATGGAGGAAGCGATCAGAGCGCCGCGGCTAAACGAGCTGCTAGCTGATGCGTTCACTGCACGTCAGACATTTCAAAGCGTCACAGATTTTTGCCTCGTTTCTGCTTAAAACTGACTTCAGAAAGATTTAAGAGGTTTTGCATTTATCATCTGATGGTTAATAATCCCATTAATCCGTGTGATTGCTTTGGTGAAGAGACTCCGTCTCAGACGTGCTGCTGTGGTCCGAAATGACGCATGCGCAGATGCAAAAGGTGGGCCGATTTTTAGGGGCGGACTGTTCGGTTTGCGACACCGGGTTGGTACAGCACGACAGCCACACTCTGAGCCTCTATTCTTATATTCCCTTCCATTGCTGTCCATATCTCCACACCTCCTTCTGCATCCTCTTTCATTTCCTTCATCCCCTCGCAGCCCTCTGAAGCTGCAGCCGTCCTCACCTCCCTTCCTTTTCTACGTGTCTGCCGTCCTGCGTCTCTTCAATGATTTAAGAGGCAGCAGACAGAAGCGTAACATGGCAAAGCCAATGGCACGTAAAAACCAGCATGGCCGGCATGAAACAGCCACCTGGGGCACCGGGTGCGAGAGAGGAGCAGGGAGGTGAAGAAGGAAGAGAAAAGTGGGAAAGGAGTACATTGGATGAAGGGAGATGGTTGAAGGGATGGATGAAAACAAGGATGATGATGAAAAAAAACAATCTTGACCTTCACCTCTGAGCAAAGCACAGAGCTGGTTATGAAGTTGATATAAAAACAAACTCTCTCTGTGCTTACTAAAGGTTGCTCCCTGCAGAGCTGAAATCATGGCTCTGCGTTCATACTCAAGAGTTCAGCCATGCAGATAATCTGAGAAAGCAACACACAAATACACAGACAGAGGCGCACACAGCAGTGAGTTTGCTAACAGCCATGTTTTAAAGGACAAGGCCGGTGGGACAGTCAGTGAGCGAGAATCAATGAGGAGGCCCTCTGAGTCAGACATATACACTCATGGATGTGTGGACACGTGTCTTTTAGGATGCTGGTGTGTGCTTTTTGTGTGTGTATTTCTGAGAATATTTTCTTTGGAGAAGAAGCTGTGTGTGCAACTTTTAGACATTTTCAGACTGACAGTCCAGGGGCTCTATCTGGACAGCAGGCACATAACGGATAGCGTAGGTGGTTTTGGGGCATGTCCAAGTTGTTATTGCTGTCTAGATGTCTAGAGGGAACATAAACATAGAAGAAGGAAATCCTGTATAGGCCCTGAGGCCTGTTGGTGCTGATGTTTACCACCAGGTACCATAGCATGAACTGGATTAAAGTCCTTGACTTCTCCTGGATGGGAAGCCAATCCAACACAAGTTACTTACCCAACATAGACTGGTGCTTATGTACAACTGGGTGAACTGAGACCATGCAGATTCGTCTTGTACTGAGCCCAACTATGCCCGTACAGGCCGACGCTCACATTGCACTCCACAGTCCAGGACTGAGCATGTTTACATCATCACAACATGGCTTTTGTTTTTAAAAGAGCACTTTCTCATATTGGTGTTGTGTTGCCAGGTCTCTATACCAAAACCAGTCATACAGCACCTCCAAAACTAGTGCAAAACCTGCCCGAAGCCAAAAAATAAAAACCTTACAAGCCAAATACCAAACACAAAGAAAGGAATAAGTTGAAATTATTGCAAATATAATTTGCAATAATTTTTCTGAAGAAAAAGGTGCAGGCCTGGCAACACCATAACAATGAAGTAGGAAGCATTACTGGGTTTGTGGACAATATCAAGATGTTTTTTTGGGGGGGATTAACAGCCTCTTGCCTGACATAATACAATTGTACTCAAAGTTTTACATACTCTGACAGAATTTATTTATTTATTTATTTATTTATGGCCATTTTTCAGAGAATATGAATGATAACACAAAAAATCACTCATGGTTAGTTGTGTGAAACCATGTATTGTCAAACAACTGTGTTTACTCTTTTAAATCAAATGACAACAGAAATTACCCAAATGACCTTGATCAAAGGTTTACATACCCCTGTTCTAAATACTGTGTGTTGCCCCCTTTAACATCAATGACAGCTTGGAGTCTTTTGTAGTAGTTGTGGATGAGGCTCTCTGATGGTACCACTGAATATGTCACTTATCTTTAACCGCTTATCCAAGATCAGGTCACGGGGGCAACAGCTCCAGCAGGGGACCCCAGACTTCCCTTTCCTGTTCCACATTAACCACCTCTGACTGGAGGATCCCGAGGCATTCCCAGGCTAGTATGGAGATATAATCTATCCAACTAATCCTGGGTCTTCCCCGGGGTCTCCTCCCAGATGGACGTACCAGGGAGGCGCTCAGGAGGCATCTTTACGAGATGCCCGAACCACCTCTGCTGGCTCCTTTCAATATGAAGGAGCAGCGGCTCGACTCCGAGCTCCCCAAGACACTGAATATGTCTTGGACTTTATTTACATCAATTGCAAAGAAATACAAACAGGATGGCACTCTATGGTAAATCTGCATGGAGTAGACAGTTCTCGGAAAACTGAGTGACTGTGCAAGAGCACAGTGAGGAAAGCCACCAAGACACCTAGACAACCCAGAAGAAGTTACAGGCTTATGTGGCTGTGATTGGAGAAATTGTGCACAGTGCATGTTTTGCATTTTGTGTCACCAGTTATACAGCTTTATGATGAAGTGGTATAGAGGAGGATTTTATTAAAAAGAAGACCTCAAGATTTAGCTACAAATTGCCAGAAGGTACATTTGAGATGTAAGCCTAGATTTGATCTATTTTGGTGAAAGAATATCCTTCTCTGCTCTACTCCACTATGAACCATCACTCACACCAAATCCATTAACCACAACACACTACAACTCATTCAGCTCCACTGGCTTCCAGTTCAGCATAGGATACATCACATTAAACCCCTTCATAATCTGGCTTCCCGGCACTTACACCATCTCTAACCCTACCCCTGCGCTCTTCATCAGCAGCTCTTTGGTCCATCCACACATTTGAAATCATTACTACTAACTTTATTAAAACATTAATATTTTCACACAAAATTCCAACTTTGGTAATAAAGTGGTATTCTGATTGTTATAATATATTATATATGTTATAATAATAATTCATACTTTACTAATCCTCTCAAGGAAACTGTATGTCTGCATTTTAAATTTTTCAATCAATCTGCTCACGGTCTGATTGTGTGATGTGGTTGTCTCACCCACTGATCATGTGGTTGGTGAGTGACATTGGCATAATCAAGAGCACCTCCTTGTTTAACACACCTGAAACTGATTAGAAGAACCTTCACAGGCACTGTTGGTGTTTTTTTTTTTTTTTTTGAACCTTTAAAAAAAAATGTCTAAAAATGTTCCATGTGTGTTAGTGAGTCTCTTTCTGTAATATACAGTTGTCCTACCTCTGAGAAGAACCAGTCTGATTACACTGAAGCGCGGAGAAACGTCCCTATTGCAAGGTTTATTTTGCATCACCTCAGTGTCTGTGGCGTATTTTTGGTTTGAATCCCTCTTATCTGTTTTTATGATACCCAGGCGAAGTTTATCGTTGTGGTGAAAAAAATGGACAATAAGACACCCTAATTTTTTTAAAGGTGGGGTAGCTCAAAGCAGCAGCTGATACCCATTTTAAAGTTGTACAACCCCTGGCAAAAATTATGGAATCACCGGCCTCAGAGGATGTTCATTCAGTTGTTTAATTTTGTAAAAAAAAAAGCAGATCACAGACATGACACAAAACTAAAGTCATTTCAAATGGCAACTTTCTGGCTTTAAGAAACACTATAAGAAATCAAGAAAAAAAGATTGTGGCAGTCAGTAACGGTTACCTTTTTAGACCAAGCAGAGGGAAAAATATGGACTCACTCAATTCTGAGGTATAAATTATGGAATCACCCTGTAAATTTTCATCCCCAAAACTAACACCTGCATCAAATCACATCTGCTTGTTAGTCTGCATCTAAAAAGGAGTGCTCACACCTTGGAGAGCTGTTGCACCAAGTGGACTGACATGAATCATGGCTCCAACACGAGAGATGTCAGTTGAAACAAAGGAGAGGATTATCAAACTCTTAAAAGAGGGTAAATCATCACGCAATGTTGCAAAAGATGTTGGTTGTTCACAGTCAGCTGTGTCTAAACTCTGGACCAAATACAAACAACATGGGAAGGTTGTTAAAGGCAAACATACTGGTAGACCAAGGAAGACATCAAAGCGTCAAGCCAGAAAACTTAAAGCAATATGTCTCAAAAATCGAAAATGCACAACAAAACAAATGAGGAACGAATGGGAGGAAACTGGAGTCAACGTCTGTGACCGAACTGTAAGAAACCGCCTAAAGGAAATGGGATTTACATACAGAAAAGCTAAACGAAAGCCATCATTAACACCTAAACAGAAAAAAACAAGGTTACAATGGGCTAAAGAAAAGCAATCGTGGACTGTGGATGACTGGATGAAAGTCACATTCAGTGATGAATCTCAAATCTGCATTGGGCAAGGTGATGATGCTGGAACTTTTGTTTGGTGCCGTTCCAATGAGATTTATAAAGATGACTGCCTGAAGACAACATGTAAATTTCCACAGTCATTGATGATATGGGGCTGCATGTCAGGTAAACGCACTGGGGAGATGGCTGTCATTACATCATCAATAAATGCACAAGTTTACGTTGATATTTTGGACACTTTTCTGATGTTTAAGGATGATGAAATCATTTTTCAAGAAGATAATGCATCTTGCCATAGAGCAAAAACTGTGAAAACATTCCTTGCAAAAAGACACATAGGGTCAATTTCATGACATAGGGTTAATGTCAACGAGCAGATGTGATTTGATGCAGGTGTTAGTTTTGGGGATGAAAATTTACAGGGTGATTCCATATTTTTTTCCTCTGCTTGGTCTAAAAAAGTAACCGTTACTGACTGCCACAATCTTTTTTTCTTGATTTCTTATAGTGTTTCTTAAAGCCAGAAAGTTGCCATTTGAAATGACTTTAGTTTTGTGTCATGTCTGTGATCTGCTTTTTTTCTACAAAATTAAACAACAGAATGAACATCCTCCGAGGCTGGTGATTCCATAATTTTTGCCAGGGGTTGTACATACTCAGAAATGCATGTATGAAAGCATGTCTGTCCCCACAGAGATGTCAGTGGACAGAGCAGCCACGTATGTAATGAAAATGCAACAAAACACTCAGTGACACACTCCACTGGACAACACATACAACAACAAATCTCTGGGAGCGTGTCCCACTGCAACACGAAACATTAGCAGAACATCAACTTATCCAAATTGTAGAAAAGGGAACATTTTCTTAATTTCCAACACAGTAATATGTCATGCTTGATCCACGATGTTTTATAAAAACAAATGCATACGAGGTCTGTCCGTAAAGTATCGTACCTTTTTATTTTTTTCAAAAACTATATGGATTTCATTCATATGTTTTTACGTCAGACAAGCTTGAACCCTTGTGCGCATGTGTGAGTTTTTCCACGCCTGTCGGTGACGGTCTTGTGATAACCAGAGAAAGAGCACACAACGGTCTCGTATCCACAGAGCCATCAGCTTAGAAATGATCCAGTGGTTTGTGCCGCATCGTTGCAGCTCGCAGCGCGGCGCACCGACCGTCCTTAAAGGGGTCCTTATACCTGTAGTTAAAGTCCTTATTCTCTGTGAAGCCCATAAAATTTTCACTGAAAGCCAGATAAATTTTTCGAATGGTTTCCAGGTGCCAGTCTCTAACAGCTTCTGAAAAAATTCTGATGGAAAAAAAAGTCCTTTTCATTCCGCCATTTCCAGACAATGAAAATCCGACGAGGGGGCGGGACCACTCCTTCCACAAGGCGTGCTCACAGGCGAATGACGTCACCGACAGGCGTGGAAAAACTCATGCATGCGCACAAGGGTTCAAGCATGTCTGACGTAAAAACATATGAATGAAATCCATATAGTTTTTGAAAAAAATAAAAAGGTACGATACTTTACGGACAGACCTCGTATTGTCTGAACTGACGCGTGCTGATGATATGCTGGTCAGGTACATAACTATAATATTGTGTCTCACTCGTGTTCATGGAGGTTGGACAGTATGTATTTCTTGTTTCTAAGGGTCATGGCTCTCACCTCTGACCCCTGATTGACCAAGCTAATGTTCTCGCTCCCTTAAAAACTAAACAACAACAAAAACCAGCAAAAGTGAAGGTAAGATGTTTTTACTCCCCCACCGAGCTGGATGAGGTTGCTCCATTAACGGGCCTGCCTGCTTCTCTCTCCCCCTCCAACACTCTAAAAGTACTCTTCCATCTAGTTAATTATGAATGGAGGGGCCCCTTGTTTTTCTGCCTCTGGCCAGCACGGTGTCCACTCAGTGCACTCTACTGTACGTGCACAAATTACAGCCCAACACAGATCGGAGCGGCGGAGCTCGGAGTGGTACTGTAGCAATCAGGGGACTCCACTCCAGGTGAAAATGGGACCATCAGGGCCCACGCCCAGCTCGGGCAGGGAAAATTAAAAGCGGGTCGGTGTGTGTGTGTGTGTGTGTGTGTGTGTGTGTGTGTGCGTGCGTGTGTGTGTGTGTGTGCGAAAGCCAAAACTGGGAATTAAACTGCTTCCTGACTCCAATTGACAAACAGAGAAACAAAAATTGAAGAACAACCCAATTCCATCTTACGCACATTGTACAGTTGCCATTGAAAGTTGTGTTTTTCAGTGGGATTGTGATGCCTTTGTGTACATTGTCGTACATTATTCATTGGGAATAATGTAGGTAAATGCACTGCATTCACACAGCACTTTTCCATCACATGCAGGCGTTCCAAGCGCTTTACAGTGATGTCTCACGTTCACCCGTTCACACTCACACGTCGATGTCAGAGTGCTGAAGGCACTAAACTGCACACCGGGACCAACTTGGTGTTTAAGGACTTTGCCACGGGGTACTTACCCCTTGTTTATATTAGCTACAAGCAACAGAGGCAAAGCGACGAGCTGCCATTCATTTTCAATCACAGTGGCCGTTTCACAGCAATGAGAGAGAAGTGGTCACTATGCCACCAGCTAGCCGAGGCCAAAATAGATGAGAATTCCATAGACGACATCAGAGTCCCATGATTCTTCATCCCGTGATCCAGAGTGGTTCTAGTCATGCGGTAACATGGCATCGCAAGGTAATTCATTGTTTCATCGCAGTTATCGGGAAATTAAGGGCCTTCTTGAACAGGAATATCAATGGCATGTAACATGGGTGTGATTCATGGCTGGGATTTGAAATAAATAAATAAATCTATAGCTACATTGACTTACATTTGAAGGCCTTCGGTGACCACATTTCATACTGAATTGCATTTCTTTTCCTCGTGCATGACAACTGATGACACCATTTTCATTATTTACAACCAGCGAATCGACATGGAACCCCTCCTAGGACACAGGTGATGATGGGACCCTGAAAGACTATTTTATGCAAATGCTGGCCATTGAGTGCCGTGATCTGAGTGACGGCAGTATGATGTACACTGGTTGGTGAAAAATAAACCAAGATGGTCAAATATGCTCTGAAACCGCTGTATTTCTGTATAAATCAAATATGTTTGGCATTTTTTTTCTTATATTTTGCAAAGGTTAGCAAGATATAAACACTTTTATGTTTTGCAAATTTAGTTCCCATTACTGCTGTGCGAAGACGACGACGAAGAAGAGGAGGAGAACGTTTCCACAAACAGCGAGAGAAGAAGAAAACTAGAAGTGTGGAAATGAGAGTGGGGACTTTGAATGTTGGTAGTATGACTGGTAAAGGGAGAGAGCTGGCTGATATGATGGAGAGGAGAAAGGTAGACATATTGTGTGTGCAAGAGACCAAGTGGAAGGGAAGTAAGAGCAGGAGCATCGGCGGTGTTGTACCATGGTGAGGACAGGAAGAGAAATGGTGCTGGGGTCATTTTAAAGGAAGAGTATGTTAAAAATGTGTTGGCAGTTAAGCGAGTGTCTGACAGGGTGATGAGTGTGAAGTTGGAAATTGAAGGGGTGATGATGAATATCATCATTGCATATGCCCCACAGGTAGGTTGTGAGATGAAGGAGAAAGAGTGTTTTCTGGAGTGTGTTAGATGAGGGGGTGGAGTGTGCCCAAGCATGAAAGAGTGGTGATAGGAGCAGACTTCAATGGTCATGTTGGTGAAGGGAACAGAGGTGATGAGGAAGTAATGGGTAGATATGGTATCAAGGATAGGAATGGGGAAGGAAAGATGGTAGTTGATTTTGCAAAAAGGATGGAAATGGCTGTGGTGAATACCTACTTTAAGAAAAGGGAGGAGCACAGGGTAACATATAAGAGTGGAGGAAGGTGCACACAGGTGGACTACATGTTGGGAAGGTGTCGTGACATGGACCCACAACAGGGGGCGCTAAGGAACGGACAATGGATAAGCCAACCAGTAACAATTTAATGTTGTGAAAACACATAACGGAATACAGACAGAGATATGGATTGCCAATGATAGACCAGGTGACGTGTGGGCAGGCTCGAAGATAGAAGACCTCTGGCGAGAGAAGAGCTTATTCCCACACAGCTTCCACCACCAGCGGGCCTGAAGAACACCGGAGCCACCAAGTCCCGAGTCCCCAGGTGACCTCTGCCTTCGGCTGTCGACCCTGGTACTGCTGGCAGAGAACAGAGAAAATCCAGGTGAGTGTGAATCCGCACACTCAGTAGTCCACTCACAGTCAATGTTCTCCAAGGAGGGAGCACCTCCACCTCCAATCACACACTCGTGCAGCTCCTGTGTAACCACTTATCTGCTACGGAGCGTGGTGCGAAGTCGTCGCGGTCACGCCCTTCTCCAGCTCCGATAAGAACACCACAGGGCAAGCGGCTGCAAGGAAGAGTTATGTTAGCAGAGAAATTTACCACAGAGAAGGTTACCTCTTGGTTGCTGATTTCTCGGCGGGGAGGTGGAGTTGTAGTCCAGCTTTTATGGTGATGTGGTGAATGAATGACAGCTGGTGCAGATGATGAATGACAGCTGTCACTCTCCGTTGCTCCGACGCCCTCTCGTGCTTGAAGCCCGCACTCCAAGCAGGGCGCCATCTGGTGGTGGTGGGCCAGCAGTACCTCCTCTTCTGGTGGCCCACACAACACTACATTCTTTATAGGAGATGCAAGCTAAAAGAAATCAGAGACTGTAAGGTGATGGCAGGAGAGAGTGTCGTTAGACAGCATAGGATGGTTGTTTGTAGGACCTTAAAGGTAAAGAAGAAGAAGAGAGTAAGAGCTCAACAAAGGATCAGATGGTGGAAGCTGAAGGAGGAAGACTGAAATTTAGCGAGTGGGTGAGAGAAGCACTGGTTGGAGGAGAAGCAATTTTGGACAACTGGAAAAGTACTGCAGATGTGGTGATGGAGACAGCTAGGACAGTAATGGGTATGACATCTGGACAGTGGAAGGCAGACAAGGAGACTTGGTGATGGAATGAAGAGGTCCAGGAAAGCATAAGGAGAAAGAGGTTGGCGAAAAAGTTTTGGGATAGTCGGAGAGATGAAGAAAGTAGACAGGAGTACAAGGAGATGCTGTGTAAGGTGAAAAGAGAAGTGGCAAAAGCAAAGGAAAAAGCATATTGCCGATAACTGCTGGTAATCTCGTTCACATAAAATCCTTAGAAGATTGCCTAGCAGCAGTGAGAAGATGGATGTCTAGAAACTTCCTACTTTTAAACTCTGAAAAGACTGAAATGATGGTTCTTGTTCCAGTGAGACATCGGCATCAATTTGACCAGTTAACGCATCACACTGACAAAGTGAGGAACCTCGGGGTAATTTTTGATCCTTCGTTGTCCTTTGGCCTCCATATTAGAAATATTACTAGGACTCCTTTCTTCCACCTGCGAAATATAGTGAAGATTCATCCCATCCTGTCTATGGCTGATGCTGAGACCCTGATCCATGCTTCCAGATTGGACTACTGCAATGTTCTATTTTCTGGTTTACCACAGTCTAGCATTAGGGCTCTCCAATTGGTTCAAAATGCTGCAGCCAGACTTTTGACACGAAGCAGAAAGTTCGACCACATTACACCCATTTTGGCGTCTCGTCACTGGCTTCCTGTCCCAGTGAGATCAGATTTTAAGGTTCTGCTACTAACCTATAAAATTATTCATGGACTGGCACCATCGGAGCTTCACTGCGGCAGGACTGAGGATTTTGAGGATCTTGAAAGGTCCAATGTAACGGTCCATCAACTTGGGGGAGTCCACTTGGAGGGGGATGTCCTTCGTGGACAGCCACACCTCCTGCCCGGGCTGGTAAGCAGGGGCCGGGGATCGCCGGCGGTGCGCATGGGTCTTCGCCCTCGTCCGGGCCTTCAACAAGGCAGAACGGGTGGAGCGCCACACCCGACGGCACTTCCGCAGGTGGGCCTGGACCGAGGGCACACCGACCTCTCCCTCCACCACGGGAAACAATGGGGGCTGATACCCCAAACACACCTCAAACGGGGAGAGGCAGGTGGCAGAGGACACCAGGCTGTTATGCGCATACTCGATCCAGGCCAGATGTTCACTCCAGGCCGTCGGGTGTGCGGATGTTACGCAGCGCAGGGCTTGCTCCAACTCCTGATTGGCCCGTTCTGCCTGTCCATTGGTCTGCGGGTGATACTCGGGCGAGAGGCTCACAGTGACCCCCAGTTCCCGGCAGAAACTCCTCCAGACGTGTGAGGAGAACTGGGGACCACGATCAGAGACGATGTTGGTGGGTATCCCATGCAGACGGACGACGTGGTGGTCCAGGAGGTCTGCTGTCTCCTGGGCTGTTGGGAGCTTCGGGAGGGCCACGAAGTGGGCCGCCTTGGAGAATCGGTCCACTATCGTGAAGATGGTGGTGTTGCCCTGGGACGGCGGGAGGCCCGTGACGAAATCCAGGCCGATATGGGACCAGGGGCGATGAGGCACAGGAAGTGGCTGGAGAAGCCCTTGGGACCTCTTGTGGTCAGCCTTGCCCCTGGCACAGGTGGTGCAGGCCTGGATGTACTCCCGGACGTCGGCCTCCATAGACGCCCACCAGAAGCGCTGCCGGACAACTGCCACGGTCCTTCGAACCCCTGGATGACAGGAGAGCTTGGAACCGTGACAGAAGTCCAAGACTGCAGCTCTGGCCTCTGGTGGGACGTACAACCGGTTCTTCGAACCTGTTCCTGGGTCCGGGCTCCGTGCCAGGGCCTCCCGGATGGTCTTCTCCACGTCCCAGGTGAGGGTGGCCACGATAGTGCACTCCGGGATGATGGGCACCGGTGGATCCGACAGCACTGTTTTGACTTCGTCTTCGTGTACCCGGGACAAGGCATCCGATCTCTGGTTCTTGGTCCCGGGGCGATAGGTGATCCGGAAGTCAAAACGTCCGAAGAACAGTGACCAGCGGGCTTGCCTGGGATTCAGCCGCTTGGCGGTCCTGATATACTCCAGGTTCCGATGGTCAGTGAAAACCGTGAATGGCACAGACGCTCCCTCCAACAGGCGTCTCCACTCCTCAAGAGCCTCTTTCACTGCAAGGAGTTCTCGATTGCCGACGTCATAGTTCCGTTCAGCTGGGGTCAACCTGCGAGAAAAGTAGGCACACGGGTGAAGAACCTTATCGGTCTCTCCGCTCTGGGATAGCACGGCTCCTATCCCTGAGTCAGAGGCGTCCACTTCAACCACGAACTGGCGGCTAGGGTCGGGCTGCACCAAAACTGGCGCAGTAGAGAACCGTCGTTTCAACTCCTTGAACGCGGCTTCGCACCGATCCGACCAGGTGAAGGGGACTTGTGGAGAGGTCAGGGCTGTCAGGGGGCTAACTACCTGACTGTAGCCCTTAATGAACCTCCTATAGAAATTAGCGAAGCTGAGGAACTGTTGCAGCTTCCTACGGCTTGTTGGTTGGGGCCAATCTCTCACCGCCGCAACCTTGGCCGGATCAGGGGCGACGGAGTTAGAGGAGATGATAAACCCCAGGAAGGACAAAGACGTGCGGTGAAACTCGCACTTCTCGCCCTTCACAAACAGTCGGTTCTCTATTATCCGCTGCAGGACCTGATGTACATGCTGGACATGGGTCTCAGGATCCGGAGAAAAGATGAGAATATCGTCCAGATATACGAAGACGAATCGGTGCAGGAAGTCCCGCAAGACGTCGTTAACCAAGGCTTGGAACGTCGTGGGGGCGTTGGTGAGGCCGAACGGCATGACCAGGTACTCAAAGTGACCTAACGGGGTGTTAAATGCCGTCTTCCATTCATCTCCCTTCCGGATCCGAACCAGGTGATACGCATTTCTAAGATCCAGCTTAGTAAAGATTTTGGCTCCATGCAGGGGGGTGAACACGGAATCCAACAATGGCAACGGGTATCGGTTGCGAACCGTAATCTCATTCAGCCCCCTGAAATCAATGCATGGACGGAGTCCACCATCTTTCTTGCCCACAAAAAAGAAACCTGCCCCCATCAGGGAGGTGGAGTTCCGGATCAGCCCGGCAGCTAATGAGTCCCGGATGTAGGTCTCCATTGATTCGCGCTCAGGTCGTGAGAGGTTGTACAGCCTGCTGGACAGAAACTCAGCGCCTGGAACCAAATCAATGGCACAATCGTACGGACGGTGCGGGGGAAGGGTGAGTGCCAGATCCTTGCTGAAGGCGTCAGCAAGATCGTGGTACTCAACCGGCACTGCCGTCAGATTGGGAGGGACTTTGACCTCCTCCTTAGCCTGTAAACCGGGAGGAACCGAGGATCCTAAACACACCCGATGGCAGGTTTCGCTCCACTGAACCACCACCCCAGACGGCCAATCAATCCGGGGATTGTGCTTCAACATCCATGGGAAGCCCAAAATCACGCGGGAGGTAGAAGGAGTTACAAAAAACTCAATCTCCTCCCGATGGTTTCCAGACACCACCAGAGTTACTGGTTGTGTCTTGTGTGTGATTAAAGGGAGGAGGGTGCCATCTAGTGCCCGCACCTGCACTGGCGAAGGAAGCGCCACCAGAGGGAGCCCTACCTCCCTTGCCCATCTGCTGTCTAGCAGATTCCCTTCTGACCCCGTGTCCACCAGTGCTGGGGCTTGAAGGGTTAAATCCCCGCTCAGGATTGTAACTGGGAGTCGTGTGGCAATCTGTGTGTGTCTCACGTGAATGTTTTGACCCCCCCTTAGCCCAGTCTCTGAGGGCGGTTGTTGTTGTGGCCGTTTGGGGCAGTTTTTCTGTGTGTGCTCAGTTGAGCTGCAGAGAAAACACTCTCCACGGATCAGCCTCCTCATTTTGGCCCTGTGCGTTTCCCTAACAACGTCAGCAGGGGGAGCTGTTGCCCCACAGAGCGCTGCGGCTGTGGAGTGTGGGGAGGGCGGTCCCTTTTCGAACCCGGAAGGGAGAGGGGCGGCGCGTATGCGGTCACGTCCTTCGCCTCGCTCCCGACGGCGCTCCTCCAACCGATTGTCTAACCGTATAACGAGATCGATAAGCCCATCTAAATCCCGCGGTTCCTCCTTAGCTACCAGCTGCTCCTTCAGGACCAACGACAGTCCGTTTATGAAGGCGGCGCGGAGCGCAACGTCATTCCAGCCGGACCTCGCAGCCGCGATGCGGAAGTTGACTGCATAAGCGGCTGCGCTCTCGCGTCCCTGTCTCATTGACAGCAGCACGGTTGAAGCGGTCTCTCCTCTGTTAGGGTGATCAAACACTGTTCTGAACTCCCCCACAAACCCAGTGTATGCTGATAACAACCATGAGTTCTGTTCCCAGAGCGCCGTAGCCCAAGCGCGTGCCTTACCCCGAAGCAGAGCAATCACATAAGCTATTTTACTAGCATCTGACGCGTACATGACGGGACGTTGTGTGAAGACGAGTGAACACTGCATGAGAAAGTCCGCGCACGTCTCCACACAACCTCCGTACGGCTCAGGAGGGCTTATGTATGCTTCAGGGGATGGTGGGAGGGGTTGTTGAACCACCACTAGAACGTTTATATCCTGCACAGGGTCGGCAGGAGGACGAGCTGCAGCAGCGCCCTGACCGCTCGCCGCCATCTGTGCGGAGAGAGCCTCCACCCTGCGGTTCAGGAGGATGTTTTGCTCGGTCATTTGATCCAACCGAGCCGTAAAGGTGGTGAGAATGTGCTGCAGCTCACCAATCACGTCTCCTGCAGACGCCTGCGCTCCCTGCTCTCCCATTGGTCATTCAACAGCCGGGTGACGCCCCTCGGAGTCCATGACGCTGGCCGAGATATCCTGTTGTGAAAGTGTAGTGACACGGACCCACAACAGGGGGCACAAATGAACGGCCAATAGATGAGCCAAAAAGTAACAATTTAATGTTGTGAAACGTGCACAACGAAATGCAGACAATCTCAGAATATAATTACAGTCAAATCACAAAGGTGACATGTGGGCAGGCTCGAGGATAGAAGACGTCTGTCCTGAGAAGAGCCGGAACCACACGGTTTCCGCTGCCACAGAACCTGGTGACTACTGGAGCCGCCAAGTCCCGAATTCCCAGGTGATCACCGTCCCCGACTATCGGATCTGGTACTGCTGGCGAGAACAAAGACAGTCAAGTGTGGGTGTGTGTACACCCAGTAACAACAACGGTGGGAATGCCACCTCCACCTCTCACTCAATATTCAGTAGAGTACCGCAGTGATTCCTCAGAGGAAAAGAGTGCCGTCCTGCACTCACTCAGCTTCCACAGAAAAAGGAACCGGTACTCCTGCAAACACTCACAATATACAGATATATTGCAAAAGAAACGGCTGAGGATATTACCTCCAAGGAAGTACGATATCTCGGCAACGAGGTGGAGATGACGTCTGGTCTTTATGGAGTGCGATGATGAAGAATGTGTGACAGCTGTCAGGAATTAATGAGTGACAGCTGTCACTCCCGGCTGTGTCCGTGGCGGCAGCGCCCTCTCTGTTTAAGGTGCAGCTCCATCCAGAGATGGGAGTTGTGTTTGTGTTGGCGACACTCCTGTCCTGTGCACCAACAGCAATTCTTGTGTATTCGTCCGTGAATTGTTCTGTGAATTATTTCCCAAGTAGAGGGTCACCCCTTTGAGTCTGGTCTGCTTGAGGTTTCTTCCTCAGAGGGAGTTTTTCCTTACCACTGTTGCTCTGGGGGTTGGTAAGGTTAGACCTTACCTGTGTGAAGCGCCTTGAGGTAACTCTGTTGTGATTTGGCGCTATATAAAGGAAAATAAATTGAAATTGAAAAATATTGCGAGCTGTACAAGACGTTGAATAGTAAGGAAGGAGAAAAGGACTTGTACAGATTGGCCAGACAAAGGGACAGAGCTGGAAAGGCTGTGCAGCAGGTTAGGGTGGTAAAAGATGCACATGGTAATGTGCTGACAAGTGAGGAGTGTGTGCTGAGAAGGTGGAGGGAATATTTTGAAGAGCTGATGAATAAAGAAAATGAGCGAGAGAAAAGGCTGGATAATGTGGTGAGAGTAAATCAAGAAGTACAAGAGATTAGTAAGGAAGAAGTGAGGGCTACTATGAAGAGGATGAAGAGTGGAAAGGCAGTTGGTCCAGATGACATTCCAGTGGAGGCATGGGAGTGCCCCGGAGAGATGGCAGTAGAGTTTCTAACCAGATTATTTAATAAAATCTTGGAAAGTGAGAGGATGCCCGAGGAGTGGAGATGAAGTGTGCTGGTTCCTATTTTCAAGAACAAGGGTGATGTGCAGAGCTGCAGTAACTACAGAGGCATAAAGTTGATCAGCCACAGCATGAAGTTATGGGAAAGAGTAGTAGAAGCTAGGCTTAGAAAGCAGGTGAAGATCTGTGAGCAGAAATATGGTTTCATGCCGGGAAAGAGCATTACAGATGCAGTGTTTGCTCTGAGAATGCTGTTGGAGAAGTACAAAGAAGGCCAGAAAGAGTTACATTGTGTGTTTGTGGACTTAGAAAAAGCTTATGATAGGGTGCCAAGAGAAGAGCTGTGGTATTGTATGAGGAAGTCTGGAGTAGCAGAGAAGTATGTTAGAGTAGTGCAGGACATGTACAAGAGTAGTGTGACAGCGGTGAGATGCACAGTCGGAATGACAGACTCATTCAAGGTGGAGGTGGGATTACACCAAGGATCAGCTCTGAGTCCTTTCTTGTTTGCAGTGGTGATGGACAGGTTGACGGATGAGATCAGACAGCAGTCCCCATGGACTATGATGTTTGCAGATGACACTGTGATCTGTAGTGAGAGTAGAGAGCAAGTTGATTCTAGTCTGGAGAGGTGGAGGTGTGCTCTGGAGAGAAGGGGAATGAAAGTCAGTAGAAGCAAGACTGAGTACATGTGTGTGAATGGGAGGGAGCCCAGTGGAATAGTGCAGTTACAAGGAGTAGAAGTGGTGAAAGTATACTCAACAAAAATATAAACGCAACACTTTTGGTTTTGCTCCCATTTTGTATGAGACAAACTCAAAGATCTAAAACTTTTTCCACATACACAATATCACCATTTCCCTCAAATATTGTTCACAAACCAGTCGAAACCTGTGATAGTGAGCACTTCTCCTTCGCTGAGATAATCCATCCCACCTCACAGGTGTGCCATATCAAGATGCTGAATAGACACCATGATTAGTGCACAGGTGTGCCTTAGACTGCCCACAATAAAAGGCCACTCTGAAAGGTGCAGTTTTGTTTTATTGGGGGGCATACCAGTCAGTATCTGGTGTGACCACCATTTGCCTCATGCAGTGCAACACATCTCCTTCGCATCATCCGTGAAGAGAACACCTCTCCAACGTGCCAAACGCCAGCGAATGTGAGCATTTGCCCACTCAAGTCGGTTACGACGACGAACTGGAGTGAGGTCGAGACCCCAATGAGGATGACGAGCATGCAGATGAGCTTCCCTGAGACGGTTTCTGACAGTTTGTGCAGAAATTCTTTGGTTATGCAAACCGATTGTTTCAGCAGCTGTCCGAGTGGCTGGTCTCAGACGATCTTGGAGGTGAACATGCTGGATGTGGAGGTCCTGGGCTGGTGTGGTTACACGTGGTCTGCGGTTGTGAGGCTGGTTGGATGTACTGCCAAATTCTCTGAAACGCCTTTGGAGACAGCTTATGGTAGAGAAATGAACATTCAATACACGAGCAACAGCTCTGGTTGACATTCCTGCTGTCAGCATGCCAATTGCACGCTCCCTCAAATCTTGCGACATCTGTGGCATTGTGCTGTGTGATAAAACTGCACCTTTCAGAGTGGCCTTTTATTGTGGGCAGTCTAAGGCACACCTGTGCACTAATCATGGTGTCTAATCAGCATCTTGATATGGCACACCTGTGAGGTGGGATGGATTATCTCAGCAAAGGAGAAGTGCTCACTATCACAGATTTCGACTGGTTTGTGAACAATATTTGAGGGAAATGGTGATATTGTGTATGTGGAAAAAGTTTTAGATCTTTGAGTTCATCTCATACAAAATGGGAGCAAAACCAAAAGTGTTGCATTTATATTTTTGTTGAGTGTAGATGAGTTTATACATATACATATATATATATATATTACTATGGAACCACCCCCAAATCTCAATAGTCAAAATGTCAAACCCAATGAAGTCCTTAGTTTGGGTCTCATTAACATAAGCTCACTGTCCTCAAAATTACTGTTGATAAATGATCTAATTATGGAACATCTCCGAGATATAACTGTCTTATGTGAAACCTGGCTGAAACCTACCGCTGTCCTCCCCTTAAATGAAGCATGCCCACCAGCATACACATTTAGCCACGTCCCTCATGATACAAAGCAAGGTGGAGGTGTTGCTCTCATTCATAAATCTGGGTTTCACTTACTGGCTCTTGGGGGTCTAAATTATATTTCATTTGAACATTTGTCTGCTTTGCCCAGGATACTACGTATTGACAAGGTCAGAAGAATAAAAATCAACCATGTTATTTTGTCACTGTATATAGGCCCCTGGGCCCATATTCTGAATTCTGAGAGGAATTTGGTGAGTTTATCTCTAATTTAGCAACCTGCACAGATAACATTCTGATTGTTGGTGACTTAAACATTCATGTAAATAAATAAGCCTTTTGACCACCTCTGCAAATCATTCATAGACATTGTAGATGTATTAGGATTCCAGCAATGCATTTAGGGTAATTCAGGGCCATCTGTTCTTTGGAATTTTTCCCTTCAGTGGAAATATTTATTAATTTTTTCTAGTCAATGCAAATTTTTATTATATTGGCAACGTCATATTATTTAAAGGCTAGTATATAAAATGATAGTGGTGCCAAAGAAAATTCTTTTTATGACTTAAACCTAAATCTAAAAACCCAAAGTTGAGGTGATCACTCACAGTTCTTCACTGAGCGAGGAAATGTAATTTATAAATAAGACTGTCTCACAGCCTTTTGTCATCCATTCTATAGTTTCAACTTTAGATCAAATAACTGTTTGATTTTTATTGTGCACAGCTGGTTATGGTTGAAACTGCAAACATAAACCAACAAATCAGCACCAAATAAATTTTCCATCCCAAAAATGAAATGTCACCATTCATGAAATATGTAGTGTTATTTTTTAGTTTCAACTATACTGTGACTGACACCATCTCATGAGTTGAACAATGAAGTCATATTTGGTTTCTTATTTTGTCAGTTGCTACAATCAGATTGAAACATTCTGGACAAAATCATGAAGTAGTATTTTGTTGGAACTGGTAATTCAACTAGTAACTTGACCATGAACACATAAAAAGACAGATAGGACCATTGTTGCCACAGTTACTTTGAAAAAGTAATCCAATTACTGATTACTGATTATTCCTTGAAAAAGTAACTTAGTTACTTTACTGATTACTCAATTGTAAAAGTAACTAAGTTAGATTACTAGTTACTTTTTTAGTTACTTTCCCCAGCTGCTGACAACAACCCACCTCAACATGACAATGATACCTGTTTTGCCAAAACTTACTTTATAGTCACCCTTTCTTAACTTCAATGAAAATAAATACTTGTTTTATAAAAAGTAAAATAAAGATCTCTTTCTTGACCTCATATTTAACTGTTGACAGCACTGTAACAGTAAAACTTGCAATTTCGAACCTACATTGTTTATAAGTGTAACTATTAAATTCATTCTAGCATTTTTCTAACATTTAAATTCTCTCTAAATATTTTACTTGTCAAAATTAATATTATTTTAAGTAGTATTAGTAGTTGTAGTAAAAAATGGCTTCAAAACTGGACCTTTAATCCAGGGGTGTTGTGGGGAGGGGGGGCACATCCCTTGCCATTCCATCTGGATTCACCCCTGCTTTGGCGTTTGAGCACAAAGAATGGATAACATTTATTTATGCAGAAAACATGACCAGATTTACAGGTAATAAAGTTTTATTGCGTTTTCACATCATGTTGTTCTCAGAAAGAGAGTTTAGGTGCATTTGAGTGGAAAATAGTGTTAGTTGTTGACGCGGCGCGGAGGATCAGCTGTTTTTAACAACCAGATACAGAGTGGCTCAACTCACAATTCTAAATAAAGGAGGAAAAAAAGTATAAAAATGTCTTTGTAAAGCTCAGTGCAGGTGTGCTGATCACCGCGCTTTAAGAGGTGAGGACGAGTCGAGCAGCTGCAAAAAACCGCGGATGAAAAGCTCACAGCTCGCTTAAAGTGGGCAGTTCAGTCGAACCCCGACCTCCTGCCCACGGACCAAGTTTAATGCTGCTATCGACCCACAATGAAGAATAATAGTAACGCACAGTGACATGGAGAAGTAACTTTAATCTGATTACTGATTTGGAAAGATTAACGTGTTAGATTACTCATTACTAAAAAAAAGTGTTCAGATTAGAGTAAGGCGTTACTAAGTAACGCGTGGCATCACTGGATAGGACAGAAGCCTAAATGACTTTTCATTGGCTGTCATTATGCTGTTTCATCTGACTCAACTGTCCTCCTTTAATGAGGCTTCATCAGCACTAATCACAAGCGCAGCCATAATTAGCCTCATCAGAAGGGCTTTCAAAGTGTTGAGATTGGCTTAATTACCTCTGTACATACAGCGTGAGAGTGTGAGTACGCATAGTAATACACACACGTACTGGAACACACATGGATGTGCACGTTCAATCCCTGTAGGCCCGGCCTCCAGCTACAGCGCTAATGCGGCTAACACTTCACGAAAAGCTGCTGGTTTTAAAAGTTAAATGCCACTGTAAAAATGTTTCCATGGGATATCCAGGGAATAATCAACTTTTAATTTAGCTGCTAATCTAATTAGTCGCCACGGTGCCTGATTGCCTCCCTGAAGTCATTTGAAGGAAGAGAACGCGAGAGCTGAAAAACCAACAAGGAAATTGTTTGAATGATCACTGTCTGTTTTTTTTTCTCTCTCTCTCTCTCTTTTGTAATGTCCTGATATCGGTGCATCTTTGGAATTACAATAAGGAGAGAAAGCATAAAAATACAGGGCAAGAATGAGGCAGATTTGGAAGGTTTTGCCTGCAGTCTACTTGTTTTAACTACTGCAAAGTTGATGCATGATGTATATTAAGACGGTCAATGTGTTTTATCACCACCAGGATCCATTTATAGACAAAAGCCCACAGCACAAAGCTGTGGCGTGGAAAGACTTTTCACACACAGTCTGTTTATTTGGCTCACACAGTCAGGGCTAACAAAAGTTGTTAATTTAAGCATGAAGTAATGTGATTTTTATCCCACCGTAAGACAGCTAGACTTGCTCCTTTTTAGAAAACTCAATACCCAGCAAACACACGACGGACCCTTGACTTCAGGTTTTGGTCAGGATTTAGTCATGTCAGGAATTACATCATCTAAAAATCACAACTTGATGTCAAATCATAACATCCTAGTGACATTATGATATGACATCATTTGTGTGTCATTTTTATCCCCCTGGTATGAAATATGGGGGGGGGGGGGGTATAGAAATCAGCAGGTCCGTCTGTCTATCCGTCCATGTTCGCTTGTTAGTGCGATATCTCAAGGACCAGTTAATCAATTTCATTCAAACTTAGCACAAGGGTGTACTTGGGTGATCCCCAACACCAGTCGATTTTGGTGACCTTGGGGTCAATTTCAAGGTTACAGCAAGATATTCAAGAGATACTGTCATTGCCCACTTGTTAGTGTGATATTTCAAGAACTAGCCGACCAACTTCATTCATTTTTAGCATAAGTGTGTACTTGGGTGATCCTCCAACACTTTGTATTACTGATTTGTGGGGACCGGGGTGATATGTCATCTCCTGAAGACTCTTGTTTAGATTATACTGTGACATCCATATATGACACCCAGCAAATGTCAGCTAGATGTGGCAAGATTGCTTGGTTGTCTTGTATTTTTTCAGCAAATGAGAGGACAGTGAATGGGGAAATGGAGTCTACAGTGCAAAGTAAATCACTTTTCAGGAATACTGTAGATATGTAGGAAGGGGTTTATTACCTTGAAAATATACTACGCAAATGCAGTATTAACAATGCCAGAACATCATTCTGTCGACTCCCAGCAATGTTGCCACAGTGTGAGGACGTATAAAATTTTCCCATGACTCTCCCATGATAGTAAGAATTGTTTAAGTCTAGTAAAGCATTTAGTTAAGTAATTTAGCACACCTGATTTGTTTTGTCTTATGCCAACTTAATTATTATTATTCTACTCAAAAATGTCCAGGCACATTGTTGTCTTAATTTTAAAAATTACTAACTCTTTCTTTCAGAATAATTTACATGAAGCAAATTCAGTTTTATGACCAAACTGTTTATTTTAAAATCATTGTCAACCTATGTGCGACTTTGTAGCAACATGTTATGTACTTACTAAAATAAGAACACATAAAAATGTGCATATTTTAGTCATGTAATATTTTATAATTATTTAAGTAATGTTTATTTTCTGTCAAAATTATCGGTTCCATTACATAAGTTTCAGTCTGATACTAATAGTATCACCACAACTGATATTTGGATCAATCTGCCCGCCCCTATTTGACAGCGCATAAAGCTTTCATTCTTCACTCTGCAAGCAAATATAGCCCTGAGCATCCAAAATCTATTCTGTGGGCAATAAAGGTATTTCCTTGTTTGTTATTATGCACATGAAGATAAAATCACAGCGTCCATCACTGGCACGCTCAATTTCATATTTCTGTGTACTCAACTTCTTACAGTGCGTGAGCTACTCAAACATGGGAACTAATTTGTAGATGAAGACTCACAGAACTCATGAATCAGTTTAGTGAGTGGTGTGAAGGATTCATATCCACACAAATAAACTGAGTCACCATCTCTTGTCAAGCAGCTATGTTCTTCCCTGAAGTCCAACCTGCTGCTTGTCTCCATGATCAGAAATTCATGACAACAGGTTAAGGTTGGAGTGGAAATTATCTGGTAAAGTGATAATGTTGCCATCTGACTTTGTTTATCACAACAGTGTAAAATAATGCAGAATTACAGCTGATGCTTCCCTGATATTCCTGTTAAAATACACGTTCCCTTTTGCTGAAATGTTGCTGGTGTCTAAACCTGTTCTGTGTCGGTGAGGGGCAGCAATTTTTAATTTTCATTTTTTCAATTTCAATTTATTTTCATTTATATAGCGCCAAATCACAACAGAGTTGCCTCAAGGCACTTCACACAAGTAAGGTCTAACCTTACCAACCCCCAGGGCAGCAGTGGTAAAGAAAAACTCCCTGTGAGGAAGAAATCTCAAGCAGACCAGACTCAAAGGGGTGACCCTCTGCTTTGGCCATGCTACAGACACAGAACAATTCACAAAACAAATTCACAAAACAAATATACAAGAAATGCTGAAACAGGAAATACTAAGGTGATCACCGGCCACTAACCCTAAGCTTCACTAAAAGACCCAGAATTTAGGTAAAGTTGAGGCCGCGGCCTGCTCCCTTTCCTAATAAAATGAATTAAAAGAGTAAAAAGCATAGAACTATACTATGCCAGTATGCTAGCCATACGAAAGGGAAAATAAGTGCATCTTAAGTCTGGACTTGAAAGTCTCTACAGAATCTGACTGTTTTATTGACGCAGGGAGATCATTCCACAGAACAGGGGCATTATAAGAGAAAGCTCTGTGACCCGCAGACTTCTTATTCACCTTAGGGACACAAAGTAGTCCTGCACCCTGAGAACGCAAAGCCCGGGCCGGTACGTAAGGTTTAATTAGGTCAGCTAGGTAGCAATATCAACAAGATCCCAAAGTGACCTGTAAAAATGTCTTGAGAACAGAAAGCAGCAACATTATCCTTAATTCTTTACAACCAGAACATCTCTACTTGTGTTTAGATTGCTTTTTTTTCCTCAGTGTGAATGGAACAATGACATCCATCACGTGTTGTGCACATATTTATACTGACAAAATGTTTGGTGTGTCGGTTCTTGGGTTTCCATTAGAGATTCATGCAATATTTTCAGATTTTCATTAAAATGAAGAAAAAAAAAAAACTTAGCGAAATATCAGAGTTTCCATTGAGTGACTGAATGTGGCTGGTGAGTTTTCGCCTGTCATTCTAGCAAGGCTCTCGCAACAACTATGACTCCAATAGCCACAGTGATGGATGGGTAAGTCCTGCACATATGGTCACTTGGTTGTTTTTCAAATCCCGTAAACCGCAAGGCAACATTTTATAACACTTAACAAGCTCTCCTCTGTGAACACACAGACTGTCATGTGTTTTATAATATCATGTGACTCTCTGTATGTCATAAACATGCAATCAAAGAAAAAGCGTTTCCATTGCAGTTTTTCAAATTGAGACTTTCACCTGAAAAATTGCCTCATGCAACCATAAAAACATTTTATTTCTGTGTGATTTTTTTATTTTTATTTTAATATACGGACTTCTAGTAAGAGTATTTTCAATTTTTGACTTCAAATTGTGCAATGTGGAGGGTGATGGAAACCTGGCTGCAGTAGCTTTTGGATTCTAAAACTTATTTTGCCTTTCAGACTATATACATTTATTTGCCATGTTGATATTTGATACTTATTCTGTCATTTCTGTTGTTTTAAAGCCATGAAACTGCAAATTTATCCACGTGACTCAAGAAAATTGACAACTACACCTGCTAAAATCTTATGCTGTATCTTGATTTTTTTTTTTTTTTTTTTTTTGGCAGAATTTCTAATTCAGCCTGCGGTGGAGAGACCAGGGGCTTCATTAGAGAGATCTAGGAGCCAGCCCAATCAGCCCGGGGGCACACAGGATGGGGGGGTAGGGTCCAGGCTCCCCTGGGCTTCCCACGACCGACCCCATGGGCCAGGAAAATCAACGGCACTCCCCTTTGAACAACCTCCTCTTCGTCTTTCTGCAGTTCCGTCTCTCCTTCATGCTCCCTTCGCTCCCTTTCTCTAGACCTAATGAATGATTCATTTAACCCCAACATCACCCACCTCTTCGCCTTTTCACCCAACCACCCATCTACCCATCTTTTCCTCCTTAACTCTTTATTTATCTTTGAGCTATCTCCTCTTATTGCCAGGACGGAGCTTTTTTATACACAATGGGGATGGTACAAGAGCGGCTGGGGTGGCGACTGGGGGCATGAAAAGAAAAGAGAGGAAACAACAAAGGGAGGAACAAACGCCCATTTGTGTCACATTTCCCTCTGTGTAACCCATTAAAGGCAATGTTTGACAAATTACTTTACACAGCTTGGATGTTGATTTTTCCGTGTGAGTGTGCTGAGGGTGTGGGCTAATGCAACGAGCGAGCACACACACACACACACACACACACACACATTTTAGATGAACGGCTAATGAGGACACGATTGTTAAGAAAAAACTTTAAATAAGGTAGTGATCTGGAGAAAAAAGAAGTCTGGCTACCCGGATAAATCAATTACTTCCCTTATTATCTGCGAGGAGTCATTCATTTAATGGTATAATTGGTTGGGACACAAATGTACTAATTGCCACAATGAAACCAAATTCCTCACATGAAAGAAGATGTAAATGAATCTAGATGGGCCACTTGAAAGTCTCCCAGAAACTGTGAATAATATTTTTTTCAAAGAAGGGATGTAGATTCTAGGTTTCTTTTTCCCTGGGCTCCCGTGGCAGGCCGTGGTGAAGAAAACAGGCGCACTTCGTTTGGAGATGAGGTTTCAACTCTGCCACAGCTACAGAAAATAGAACGCCTTCTACAAAAAGAGAAGAGACAGCGGAGGGAAAATGGGCCGGGTTTGTGTAGATGGAAAAAAAAAATGCCACCCCTTAGTGAGGGACTAAGATCAAAGCAGTGTAAATATATGACAAGATTATGAAGTCAAATGAAGAAATATCAAAAGATGTCTTGTCATTTTGATGAAACTACTGTGTGGATAGTGTTATGTGTCGACGCGGGTTGAGGAGCGGACCTGCGTCTGACTGAACCCAGCGCTAAAATAACCAGAAAGCGGTTCCAATAACAAAACAATTTATTTTCCCCCTTTTGTGCAATACTCGGTGTACAAACATAAAACGCGTCTGTCTGGCGGAGTGAAGGACGGCGCGCTCTCCAGCGCCCAAAAGGATCGAAGCCCGGCGCCTCTGGACCCACGTTCACCGCCAAACACCCCCCAGGTGGACACGACAAACCGACTCTGTGAAGGATAGAAAAGGTGAGGTAAGTCAGCAGAGCTACAGCAAATATCTTTCAGAGGCACACACTATCAGCAACACATTCAGGTCTGAATTTAAGCTTTATGTAAATGAGCAGCTTCTCACAACAGGTGGAGGATCATCTGTCCGCACGCCACGGCCGTGAGAAGCAAACTGCACAACTCTCATCAATATTCACATATACTGTGTAACAAAATACCAAATTACTGTTAACAATTATTCAGACAATCAAATCACCTCTGATGTGTGCTGACAGCATGTGTCCCTCACCCGTCCTCCTTCACAGGCACGATGTGTCAAACCCAGGCGCGGTCCTCAGCGTCTCACAAACGAACATCACAAGGTCGAGTTCCCGGCAATTCTGCTTGAATCACACATGGCTTAAATGCAGAACGCCATCTCATTATCTGCTTCAGCTGAAAGTCTTTAAGGTTGCACATGAGCATCATCCACAGGTGCTGCATATCACGTTGATGAGGGTGAAGGACTTTTCTGCCAGCACCTTCTCCACAGACAATAAATCAGTTTGCATACCACCTGGAGAGCAAAGAAAAGAAAAGAACACCAAAATGTCCAGCCAAACCCCCCCAACACACAACAGATAGATCACATTACCATGAGTTAAAATGCATGGGGTGAAAATATTATTATATACTAATATCTTATTGGAAAAGTGCATCATCCACAGCGTTAGAAATCAAACACATCTCTTCTCACAGGTCTGAGGTTAAAGCATGATTAACATGCAAAATGACAGGCGTTCATGTGAGTGTATGTTTGCTTATGTGATGGGGTGCTGCACGCTGGATTTGTCCAAGTCAGGACCCATTAAGGGGCCACGAATTACATAAAGAGGCCAAGTATCCGCTTACAATTCCCTGTTCAGAAAGGAATGTACCTCACCAGTCATTCCTTTGTCTTTGGATCTAGTTTCAGATTTGAGAAAAGATACATAATTGACAATATTTTGCAAATTGTTCCTTGAGCAAAAACTTGCATTAACCTTTAGGAGGCAGTGAACATACAACCAGGCGGGTGAGTTGTATATGAAGCAAATGATGATCAGGAGGTCCAGTGATGCACAGAGATTCCAAGCCGGGGAGAGATGAGGAGGCTGCTGGTCCAAGCTAATGGCCCAGTCACACAGCACTTAACGAAGCGTGACGAAGCCCTGACGAAACCAGAAATCTGGACTTTTGTTGGCATCGTTTAACCCTCGTCAGCTTCGATCTGGCAGCGGTCACTTCGTCAGGATTTTTAAACTGTCGTCAGGGCTTTATCAGTGCCGTGTGACTGGGCCATATGGACGAGATCCTGGAAAAAAAAACTTGTGAGGAGGCTCAGAGGTGTCAGGTGTCAGGAGTCAGGAACGGAGAAAGCAATTCAGATTACATTCAGCTTAATGGTGCATTGCCACCACTTCTGCTCTAGAGTGGGAATTTATTAGTTTTTTGAGAGAACAGGGACACATCAGGGGCCAATCACATTTCAGGAACTCTGACTGGCCCTCTCTGTTTTTGTTCTAGAAACTCTCCAGCAATTTAAACATAAATACTCTGTACCCATCATATCTACTATTATGTCTGCCAAGAATGTAATAAAATCACCAGCGTTTATTTGTCTGTCTGTCTGTTAGCAGAAGTACATCAAAACTACTGCATGGATATTTATGAAATTTTCATCACAGCCTCTATTCAATTTTGGAGGTGATCTTGATCTGGATCCAGATTCTGGATCAAGATTTCACTTTCTATAGTCTTTGAAGGATTACATCAAAACTTCTTCATGGATTCTCACCAAATTTCACCACAGATAGATATTAAGGAATGGAACACTCCACTGAATTTTGGAAGTAATCCAGATCTGGATTCAGATTCTGGCTCAGGATTTGTTGAGAGTGATCTGGCTCAATATGAAGGTTCTGCAGCAGAAAGGTACAACATCACAGTGTAAAACAAAGATCAGAAAGACACTGTTTTGTTTCAGGTTGTGAATTAAATATCAGATTGCAACTTCTTGATCAGTCAGACTATTCTGGATCAGTATGCAATTATTGCATTGTGTTGTGGAATCCGAATCCAGGTGAAGTCCAGGTCACATCTCTTTTATTTTGAGTCCTCCTCAACCCTTGGCGGACATCAGAAATCTCTGAATGGGCTTGTTGAAATAAGTGAAATTACAACATGCCAAATTTGGACATTTGATCAATGGCCAGAAATTAATAAACTGTTTGTGTTACATTCAACCAGCATGTGACACATTCATTGATTTTTGTCATTGCCCATAATGCAATGCAGTGCTGCACCGTGGCACATTTGCATAAAATTGTGGAAAGAGTTCCGTTTTATGGGTTCACTCTGGTAATATACAACCACTGGCAATAATTATGGAATCACCGGCCTCGGAGGATGTTCATTCAGTTGTTTAATTTTGTAGAAAAAAAAAGCAGATCACAGACATGACACAAAACTAAAGTCATTTCAAATGGCAACTTTCTGGCTTTAAGAAACACTATAAGAAATCAGGGGAAAAAAATTGTGGCAGTCAGTAACGGTTACTTTTTTAGACCAAGCAGAGGGAAAAAATATATGGACTCACTCAATTCATAGGAATAAATTATGGAATCACCCTGTAAATTTTCATCCCCAAAACTAACACCTGCATCAAATCAGATCTGCTCGTTAGTCTGCATCTAACAAGGAGTGATCACACCTTGGAGAGCTGTTGCACCAAGTGGACTGACAAGAATCATGGCTCCAACACGAGAGATGTCAATTGAAACAAAGGAGAGGATTATCAAACTCTTAAAAGAGGGTAAATCATCACACAATGTTGCAAAAGATGGTTGTTCACAGTCAGCTGTGTCTAAACGCTGGACTAAATACAAACAACATGGAAGGTTGTTAAAGGCAAACATACTGGTAGACCAAGGAAGACATCAAAGCGTCAAGACAGAAAACTTAAAGCATTATGTCTCAAAAATCGAAAATGCACAACAAAACAAATGAGGAACGAATGGGAGGAAACTGGAGTCAACGTATGTGACCGAACTGTAAGAAACCGCCTAAAGGAAATGGGATTTACATACAGAAAAGCTAAACGAAAGCCATCATTAACACCTAAACAGAAAAAAACAAGGTTACAATGGGCTAAGGAAAAGCAATCGTGGACTGTGGATGACTGGATGAAAGTCATATTCAGTGATGAATCTCGAATCTGCATTGGGCAAGGTGATGATGCTGGAACGTTTGTTTGGTGCCGTTCCAATGAGATTTATAAAGATGAGTCCCTGAAGAGAACATGTAAATTTCCACAGTCATTGATGATATGGGGCTGCATGTCAGGTAAAGGCACTGGGGAGATGGCTGTCACTACATCATCAATAAATGCACAAGTTTACGTTGATATTTTGGACACTTTTCTTATCCCATCAATTTAAAGGATATTTGGGGATGATGAAATCATTTTTCAAGATGATAATGCATCTTGCCATAGAGCAAAAACTGCGAAAACATTCCTTGCAAAAAGACACATAGGGTCAATGTCATGGCCTGCAAATAGTCCGGATCTTAATCCAACTGAAAATCTTTGGTGGAAGTTGAAGAAAATGAAGAAAATGGTCCATGACAAGGCTCCAACCTGCAAAGCTGATCTGGCAACAGCAATCAGAGAAAGTTGGAGCCAGATTGATGAAGAGTACTGTTTGTCACTCATTAAGTCCATGCCTCAGAGACTGCAAGCTGTTATAAAAGCCAGGGGTGGTGCAACAAAATACTAGTGATGTGTTGGAGCTGTTGGGGAAGTGTAATGACATGGACCCACAACAGGGGGGCGCAAATGAACGGTCAATGGGTAGTCAAATAAATACAATTTATTGTGGCAAATGTGCACAACAGGTCGAATACTATTTTTAGACAGTCAATTACAAAAGTCAACAGGTGACGTGTGGGCAGGTCCGAGGGTAGGAGATGCCTATCCAGAGAAGAGCCGGGGCCACAAGGTTCCACCGCCAATGAAGACCTGCAGTAAACCGAAGCCGCCAAATCCTGAATCCCCAGGTGGTCTCTACTTCAGCTGTCAGATCCGGTACTGCTGGCAGGAACAGAAGACAGGTTAATGGTGGGTGTGTGCACACCCAGCAGAACAATCAGTTCCTTTTGTGGGAGAATCTCCACCTCTGACACAAAAACACAGAAACGTGCAGAGACCAACTGTTACTTCTCTGGTTTGGAAAGAGGAGTGAAGTCCGTCACTCTTCTACGTTCAAAACCCAGCTCCCAGCTGACTGAAGATAACTGGTACTCCTGCAAAGGTTTTCAAAAGACAATGATACGTGCGTTCAGCACAGACACGGCTGAGAGTTTTACCTGAGTGGTAAACTGATATCTCGGCAGAGATGTGGTGTCTCCTCCAGTCTTATATGGGATGGGATGGTGATGAGATGATTTCTGACAGCTGGTAGTCCTGGCTCCTGGGTGGTGACTGCGCCCTCTGGTGCCTGAAACCCGACAACAGGCAGGGCACCCTCTGGCGTTGGCCAGCAGTACCTCCTCTTCGGGCGGCCCACATAACAGGACCCCCCCCCCTCAACGGGCATCTCCTGGCGCCCGACCCGGCTTGTCGGGGTGTCGCTGGTAGAACTCGGCCAGGAGGGCCGGGTCCAGGATGAAGCTCCTCTTCACCCAGGAGCGTTCTTCAGGTCCATAACCCTCCCAGTCCACCAGATATTGGAGACCCCGACCCCTCCGGCGAACATCCAGGAGCCTGCGGACAGTCCACGCAGGCTCGCCGTCGATGATGCAGGCAGGAGGCGGCGCAGGTCCGGGGGTGCAAAGGTCCGAGGTGTGGTATGATTTGATCTTGGAGACATGAAAAACAGGATGGATCCGCAGTGAAGCCGGGAGTTTCAGCTTCACTTTGGCTGGACTGATGATTTTGGTGATCCGAAATGGTCCGATATATCTGTCCATCAGCTTTTGCGACTACCGTGTTCAGAGGAATGTTCTTTGTTGACAGCCAGACCTCCTGCCCGGGCTGATATTCCGGGGCGGGTCACGTCGGCGGTCTGCATGGCTCTTCGCGCGCAGCGGAGGTCATACACCGCAGGGCCTGTTCCAGCTCTTGATTAGCCCGCTCTGCTTGTCCGTTGGTCTGTGGTCTGTGGTCTGCTTCGGGAGGGCCACGAAGTGGGCCGCCTTGGAGAACCGGTCCACTATCGTCAGGATGGTTGTCATACCCTGGGACGCAGGGAGACCCGTGACGAAGTCCAGGCCGATATGGGACCAGGGGCGATGAGGCACAGGTAGCGGCTGGAGGAGTCCCTTCTCCGGTTGGTGGACTGCCTTGCCCCTGGCACAGGTGGTACAGGCCCGGACATACTCCCAGACATCGGCTTCCAAAGACGCCCACCAGAACCGCTGCCGAACGACTGCCACGGTCCTCCGCACCCCTGGATGACAGGTGAGCCTGGAACCATGGCAGAAGTCCAAAACTGCAGTCCTAGCGTCTGGTGGGACGTACAAACGGTTAGGTGGTCCACCGCCGGGGTCCGGGTGACGCATCAGGGCCTCCCTGATGATGTTCTCCACGTCCCACATCAGTGTGGCGATGATAGTGGACTCCGGGATGATGTTTTCTGGTGGATCCGACAGCTCCGCTCTGACTTCCTCTTCATGCACCCGGGACAGTGCGTCCGACCGCTGGTTCTTAGTCCCTGGGCGATAGGTGATCCTAAAGTCATTACGGCCAAAAAAAAGAGACCAACGGGCTTGCCTGGGGTTCAGACGCTTAGCGGTCCGGATAAACTCCAGGTTCCGATGGTCGGTGAAGACCGTGAATGGAACCACAGCTCCCCCAACAAGTGTCTCCACTCCTCCAGGGCCTCCTTCACCGCCAGGAGCTCCCGATTGCCGACGTCATAATTCCGCTCTGCTGAGGTCAACCTGCGGGAGAAATAGGCACAGGGGTGGAGTACTTTATCGGACTCCCCGCTCTGGGACAGCACAGCTCCTATCCCTGAGTCAGAGGCATCTACTTCCACAGCAAACTTGCGGCTAGGATCAGGCTGCACCAGAACTGGCGCAGTAGAGAACCGGCGTTTCAACTCCCTAAACGCGGCTTCGCACCGATCCAACCAGGTCAAGGGAACTTTTGGGGAGGTCAGGGCTGTAAGGGGACCAACAACCTGACTATAGCCCTTGATAAACCTCCGATAGAAATTAGCGAAGCTGAGGAACTGTTGCAGCTTCCTACGGCTTGCCGGTTGGGGCCAATCTCTCACTGCCGCTACCTTGGCCGGATCAGGGGCGACGGAGTTGGAGGAGATTATGAACCCCAGGAAGGACAAAGAAGTACGGTGGAACTCGCACTTCTCGCCCTTCACAAACAGCAGGTTCTCCAACAACCGCTGCAGGACCTGACGTACATGCCTAACATGGGTCTCAGGATCCGGGGAGAAGATGAGGATATCGTCTAGGTATACGAAGACGAACCGATGCAGGAAGTCCCACAAGATGTCATTTACTAATGCTTGGAACGTCGCGGGGGCATTAGTGAGGCCGAACGGCATGACCAGGTACTCAAAGTGACCTAACGGGGTGTTAAATGCCGTCTTCCATTTGTCTCCCTTCCGGATCCGAACCAGGTGATACGCATTCCTAAGATCCAATTTAGTGAATATTTTGGCTCCATGCAGGGGCGTGAACACTGAATCCAACAGGAGCAACGGGTATCGGTTGCGAACCGTGATCTCGTTCAGCCCTCTGTAATCAATGCATGGACGGAGTCCGCCGTCCTTCTTGCCCACAAAAAAGAAACCAGCACCTAATGAGGAGGACAAGTTCCGGATCAACCCGGCAGCTAAAGAGTCCTGGATGTAGGTCTCCATTGATTCTCGCTTGGGGCATGAAAGGTTGTACAGTTTACTGGACGGATACTCAGCACCCGGGATTAAATCAATGGCACAATCGCACGGTCGATGCGGGGGTAGAGTGAGTGCCAGATCTTGCTGAAAACGTCAGCAAGATCATGGTACTCAACAGGCACCGTCGTGAGATTGGGGGGGACTCGAACCTCCTCTTTAGCAGTCACACCGGGTGGAACCGAGGATCGTAAACACTCCCAGTGGCAGGTTTCGCTCCATTGAGCCACAACCCCAGACGGCCAATCGATCCGGGGATTGTGCTTACTAATCCATGGATAGCCCAAAATTACTCTGGAGGTAGAAGGTGTCACAAAAAACACAATCTCCTCCCTGTGATTCCCAGACACAATCAGTGTTAAGGGCTGTGTCTGGTGTGTGATTAATGGAAGAAGGGTGCCATCTAGTGCCCGTACCTCACTGGTGAAGGAAGAGCCACTAGAGGGAGCCCTACTTCTGTAGCCCATCTGCTATCAAGCAGATTCCCTTCTGACCTGTGTCAATCAGTGCTGGAGCTTGAAGGGTTAAATCCCCACAGAGGATCACAACTGGGATTGGCCAGCAGTACCTCCTCTTCAGGCGGCCCACATAGCAGGAGCGTTCTTTTGTTTTTCATGATTCCATAATTTTTTCCTCAGAATTGAGTGATTCCATATTTTTTTCCCTCTCCTTGGTCTAAAAATTAACCGTAATTTTTTTTTTTCCTGATTTCTTATAGTGTTTCTTAAAGCCAGAAAGTTGCCATTTGAAATGACTAGTTTTGTGTCATGTGTGTGATCTGCTTTTTTCTACAAAATTAAACAACTTAATGAACATCCTCTGATAATTCCAAAATTTTTGCCAGGGGTTGTATATTGATTCATATTTCCAGCACAACTATTGCAAGATATTACAAAGCTTAGGGAACTGCCAGCAAGGAAAACTGCAACTGGGAATAACCTGTTCAATGTCTTTTCCTCCAATAGTCAGGGAAAGGAGTAACAACTTGTTGCGAAGATAATGGTACCAACCCATCGTAGAATTCTTCCATCTACATACACCATGGCAACTCTCACACTGAAATATGAGTAAGAGCAAAACACCAAACAGTACTGTGGGATTCCACCCATGAATACTGTGGCCAAAACAGACAAAAAGATCTTTTTAGTCACAAAACACTTTGCAAAAGTTGCATGTGTAGTGACTCACTCTGCATTGTGTCATTGACTCCTCTCACTCGCTCCAATCAGGACACAAACTCACGATCTCCAGCATGGGAGACAGACTCTCTAACCAGAAGGGTAACATCCAGGGCTCTAACCTTGTAGCCAAAAAATCCTTTTAGTTGGTGTGAAGTGAGGTTTACTGGCTGCTATTGCACAGCGCCTCCTGCCGGCCTCCATCAGACGCGGAGCTCTGAAAGCATGCATGTATTAGAGGGAAATGTGGTGTAAAACTAGTGCAAATTCAACATGCAGATCCTCCTCTGATTTGCTGTCGTGACCCTGAGAGCAGAACAAGGGAGCAGCCAAACGGACTTAGTTTTATAAAATGCAGTGAAATTTCAGCATCTGGCGTTCCAATATTTTTATGTATCCTCATTATACCGCTTTGAACTTACATTACCCAAAATTGTGGAGAAGAGACTTTACAAAAAGCATAAATATTCAAGGTTTAATCAAGGTTCTGCCACCAGGTGGCACTTCAAATCACTGCTTTTAAGTTTTTGGGTTTTGTTTCAGGACTTACCACAGGTTGCTTCCAAATGATGCCTGGCTTATTTATATATATTAGGAACAAATATCCATCAAAAATATCATTTGGAAATATAGTTTATGGTCTGAAATTTACACTATTAAATACAATAGGAACATTTCCCTTATTGTCTGAAATGTAATGAAATAATCACAGGGTGAATTACTAAAGTGTTTAGAGGTTAGTCAAGCTGACTGCCTGAACAGGTCCACAGATTCACTCAGCATTAGTTTTAAACAAATGCACCTGCTGCAAGATGTTAAAGCAAACTAGATTTGTCATCAAATGAATGAATGAATTTATTCAGCACACACAGACTCAAAAATAGCAACAACAAAAAAGAAAGCTCATAAAGAAAACAATTTAACAATGTACCCATGTGCCCGAAATTGTGTAGGCCAGGGGTGCCCAACCTTTTTTGAACTGAGATCTACTTTTAAAGTTGACAGTGTATCAAGATCTACCAAGCCATATCGAATGCCATAGCGTAGCCGCAGTTTATTGTGCACCAATATAATAACACAATTTCCTGGCACAAACATAAAGTTTTAATAATAATAATGCATTATTGAAATAAATGTGCAAAGAATAAGCACAAGTAGGCTTAGGACTGGCCTGTAACAACACAACAACGAACAACTCAAATTACACAACACCTAATTAAAGTTGGAAAAGTTGTTCCCTACCTTAGTGGGACTTCTGGCACTGAGAGGAGGCAAGAAATAGGAAAGGCTAAATCCAAAAGCTGTGCATATTCTGCATGGTTTGAACGTTTCAGAATGTTTTTAATTTGGGCAACAATTAAACCATTCCAGAAATTTACCTCACCAAATTTTTTTACCACAGATAGGCAATGGAAGACTCCTTTAAATTTATCCAGCTCAAGCCAGATAATCCGGATTGTGTGCAGCAGTCCTCCAGCTGCACACGGAATAATGAAAAATATAGAAAGTAAAACCACAAACACTGTCATCTTTATCAAAAGCCGGAAATCAGAGTATATCACTGTATTATATTTATAAACTGTTACAGAAACAGCTCACCCGTGTCACTTTTGTAAACATTACACAAAATTAACACACACACACACAAAAAAAATGAAATAAAATCTCAAACACAGTCATCATCTTTAACAAAAGCAGTAAATCACAGAATTAATAGTCACAGTTTAACTGAGCTAACAGCTCACTATTTGCATTCACAAACACAACAAATGCACGAAAAAATAAATAAACATTAAAAATACTGACTTTGAACTGTTTACATACTGTTTTTGTCCACAGTGTAACTTATTTCAGCTCTTTAAGCTGTTATATTGCTTCAAAACTTTTTTTTCCTCATTTTATTTTTTCTCTTCTGCATCCTGTACCATAGAAGATGAAAAAGAAGAAGAAGAAGAAGAAGAAGAAGAAGAAGAAGAAGAAGCTCTTTTTCTTATAACAGTTTCTGAAAAAAATTCATGGAGCAAAGCGGCAGCCTCTCAGCCATTTCCCTGACAATAAAAATCCGACGAGGGGGGAGGACCAGTGCTCACTCAAAGCCTGCCCACAGGTGAATGACGCAACCGACAGGCGTGAAAAAACTCACACATGCGCACGAAGGTTCAAGCTTGTCTGATGCAAGCGCACATGATTCAAATCCATATAGTTTTTGAAAAAAATAAAAAGGTCGGATACTTTTCTAACAGACCTCGTATATATATATATATATATATATATATATATATATATATATATATATTTATATATATATACGAGGTCTGTTAGAAAAGTAACGGACGTTTTTATTTTATGCAAAAAATATATGGATTTGATTTGTATGTTTTTACGTCAGCCAAGCTTGAACATTCGTGCGCATGCATGAGTTTTTTCACACCTGTCGGTTGCGTCATTCGCCTGTGGGCAGGCTTTGAGTGAGCACTGGTCCACCCCCCTCGTCGTTTTTTCATTGCGAGGAAATGGCGGAATGATTTGGGCTTTTTTTTCCATTCGAATTTTTTCAGAAACTGTTAGAGACAGGCAGCTGGAAACCATTCGGAAAATTTATTTGGCTTTCAGTGAAATTTTTTGGGCTTCACAGAGATTAAGGAGTGTTACTACTGCTTTAAGGACAGACCACAATGGCACACGGCGCGCCACGCTCCAAGCCGCGATTGACAGGCAGAAACAGGCATGTCTTTGTCTTTGGGCAGGCTTTGAGTGAGGAGTGGTCCACCCCTCTTGGCTTTTTTTTCATTGTTTAGGAATGGCTCAGAGACTGCTGCTTTGCTTGATCAAAATTTTTTCAGAAACTGTGAGGCACATCCAAGTGGACACCATTCGAGAAATTCAGATGTTTTTTGGTGAAAATTTTATGGGCTTCAAAGAGATTACGGAGTATTACTGTCACTTTAAGGACGGCCCAGAGCGACTGGTGGTGCACCGCGCTCCGAAGCAGGCTGAGCGACCATTTCATTTCTAAATGGATAGCTGTATGGATCTGTGACCATCGTGTGCAATTTCTCTGGTTATCACAAGAGCTGGACATCAACCATTTTCCGGCAGATTTCACTTTTAACAAGAGATTTTGTCATGGAAAGCCGAGCGGAGGCTTCGCGCGTCACGATGGATTTGCTACTGGAGCGAGACAAAACCACCTCCATTTTGGTCTCACAGGACGGCTTTGAGATGGCGTTCAGACAGCTGTCGGTGGTTTATCAGTCGAGTGATTATCTGAGAAATTGTGGATGTGCCTAGACATGCCAGAACATGTCCTGTGAGGCTTCATCACGGCGTTGCTTTGCGCCATGCGGCACCGCCGTGACGCGCGAAGCCTCCACTCCTCTTTCCATGACAAAAACTCCTGTAACAGTGGAATGTGCCATTCATTTCCAAACTGGACGCTGTGTTTTATCCGGGATGTCATCTGACTAGCACAGGAATTGTGAAAAGACGTGGACATCAGCACTTTTTTGGCACATTGAGACAGACGTGCGGAGGAATTTCGCACACGATGGTCACGGATCCATACAACCATCCGTTTAGAAATGAAATGGTCGCTCAGCCTGTCGATGGTGGCTTCGGAGCGTGGCGCGCCACCAGTCGCTCTGGGCCATCCTTAAAGCGACAGTAACACTCCGTAATCTCTTTGAAGCCCATAAAATTTTCACCAAAAACCATCTGAATTTCTCGAATGGCGTCCACTTGGATGTGCCTCACAGTTTCTGAAAAAATTTGATCAAGCAAAGCGGCAGTCTCTGAGCCATTCCTAAAAAATGAAAAAAAGGACAAGAGGGGTGGACCACTCCTCACTCAAAGCCTGCCCACAGGGGAATGATCCAACCGACAGGCGTGAAAAAACTCATGCTTGCGCACGAAGGTTCAAGCTTGTCTGACGCAATCACACGTGATTCAAATCCATATGGTTTTTGAAAAAAATAATAAGGTCGGATACTTTTCTAACAGACCTCGTATATATATATATATATATATATATATATATATATATATATATATATATATATATATACCCATGATAACAAATACAAAGTATAAATTAATCACTGAACTAAAATTTCAAAACACAACCATGCAAACAACAGTGCTTTATGCACAACCCCCCCCCCCCCAAAAAAAAAACTAAATCTGTAAACCTAATTAATCTTGCCATAACAAGTAATAAAATGATTTAATAGAGCATTTTAAAGCCAATCAAGTTACAGAGTGATTTAATATAATCAGGACACTTATTCCAAATTTTAACACCTTTAACAGAAACACAATGACTTTTTACAATAGTTCGAATCTTTGATTTTTGAAATACTAATGTTCCTCACAAATTACAACTGGAGTCCCTCATTTTAAACAGATCCTGGACATGTTGTAGTAAAACTTTATTTTTAACTTTAAACATGATTTGTATTATGATGTAATCAATCAAGTCCCAGAATTATAAAATATGTAAACAGACAAATAATGGGTTTGTTGGCTCAAGATATGGTTTAGTACTAATAATTCTTATAGCTCTCTTTTGGAGTAAAAATGTTGGATTTGTATTAGTTTTATAAGTAGTTCCCCAAACTTCAATGCAATAAGTCATGTATAGGACAAGTAACGAATGATATACGGTAGTTAATGAGTGTTGGGAGAGGAAATCTTGTGCTTTATACAATACTCAAATATTGCTAAATAAATTCCATTGCAGTGTTAAATCAAGTCGAACAACGATATTTGAATTCATTTTGTGACAGGAGGACGAAAAAAAAACGAGAGACTGGGCTGCATTTGCAATACGACATAGTTGATTTAACACTATGATAGAGCTATTTGCAACACAATTTGCAATGGGACCACATGTCACAGCAGCTCACTGCGCAGTGGAAAACCTTGCAGTCTGAATTCATAACCTGATACTGTATGACTCTCTTTAATCTTACTCATCAATCTTTGTGACATAAGGTTAAAGAAGAGATCAAAGGACTATCTTAATGGTAAACAGTCTGACAGTGTAGGTAATAAAGAAGCATGTTAACTTCACACATACTCTTCTTCTTCTTGTGATGTGTTCTGGTTGGCAGAAGTGTTTCCTTGAGAGCAGCAAGTGTTGGCAGTGACATCTGAGAGTCAGAAGACACAACAGCTTCAGCTCGCTCGTCGTTTCTCGCCCTCTGGAGGAGTCGAAGATAGAAGATGACAACAAAGCCAAGTGGCGACACTTCATAAATCTAGATAGTGGACCTCCCCCTGCTTTTGGCTAATTATAATGCCAGCTTTTATCTTCATCCTCCCCATAATGAAAACACAGCCCATCCGTTTCACACACACACACACACACACACACACACACACACACACACACACACACACACAGATGTGCACTGACTGCACACACATTCCCTTCTGAGGGGCAAACCTCAGATGTTTTGACTTGCGGAGGAAGGCCACCATCTGCTTTGCATCAGAGTTTTCTTCCACATGCACAACTTCTGAGAATCTGCATGAAACTGGGTCATATGAACCTGTCAGCAAGTGAGCCTGGATCAAGTTCCAGGTATTTAATGTGCCAGATGTGTCGGAACAGGTGACACCAGGCTGGAGTACAATAGTTGTGATAACCCTTCAGCATAATATACAACAGTAACAACAAACATTGCTGGTTTATAATGAAGAAGTTTCTTTTTACTAATGTCTGTTTTCGGCCTTGTGATCTGTGATCATCTCGAATAAATAATTTCAAGTACTAAAAGTTATAAGGACAGAAGAAAATCTTTCCAATCTAGACTTCTGAGACAGGGAGAGATTTGATAGACATGAAGAAAAGGGCTTGTGGTGGTGATGGATGGAGACCGGGCAGCAGCTGGGGTGATCTGGGGTGTTTTTGTACAAGAAAATGGGCAGAAGAGGAGCAGAAGAGAGGAAGAAAAGGGTTGTAAGAGGAGGAGGAGAGGTGTGGCACAACGGGCTGAGGGGAACCCGCCCACTAATTGGTACACCCGCACAGAGCAGAACTGTTGCTATCATAAGAAATTGATGAATTAACTGAGAGACAGATCGGCGTAGCGAGAGCAGGAGACTGTGGGACGGTGGAGAGAGAGAGAAGGTTGTGAATCTTTTAAGAGGATAACTTACTTGGGCAAAACAGCTGTTTATGCATTATTTGTGCGGCGAGCCATTTACCACCATTTAAGATGAAAACTTTGGTTCCCGGGCTGCAGGACTTGCCCACGGGGACAGCGAGGGTTTTTGGGGAGGGACCCGGCAGCCTATAAGTTACTGATAAGAAAAGATGAAAAATTAATTTGCTGGTAGTTTCCTTTTAAAGACTCAGATATTGGGCTGTCAGTCTGCAGGCATTCGTTTAAGTGACAAACAGGCGTGCAGGGATTCCGGCCAGAGGAGGGGAAACAGGAAGAGGAAATGTGCAGGGATGGATAGATGGAATGACGGACAGACAGCTGGACAGACAGATGAATCTTTCCCATTCTGTAAAATAATTCTGAGTGATTGTTTTGGAGGATTTATAGAAATCTTGGTAAAACACTGATTTTGACTATTTCAATTCTCAAGCCTTGCCCTCTTCAGGTCGGAGTGTCCTTGCCTCAAGTGGAGGAGTTTAAGTATCTCGGGATCTTGAGGATGGCTGGAGAGTGAGATCGACAGATGGATCGGTGCAGCGTCTGCAGTGATGCGGTCACTGTATTGGACAGTCGTGGTGAAGAGAGAGGTGAGCAGGGGGGGCAAAGCTCTCGATTTGCTGATCGACCAATGTTCTGACCCTCACATATGGTCATGAGATTTGGCTCATGACCGAAAGAATGACATCGTGAGTACAAGCGGCCGAGATGAGTTTCCTCCGCAGGGTGGCTGGGCGCTCCCTTATAGATAGGGTGAGCTTGGTCACTCAGGAGGAGCTCAGAGTCGAGCCGCTGCTCCTCCACATCGAAAGGAGCCAGCTGAGGTGGCTCAGGCATCTTCTCCGGATGCCCCCTGGATGCCTGGTCAGAGCAGTCTGGACGTGACCTGTAACAGGGGTATGAAATGAGGTTCAGCACTGACACTGGCCTATATGACCCACCACTTAATTTGATCTTTCCCTTCTTTGGTATGAGGGATATAATAGCTTCTTTCCAGGTTGGGGGGGATACCTGCTTTTTATGCCCGGTTACATATGTTCTTAACAAAAGCATGATTCCTTTCTAAATTCTTTGTATCATTTGGTTGTCCACCATCACTTCCTGGTGATTTCTTGACTTTTAATCTCTTCATAGCTTTTCCTCATTCTTTTCAGATATGTCTGCACTTGATTTCTTATTTTGAGCTTCAGTCCATGACTGCATATCGAGGTCCAACAAATATGCATCAGTCTTGTCTTCCCGATTGTTCTGTTGTATATGCTTTTGTAAAATGATTCAAAGAATGATTGATTTTATCCGGTTACTTGTATTATATTTCGGGAGTCGGATAAACTTATCCGGCTCAAGATGGATAATCTGGGTTCTGTAGCATCAAGCGATGAGAGTGTATAGGTCCCCTCAGACGGGACACCAGTCCAACACAGGTTACTTACACAGCCAAGGGCTGGTACCCATTTACGTTGGGTGGACTGAGAGAGTGTAGATTAATTGTCTGTCCAGACCCAGCCAGTTAGCATGAATGGGATTTGAGACACAGGTCTACATATTGGCTCCAGCTCCTTCTCCACTCAGCTACCTGCACTAGTGCAGTCCTTCACACCCAGTGCAAAACACTGCATATGTTAGAATTATGTGTTATGCTCGGGGGAGTGATGGTCTAGTGGTTAAGGTGTTGGGCTTGAGACCAGAAGTCCTTGGTTCAAATCCCAGCCTGACTTGAAAATCACTAAGGCCCTTGGGCAAGGTCTTAATGCCTATTGTTCCCGTGTGTAGTGTAGCCTTGTATGGCAGCACCCTCACATCGGGGTGAATGTGAGGCATTATTTGTAAAGCGCTTTGAGCGTCTGATGCGGATTGAAAAGCGCTATATAAATGCAGTCCATTTACCATTTACTTTTGATCAGCACATTTATCATTTGCAGTGTCCAGGCTGTTTGAGTTTGTACTTGTGCTCATCTGTGCACCAAGGTGGGGTGTGTTGATGCACAATGAAATGAAAGACTCATTAGCAGACTTTTAATGAGCCTTTCATTGGATTCAGGTGTGTTGGAGCAGGGAGACAACTAAGAGTGTCAGGAATGTGGCTCTCGAGGACCGAACTTGGCCACCCCTGGTGTAGGTCAAAGGATAGTGTGAGATCAAAGGTCACCCTGAGATATGTTGCTTTATTACTGCAATGAATGACAAATTTATTTAACATTAGCGTCAGCTGATTAAATCGATATTTGTGGCTTGCCGGACCAATGACCATCATCTTAGTCTTATCAGAATTTGAGTATGAAATTACCATTACAGGATAACCAGTTTTTTAACTGATGCCAGACACTTCTCTAATATCCTCTTTTGAGAGAGATTTTCTGCATTAATCAGCATATAAAGATGAGTGTCATCAGCATAGCAGTGAGACGTAGTTCCATCGTGTTGCAATATCTGCCCAAGAGGTGTTATGTAGAGAAAGAATAGCAGATGGCCTAGTAGGCAGCCCTGTGGTACCACCCACCCCCCACCCCCATTTTAGCAAAGCAAGTTCTGAAGTAATGTTATTGCACAAAACAGAATGTGAATGGTGTGATAAGTAAGATGTCAATCATGAGAGAACCCAGCTAGTAATACCAGTCATGCTATAGCCATTACAGTGCGGTGCGTGTCATGCTGTCCACGATCTTACGACTGCTTTATGAATAAAAAACGTGGTTGAATTGTAAAAAATTCCCTAAAAATGTGTAGCCAGAGAAGTAAGTAAAAGTTTTTTGGAAATGCTGTGTCAGTAGTTCTATATTCATTCATTCATACAGCAGCAAGGTCATAGGCAATGTTATTGTTGAGACTGGATCTCCCAGCATGCTTTGTTTCACTTGTGGCAGTCATATGGGTCTGTAAATTGGAACAGAAGCTTCATTAAGAACATTTCTTCAGAATGTCACATCAGTTCCATATAATGCCTTCACCAAAAGGTTCGACCATAAATTGGGTGCAGACTTCAAATTTCCAAACTTTGTTGTGAAGTTGTGATAATCATGTATCCAGAGGTAGATTATTTGTAGTTTCTAGTGTCTACCATGTACAGCTATATTTACACTGACTTAACAATTGTAAACGTTCGAAAATTCTGATTTTTGCATCCACCATCTCTGGGAGTCTTTTGCTGCATTGTCACATGATGTTCTGAGGAAATGTCTTTTGTGACACTCCCAAATGATACACGCATGCATCCCGTCATGCAGGAGTACCTGAAATATGTTTTATTAATGTTCAAAATAAAAAGTGCTGGCTTCTAAAATCACTAGGGAGCTTGTTGGTACAGCTTGATTTGATGAAATGTTTTGGTGAATTAATTTAGAACGTGATGGAATTATCACCGGTGTGTGTGTGTGTGTGTGTGTGTGTGTGTGTGGTTTTCATGCTGCTTCTCCCTGTCACCTGCTCTGTCTCGTCTCCTGTCATCCCTCCTGTTGCCGCGGTGACTGCCTCCGGGCGACAGACACTTCCATGTCATGTCGGCTGGCTCTGATGCTGATCAGTCCTGATGGAGAGAGCTTTGTCCCTGTTTGTTCACCTAAAGCAGCGACGTGTCACAGCACCACCTGGGAAGAGAACTGCTCCTCCCTGTCTCTCTGAATACTTTAATACTTTCATCATCCATCATGGCTTTGTTAGCTCTTCTTTTAACATATGTTACCTATACACCCTGCATACGAGGTCTGTCCAAAAAGTATCAGACCTTTTTATTTTTTGCAAAAACCATATGGATTTGAATCACATGTGACTGTATCAGCCAAGCTTGAACCTTCGTGCGCATGCCTGAGTTTTTTCACGCCTGTCGGTTGCGTCATTCGCCTGTGAGCAGCCTTTGTGTGAGCAGTGGTCCACCCCTCTCGTCAGATTTTTATTATGAATAAATGTCTGAACGATTTGGAGCTTTGCTGCATCACATTTTTCCAGAAACTGTGAGAGACCTCCAGGTGGACACCATTCGGAAAATTTAGATGGGTTTCAGCGACAATTTTATGGGGATTACACAGATTAAGGAGTGAACCAGCCAGTTTAAAGACCGCCCGCAGCGTCTGAGAGCGTGCCGCGCTCCGAGCGCCGATCGACAGGCTGAAACCCTGCTGAAACAACCAGATCATTTCCAACGTGAAGGCTTTGTTGATCCGGGACGTCGTCTGACTTTCACAAAAAAGGCAGAAGGTGTGGACATCAGCACTTTTTCGGCACATTCTACTGTTACAGGAGTTTTTTTCATGGAAAGAGAAGCAGAGGATTGCACCACCGCGCCGCTCATGGCGCGGGACAAAACCACCTCCGTGTCGGTCTCACAGGACGGGTTTCAGGTGGCTTTCAGACGGCTTCCGGTGGCTTTTCAGTCGCGTGACTATCCGAGAAATTGTGCATGAGCTGGACATGCCCCAACATGTCCTGTGAGGCTTCATCACGCCGTTGCTTTGCGCCATGCGGCACCGCCGTTACGCGCGGAATTCCTCCGCTCCTCTTTCCATGACAAAAACTCCTGTAACAGTGGAATGTGCCGTTCATTTCCAAACTGGATGCTGTGTTTTATCCGGGACGTCCTCTGACTAGCACAGGAATTGCGGAAGACGTGGACATCAGCACTTTTTTGGCACATTGAGACAGACGTGTGGAGGAATTCCGCGCATCGTGGTGGAGCCGCATGGCGCAAAGCAACGCCGTGATGAAGCCTCACAGGACATGTTGGGCCATGTCCAGCTCATGCACAATTTCTCGATTAGTCACATGACTGAAAACCCACCGACAGCCGTCTGAAAGCCATCTCAAAGCCGTCCTGTGAGACCAACACGGAGGTGGTTTTGTGCCGCGCCATGAGTGGCACGGTGGCGCATCTGTCCCCTTTTCATTCCATGAAAAAAACTCCTGTAACAGTGGAATGTGCCGAAAAAGTACTGATGTCCACGTCTCCTGCCATTTTTGTGGAAGTCAGACAACGTCCCGGATCAACAAAGCCTTCACGTTGGAAATGATCTGGTTGTTTCAGCAGGGTTTCAGCCTGTCGATCGGCGCTCTGAGCGCGGCGCACTCTCAGACGCTGCGGGCGGTCTTTAAACCGGCTAAAGCACTCCTTAATCTGTGTAATCCCCATAAAATCGTCCCTCAAAGCCATTTGAATTTTCCGAATGGTTACCACCTGGAGGTCTCTCACAGTTTCTGGAAAAAATTGATGCAGCAAAGCTCTAAATCGTTCAGACATTTATTTGTAATAAAAATCCGATGAGAGGGGTGGACCAGTGCTCACACAAAGCCTGCTCACAGGCGAATGACGCAACCGACAGACGTGAAAAAATTCACGCATGCGCACGAAGGTTCAAGCTTGGCTGATGCAATCACACGTGATTCAAATCCATATGGTTTTGCAAAAAATAAAAAGGTCCTATACTTTTTGGACAGACCTCGTATTAACTTTAAAGTCATGATCATATCACTTTTGGACAATGATGGGCAAAGCTAACCAAAAAGTTAGTTTGAAAAGTTAACTTTATAAAGCTGAACCGATAAACCCCTAAAAAAATTTAGTAGAAGTTGCATTTAAAAGCTATAAACCGATAATTTTCAGTATTGACTCCAGTACACTGGCAGCTACTGACACGAGTCAGCACATCTGTCTCAGATCAGCCTTCCCTCAGCAAAAGACACCTGGTGACCAGAGAAGAGAGAAAGGAAAGAAAAGACAGAAAGAAAAGGAGAAAAAAATCACTTTATTTTCACAACATACAGACTTGCAGGCGTATCACACAAGTCATGCACAGGCAGACAGTTTGGACTTATTTTTTTAAATTTTAAACAAACTAATTCTGGATGAGTTATTGAAATCAACATCACCTCTGTCATTTTACAAAGTTAAAATATCAGTTATACGTTTTCGTTTTAAAGTAATGCACTAATTTTGAAGGTTTTAGCATTTACAGAGTACAGACACATGCCGCAGTGCATTATGGGAGAATTACCATCTACTGGACATCCAGTAGATGGCAGTGTTCATGGCAGTGTGAACAGCATTTGCCACACATTTGTAAAAGTGCTGAATCACTTGAGCAGAATTTTGAGCTTTCAAATTGCCTTTTTTTTACAAATGAAAAAAAAAATGACTTATTTACAAATACAGATTTATTTGTAGATCCCACTACACGTTACAGTGTATTATATACAGACCAACCACTGAAGTCAGGAAACAAATTTTCCATAATGCATTGCAGCATATGTGCCTTTAAATGCTTCAAAATTAGTGCATTACTTTAAAACTAAAACATATATCTGATATTTTCACTTTGTAAAACGACAGAGGTGATGTTAATTTCAATAACTTGTCCGGAATTAGTTTAAATTCTTAACCATGAGTCAAAACTGTCTGCCTGTGCATGAGTCGTGTGATATGCCTGTAATTCTGTATGGTGTGAAAAAAAGACCTTTTTTCCCGTCACTCTTCCTTTGTCTCTGGTAGCCAGAGCTTCTCTCCTCGCAAAGGATTGAGCGCTGCCATTCATAGCTGTCTGTGTTGGGAACAGGGGGCGCAAATGAACGGACAATGGATAAGACAAAGAGTAACAATTTAATGTTGTGAAACGCACAACTGGATACAGACAAAATGCCAATTAAACACAAGGTGACGTGCGGGCAGGCTCGAAGATAGGAGACCTCTGACGATCGAAGAGCCGGGACCCACACAGTTTCCACCACCAACGGCCTGAAGAACACCGGAGCCGCCAAGTCCTGAGTCCCCAGGTGGTCACCGTCTTCTGTTGCAGACCCTGGTACTGCTGGCAGAAGATGAAAACAGTTAATGGTGAGTGTGTATCCACACACCCAGTAATCCTTCAATACAGATCTTCAAGGAGGGAAAACCTCCACCTCCAGATACAATTTCACCCGTGCAGCTCCTGTTAGTCTCTTCCCTGGATGGAGTAAGAGGCGAAGACCGTCGCACTCCCACTATCCGCCAATCCAGCTTCAGACTGAGTCCACAGGAAAACGGCTGCACACAGGACAATGTTTAGATACAACACAATCACAGCAGAGAAGGTTACCTTAGACGGTAGCTGATTTCTCGGCGAGGAGGTGGAGTAATAATCCGGCTTTTGTAGGGACGGTGGTGATTGGTGACAGCTGGTGTAAATGAGTGACAGCTGTCACTCTCTGTTGTCTCGGCGCCCTCTCATGCTTGAAGCCCGCACTCCAAGCAGGGCGCCGACTGGTGGTGGTGGGCCAGCAGTACCTCCTCTTCAGCGGCCCACACAACAGTCTGTCTACTACGAAACATGTATCCTGGCAGAAAAACAGTCAACGAGGCAGAGGCACAGGCAGGAGCAAGTCAAATGGCGTGGTCAAAAACAGGCACAGTGAGACATTAGAGGTGAGGCAGAAGTGAGATTAAAAAAAACAATGCAAGGTCAGATACGGCTGGTCAGATCAAATACAAAGGAAGAGTTGGGATACAAAGGCTGGGACGAGGGCTGAAACACACTGTAACAAGCACGATGAACTGGCCCAGAACTAGGCACCTGCAATAACAAGGGGTGATTAAGGAAAGGAGACACAGGTGTGTGAGAAAGTTCTGGAAGGGGGCATGGAAGATAGCAGGTGCAAGAGAGTGAAGTAAGAAAACACAAAGCAGATACAATCAGAGAGAAGATGGCAGAGGACTGGTGCAAGAGAGTGCAGTAATGTAAACACAAAACAAAGATGAACAAAAACCAAAGGCTGAATAAAATACCAACATGAAAAGAATCACACTTGGAAACAAATGAAAAGAAACCAACAAGAAAATCAAAGGCTGGGGCTGAAACTAGAAAGGAACTAATGTGGCAAAAGCATAAAACACAGAAAATACAACCAGTGACTACAGTGGTAAACATGTAAAATAAAAGCAGTGACAAAAGCAATCATAAATCAAAAATCAAAGACAGAGGATCAAAGATTGGGGGCATGGACACAGACAAAAAATCAAAACAAACATGACAATCACATGATCACAGTGGTGGATAATAAATGAATACTGACAGATGTCATACCTACGTAATGTATCAGTATTAAGTACATCATTCAGTCAAGTGCATAAGATTTAGACAGTTTTTTGGAGTTTTTCCTCTGTGTGTCAACGTAGTAATGTTGAAATGAAACAAAGATATGCTTTGTGTGTAGAATTTCAGTTTCACATGATCACAGTGGTGGATAATAAATGAATACTGACAGATGTCATACCTACGTAATGTATCAGTATTAAGTACATCATTCAGTCAAGTGCGTAAGATTTAGACAGTTTTTTGGAGTTTTTCCTCTGTGTGTCAACGTAGTGATGTTGAAATGAAACAAAGATATGCTTTGTGTGTAGAATTTCAGTTTAAATTCAATGGATTAAAAAGTTGCATTAACCATTTAGGAATTACAGCCATTTTTAAACACAGTCCCTCTGTTATCAGAGCCCATAAGTAATTGGACAAACTAAATTTAAGTAGTATGTTTACCACCAGTTTTCTTGCGACAAGTCAGGGGTGAATACATGAAAACTTCCAATTCATTGAATGTGTCTTGGACTTCATTTACATCAATTATGGTGAATGGTAAATGGACTGCATTACCATTTTCCATCTGCATCAGACGCTCAAAGCGCTTTACAATTATGCCTCACATTCACCCCAATGTCAGGGTGCTGCCATACAAGGCGCTCACTACACACCGGGAGCAATAGGGGATTAAAGGCCTTGCCCAAGGCCCCTTAGTGATTTTCCAGTGAGGCGGGGATTTTGAACCCATGATCTTCTGGACTCAAGCCCAACACCTTAACCACTAGACCATCACCACCACCATCACAATCAGTATGGTGGCTGGCACGGTAGATTATTAGTTAGCACTGTTGCCTCACAGCAAGAAGGTCATGGGATTGCTTCCCACTTGATTGTTTCTGTGTGAACTTTGCATGTTCTTGACGTTTGGGTGGGTTCCCACCGAATGCTCTGCCTTCCTCAACTTCCAAAGACAAGCTGGTTAGATTAATTGGAAACTTTATATTGACTTGTAGGTGTGTGAGACAGTGTGACAGTTTGTCTATATATGGCCCTGCATCAGATTGGTGTCCTGGCCATGGTGTACACTGCCTCTTGTGTTCTTACTGCTGGGATAGGCTCCAAGGGAAGGGAGGGGAGGGATTCTGAGCAGACCACTGCTTCTTTGCACTGAAAGGTGCAAAGGTGCCAGCTAAGGTGGTTCAGGGATCTGCTGAGGATGCCCCCTGGTCATCTTCAATAGGAGGCCTTCCATCTTCCAGGCACGTTCAACTGGTAGGAGGCTGACCTGGGAGCACCTAGGGATCCCCCAGGATTTGGCTGAGGATGAGGAAATGTGAGATGCACTGGTTGGTCTACTGCCACTGCCAGCCAGACCTGGATAAGAAAATAAGTGAGTGAATGAATCTTGATTTTGGAAAAACTGTCAATTTATTAAGCCAATGATCTTTGAAAAAATGTCTCCATCTACTGTAATGCTGAAACTTTAGATTAGTTCAGGACAACCAAGTTTTATCTCCACTAATTCATGGGGGTGGAAGAACGTTATGTGTATGAGGTTTGCCAGTAGAAGGTAATCTGGTACCATGCAGACAAGTTTTATGTCAAGCACAGAAGAGATAATCCAAATAATAAGAAGAGTTTGCCTGCCTGGCAGACATTGGGATATACCAGTTAAACAGAGGTTGAACAACCATAATGCAATGTTTTTAACCACTTTTAATGCAACCAAGTCTGGGGTTGTTCAAAATACACTGACAGGCAGCAATTTACTTCAAAAAGTGATTTAATTATTAAATTTCCAAATAAGCAATATGGGGCTCTTCTGTTAAGTAAAAAGTGATATGCTTTGTTTTTTATTATGATTTGTGATATACAATCATCTAGAAGTGTATTATTCAACTTCTTCTCATGGTGCAGTGTTACAGTGTTACAAAAAGCAAACAAAAAACACAATGTAATATCAAATTGCAATACTTGTTGAATCACATTTCTTAGGAATCGTGATACTTAGCAAATAAGCACAAAACTATTGTGATATGTATCATATCCAGAGATAAGTGAGTTGCCCTAGCCCTACCAGATCAATAGATAGATAGACTGTCTATCTTCTAACTCTTCACATCATAATGGGGCTTGTGGGTATATTAGTGGAGGAGGGGTAGAATTTGTCTGGAATATCATCATTCTTCCCAGGCGGTGCGAGGTGAGGATGTGATTAGCCGGCAATTTATTCCAGCAGTGGCAATTGAGAGGAAGAGACCCTGAAATGGTAATGTGTTTAAATGTCAGAGGAAAGGTACGGTTCTCATCAACCTTTGGTCACCCGTCTGCTTTGAATATTCTTATTGCCATCATGTATTAGTAATGAGAGTTGAAAAGTAAGTAAAATTTAACCTTCCCTGTACCTGAGGAAACTATGAATATTAACGAGGCCTATTATGTGTACCTGATCTGAAAGAATTTTAACCCCACTGCTGCCCACACCCCCACCACTCGTTTGCTTTCTGCTCTCTCTCCACACATGCCTCACCTTCTCCCACTTTCCTTCATTTATCCCATTCGCTTCATCCCTCTTGAATCTTGTCTCTCACCAATCTTCTGTTTTTCTCTTCAACTCTCACTCTATTTCTTCTCCAGTTCTTTTCTGACTATCCTGCAGGTTTGTCATATTGTTCTCGCTTTCTCTCCATATTTGTTCCCTCATTCACTTGTTTCCAGTAGGAAGAGAGAGAGAGAGAGGGGAGGAGACTGTTTACCATGCAGAGATGGTGTTTGCATAGAGCAGGCCGCATCAAGATGTGTGTGTGTGTGTGTGTGTGTGTGTGTGTGTGTGTGTGTGTGTGTGTGTGTGTGTGTGTGTGTGTGTGTGTGTGTGTGTGTGTGTGTGTGTGTGTGTGTGTGTGTGTGTGTGTGTGTGTGTATTAGATTGGGGATTAACGCTTGATCAAGGCATCATCAGTATACTCCCCTCTGTATCCCTGCTGACGTACCCCCTTCCCCCTTATCCCAGGCGAGCAAGGGGTTTTCATGAGGATTGAGGATTGACAATCTATCTACATGGACAACAAAGCCCGTGCAAATGTTTGCAAAAAAAAAAAAAGTAAACAAGTTTTGCATCTCTTCGCCTTTACTATGGGTACATGCTACATATGCACAGCTGTCAGGTTTCTCCTATTTCTGTATGTATCATCTTCCAGATGCAGATTTGTCAAATGAAAATGCAGGTGTCTGCATGCATGGACAGTATGAACAACAACACAATGGGTCATGTGAAAGGTACAACAGCAATTGAAGTAGATCCTAAGAAAGCAAAATGTGCAGCCATTCTGGGATAAAGTTCTTGAAACAATCAAAAATGTTTTCTGAATGTATTACTAACAATTCTGTATTTTTACTCTCATGTCGATCCAAATTATCTTCCATTCATACCTGTGTACATCACGCATTTCCTTTAATATTTGTACTACTTACACTTGTAACAGTTTATTGTCCAGCCAAGCTGAAATCGTGTTTGGCCCTCTGGTATCCATCTGTGAGTGCATAAAATGGCTCCAAGACTTGATAATCTGAATCTGATAATCTTGGACAAAACTGGTGAAATGAGTGACCAGTCAGAAGGATTTTCTTGAGACCAGGACGTGAAATTTCACATTACACGTTGCCAGAAGGCAGATGGAAGACTCAAACATACAGTAGATGTGATCTATTTTATAGTAAGTGAATCCTTCCAACTCCACCTAAGGAGTGACAGTGGTGATGACACTGGTGGTCTGTGAAGTGAGCTCTAGTGATCCTTGAGTATACTGGTAAAATATCACCTTTTAAATTAATACCATTATTCTAACTGAAATTTGTTGCCCAAACTGTTGAAAAAATGACACCAACATCTGATAGATAGTAATAAACTGTTGTGATATACTGATGGAGCTGATATTTGGAGAGTTAGGTGGTCTGCAATACTTTTTTATTGGTTAAGTGGTTTTTGGTGTGAAAAAGTTTGAGAAAAACTGCAGTAGTCAAAAGCTGCACTGTGCACAGTTTCTACATTCAGCATCACAGAAACCTATAACTGCTTCAGAGCCGTCTTGGTGACTTCCTTTACAGATCTTTCTTTCACAGTTACTCTGCTTTTGAGAACTGTACACTCCAGACAGATTTACTGTAGACTAACGTACAGTGCATCCAGAAATTTTGTTATCTTACAGCCTTATTCCAAAATGGATGAAATTCTTTTTTGCTGCAAGATTCTACACATAATACCCCATAATGACGATGTGAAAAAGTTTTTTTTTGGGGGGGGGGGGGGATTTTTGCTAATTTAAAGAAAATAATAAACTAAGGAATCACATGTATTTAAGTATTCACAGCCTTTGCCATGAAGCTCAAAATTCAGCTCAGGTGCATCCTGTTTCCACTGATCTCCTTGAGATGTTTCTACAGCTTAATTGGAGTCCACCTGGGGTAAATCCAGTTGATTGGACATGATTTGGAAAGGCAAACACCTGTCTACATATAAGGTCCCACATTTAATAGTACGAGGTCTGTGATGAAAAAAGCGGTCCTTTTATTTTTTTCAAAAAATAAATGGATTTGATTCATATGTTTTTACGTCAGACATGCTTGAACCCTCGTGCGCCTGCGTGAGTTTTTTCACACGTCGGTGACGTCATTCGCCTGTGGGCAGGCCTTGAGTGAGGAGTGCTCCACCCCGCCCGTCGGAATCTCTTTGTCTGAATAGCCGCTGCGGATGGCGCGCATTGCTTTATCAACATTTTTCTGGACCTGTGAGGATATCCGAGTGGACATTATTTTGAGAAATTAAGCTGGTTTTCGGTGAAAAGTTTAACGGCTGATGAGAGATTATGGGGTGTTTCTGTTGCTGTAAGGACTTCCCACGGTGCGGGACGTCGTGCAGCGCTTCCAGCGCGCGTCGTCGGCCTGTTTCGACCTGAAAACATCCTAATTTAAGGCTATATTCACCCAGGACGTCGTGAGAGAACAGAGAAGATTTCAGAAGAGGCCAGCATGAGGACTTTATGCGGACATTCTACTGTTTAAGGACATTTTGTAATGAAAGACGTGCGCGCAAATTCGCCGAGTCGTTCCGTGACGACTCTGCGAATCTGTGTGCGCGCGACAGGAAAAACACCTACGTGTTAATGAAACCTAATTTGTAAATTCAGGGCGGCTTTTGATGGCTTTCACAAGTGAGTAACTGAGAAATTGTTTAACAGCTTGGGCCATGTCCAACTTGTCCGTTAAGGTTTCCAACTGAGGTGTTTTTCCTGTCGCGACCCCCCCGCGGTCGGGTCCGGCCCGACATGCGACTCTGCCCGCACGTTCTTTCATTACAAAATGTCCGTTAACAATGGAATGTCCGAATAACTCATCATGCCGACTTCTTCTGAAAGTTCTCTGTTCTTCGTGACAACTACTGGGTCAGCAGAGCCTGAAATGGGAAGTTTTCAACTTGAAACGGCAAGACGCTGCGGCCTCGAAGCGCAGATTGCCATCAGGCACCGTGGGCCGTCCTTAAAGCAACACCTAGAGACCAAAATCTCTCATCAGCCATTAAAATTTTACCGAAAACCAGCTGAATTTATACGAATGGTGTCCACTCAGTTGTGCCTTACCGTTTTTGCAAAAATTTTTATCAAACAAAGTCAGCAGTCTCTGAGCCTTCATAAACACATGAAAAAAGACGAGAGGGTGGGGCGACTCCTCACTCAAAGACTGCCCACAGGCGAATGACTAACCGACAGGCGTGAAAAAACTCTTGCATGCCCACGAGGGTTCAAGCATGTCCGATGTAATCACACGTGATTCAAATCCATATGGTTTTTGAAAAAAATAATAAGGTCCGTTACTTTTATCACAGACCTCGTATGTCTGAGCACAAACCATACATGAAGTCAAAGGAATTGTCTGTAGACCTCTAAGACAGGATTGTCTTGAGGCACAAATCTGGAAAAGGGCACAGAAACATTTCTGCTGCTTTGAAGGTTCCAATGAGCACAGTAGCCTCCATCATCCTTAAATGGAAGAAGTTCAGCTGCACCAGGACTCTTCCTAGAGCTGGCCTACCATTTAAACTGAGCGATCTTCCCCAATCGCTCAGTTTAAATGTTTCAGCTTCAGTTATATTTACACAATAGTCTTGTGTATTTTATTTTATTAAATGGTTTACTAGTCTTTACACTTGTGCATGTGTAAATGAGTGTATTGGGCATCGTGCAATACAACCTAGTAATGTAATGTGCAATTACAGCCAGGCACTGAAGCACTTTTGCACTTAGCACTTGTCACTTTAATACAGTACTTCTGCACCTCAACACTCATCATGAAACTCTTTTGGTTCCTCCACCTGTCGGCTACTTATTATCTATCAATTATTGTTATTTTGAATTGTAAATATCTGTATGTGTATTTTGTTTTAATTGTTTTTCTGTCATGATTAATTTACTTTGGTATGTTGTGTGTTTCTTAGTCTGTTTTAATGTTACTGGAACTACGGATGGAAATTAGCATCCGGCATATTTACATGTAACTGTGTCCATTAATATGCACTGTTCCATTTCAAATAAACAAATTGCCAAAAGGACCTTAGTCAGGGAGGTGACCAAGAACCTGAAGGTCACTCTGTCAGAGCTCCAGCATTCCTCTGTGGAGAGAGGAGAACCTTCCTGCAGAGACACATGCCTCTTCAACATGCTGTGTTAGGATGATAACATACCATCTTGTGGAGCGGTTCGGGCCCACAAACCACCATTTGATCATCTCTGAAACTATGATATCCTCTGAACACCATAAAATAGCATTAGTGAAAACAGCGTACATGGAAAGCCATTGTATCCTTTGGATTTTACACATTTTCATTTGTTTGTCATTTAAGGGAAAAACAGGAATTAGGCATCTGGATATGTATACCCGACTGATGAGCTACAACATAGGAAGTCTAAGACAATCTGCTACATAAATACAATCTAAGTAGATCTCCCATTGCCATTTTTGGCACCCTATTATTTACTATAGTGGCTTAAAAAAAACATGTTTTTGTGAGTAGTATGTGGTAATCCTGTCATCACAGATTGTACAGATTTTGAAAATGTTAAAATCATGATATTGGGACCCATTGTGAATCACAAAATACTATAGGATTCTAATCTGTGGAGATCAGGGGTGATATGCATCTGTTACTTTAATTTTATTAACAGATTTGTTTTTTACTGCATTTTATTGCATCTTCAAATAAATTATCCAGGAATTTAAAAAGTCCAGTGGTCATAGTGACCATTTAGTCCAAACAATCACGTGGGTAGATGTAGAAAATATTCACAGCACTTACTCTTTCTATATTTGTCATGTTACAGCCTTATTCCAAAACAGAGGTAATTAATTTTTTCCCTCAAATTCTACTTACAGCTCCCCATATTAACAACATGAAAAAGATTTATTTATATTTATTTATTTAATTTTTTTTTTTTTTTTGCAAATTTATTAAAATAAAAAAAACTAAGAAATCACATGTACGTAAGTATTCACACCCTTTGCTCAATACTTTGTTGATGCATTTGGGCAGCAATTACAGCCTCAAGTCTTCTTGAATATGATGCCACAAGTTTGGTGCACCTATCTTTGGGCAGTTTTGGTCCATTCCTCTTTGCAGCACCTCTCAAATCCATCAGGTTGGATGGGGAGTGTCGGTGCACAGCCATTTTCAGATCTCTCCAGAGATGTTCAATCAGATTCAGGTCTGGACTCTGGCTGGGCCACTCAAGGACATTCACAGAGTTGTCCTGAAGCCACTCCTTTGATATCTTGGCTGTGTGCTTAGAGTCATTGTCCTGCTGAAAGATGAACCATCGCCCCCGTCTGAGGTCAAGAGCTCTCTGGAGCAGGCTTTCATCCAGGATGTCTCTGTACATTTCTGCAATCATCTTTCCCTCAGTCCTGACTAGTATCCCAGTTCCTCCAACATGATGCTGCCACCACCATGCTCCACTGTAGGGATGGTGCCTGGTTTCCTTCAAGCATGACACCTTACATTCACACCAAAGAGTTCAATCTTTGTCTCATGAGACCAGAGAATTTAATTTCTCATGGTCTGAGAGTCCTTCAGGTGCCTTTTGGCAAACTCCAGGTGGGCTGCCATGTGCCTTTTACTAAGGAGTGGCTCTCTGTCTCTGCCATACAGGCCTAATTGATTGATTGAGCAGAGATGGTTGTCATTCTGGAAGGTTCTCCTCACTTCACAGAGGAATGCTGGAGCTCTGACAGAGTGACCATGAGGTTCTTGGTCACCTCCCTGACTAAGGCCCTTCTCACCCAATAGTTCAGTTTAGACAGATGGCCAGCTCCAGCAAGAGTCCTGGCGCATCTGAACTTCTTGCATTTATGATGATGGAGGCCACTGTGCTCATTTGGATCTTCAAAGCACCAGAAATGTTTGTGTACCCTTCCGCAGATTTTTGCCTCAAGACAATCCTGTCTCTTGAGGTCTACAGACTTTGACTTTGGTCTACAGGTCTTTGACTTTATATTTGGATTGTGCTCTGGCATGCAAGTATGGGACCTTATCTGTAGACACGTGTGTGTCTTTCCAAATCATGTCCAATCACCTGAATTTACCCCAGGTGGACTACAATTAAGCTGTGGAAACATCTCAAAGATGATCAGTGGAAACAGGATGCACCTGAGCTCAATTTCGAGCTTCATGGTAAAGTCTGTGAATACTTATGTACATGTGATTTATTAGTTGTGTATATATATATATATATATATATATATATATATATATATATATATATTATATATGGGGAGGTGTGTGTGGATCGGGAGGTCTGGGCGGCTTTACTTAAGCTGCTGCCCCAGCGACCCGACTCCGGATAAAGCGGAAGAAAATGGATGGATATATATATATATATATATATATAAACTTTTTCACATTGTGATCATGGGATATTCTGTCTAAAATTTGGAGGAAAAAAAAATTTCATCCATTCTGGAATAAGGCTGTACAATAAAATATGTGGAAAAAGTGAGGTGTTGTGAATACTTTCCAGATGCACTGTAGCATATGCAACCTGGTCTCACGGAAAGCCATGATTCAGCAGCACGAAATATACATTAATCTATTGTTTCATGATATTGTGACGAAAGCGCCTCAGCTTCGTCAGAGCAGCACAAATTCATTCTAATTCATTCCGTGGTGGCTGCACAAAATTACAAGTGAATCGTGTGTATGTGGGGGGGGGGGATGGTTAGGGTGGGGGGAAAGAGTAAGATTAGGTTATGGTTAAGGTTAGGGTCGGGGGGAGGAGTAGGGTTAGTAATAGTGAGTTTAAAAACCCTGTCACAAAAATTTGACTAATTTTGTCACGGGAGCATGAAAAAAAAAAAAAAAATGTGAGACTGGGCTGGTATATGCTACAACCCCAGTTGCAATGAAGATGGGACGTCCTGTAAAATGTAAATAAAAACAGAATACAATGATTTGCAAATCCTCTTCACCTATATTCAGTTGAATACACCACAAAGACAAGATATTTAATGTTCAAACTGATAGACTTTTTGTTTTTGTGCAAATATTTTCTCATTTTGAAATGGACGCCTGCAACACATTTCAAAAAAGCTGGGACAGCGGTATGTTTACCACTGTGTTACATCACCTTTCCTTCTAACAACACTCAATAAGCGTTTGGGAACTGAGGACACTAATTGTTGAAGCTTTGTAGGTGGAATTCTTTCCCATTCTGGCTTGATGTACGACTTCAGTTGTTCAACAGTACGGGGTCTCCGTTGTCGTATTTTGCACTTCATAATGCGCCACACATTTTCAATGGCGACAGGTCTGGACTACAGGCAGGCCAGTCTAGTACCCGCACTCTTTTACTATGAAGCCACACTGTTGTAACACGTGCAGAATGTGGCTTGGCATTGTCTTGCTGAAATAAGCAGGGACGTCCATGAAAAAGACGTTGCTTGGATGGCAGCATGTGTTGCTCCAAAACCTGGATGTACCTTTCAGCATTGATGGTGCCATCACAGATGTGTAAGTTGCCCATGCCATGGGCACTAACACACCCCCATACATCACAGATGCTGGCTTTTGAACTTTGTGCTGGTAACAATCTGGATGGTCTTTTTCCTCTTTTGTCCAGAGGACATGACGTCCATGATTTCCAAAAACAATTTGAAATGTGGACTCATCAGACCACAGAACACTTTTCCACTTTGGGTCTGTCCATTTCAAATGAGCTCAGGCCCAGAGAAGGTGGCGGCATTTCTGGATGTTGTTGATGTATGGCTTTCGCTTTGCCTTGTGGAGTTTTAACTTGCACTTGCAGATGTAGCGACAAACTGTGTTAACTGACAATAGTTTTCTGAAGTGTTCCTGAGCCCACGCAGTAATGTCATTTACACATTGATGTTAGTTTTTAATGCAGTGCCACCTGAGGGATCGAAGGTCACGGGCATTCAGTGTTCATTTTTGGCCTTGCTGCTTACGTGTAGAAAGTTCTCCAGATTCTCTGAATCTTCTGATTATATTATGGACTGTAGATGATGGACTCCCTAAATTCCTTGCAATTGAATGTTGAGAAACATTGTTCTTAAACTGTTGGACTATTTTTTTATGCAGTTGTTCACAAAGTGGTGATCCTTGCCCCATCTTTGCTTGTGAACGGCTGAGCCTTTTGGGGATGCTTCTTTAATACGCAATCATGACACTCACCTGTTTCCAGTTAGGTGTTCTTTGAACATTCATCAACTTTCCCAGTCTTTTGTTGCCCCATCCCAACTTTTATGAAATGTGTTGCAGGCATCCATTTCAAAATGAGCAAATATTTGCACAAAAACAACAAAGTCTATCAGTTTGAACATTAAATATCTTGTCTTTGTGGTGTATTCAATTGAATATAGGCTGAAGAGGATTTTCAAATCATTGTATTCTGTTTTTATTTACATTTAACCCAACGTTCAAACTTAATTGGGATGTATTTCAGTCTGTTGTGTGAACAAATCAGCTCCACTCTGTAAGCTGTGGTCTGAGGCTACGCCTGCAAAAGCCCCACTCTTATTTGTTCTCTATTGATTTAGAGAGGGATTCAGAGCTGAGCCGCTCTCATTAGCACTGGATAAAATCATAATCCACCCACTTGCAGGCTCAGAATCACTTCCACACTTGACAACTACACAGTGAGCAATTTGATACCACAATGTTACACTGATTAAATCATGATGGCTCTTCACAGAAACACTGATGATATGAGACATTTTCGTTTAGATAATTCCAACATCACCAGAAAAAAAAAACTATCTTGCTGAATAAGCCAATACAAGGCACTCAGAAATGCAGAAACACAAATGTAGAAATAGTGAGAAAAGTACTTCACTTTAATTAAAATTAATAACATAAAAATTCTAATGTACAAAAATAACTGTAACCTATGAAATTTGCAAAAATTTGCAAAAATGCACTTTGTGAACACATTAAGCATGATTTATTGTTGCACTACAAAGTGTATTTTCATACATTTTTATCATCTTAATTAAAGAGGTGTTTGTGTGTAGGGCCCCTTCACACGTAGTGTGAATATGTACAACTCAGGATGACACAAGTTGGAGCAGCTCATATGAGTGCACCACGAAACATCGCGCCGACAGGAAGGCGTGTGCAATGCCGGTGCAATGGTTCATGCACGTGGGAATAAAAAAAAAAAAAAAGAAAGAAAATAGAAATAGAAAAAAATAGAATATAAAATAAAAAATAGAAAAAATAAATGAAAAATTTAAAACTTACATGCTGCAACGGTTTTGTGCACGTGGGAACAGCATTGAATTGGAGACTTTAGAGCGGCTGTAGGTATGAATGTGTTTGTCTGTCTATGAGCCCTGTGATAGACTGGCATCCTGTCCAGGGTGCATCTCACCCGTGACTGCTGGGAAAGACTTCACCCCACCCTCCCCCTTGACCCTTGATTGGAGTAAGGGGATATAGAAAATGAGTATCAGGGGTTTTTTTTGGTGGGGGTCAGTGTTGTCATAGTCAGTGCTGTAGTCCCAGACCAGACTTGCAACCACCTTTTGACTTATTCAGTCTCGTCTCGGAATTGAAGGGAATTGTCCTCAGACTTGATTTAGTCTCAGAAGAGAACAAATCTCCGCTCTGACCTAGACTAAGTATAGATGTTAATTAAAAACAAAAATTTCTCTTTTGAGTATAAACAGGGGGATTTTAAGTCTAATTAATATTACGGTCTTGAAAACAGACTTCTTTTTTTTTTATGGCTTGGCCTTGACTTGGTCTCACCACTCCAAAATTCTAACATTCTAACACTTGACCTTTTATAAGGTCTTCGTCTTGACTCTGACTTTATGTCAATTGTCCCTATTTCCTATTTCTTTTCTATGATTTTGGAACTAGTAATTCGCAATTATTGGCTTTTTTTTTTTTATGTGAGGTAAAATTAGAGCATTTGGGGGAATTCTGTTGCATATGTCACACATGTTTCAAATAAGCTGTCAAACGTAAATGGTGCTTAAGTCAGAAGATGAAAAAGTAATAAATTGATGTCAACTGATCATCACCCTATCAAAAACCTCTGATTGAAGAGGAACAATGCGGGTTCCGACCTGGTCGTGGAACAACTGACCAGCTCTTCACTCTCACAAGGATCCTGGAGGGGTCTGGGAGTATGCCCGTCCACTCTACATGTGTTTTGTGGACTTGGAGAAGGTGTACAATCTGGAGGTGCTGCGGGAGTATGGAGTGAGGGGGTTCCTTCTCAAGGCCATCCAATCTCTGTAGTCACAAAGCGAGAGCTGTGTTCGGGTGCTCGGCCATAAGTCGGACTCATTTCCGGTGGAGGTTGGCCTCCGCCAGGCCTGCGCTTTGTCACCAATCCTGTTTGTGATATTCATGGACAGGATATCAAGGCATAGTCAGGGGAGGAGGGTTTCCAGTTTGATGGACTCAGGGTCACATCACTACTTTTTGCAAATGATTTGATCCTGTTGGCTGCATCGGCTTCATCCAACACTCACTGGAAGGGTTGACAGTAGAGCGTGGATTGGCTGGGATGAGGATCAGCACCTCTAAATCTGAGGCCGTGGTTCTCAGCAGGAAACTGATGGATTGCCTACTCCAGGTAGGGAATGTGGTCTTGCCCCAAGTGAAGGAGTTCAAGTACCTCGGGGTCTTGTTCATGAGTGAGACGACAATGGAGCGTGAGATTGGCCGGAGAATCAATGCAGCAGGGGCAGTATTGCATTCGCTCTACAGTACTATTGTGATGAAAAGGAAGCTGAGCCAAAAGGCAAGTAAACTTGGATAAATGTTTGCTTGCAGTTCACTGGTTATGAACTTATCAGGTATACACCCTTTACAGATTATACTTAAAGTATACTTAATTTATACTGACAAAAATACCAAAAATAAGAAATAAAAATCAAAGCACACTTGGCATCTATTGACAAATATACAGAAAAGTGTCAGTATACATGTTTATACTGACAAGTATTAAAGATTCAAATCCACATCAAATTGGAAAATCACTTTTTTTGTAAAGGGATGTCGATCATTGATGCGGAACCGTGGTGTTAATTCAATGACGAATTATCGTCAATGAAAACGTTAATTTTTGACGTTAGATTAACGGTCAGTTGACATCAATGGTTGATGCTGATTTGATGTTGAATTGACATGGTATTTCCCACTGGGCATACATACTGGGTATCACTCAATCAGTGATGGAGTACCAAAAAAAGACAGCTATCACAGGATGTATTGAGAGCTATCTTAGCTGGAGTTTTGACTGGGCTTACAATAGTTTCAGTGCTTTTTCTCTTTATGGCTCTCTCAAGTTTCATGTTGCTAACTTTGCCATAGCAAGACTTATGCCAAACAGCTTTCTTAGACTTTAGTGTGTCTTCAATCCCTTGTCCTTCATCTAATAGGTGTAAATCTACATTTATAGGGAATTCACCTATCTCTTTGAATTTGATCAGATTTGTTGTGTGGGCCGCTGAAGAGGAGGTACTGCTGGCCCACCACCACCAGAGGGCACCCTGCCTGGAGTGCGGGCTCCAGGCACCAGAGGGCGCTGCCGCCTCACAGGAGCAGCCGGGGTGACAGCTGACACTCATCACCTATGACAGCTGTCACCACTCATCTGATCTGCATCGGTATATCAGCAAGACGTCATCTCCACCTCTTTGCCGAGATATCGTTCTACCGAGGAGGTAACGAACTCAGCCGTTGTGTTGTCTTTCAGACAGTGACTTTGTTGCTTGTGTTTTGACAGTGGTTGGTGAGTACTTGCAGCTGAAGACTGTACTGAACCCTTTTTGATAAGTACTCACATTTTCCTGACAAGAGGTGGAGGTGGGTTTTTTTCACCATCCGTGTTGCTGGGTGCAAACGCACCCACCTCTAACTGTTTTTGTTCCTCGCCAGCAGTACCAGATCCGACAAGCGGAGGCAGTGGCCACCTGGGAGTTCGGGACTTGGCGGCTCCAGTATCCCCGGGGTTCGGTGGCGGAGGAAATCGTGTGGTTCCGGTTCTGCTTTGGACAGACGTCTTCTATCTTCGAGCCTGCCCACAGGACACCTTTGTGAATTGACTTTATTATTTTCTATTGTGATCTGTCGTGCTTGTTGTGCTTATTTCACAACAGTAAAAGTGCTATTTGACTTCCTCCATTGTCCGTTCATTTGCGCCCCCTGTTGTGGGTCCGTGTTCCAACACTTTCACAACAAGATTGTTTGCAAAAGTAGTATAAGCTGAGCCAAATGAGCTTCTGGTACTGTTTGCTGGACATATTAGTTTTTCATCTATGTCAGCCTGGCACATCACACACTTTGTCCAGTCAAGTTTACAAGTTGAACTTTCTTTTGCACAGTTTGAAGCCATATTCAGCTTTCCTTCACATATACATCTACGGACAACTACCACCAAAAGTCCAGAATCTAACCATCACCACCAGCTAGCTAGACAGTACAATTAGACATAGCCCAATGCATTGTTACCAGTCATTCTGAGTGTTGGGCAAGTGTGTGCACATGTGACTGCTGACTACACAGCTTGGTAGAGGGCAGCAGTGTGGAGGCCTGGAGGTATGTGCTGGCCTACAGGGACAGTGCATATTCATTCCAATAGTGAGTCTGACAAGGCTCTGTGTGATCTGAATAGAACAGATTGTTGCAGTATAGTGGTAAGTGGATCCTTAGTACTTATTAAATGCCTAAACTTTATTGATTGCATTCATAATAATATTATTTAATTGTTTTAACAGTTGTAGATGTTGAATCCTGTGCAGCCTATATTTTTAATGGTGACTGCTGGATTTAGGCCATACATAAGTTAGGTAACAATGCATTTTGTAAGAAGTTGATACTTACTATTAATTGATCAAATGTCTGAACACATTGTCACAAACGAAAAAATATTTTGTATAATATGGAAATGTATGTGTGATTGTGTTTATTGTCTGTTTACAGGTATAATTTTTAATCAAGTTTGTATACAAAATCACCCAGCTATTAGTGTTACATTGAATATACAAAGATCCGCTACTGTTAATTGATTAAAAAAATTGTATCTTTAAAACTATTCATGCTACAAGCTTGTAATTAGGCTCAAAATGTGCAGAATAGCCATATTTCTACACAATGGTAATACGATATTTTGCTGTAACTAGTCATAGTTTTGAGTTATTTGCCAAAAAAAGATTTTTGGTGGCCATCTTGGACGCCATCTTGAATAACGCAAGAACCATGTAAGATCTGAGGTGGGTCTTGTGTTTATATGAAAGAGGACATAATTAGCTAAATTTGTGCCAAATTTCATGCTTCTATCCGGAAGTGAACGATTCTTCTACATATCCGCTGGACTACTGGCATTTTACCATTTCTAGGTAATTTGTTTTGGTACAGTGCTCATGTGTTGCATATAAAATGTTCACAATAATGTCAGCTTTCAGGATATGTGTCACATAGAACACTGTATGTCGAAATATTTTGCCTCCAAATCTGAAAAAATATATAATTTTTTAAATCTTCAAATCTGTTTTGAAAATACACCTTTATTAATGTAGATGAATTGTTTTGGTCATCAGACTGGATTTATCAAAGTCTTTGGCTCACAAAAGTGGTGTAATTTGTATAGTGGAAATGGTATATTAACCCTCTGGGGTCCAAGGGCATTTTTTGGACAGTTCACTCGCCTGGCATAAATGTTTTATTATAGCTGTTAACAGCTCTCCCTGCATCCCACAATCAAGTTTTATGTCTCTTTTTTCAGGACAACACGTGCTTTCAGAATATATATGTTTTTGTTGTGTTTTATAAGTGTAATAAAGGTTTACAATCAAAAATAGGCAAGGAAAAAATAAAGCGAAAAATAATTTTACACACACATTTATTCAAAACACACAGCAAACTATAATAAACAACTGTTTTGACACTTTATAAAGGCAATTTGAGGTCTGTGTGAAAGACTCTACAACAAAAAGGTTCAAACAATAAACACAAATGCACATTTTGAACAATATATACAAAATGGTCTATGCGTTTTATTGTCCATTGATATGGTAAACAGTGCTTTACGCAAGAAACAGAAAACAACAGAGTTATCCAGTAACATTCACATGCAAACTAGTGGAACAATCCTGAAAGTTACACACTCTTTGTTTGAGCACGTGTGGTTGTCATCAGAGGCTCTCCGTGTGCTCCTGCTTTCACTGATCGCTGTGCATAATGGCACAGGGCACACTGAGTATTTACTAATAGTATGTACTCATTGGAGCACCCAGGGGGCTATTCACCGAGCCAACTAGTAACACATCACTCCTGAAAATGATCTTTGGCTTTTCACGTGAGGTAAATCTGCCCTACAATTGGATTTTGGAAAACCATGTGACAGTGAACCAATTCTGATTGGAAACTCACATTGCGCATGTCATCACACAGCTTCTATGAGGAGTACAAAGATGGCCGATGGCTGGCTCGAACGTCCGCGGAGTTAACTTTTCAGCAAAAAAAAAAGAGTACGTTTCTATCTCATATCATTCAAAAGTTATTTATAATTTAGTAAAGCTTGGTCTTAGCCGTCGTAAACGATGGCATCGGCCCCAGAGGGTTAATGTAAATAAGTTACAAATAAAATCCTTCACAAAAATGACCATTTGTTCCATTGGGGGGAGGGGTGGATGTAGATCTCACAAAAAAGAAAATAGCTCATCCACGTGTTTTCTTAAAACAATATGCTTTGTCTGTAGGACTAAATAAAAAAAGAAGTGTTTTCAGGCTGACAGACTTTTTTATAGCATTTATGAGGGTTTAGTGGCAATATGAATTTGTTTGCCTCCTGAACAGAGTGACGATGTGATCTGAATGAACCTATTGATGCGGCAAGCAGAAAGTGAGAGGAAGACAGACTCATGTTCATTCGCCAGGCTCTAGGATTGGCTGTGAGCAACAATTGTCTCAAACAGGGATTGAACCTAGAGGTGACACCCTGTAGTTTCAGAAAGTGATCAAATGACGTCTTTATCAATAGAAACATGAGTTGGATGTGCCGGCACATCCATAGACCTCAGAGAGTTAAAGCAAACATTTAATCAGCTACAACCCCAATTCCAATGAAGTTGGGACATTGTGTAAAATGTAAATTAAAAATAGAATACAATGATTTGAAAGTCCTCTTCAACCTATATTCAATTGAATACACCACAGACAAGATATTTAATGTTCAAACTGATAGACTTCATTGTTTTTGTGCAAATATTTGCTCATTTTGAAATGGATGCCTGCACCACATTTTTTAAAAATTGGGACGGGGCAACAAAAGACTGGGAAAGTTGATGAATGCTCAAAAAACATCTAATTGGAAATGATTGGGTATAAAAGGAACAGCCATTCACTAGCAAAGATAGGGCGAGGATCATCACTTTGTGAACAACAATTTAAGAACAATGCTTCTGATTGTTTATTTGCAAGGAATTTAGGGACTCCATCATCTACAGTCCATAATATAATCAGAAGATTCAGAGAATCTGGAGAACTTTCTACACGTAAGCGGCAAAGCCGAAAACCAACATTGAATGCCCATGACCTTCGATCCCTCAGGCAGCACTGCATTAAAAACTGACATCATTGTGTAAAGGATCTTACTCAGGAACACTTCAGAAAACCATTGTCAGTTAACACAGTTCATCACTACATCTACAAGTGCAAGTTAAAACTCCACTGTGCAAAGCGAAAGCCATACATCAACAACATCCAGAAACGCCGCCGCCTTTTCTGGGCCCGAGCTCATTTGAAATGGACAGACGCAAAGTGGAAAAGTGTGCTGTGGTCTGATGAGTCCACATTTCAAATTGTTTTTGGAAATCATAGACGTTGTGTCCTCTGGACAAAAGAGGAAAAAGACCATCCAGATTGTTATCAGTGCAAAGCTCAAAAGCCAGCATCTGTGATGGCATGGGGGTGTGTTAGTGCTCATGGCATGGGCAACTTACACATCTGTGATGGCACCATCAGTGCTGAAAGGTACATCCAGGTTTTGGAGAAACACATGCTGCCATCCAAGCAATGTCTTTTTCATGGACATCCCTGTTTATTTCAGCAAAACAATGGCAAGCCACATTCTGCACGTTTTACAACAGCGTGGCTTTGTAGTAAAAGAATGCAGGTACTAGACTGGCCCCCTGTAGTCCAGACCTGTCACCCATTAAAAATGTGTGGCGTATTATCAAGCGATTACAAAGCTTCAACAATTAGTGTCCTCAGTTCCCAAACACTTTATTGAGTGTTGTTAGAAGGAATGGTGATGTAACACAGTGGTAAACATACCACTGTCCCAGCTTTTTTGAAACCCATTTCAAAATGAGCAAATATTTGCACAAAAACAATAAAGTTTATCAGTTTGAACATTAAATATCTTGTGTTTGTGGTTTATTCAAGTGAATATAGGTTGAAGATGATTTGCAAATCATTGTATTCTGTTTTTATTTACATTTTACACAACGTCCCAACTTCATTGGAATTGAGGTTGTAATTACATGGCAGTAAGTCAATACATTTAGGCATGTAGACATGGTAAAGTTTCTTCAGAGGTTCAAACCAAGCACCAGAATGGTGACAAAAGGTGATTTAACCCTATTCAGGACTTTTGGGGTCCATTGGACCCCATGGCAATTGCTTTATCCATACTGTGCTCACTGAAGTCCTGAATCGGGTTAAGTGACCCTGTTCAAGGCATGATTATTGGTTTTTGACCTAATCTGTACCACTTAACTATGCACACCCGGTGTGAAAGGGACTTTCCTGACAAAAATTCTACAGACAGAATTGTGCAGTCACTGAGTTCTTCCCCGAACCCTATGCTTGCCCTATAATCAATCACACAGACAAGGTATTTTTTTAAATTACCCAATGAGGTTTACAGACTCAAAAACATTTTTTTTTCATAAACCTGCCTGAGGATGCATTGAGTGTTTAAAAAATGCAGTGTTTTCCCTCAGCAAATGGTCCGACTCCATTTGTCTCGACTCAGCCGTGTCCTCTTTGAACGCATGATGTCAATTAACCCTCCCCATCTTCCCTTCCACCCTTTTTCTTTTATCATGACAGCGCTCTCATGCAGCTGCTTTTCTTTAATGTTTGCTTCTTGCATTTCCTCGCGCTTTCCATCACCATCATCATGATCTTCCTCCTTCCTTTGTTTCTAATTGGCTTTTGCAGCCACTTAAAGTTTTGCCATCAATCACCAATCTTCCACTCTGTTTCTAACTTCTTGTCATCTTCTTCATTTATGTGTATCCTTTGCTTCTTCCATCAGTTAGTTCTGAGATTCCTCACAGAATGGCTGATGCCGCATTTAAAGGATGAGTTTACTTTTTGTAAAACGTTGTTAGCAGTCAAGCCTCTGGGTGCTGCCTCTTTTCTGATAAATGAGTTTAAGTGACTCAATGAATTTATTTTCAATACTTTAGCATGTATTGTACATATACTTATACAGAACCATAATTTATGTTTGTGAAAAGAAATTGCTGTCCTTCTGTCCATCCTACGGCAAAATCTTCCGTGTCCTAAAACTCAATGCCTTTTTACTTAATTTTCGATTTCAAGAAGCTCTGATATGCTTCCATCACCTGCTAGATGCGACAAAAGCTGCACAAATGTGTGGCAAGTTAACTTTTGGTGAAAATAAGATTGGCTGACAGCCAAAAATCAACTTACAGTTGTGTCCATTGCTCTTATGGGCAATTTACTTGTTTATAACTATGAGTGTATGAACTGATAAACAGTTTTTTTATTCTAGTGTCACTGAGCTGTGCTGCTTCCAGATCAGCTCATTCAGGACTTTAACATTTCCCATAATCCCCCTGCACTTCCCAGAATGCTCCGCACCACCAATAGAGGTCTGGAGTTTCAAAGCCATGTAAACAAGGGCTAGCGGGGATGTGGATGACGTTGATTTAGCGAGTTCATGGGCGATTATGATGATGGCATGTTCTCCCAAGTTGAATGGGTTATCTAGAGGAGGTGTAGCACCTGTGATGGACTTCTCCCATGCCCCGATGTTGTCTTGTTGTCCACACTTCACAAGGTGTGTTTACGTACATTGTGCCCTAAACCAGAACTCTGCTGAAACTGACCTCTCATGTAAGGCCGGGTTCACACTGCGGGATAATTAGGCCGATATCGGACCCGATCTTTCCCTTCCAACAATCTTAAGGACGCCCCGACAATCGTGATGATGCTAAAGATAATCTTATCAGATATTCCTGCCATGTGTGGTGTGTTAAGAGCACTCTGATCTGCTCGGAAGGACGTCAGGAGCGCTCCAATCACAAATCGGGGATATTCAACATGTTGGATTTTTTTGGCCCGATATCGCAGTGTGTGTGGTGTCCTCCGACCACAAACGAGCACGTAGCCTACTGAATGTGACGTGCAGCCAATTAGAAAGCGAGGTGACGGATGCACGGAGTGGAAAATAAAATCAAAACAGCTGCTCTGACTTACCAGAAAGTCCAGTGGTCACGCTGTCTCCACTCCTTTAAAGAACGCCTTTTCTTTTTCTGTCGTTTTTTTCCCCTCTGTTTTAAATAGTCCACAAAGTACCTCTATTTGTTTACTCTGAAGTCACGTTTAATCTTGAGAGATTTTGCGAGATTTCCTGTCTGAGCTGTGAATGTTCGTGTGTGAAGTAGAGAAGCTTGAATCTTCGACTGGACTGGGTTGCTTGACGCGAGGACGTTCCGCTTCAAATCGCAGAAGCTTCCTCAGCTAAAATTCTTGCTCTGGTGGTCTGACTTCTGTCTTGACTCTTGTAGAGAAGAATAATCAAGAAGTCACAAAAGCTGGAGTTTTAAACCTAACCAGACCCCTCCTACCGAGAGGCAGACTGCTATAGGCTAGTGACTAAACAATAGCTCTAATTAGCACCTATTATGCTCTAGTTAGCACCCTCCTAATGACAGGGCAGCTGTCCATCCTAATGATGGGACGGACCCTCTCCTAATGGCTCCCTTGGCGACTCTGCTGATGACGTGAATGACTCATTACCATGAACAAAAGACTGAAACTGCTTTGACCTGAGTACCCCATTGTAATTGATTGTTTGATTGATTATTCTTCTCTACAAGAGTCATGACAGAAGTCAGACCACCAGAGCAAGAATTTTAGCTGAGGAAGCTTCTGCGATTTGAAGCGAAACGTCCTTGCGTCAAGCAACCCAGTCCAGTCGAAGATTCAAGCTTCTCTACTATGGAAACCACATGGACAACTGAGAGCCTACACAGAAACTTCGTGTGTGAAATCTGTTCATGTTTGGTGGTGTTGTCCTTACCGTGTGGCTGAACACCACACACTGGACGACCAAACCTGTTAGATCCATGATTTTTTATCTTCATGTGTGTGGTCTCTCAGGTTTTGGAAACCTAAAGATAATTTTAAAATCCTGTCGTGTGAAGCAGGCTTAAGTCACAGCCCGTGAGATTCGCAACTGTGAAACAGTGAATATGGCTGAGAGCTCCATTTTATCCAATCAGATTTTTTCCCTGCTGTTTCTGGTTGAAAAATCTTCTGTGAGGCCTTCAGAACGGCCAGTGATTCCCTCTGCAACTAAAACAGAAATGGAAACAATGTTGTTGACAATGTTTATTTTAAATTGCTATTGCTGCTGGGGTGACTGTGGTCGCTAGTCTGGCTCTGTTGTTCCTGTGCCAGGTGCACATACACACACGTCTGCCAGCTTGGCTGGAATTGTTTGATTTTCTGGCTTTTTTACCTCTGCCAGTGAAGCTGGAGGAGGTTATGTTTTCACCCCTGTTTGTTTGTTTATTTGTTTGCTTGTTGGTTCCATTTTGAACAGCCTGGAGCACATAGTTCTAATATATCCTTATGAACTTTTTACTGAAGATTCATATCCTGATAGGCAAGACGTGAATCAATTTTCAAGGTCATAGGTCAAAGGGCAAAGTCAAGAAAAATCTTGGAAAAATCCCTATCTTTAACACTGAATGAATTTTCCAAAATTCATACCTCTGTCAAGAAAGATCAAATTTCTTTCATATTTGAAAGCATTATGTAGGATCGTATCTTTTATCGACTGACAAAGTGGGTCAGAATTAATCAGAAGTCAACTTTGCACAGAAACCTTTTTTATGAAGTCACTGAATCACAAAGAAATTAAGTGTAGCACAAATTCACCCATAGGGCTCACAATTCAGGGGCTCTCACAATCAACTAAGTGACTTCAGCTGCATACACAATCCTAAACACTTGCCGCCATTGACAGTCATGCAAATCAATTGAACACAGGCATGTCCTTTAAGAGATTTTAAGTTTCACTAACTTCTTACTGTTTTTCAGTTGCCTGCCTGATGCTCCCTCTGCCGCCCCACTGCCACCAACTGGTCTTTGTCTGCCACAGGGCCACAGGGGATGGGCTTTGCCCCTGTCCCCTTCACTGGCAGGACTCGAGTTCATCTCAACTTATCCCACCGCTGTGATGGTGACTGAGGCCAAAACATATTTATAACTTTGTACTCATGTGGTAAATCACTTTCTTTACCCCATTGAGTCATCTCGGAGAACTAGTTTGCATTACTGTGTGTCATGTAAGACATTGGTGTTGTACTCTCTCAGTGCCCATTCTTGTTTTTTTTTTATTTGTTTTGTTTTTAATGCATTAATACAGTGTCTCTGGAATATTTTAGGCCAAACACTTTAATATCTGTTTTAAGAGACAGCTGCTGCTTTATTTATGAACTCACTGAAAAGACGTCTTATGATTTGACCCCTTTAAAGGAGAAGCTTGAAGTAAGGGACATTTTCCAAAATGCATCTCGGTTATGCAAATAGAAGACTTAGAAAAGGGGGACGCTTGGGGAAAATATGTTGCTTGAAGAAAGGAGCTGGGATTTGTAAGGTTAAATCCTATCCATTATCAAACAGGCAAAGACAAAGCCGTGATTATTCAAAGCGTGTGCAGCCTCCTCTGGGAACGATCCCTCCATCACGGTCTGTGATGATCCACAAACAGGACAATTCTCCATCAACACACATCTTCCAGCTATGAAAGACCCTTAAAAATATACAATTAAAGAAGTAGTTTCACCAAACAGTGAAATATGGCAGATTTGCTGTGGACAACCCTGACTTTTGTCCTTGTTTCAGTATATTATTGAATGTTACAGCAGTGGTAAACAGTGCTGTCAGAAAGTAAACTTTACTTGAGATTTTTTTCCCCTTTCTCATCTCATAACATTATCTGGGGCTGGAGGCATCAGAGACAATTACATTTTGCTGATATCTCTTCCTTTCTTCACCAGAGGTTCTCGCTAATTTGATGCTCTGGCGAGGAAGATCGTTGGCTTTAATACAAATCATGTTTCAATCGTTAGTTGAAGACCTTAAGCCTTACCCCAGCCCTCTGGAGGACGGCGGTAATGAGGCCTGCTGGGATTTCAATCATTTTTACATCTGTTGAAAAATAAGGAGAAAAGAGAAGTTGGGGGGGGGGCACAGAAAAAAGAAAAATCAACTACACCACATTCATTCCCTCCCTCCTCTGTTGAAAAAATTATTAATAATTTGTTTTGAGGATTGATAATGAAGAAAAGAGCCCTTTTTATCTCCTACTTTTGTGTTCTGGAAATTCTCTGGCCTTGAAATCTCTCTGCGCAATACCTCAATTCTTAAAACTCCCTCAGCAATTTCCAAGCCTTCTGCTCTCATTCCCATCTTTGCAAAATAAATAAATCCTTCTGATATTCAATATCAGACACCTCTTTATCACACAGTCTTTCTCCCATCATCCCCTCTCTCTCTGTGGCTTAAGTTCCTCCATGAAAACTACAGAAACATCCTCTTTTCCCTCCTTTTTCCTGCTCTTCCTTCTTCAACACGTCAGAGAAAAAACAATACGGCATTAAAAACTACCTACAGCATGGAGCAGATGACTATTCTGGAGGAATATTTTGCAGATATGTGTCCAAAAGTGTTCGGAATCCTCCAGCAGAAAGAGTCCTGATTCCGACTTGATCTTCAGAACTTGAACAAAATGCATGTAGCTCTGACAAAAATCAAATTTGAGCTTTAACAGATAGCTGACAGAAGTGGCCAGAATGGCCTTGTCCAGACTGGCAGTAAAAATCGGATTTATGTGCGTAACCGATTTGAATTTGATTAGTGGCGTGCCTGAACCAGCAGTCATGTCATATTGATGCAAAAGTAGACTTTTTGGTGCCATATTGAAGCTTAGGTGTTAGTGACAATTTTAGTCTGAGTGGACAATGAGCAAATTATAATTATAAAATTCTAATATGATAATGCTATTATACTGTAATATTTTTAATCAAAGTTTCCCAATATATATACCCATAGCTATTGAAGGAAGTACCAAAAAAAACTGATTTAATAATTTGTTTGGTGATTGAAGAAAATTGTTGTATAAGCACATTTAAATATAATACCTGCATGCAGATAACAAAATGAAATTTATGCTTTCTCCTGTGGAAGGTGCAATCATATCCAAGGTGAGTGTGTATTCAGGGAACATGAGGATTTACTTGCAAATGACGATAATTGGCTCATAAGCTGATTTCGATTACCAAGGCTATTGTTACTAGAGTTGCGCGCAGAACTGTAGCCGGCCCAGAGCACAATGCGGTGAGGAGCCAGGGGTTGTCTGTGCCAACACAGGTGGTAAACACGCTGGGCTTCCTGTCAACAGGGGCATTCCAGTGGGAGTTGGCGATCGGTCAGGAGTGTGCAAGTCAACCTTGAGCCAAGCCATGCCAACTGTGTGGAACACAGTCATCTGAATGTCATCCAGGTACATGACATTCCAGCATTAAATTGCAATTTGCAGGGAGAGCCAGTTTCCCTAATGTAATCAGAGCTATTGAATGCACACATATTGCTATAAAGGTGTCATCACATGATGAATTTGTTCTGTTAATAGAGAACAATTTCATTCTGTCAATTCAATTTATTTCCTTTATTTCCTTTATATAGCGCCAAATCACAACAGAGTTGCCTCAAGGTGCTTCACACAGGTAAGGTCTAACCTTACCAACCCCCAGAGCAACAGTGGTAAGGAAAAACTCCCTCTGAGGAAGAAACCTCAAGCAGACCAGACTCAAAGGGGTGACCCTCTGCTTGGGCCATGCTACAAACATAAATTACAGAAATAATTCACAGAACAATTCACGGACAAGAATACAAGAATTGCTGTTGGTGCACAGGACAGGAGGATCGCCAACACAAACAACTCCCATCTCTGGATGGAGCTGCACCTTAAACAGAGAAAAAACAGAATCAGGCATCAGAAAGACAAAAAATACTGTATAATTTGCAAGCATTAATCAATAAGAAAAACAGAAGAAATACTAAGGTGATCGCCGGACGCTAGCCCTAAGCTTCACTAAAAGACCCACAATTTAGGTGAAGTTGAGGCCGCGGCCCACTTCAATTACTAATAACATGAATTAAAACAGTAAAAAGTGTAAAACAAAACTGCACCAGTATGCTAGCCATATGAAAGGGAAAATAAGTGCGTCTTAAGTCTGGACTTGAAAGTCTCCACAGAATCTGATTGTTTTATTGAAGCAGGGAGATCATTCCACAGAACAGGGGCACGATAAGAGAAAGCTCTGTGACCCGCAGACTTCTTATTCACCTTACGGACACAAAGTAGTCCTGCACCCTGAGAACGTAAAGCCCGGGCCGGTACATAAGGTTTAATTAGGTCAGCAAGGTAGGGAGGTGCCAGTCCATGAATAATTTTATAGGTTAGTAGCAGAACCTTAAAATCTGATCTCACTGGGACAGGAAGCCAGTGAAGAGACGACAAAATGGGTGTAATGTGGTCAAACTTTCTGTTTCGTGTCAAAAGTCTGGCTGCAGCATTCTGAACCAATTGGAGACCCCTAATGCTAGACTGCGGTAAACCAGAAAATAGAACATTGCAGTAGTCCAATCTAGAAGAGATGAACGCATGGATCAGGGTCTCAACATCAGCCATAGACAGGATGGGACAAATCTTCGCTATATTTCGCAGGTGGAAGAAAGCAGTCCTAGTAATATTTCTAATATGGAGACCAAAGGACAATGAAGGATCAAAAATTACCACAAGGTTCCTCACTTTGTCACTGTGATGTAGGACACACGAGCCTAGGCTGAGTGTTAACTGGTCAAATTGATGCCGATGTCTCACTGGACCAAGAACCATCTTTTCAGTCTTTTCAGAGTTTAAAAGTAGGAAGTTTCTAGACATCCAACTTCTCACCGATACAAGGCAATCTTCTAAGGATTTTATGTGAACGAGATTACCAGCAGTTATCGGCATATATAACTGAGTATCATCTGCATAGCACTGAAAGGTAATCCCAAAATGCCGCAATATGTGCCCAAGGGGTGCTATATAAAGGGAGAAAAGCAGGGGGCCTAAGACAGACCACTGAGGAACCCCAAATTTCATGTCACTAAGGTTAGAGGTAGTGTTACTGTACAAAACACAGTGAGAACGACTGGTCAAGTATGACGTCAGCCATGCAAGGGCACTCCCAGTAATCCCAAAATGATTTTCCAGCCTATCAAGTAGAATATGATGATCCACTGTATCAAATGCAGCACTGAGATCTAACAGCAACAGAACCGTAGTGGTGTCCAAATCCATTGTAAGCAGAAGATCATTCACCACTTTAGTGAGAGCCGTTTCTGTGGAATGATATTTTCTAAAAGAAGACTGCAGCGGCTCAAAGAGATTATTCTCAGTAAGATAGTCTACAAGCTGCCATGACACCACTTTTTCCAGAATTTTAGAGCAAAAACGGCCGATAGTTTTTCAATACACTAGGGTCAAGATTAGGTTTCTTAAGTAATGGTTTAATCACTGCATATTTGAAATGTTTAGGAACAGATCCAGAAGTTAAAGAAAGATTAATAATTTCCAATACAATCGGCCCAAGAGTGGGCCACAGGTCCTTAAACAGTTTTGTTGGTATAGGATCAAATAAATAAATGTCAATGTGATGTGCAAATACGAGGTCTGTTAGAAAAGTATCAGACCTTTTTATTTTTTCAAAAACCTGATGGATTTGAATCACGTGTGCTTGCATGAGCCAACCTTGAACCTTCGTGCGCATCCGTGATTTTTTTTCACGCCTGTCATTTGCTTGTAAGCAGCCTTTGTGTGAGGATGGGTGGAGTCTCTCGTCATTTTTTCTTTGCAAGGAAATGGCGGAATGACTGGAGCAGCGCGACTTCATCAAATTTTGCCACAAATTGGGCAATAGCCAGGTGGAAACCATTCGGATTATTCAGACGGCTTTCGGTGACGATCCTATGGGCATCACACAGATTAAGGAGCTGTACAACTGGTTTAAAGACGTCCGCACAACGGTGGAGAGTGAGCCGTGCTCCGATCGGCATCAACACGCTGAAATGACTGGATTATTTCCAAAGTGAACACTGTGGTGATGTGGGACCGTCGTGTGATTATCCGAGAAACTGCAGAAGAGGTGGACATCAGCACTTTTTCGGCACATTCCACTGTGAAAGAAGATTTTGCCATGAAAAGAGTGGCGGTGAAATTCATCGGCACGAAGCTGAATGCGCAGCAAAAGCGCCTCCGTGATGAAGCCTCACAGGACATGTTGTAACATGCCCTGACATGTCCAGCTTGTCCACAATTTCTCGGATAGTCACATGACTGAAAAGCCACCGAAAGCCATCTGAATCTTCCGAATGGTTGACGAGCTGGGCATATTACAACATGTCCTGTGAGGCTTCATCACGGAGGCGGTGTTGCTGCGTGTTCAGCTTTGTGCCGATGATTTTCACCGCCACTCTTTTCATGGCAAAATCTTCTTTCACAGTGGAATGTGCCGAAAAAGTGCTGATGTCCACCTCTATCGCAATTTCTCGCATAATCACACGACGGTCCCACATCACCACAGCGTTCACTTTAGAAATGATCTGGTCATTTCAGCGTGTTGATGCCGTCCAGAGCGTGGCTCGCTCTCCACCATTGTGCGAACGTCTTTAAACCGGTTGTACCGCTCCTTAATCTGTGTGATGCCCATAGGATCATCATCGAAAGCCATCTGAATAATCCGAATGGTTTCCACCTGGCTATTGCCCAGTTTGTGGCAAAATTTGGTGCAGTCGTGCTGCTCCAGTCATTCCGCCATTTCCTTGCAAAGAAAAAATGATGAGAGACTCCACCCATCCTCACACAAAGGCTGCTTACAAGCAAATGACACAACCGACAGGTGTGAAAAAAATCACGCATGCACACGAAGGTTCAAGGTTGGCTCATGCAAGCACACGTGATTCAAATCCATCAGGTTTTTGAAAAAAATAAAATGGTCGGACACTTTTCTAACAGACCTCGTATATTGGGTTGGGTTGGGAACAGGCTAGGGGCTGGCACAGTGCGCCATGGATGTATATAGTTTGTTTTTGTAATTGTTCTGACCAAAACCAGCGCAGGCACAATTGGGCATGTGCGCATTCAAAGTTGTTTTTTGTTATTATTAATGTCTTTTTGTTTTGGTTGATGGTGAAAGTAGAGCCGCACAGCTTCTTAAGATGCCCCGATTGTCTCGCTGTGTTCAGTATTTGTCAATAATAATTTGTCACGTGCGTAATTTTGTGAATGTCACACACTATTGGCTGCAGCACACCACATTTTTTAAGTTCAGTGTGTGTGTGCACTGCTCTGACCCCACAGTGTTTATGGCCTCACACACATGCTCCAACTAACTTTATTTCATTTCATTTATGTCATGTTTATTTCGTTTGACAGGGAACCAACTATCCTTGCATGTCTCCAGGTCATTTCCAGTCATCTGTGGCTCACACTCAGTATAATTCCTTTTGTGTGTTCATGTGAAATTATTGGACAGAGAAGAATCCCACATCTCAGTGCCTACTTACATGAAGTTGCATATTTAAATATGGGTGTGGAAAGGGAGGATTTTGGTATGTCTGCATGTGCACTCAATTCCACGTTCAGTGGGATGTACATGTTGGGGAAAGTGTAATGCACGGACCCACAACAGGGGGCGTAAATGAATGGTCAATAGATAAACCAATAAATACAATTTATTGCAGCAAATGTGCACAACAGGTCAAATACTGCTTTTAGACAGTCAATCACAAAATACAACAGGTGACGTGTGGGCAGGCCCGAGGGTAGGAGACGCCTATCCAGAGAAGAGCCGGGGCCCACAAGGTTCCACCGCCAATGGAGACCTGCAGTACGCTGAAGCCACCAAGTCCTGAGTCCCCAGGTGGTCTCTGCTTCCAGCTGTCAGATCCGGTACTGCTGGCAGGAACAAAAACAGGTTAATGGTGGGTGTGTAGACACCCAGTAAGCAGTCAGCAAAAGATAACAGTTCCTTCCTGAGGGAAAATCCACCACTCCCAGAAACAGGAACGCTGAGAACATGCAGTACCAATAGTATACTTAAAGTTCAGGAAAGTGAGGAGTGGGAAACGCCAATTCCCTCCAACCTCCACAAACCCAGCTCCAAGCTGCGAGCATACAAGGGTTACGACTGCAAACTCAGTAGCAAATAATATGCGAACGGCACAGAAACGCCTGAGAGGTTACCTGTGAGGTAAGCTGATATCTCGGCAGAGATGTGGTGTCTCCTGTAGGCTTTTATGGTGATGCTGATGGTGATTGCTGACAGCTGTCAGTCCTGGCTCCTGGATGGTAACTGCGCCCTCTGGTGCCTGAAATCCGACAACAGGCAGGGCGCCCTCTGGTGTTGGCCAGCAGTACCTCCTCTTCAGGCGGCCCACACAACAGTACAAATGGAACGTGCTTGGATCCATGCATATGCACACTTTGATACATCTGGATATTTTTGTGCTTACGCCAGCTTCTGCGTTTTCGTGTACAGCATGTTTCAGTAGGAAATCCATGCAAGTCTTTGTACAACCTCAATTCCAATGAAGTTGGGACGTTGTGTACAATGTAAATAAAAACTGAATACAATGATATTTAATGTTCAAACTGATAGACTTATTTGTTTTTGTGCAAATATTTGCTCATTTTTAAACTTTTGTGCAAATATTTGCTCATTTTGAAATGGATGCCTGCAACACATTTCAAAAAAGTTGGGATGGGGCAACAAAAGACTGGGAAAGTTGATGAATGCCTGAAGAACACCTGTTTGGAAACAGGTGAGAGTCATGATTGGGTATAAGAGGAGCATCCCCAAAAGGCTCAGCCGTTCACAAGCAAAGATGGGGCGAGGATCACCACTTTGTGAACACCTGCGTGAAAAAAGAGTCCAACAGTTTAAGAGCAATGTTTCTCAACATTCAATTGCAAGGAATTTAGGAATTCCATCATCTACAGTCCATAATAGGGATGAGCAGGTCCACCACTATCTGTATCTGTTCGACCATCTAAATGATCTGTATCTGTACTCGGAGTGGGCAGGCCCTAAACCGGAAGTGGACATGGTTTAACTGGAAATGGGTGGGGTTACATCTGTACATTATTTTAAGTCTGAAATTGATCTGGATTGATCAGAAGTTGCTATATTTATTGTTTATTTGAAAATTATTTACAGAACAGCCTCAAAATTGAGATTCAAATTAATGATTTTGATCACAAAAGTAAGAGAACTGTTTACAGAACAAGTTTTTTATGACTTCAGAACATGAATATTCTTAAGTGTGTGAATGAATATTTACAGAACAGCCTCAGAATTGAGATTCAATGTTTTTGATCACAAAGGAACTATTTTACAGAACAAGTTTTTTTTTATAAACTCAGAACATGAATATTCTTAAGGGTATGAATGAATAACAGATCAGCCTCAGAATTAACATTCAATGTAGTAGGAAATTATGAACTACTAAGTAGGCATGAAAAGAGTTGTCATACTCAGTACAACTTTCTTTATTATTATTATTTGGAATTTTATGATCAAACTGATTTTTTTTTCCAATTATTTATTTATTTTTACAACCTAACCTTCTTGGCATTTTGATTAAGGCGTCTGTGCGTGTGTGGACTAAGTGAGAGGGGGAGAGAGAGAGGTTGTTCTAAGACTGTTTATTTTTAATGATCTGTGTGAACTTGGTAATTCATGCAAACATCCAGTGATGGCAAACAGGAAAATAATATGTCAGCCTTGTTCACTGTATTCTTCTCAAAAGCACCGCGTTCAGTAGAAGCAGAGTTTTGCAACTGACATTCTATCACCAGCCAGCAAGCAAACAGTTAAAAAAAAAAAACCGACCGGAGTGGAATCAATGACCGACACAACACGAGCCGTTTTTAGCTCTGTCTTGTCAAATGCCCCACGTACGTTACAAAGCAAGTTCACCTAGTAACTTTAAATACCATACAAACCAAAACAGAGGCGAATTGAAGAAAAATTAAAGAGTACCACGTGAGCTAGAGTCAAGACAAGCACAGAGAGAGAGCAGATCCTGTCTGTGTGTGTGCCAGAAGCTGCAGAGACGTGTCTGTGTAGGGAGGGGCGGGCGCTGTGTGTAACTGACCAATCACAGAGCGTGAAGACAGTCAGTCCAAGCATGAACCAGTTTAAGCAGCGGTGTAGGCACATCGTTTTTTCTAGGTATAGAGAGGAGGAAGGGTGTTGAGGGTTTATGGTGTTTTGTTGATCATTGTTTAGTTGTGTGCAATTTGTTTTTTTCTATCTTGTAAATATGTAGTATAAAATCACATGCATTGTGCACATGCATATTGTAAGGCAAGGCCATACAATGATTACGGAAAAACCCCAATGGTCAAAATGACCCCTGTGAGCAAGCACCCAGCGACAGTGGGAAGGAAAAACTCCCTTTTAACAGGAAGAAACCTCCAGCAGAACCAGGCTCAGGGAGGGGCAGTCCCCTGCTGGGACTGGTTGGGGCTGAGGGAGAGAACCAGGAAAAAGACATGCTGTGGAGGGGAGCAGAGATCAATCACTAATGATTAAATGCAGAGTGGTGCATACAGAACAAAAAGAGAAAGAAACACTCAGTGCATCATGGGAACCCCCCAGCAGTCTAAGTCTATAGCAGCATAACTAAGGGATGGTTCAGGGTCACCTGATCCAGCCCTAACTGTAAGCTTTAGCAAAAGGAAAGTTTTAAGCCTAATCTTAAAAGTAGAGAGGGTGTCTGTCTCCCTGATCTGAATTGGGAGCTGGTTCCACAGGAGAGGAGCCTGAAAGCTGAAGGCTCTGCCTCCCATTCTACACTTACAAACCCTAGGAACTACAAGTAAGCCTGCAGTCTGAGAGCGAAGCGCTCTATTGGGGTGATATGGTACTATGAGGTCCCTAAGATAAGATGGGACCTGATTATTCAAAACCTTATAAGTAAGAAGAAGAATTTAAATTCTATTCTAGAATTAACAGGAAGCCAATGAAGAGAAGCCAATATGGGTGAGATATGCTCTCTCCTTCTAGTCCCTGTCAGTACTCTAGCTGCAGCATTTTGAATTAACTGAAGGCTTTTCAGGGAACTTTTAGGACAACCTGATAATAATGAATTACAATAGTCCAGCCTAGAGGAAATAAATGCATGAATTAGTTTTTCAGCATCACTCTGAGACAAGACCTTTTTAATTTTAGAGATATTGCGCAAATGCAAAAAAGCAGTCCTACTATTTGTTATATGCGCATTGAATGACTATCCTGATTAAAAATGACTCCAAGATTTCTCACAGTATTACTAGAGGTCAGGGTAATGCCATCCAGAGTAAGGATCTGGTTAGACACCATGTTTAAGATTTGTGGGGCCAAGTACAATAACTTCAGTTTTATCTGAGTTTAAAAGCAGGAAATTAGAGGTCATCCATGTCTTTATGTCTGTAAGACAATCCTGCAGTTTAGCTAATTGGTGTGTGTCCTCTGGCTTCATGGATAGATAAAGCTGGGTATCATCTGCATAACAATGAAAATTTAAGCAATGCTGTCTAATAATACTGCCTAAGGGAAACATGTATAAAGTGAATAAAATTGGGTCCTAGCACAGAACCTTGTGGAACTCCATAATTAACCTTAGTCTGTGAAGAAGATTCCCCATTTACATGAACAAATTGTAATCTATTAGATAAATATGATTCAAACCACCACAGCGCAGTGCCTTTAATACCTATGGCATGCTCTAATCATCTACAAGTGCAAGTTGAAACTCTACCATGCAAAGGAAAAGTCATATATCAACAACATCCAGAAATGCCACCGCCTTCTCTGGGCCTGAGCTCATTTGAAATGGACAGATGCAAAGTGGAAATTGTGCTGTGGTCTGATGAGTCCACATTTCAAATTGTTTTTGGAAATCATGGATGTCGTGACCTCCGGAAAAAAATAGGAAAAAGACCATCCAGATTATTACCAGCGCAAACTTCAAAAGCCAGCATCTGTGATGGTATGGGGGTGTGTTAACTTACACATTGGTGATGGTACCATCAATGCTGAAAAGTACATCCAGGTTTTGGAGCAACACATGCTCCCATATTTTTCAGGGACGTCCCTGCTTATTTCAGCAAGACAATGCCAAGCCACATTCTGCATGTGTTACAACAGCGTGGCTTCGTAGTAAAAGAGTGCGGGTACTAGACTGGCCTGCCTAGAGTCCAGACCTGTCGCCCATTGGAAATGTGTGGCGCATTATGAAGCGCAAAATACGACAATGCAGACCCCGGACTGTTGAACAACTGAAGTCATACATCAAGCAAGAATGGGAAAGAATTCCACCTACAAAGCTTCAACAATTAGTGTCCTCAGTTCCCAAACGCTTATTGAGTGTTGTTAGAAAGAAAGGTGATGTAACACAGTGGTAAACATACCACTGTCCCAGCTTTTTTGAAACATGTTTCAAACTGAGCAAATATTTGCACAAAAACAATAAAGTTTATCAGTTTGAACATTAAATATCTTGTCTTTGTGGTGTATTCAGTTGAATATAGGTTGAAGAGGATTTGCAAATCATTGTATTCTGTTTTTATTTACATTTTACACAACATCCCAACTTCAATGGAATTGGGGTTGTACATGAGACCCCTGAGCTTTACGTTTCAAACCATGTGCTGCAGACTGTCAAGACAGGGCCCAAAGTGTCTGAGTAAGACGTTGTCCACAAGATGCCACCAAAATAGTTTCAGTGCACCTTGACATTGGAACTCTTAATACATGATAAAACATCATTCTTCCAAAGGAAAGCTTTTCGTTTCGTGTTTTGATGATGGTGGTGGAGATCGATCCCTTGCAATGCGGCCCAAAATCCCCCATACATACGTGTACAAATTGGCTGATCTGATGATTTCAAAGGCCATAGCATATGATTGACATCATTTTCATACTCATCATATCATGCAGTGATCCCTCATTTCCTGTGGGTATTTTTGATGATCGCCACTCCCATCAGGATAGAAATGATTCATCATAGAATAATAGTTCTAACTCAGAAGAACACTGTAATGATTTGCACACACACACACACACACACACACACACACGCATACACACCATGACAGAGCAACAGATGCTCTCGCTAATGGGGTGAAGCATTCAGGATCTTCATTTACTGTGTTACTCAACTGTATTGAAGATGACTGTTCATGAACCAAAGTCATTTTCTCTGTCTTTTACTCAGTTTCATTTTCAGTCTCACTCTCTCAGGAATTGGAACATATTTGAAGGGAGGAGGGAAAAGCCTGTGCAAGGTTATTCAGGTCAGACTGTCCCAGGTGATGAGAAACTTCTCAGAAGTCTACATTGCTAAGGAGCTGCTCAAGTCTTGCAGCCCTGGTGTAACTGTTACAGCACCTTATGGGCCGACAAAAACTGAATAAGTCTTTTTTGGCTTTATCCAGGGAAAATTGATGTAACCGTTGGGCTAATTTTTATTAAAAAGCTCTGCTGCATTCCTGCAGTCACACACTGAGCTGCCAGATTCAACTATAGTCCGTTAATGGTGGTCACTGAACTTCTCAGTTTTATGTTTTTGTCTGACTTTTTGAAAAAAATAATAATAAAAATCATGTTTGTTTTGTCAGGTGTTTTTTTTACTGAGCATTTCGTTCATGGCTGTCATCTAAGGAAAATGTTTCTTTGTCCTTCTCACTACACTTTATAGATCTTTAACCTTTCTTGAACACAGATTTCATGTCACTAAATTTAGAGCATTGAGAGACTAGAACAACTAGACGAGATAAAAAATAAATGAGATAGAATGAGATAAAAAATAAAGTGTAGCTAAGATCTGAAGAAGAGGATGGTCGAGAGTGCCGAACCATGATCCAAATCATAGAAGTTGAAGAACGAAGACTGTCGTGTGAAATTCAGTAAGGAGGTGAGACGGGTGCTGGGTGGTGGTAAAGAGATCCTAGACAACTGGGCAACTACTAGAGAAATTATGGACAGAGGAATGAGGACAAGGAGACTTGGTGGAATGAGGAAACAAAGCAAAGGGTGAAAAGCTCAATTTCAATTCAATTTATTCATTTTATATAGCGCCAATTCACAAAAGCGTTGCCTCAAAGCGCTTCACACAAGACAATAAAAAACAAGATAAAATTAATTAAAAGATTAAAAAGCACAATTAAAAGATTAAAAGGCACAATAAAAGAGTAAAAAAAATAAAATAAAAAGCATAGTAACACAATATGCTAGTCTTAAGTCTAGAAGTGAAAGTCTCTACAGAATCTTACTGTTTTATTGATGCAGGGAGATCATTCCGCAGAACAGGGGCACGATAAGAGAAAGTTGATGACTATGACTTTTTATTCACCCTAGGGACACAAAGTAGTCCATCCTGTGAATGCCGTTACGTAGGGTTTAATTAGGTCAGCTAGGTAGGGAGGTGCCAGTCCATGAACAATTTTATAGGCTAGTGGGAGAACCTTAAAATCTGATCTCACAGGGACAGGAAGCCAGTGAAGAGATGCCAAAATGGGTGTAATGTGGTCAAACGTTCTACTTTGTGTCAAAAGTCTGGCAGCAACATTTTGAACCAATTGGAGAGCCCTAATGCTGGACTGCGGTAACACAGAAAATAGAACATTGCAATAATCCAATCTAGAAGAGATAAATGCATGAATCAGGGTCTCAGCATCAGCCATAGACAGAATGGGATGAATCATCCCTATATTTCACAGATGGAAGAAAGCAGTCCTCGTAATATCTCTAGGTCAACAGACAACGTAGGATCAAAAATTACCCCAAGGTTCCTCACTTTGTCCGTATGATGTATGACACACGAGCCTAGGCTAAGTGCTAGCTGGTCAAATTGATGCAGAAGTCTCACTTGACCAAGAACCATCATTTCAATCTTATCAGAGTTTAAAAGTAGGAAGTTAACTAGACATCCTGCTTCTCACTGATGCAAAGCAATCTTCTAAAGATTTTATGGGGACGAGATTACCAGCAGTTATTGGCATATACAATTGAGAATCATCAGCATAGCAATGAAAGGCAATCAAACAGTCGCAGTATGTGCCCAAGGGGTGCTATATAAAGGGAGAAAAGCAGGGGGCCTAAGACGGATCCCTGTAGAACCCCAAATTCATGTCACTAAAGTTAGAGGTAGTGTTATTGTACAAAACACAGTGAGAACGATTGGACAAGTATGACATCAAAAACACAGCCTATCGAGTAAAATATGATGGTCCACGGTATCAAACGCAACACTGAGATCTAACAGCACCAAAACCGTAGTAGTGTCTGAGTCCATTGCAAGCAGAAGGTCATTCACTACTTTAGCGAGTGCTGTCTCTGTGGAGTGATATTTTCTAATGGCAGACTACAGTGGATCAAAAAGATTATTCTCAGTAAGGTGGTCCACAAGCTGCTGTGAAACCACTTTTTCCAGAATTTTAGAGCAAAAACGATAGATTTGATATTGGCCTATAATTTTTCAATACACTAAGGTCAAGATTAGATTTCTTATGTAATGGTTTAATCACTGTTGATTTGAAACCACGGTCTTCATATCAAACCACGGTCCTACGCACGGGCGGTAACAGATGAGAGCGGAGGGGAGCCCAGTGAACAGGAGGTCAGCTCTGTGGAAAAACAGGTTGCTGATTTCCTCCTATCTAGAGGTATAGAAATGGATTTAAATAACATTGAAGCGTGCCACCCTCTGCCCCGGAGAAATGACAGTGATAAACGAACCGTCATCATGAGATTCATCAACAGAAAACACAAAACAGCACTGTTAAAACAAGGAAGAAAACTGAAAGGGACAAACGTATTCATCAATGAACATCTCACCAAACGGAATGCCGACATCGCCAGGAAAGCACGCTTCTTGAAGAAACAGGGAAAAATCCAGCACACATGGACTTCAAACTGTAAAATATTCATCAAACTGAACGGATCACCAGAACAAGCAAAAGTCATGGCAATAAGGAACATCGAGGAGCTGGACAAATATGAACAATAGTGTTTCTTAAAGCGAGGATCTGGACAAATATGACCAATAAGGTATGAGGACACAAACACATCACAACACCATGACACAGACCAGAGGACCTATTCATCTACTACCTATTCATCTACATCTGGAGACAAGAAGGATATAACTCAAAGGATTGCTGATCATGGAAAAGTAGAACTGAGAACATTTAAATACACAGACCACAATGTACTGGACTTGGAGCACGATATAGACCCGGACAATACTTTCTTCTCAAATATCAATGACAGTTGTTGCTATTATACAGATGAACAGTTTAATCGGATCATTAAAACGGATAACAAATTATCAATAATCCATTTCAACAGCAGAAGTCTATATGCAAACTTTAACAACATTAAAGAATATTTAAGTCAGTTTAAAAAATATTTAACATAATTGCTATATCAGAAACATGGATCAATGAAGATAAAGGAATGGATTTTGAACTGGATGGATATGAATTTAATTGTGTAAACAGAAAAAAATAAGAGTGGAGGAGGAGTGGCTGTGTATGTGGATAAGAACATGGATTATAAAATAGTAGACAATATGACAACTGTGATTGATAACTTATTAGAATGTATAACTATTGAAATATGTGAAGAAAAAAGCAAAAATGTATTAGTCAGCTGTATATATAGAGCACCAGGATCTAGTATTGAAACATTCACTGACTGTATGGGAAAAATGTTCTCAAAAACTAATCAAAAAACTGTGTTCATTTGTGGTGACTTAAATATTGATCTGCTCAATCCAAATAAGCATAAAATAACAGATGAATTTATCAGTATAATGTACAGTATGAGTTTATATCCAAAAATCACCAGGCCAAGCAGAATTACATCCCATAGTGCTACCTTAATTGATAATATATTCAGCAATGATATTGAGAATAATCAATAATCAATGACATTAGTGATCATCTACCAGTTTTCATCGTTTATAATAGAAACCATCGGCGGAATCAGCCAGAGGAGAAAATAAAATACAGGCGAGTGCGGACAGAGGAAAACATGAACACACTAAAGAAGGATTTACAGGAGCAAAACTGGGAAAAGGTATACAGTGAAAGTGATGTTGATAGTGCATATGAAACTTTTTTACAAATATTACATCATTATATGATAAAAAATTGTCCAATTAAACAAGACTACAGAAAACAAAAAATCCAAGCTCGACCATGGATGACGAAAGGGTTACGAAATGCATGTAATAAGAAAAATACACTGTATAGAGAATTCATAAAACTAAAGACTAAAGAGGCAGAAAATAGATATAAGAAATACAAAAATAGATTAACTAATATTATACGGGTATGTAGGAAGGAATATTATAGTAACATATTATATAATAACAAAAACAATATTAAAGGAATATGGGCTATATTAAATAGCATTATCAAAAATGGTAATAAAAAACAGAGTTACCCTCAGTATTTCATTGATAATAATGTCAAGAAGGAAAATAAGGATGAAGTAGTCAACGGTTTTAATAATTTTTTTGTAAATATTGGACCAAGCTTGGCAGAAAAAATTCCCGATTCCCAACCTGAGGATTGGGATAATAATCTCATAGAAAGAAATCCCTGTTCAATGTTCCTCACAGCAGTGGATGGAAATGAAATTATAGACATTGTGAATAATTGTAAATATAAAACATCTACCGATTTAAATGAAATTGATATGGTGGTGGTAAAACAGGTCATTGAATGGATTGTAGAACCATTAACATACATCTGTAACTTATCATTTCAAACCGGTAAATTTCCCAATCAAATGAAAATAGCTAAGGTTGTGCTGCTGTATAAGACTGGGGATAGACACCACTTCACAAATTATAGACCTGTTTCTTTGCTTCCAAAATTTTCCAAATTATTAGAAAAGTTATTCAATAATAGATTAGACAAATTCATAAATAAACATAAATTACTTACTGATAGTCAATATGGATTCAGAGCACATAGTTCAACATCACTTGCATTAATAGAATCAGTTGAGGAGATTACAAACGCCATAGACCACAAATTACATTCAGTTGGAATATTTATAGACCTTAAAAGGCTTTTGATACAATTAATCATGACATATTAATAAATAAACTTGAACAGTATGGGATTAGGGGGTTGGTGTTGCACTGGGTGAGAAGCTACTTAAGTAACAGAAAACAGGTTTGTGAAGTTGGGGGAATATACATCATCATGTATGGACAATGCTTGTGGCGTCCCACAGGGGTCAGTATTGGGTCCAAAACTGTTTCTAATTTATATAAATGATATTGTCAATGTTTCCAAAATATTAAAATTAGTATTATTTGCAGATGACACAAGCATTTTTTGTTCAGGGGGGGATTTGCAGGAGTTACTGAGGAGGATCAGTATAGAAATGGGAAAATTGAAAATATGGTTTGACAGAAACAAATTATCATTAAACTTAAGTAAAACAAAATACATGTTATTTGGCTATTGTAATACAGACATACAGGTTCAGTTACAAGTCGGGGGGTAGATATTGAAAGGGTACATGAAAATAAGTTTCTGGGGGTGATAATAGATGATAAGATAAACTGGAAGACTCATATAAACATATACAAAGTAAACTGTCAAGAAGCATTTCAGTTCTAAACAAAGCGAACATATTCTGGACCACAACTCACTCCGCATTCTTTACTGCTCACTGGTTTTACCATATTTACAGTACTGTGCAGAGGTATGGGGTAATACTTATAAAGGTACAACACAATCACTATCAGTAATGCAGAAAAGAGCTATAAGAATTATTCATAATACTGGCTATAAAGATCATACAAATCCACTATTTTTACAATCCAAATTCTTAAAATTCACAGACTTGGTTCATTTTCAAACAGTACAAATTGTGTATAAAGCAATAAACAATTTACTTCCAGCAAATATTAAAATATGTTTTTTAATAGATCAGGGGATTACAGTCTGAGGGGGAAATTTAATTTAAAGCATCAGTGGGCACGAACAACATTAAAAGGTTTCTGTATTTCTGTCTGTGGGGTGAGGATGTGGAACAGATTGGGAGTGGGGCTCAAGCAATGTCCAAGCATGAACCAGTTCAAACAGCGGTACAAAAATATGTTTTTTTTCTGGGTATAGGGAGGGGGAAGGGTAATGAGGGTTAGGGTGTTTTTTGTTTTTTGCTTCGGCTCTGTAAATATATAGTATTTTGTATGTAAGTAGGTATGTGTAGGTGTATATTTATGTTTGTGTATAATATGTGTATATGTATAGTGTATATATGTGTATGTATGTGATGTGTGTATGTATATATGTATGTATTGTGTATATATATGTATATATATATATATATATATTGATATCGGTTTAGGTGTGTAGGAATCTATGTGTATATGTGGCAAAGGGTATTACTGGTTGTGGGGGAAGAGGGGTAGGATAATAAGCTGATGCTTCACCCTACCCCTTTTCGGACCATGTTGGGTACACAGTAGGAACTTTTTTGTTGTTGTCTTTACTGATCTATCTTGTAATTGTTGTTGTATCAAATGTTCGAAATAAACAGTTTTCATTTCATTCATTCATTCATTCATTCATTCATTCATTCAAAACATTTAGGAACAGATCCAGAAGTTAATGAGAATTAACAATTTCTAGCACAATCAGCCCAAGAGTGGGCCACAGGTCCGGTCCTTAAACAGTTTTGTTGGTATAGGATCAGATAAACAGGTTATGCTTTTGTTGACGTTATGACTTTCGAGTGCTGTTGTGGATTTCAGTAGAAAGGATGTGTAGCACGTTAGGGTGATAAAATATGAAGATGATAATGTGCTGACCAGCAGGGAAAGTGTGATGAGAAGGTGGAGTGAGTATTTTGAGGAGCTGATGAACAAAAAAAAAATGAGGAGAGAGATTGATAACATGGAAAGAGTGAGACAGGAAGTGTGACAGAATAAGTGAGGATGAAGTGAGCGGAGCTATGAAGAGGATGAAGAGTGAGGAAAACTGAGGTCAGGTGCATTCTGTTTCCACTGATCATCCTTGAGATGTTTCAACAGCTTAACTGGAGTCCACCTGGGTAAGTTCAGTTGATTGGACATGATTTGGAAAGACAACACCTGTTTACATATAAGGTCCCACAGCTGACAGTACGTCAGAGCACAAACCAAGCAAGAAGTCAAAGGAATTGTCTCAAGGCACAAATCTGGGGAAGGGTACAGAAACATTTCTGCTGCTTTGAAGGTCCAAATGAGCACAGTGGCCTCCATCATCCATAAATGGAAGAAGCTTGCTGGAGCTGGCTGCCCATCTAAACTGAGCAATCGGGGGAGAAGGACCTTAGTCAGAGAGGTGACAAAAAACTCAACGGCCACTCTATCAGTGCTCCAGTATTCCTCTATGGAAAAGGAGAACCTTCCAGAGAAACAACCATCTCTGCAGCAATTCATCAATTAGGACTGTATGTTAGAGTGGCCAGACAGAAGCCACTCCTTAGTAAAAGGCACATGGTAGCCCACCTGGAGTTTGCCAAAAGGTACCTGAAGGACTCTCAGACCAGGAGAAACTAAATTCTTTGGTCTGATGAGACAAAGACGGAATTCTTTGGTGTGTATGCCACGTGTCATGTTTGGTGGAAACCAGGCACCATCGCTACGGTGAAGCATGATGATGGCAGCATCATGCTGTGGGGATGTGTTTCAGCAGAAGGAACTGGGAGACTAGTCAGGATTGAGGGAAAGATGAATAAAGCAATGTACAGAGACATCCTGGATGAAAACCTGCTCCAGACCACTCTTGACCTCAGACTGGGGCAATGGTTCCTCTTTCAGCAGGACAATGACCCTGAGCACACAGCCAAGATATCAAAGGAGTGGCTTCAGGACAACTCTGTGAATGTCCTTGAGTGGCCCAGCCAGAGCCCAGACCTGAATCTGATTGAACATCTCTGGAGAGATCTGAAAATGGCTGTGCACTGACTCTCCCCATCCAACCTGATGGAACTTGAGAGGTGTTGCAAACAGGAATGGGCAAAACTGCCCACAGATAGGTGTGCCAAGCTTGTGACATCATATTCAAGAAGACCTGAGGATGTAATTGCTGCACAAATGCATCAACAAAGTATTGAGGAAAGGTTTTGAATACTTACGGACATGTGATTTTTTTTTTTAAGTTTGTAATTTTTTAATAAATTTGCAAAACTTTCAAAAAAAACTTCATGTTGTCATTATGGGGTGTTATGAGTTGAACTTTGAGAGGGAAAAATAATTTACTCCATTTTGTAATAAGGCTGTAACATAACAAAATGTAGAAAAAGTGAAGCACTGTGAATACTTTCTGGATCCACTGTGAACATGAAAAGCAAAAGTTTTTTCCTTCTTCCTGTGGTTTGCTGCAGCAGTCAGGTACACTGGCAGAGCCTGAATGATACTAGCGAGTATAAAATTTACAATAGTGATACAACATTTTTATGTTATTTGTGTTGTTGTTTGTTTTTATTATTATTATTATTTTTATGGAATGTCCTTTGGAGTGAACAACAAAATCGAGTGTTAACTGAAAAATTGTTTTGAAGTAAAGCTGTCCTTTGTCCCTTACAGAGGACAAATATGCATTGCTGGGTCTCACAAGGATGGAGAGATAAAGAAAATAGTTTTAAATGAAATGTCTTAGTGGAACAACTTCCCTTTCATTTTTAATCCATTATATAAAAATGACAATAATGATTGCAACTATTTTTACTATTTTTCCTTCTTTCTTTATGCAATTTCATTGCCAAAAAAGAAAACAAAACTACCCAAAATCATCAAACTTGCATTGAAAGTTTTTTCAAAAGCTGCCACAACATCATAAAGTAGCAAGACATTGAAACAGCTTATTTAAAAATTACAAGTGGAAAAAAAATTATTTTGAAGCTCCTCCCTACATCCCTTGCATCAGTATCGCATATCCATGTGCACGTCAATGCTGGATAATTTCATTACCAGACAGAAGTGGTAAGAGTTACTGTCACTTGAAGCACAAAAATATAACATATTTTAAACAACTTCAGTTTTATTTTCATTCATTTAACACAACCCCAAATCATAAAAAGTCGGGATGGTTTCAGACAAGATATTAATGTTCAAACTGATAGACTTCATTTGTTTGTGCAAATATTTGCTCATTTTGAAATGGATGCCTGCACCACATTTTTTAAAAATTGGGACGGGGCAACAAAAGACTGGGAAAGTTGATGAATGCTCAAAAAACATCTAATTGGAAATGATTGGGTATAAAAGGAACAGCCATTCACTAGCAAAGATAGGGCGAGGATCATCACTTTGTGAACAACAATTTAAGAACAATGCTTCTGATTGTTTATTTGCAAGGAATTTAGGGACTCCATCATCTACAGTCCATAATATAATCAGAAGATTCAGAGAATCTGGAGAACTTTCTACACGTAAGCGGCAAAGCCGAAAACCAACATTGAATGCCCATGACCTTCGATCCCTCAGGCAGCACTGCATTAAAAACTGACATCATTGTGTAAAGGATCTTACTCAGGAACACTTCAGAAAACCATTGTCAGTTAACACAGTTCATCACTACATCTACAAGTGCAAGTTAAAACTCCACTGTGCAAAGCGAAAGCCATACATCAACAACATCCAGAAACGCCGCCGCCTTTTCTGGGCCCGAGCTCATTTGAAATGGACAGACGCAAAGTGGAAAAGTGTGCTGTGGTCTGATGAGTCCACATTTCAAATTGTTTTTGGAAATCATAGACGTTGTGTCCTCTGGACAAAAGAGGAAAAAGACCATCCAGATTGTTATCAGTGCAAAGCTCAAAAGCCAGCATCTGTGATGGCATGGGGGTGTTTAGTGCTCATGGCATGGGCAACTTACACATCTGTGATGGCACCATCAGTGCTGAAAGGTACATCCAGGTTTTGGAGAAACACATGCTGCCATCCAAGCAATGTCTTTTTCATGGACATCCCTGTTTATTTCAGCAAAACAATGGCAAGCCACATTCTGCACGTTTTACAACAGCGTGGCTTTGTAGTAAAAGCAGGTACTAGACTGGCCCCCTGTAGTCCAGACCTGTCACCCATTAAAAATGTGTGGCGTATTATCAAGCGATTACAAAGCTTCAACAATTAGTGTCCTCAGTTCCCAAACACTTTATTGAGTGTTGTTAGAAGGAATGGTGATGTAACACAGTGGTAAACATACCACTGTCCCAGCTTTTTTGAAACCCATTTCAAAATGAGCAAATATTTGCACAAAAACAATAAAGTTTATCAGTTTGAACATTAAATATCTTGTGTTTGTGGTTTATTCAAGTGAATATAGGTTGAAGATGATTTGCAAATCATTGTATTCTGTTTTTATTTACATTTTACACAACGTCCCAACTTCATTGGAATTGAGGTTGTAATTACATGGCAGTAAGTCAATACATTTAGGCATGTAGACATGGTAAAGTTTCTTCAGAGGTTCAAACCAAGCACCAGAATGGTGACAAAAGGTGATTTAACCCTATTCAGGACTTTTGGGGTCCATTGGACCCATGGCAATTGCTTTATCCATACTGTGCTCACTGAAGTCCTGAATCGGTTAAGTGACCCTGTTCAAGGCATGATTATTGGTTTTTTGACCTAATCTGTACCACTTAACTATGCACACCCGGTGTGAAAGGGACTTTCCTGACAAAAATTCTACAGACAGAATTGTGCAGTCACTGAGTTCTTCCCCGAACCCTATGCTTGCCCTATAATCAATCACACAGACAAGGTATTTTTTTAAATTACCCAATGAGGTTTACAGACTCAAAAACGTTTTTTTTTCATAAACCTGCCTGAGGATGCATTGAGTGTTTAAAAAATGCAGTGTTTTCCCTCAGCAAATGGTCCGACTCCATTTGTCTCGACTCAGCCGTGTCCTCTTTGAACGCATGATGTCAATTAACCCTCCCCATCTTCCCTTCCACCTTTTCTTTTATCATGACAGCGCTCTCATGCAGCTGCTTTTCTTTAATGTTTGCTTCTTGCATTTCCTCGCGCTTTCCATCACCATCATCATGATCTTCCTCCTTCCTTTGTTTCTAATTGGCTTTTGCAGCCACTTAAAGTTTTGCCATCAATCACCAATCTTCCACTCTGTTTCTAACTTCTTGTCATCTTCTTCATTTATGTGTATCCTTTGCTTCTTCCATCAGTTAGTTCTGAGATTCCTCACAGAATGGCTGATGCCGCATTTAAAGGATGAGTTTACTTTTTGTAAAACGTTGTTAGCAGTCAAGCCTCTGGGTGCTGCCTCTTTTCTGATAAATGAGTTTAAGTGACTCAATGAATTTATTTTCAATACTTTAGCATGTATTGTACATATACTTATACAGAACCATAATTTATGTTTGTGAAAAGAAATTGCTGTCCTTCTGTCCATCCTACGGCAAAATCTTCCGTGTCCTAAAACTCAATGCCTTTTTACTTAATTTTCGATTTCAAGAAGCTCTGATATGCTTCCATCACCTGCTAGATGCGACAAAAGCTGCACAAATGTGTGGCAAGTTAACTTTTGGTGAAAATAAGATTGGCTGACAGCCAAAAATCAACTTACAGTTGTGTCCATTGCTCTTATGGGCAATTTACTTGTTTATACTATGAGTGTATGAACTGATAAACAGTTTTTTTATTCTAGTGTCACTGAGCTGTGCTGCTTCCAGATCAGCTCATTCAGGACTTTAACATTTCCCATAATCCCCCTGCACTTCCCAGAATGCTCCGCACCACCAATAGAGGTCTGGAGTTTCAAAGCCATGTAAACAAGGGCTAGCGGGGATGTGGATGACGTTGATTTAGCGAGTTCATGGGCGATTATGATGATGGCATGTTCTCCCAAGTTGAATGGGTTATCTAGAGGAGGTGTAGCACCTGTGATGGACTTCTCCCATGCCCCGATGTTGTCTTGTTGTCCACACTTCACAAGGTGTGTTTACGTACATTGTGCCCTAAACCAGAACTCTGCTGAAACTGACCTCTCATGTAAGGCCGGGTTCACACTGCGGGATAATTAGGCCGATATCGGACCCGATCTTTCCCTTCCAACAATCTTAAGGACGCCCCGACAATCGTGATGATGCTAAAGATAATCTTATCAGATATTCCTGCCATGTGTGGTGTGTTAAGAGCACTCTGATCTGCTCGGAAGGACGTCAGGAGCGCTCCAATCACAAATCGGGGATATTCAACATGTTGGATTTTTTTGGCCCGATATCGCAGTGTGTGTGGTGTCCTCCGACCACAAACGAGCACGTAGCCTACTGAATGTGACGTGCAGCCAATTAGAAAGCGAGGTGACGGATGCACGGAGTGGAAAATAAAATCAAAACAGCTGCTCTGACTTACCAGAAAGTCCAGTGGTCACGCTGTCTCCACTCCTTTAAAGAACGCCTTTCTTTTTCTGTCGTTTTTTTCCCCTCTGTTTTAAATAGTCCACAAAGTACCTCTATTTGTTTACTCTGAAGTCACGTTTAATCTTGAGAGATTTTGCGAGATTTCCTGTCTGAGCTGTGAATGTTCGTGTGTGAAGTAGAGAAGCTTGAATCTTCGACTGGACTGGGTTGCTTGACGCGAGGACGTTCCGCTTCAAATCGCAGAAGCTTCCTCAGCTAAAATTCTTGCTCTGGTGGTCTGACTTCTGTCTTGACTCTTGTAGAGAAGAATAATCAAGAAGTCACAAAAGCTGGAGTTTTAAACCTAACCAGACCCCTCCTACCGAGAGGCAGACTGCTATAGGCTAGTGACTAAACAATAGCTCTAATTAGCACCTATTGTGCTCTAGTTAGCACCCTCCTAATGACAGGGCAGCTGTCCATCCTAATGATGGGACGGACCCTCTCCTAATGGCTCCCTTGGCGACTCTGCTGATGACGTGAATGACTCATTACCATGAACAAAAGACTGAAACTGCTTTGACCTGAGTACCCCATTGTAATTGATTGTTTGATTGATTATTCTTCTCTACAAGAGTCATGACAGAAGTCAGACCACCAGAGCAAGAATTTTAGCTGAGGAAGCTTCTGCGATTTGAAGCGAAACGTCCTTGCGTCAAGCAACCCAGTCCAGTCGAAGATTCAAGCTTCTCTACTATGGAAACCACATGGACAACTGAGAGCCTACACAGAAACTTCGTGTGTGAAATCTGTTCATGTTTGGTGGTTGTCCTTACCGTGTGGCTGAACACCACACACTGGACGACCAAACCTGTTAGATCCATGATTTTTTATCTTCATGTGTGTGGTCTCTCAGGTTTTGGAAACCTAAAGATAATTTTAAAATCCTGTCGTGTGAAGCAGGCTTAAGTCACAGCCCGTGAGATTCGCAACTGTGAAACAGTGAATATGGCTGAGAGCTCCATTTTATCCAATCAGATTTTTTCCCTGCTGTTTCTGGTTGAAAAATCTTCTGTGAGGCCTTCAGAACGGCCAGTGATTCCCTCTGCAACTAAAACAGAAATGGAAACAATGTTGTTGACAATGTTTATTTTAAATTGCTATTGCTGCTGGGGTGACTGTGGTCGCTAGTCTGGCTCTGTTGTTCCTGTGCCAGGTGCACATACACACACGTCTGCCAGCTTGGCTGGAATTGTTTGATTTTCTGGCTTTTTTACCTCTGCCAGTGAAGCTGGAGGAGGTTATGTTTTCACCCCTGTTTGTTTGTTTATTTGTTTGCTTGTTGGTTCCATTTTGAACAGCCTGGAGCACATAGTTCTAATATATCCTTATGAACTTTTTACTGAAGATTCATATCCTGATAGGCAAGACGTGAATCAATTTTCAAGGTCATAGGTCAAAGGGCAAAGTCAAGAAAAATCTTGGAAAAATCCCTATCTTTAACACTGAATGAATTTTCCAAAATTCATACCTCTGTCAAGAAAGATCAAATTTCTTTCATATTTGAAAGCATTATGTAGGATCGTATCTTTTATCGACTGACAAAGTGGGTCAGAATTAATCAGAAGTCAACTTTGCACAGAAACCTTTTTATGAAGTCACTGAATCACAAAGAAATTAAGTGTAGCACAAATTCACCCATAGGGCTCACAATTCAGGGGCTCTCACAATCAACTAAGTGACTTCAGCTGCATACACAATCCTAAACACTTGCCGCCATTGACAGTCATGCAAATCAATTGAACACAGGCATGTCCTTTAAGAGATTTTAGTTTCACTAACTTCTTACTGTTTTTCAGTTGCCTGCCTGATGCTCCCTCTGCCGCCCCACTGCCACCAACTGGTCTTTGTCTGCCACAGGGCCACAGGGGATGGGCTTTGCCCCTGTCCCCTTCACTGGCAGGACTCGAGTTCTCTATCTCAACTTATCCCACGCTGTGATGGTGACTGAGGCCAAAACATATTTATAACTTTGTACTCATGTGGTAAATCACTTTCTTTACCCCATTGAGTCATCTCGGAGAACTAGTTTGCATTACTGTGTGTCATGTAAGACATTGGTGTTGTACTCTCTCAGTGCCCATTCTTGTTTTTTTTTATTTGTTTTGTTTTTAATGCATTAATACAGTGTCTCTGGAATATTTTAGGCCAAACACTTTAATATCTGTTTTAAGAGACAGCTGCTGCTTTATTTGAACTCACTGAAAAGACGTCTTATGATTTGAAAAGGAGAAGCTTGAGTAGGGACATTTTCCAAAATGCATCTCGGTTATGCAAATAGAAGACTTAGAAAAGGGGGACGCTTGGGGAAAATATGTTGCTTGAAGAAAGGAGCTGGGATTTGTAAGGTTAAATCCTATCCATTATCAACAGGCAAAGACAAAGCCGTGATTATTCAAAGCGTGTGCAGCCTCCTCTGGGAACGATCCCTCCATCACGGTCTGTGATGATCCACAAACAGGACAATTCTCCATCAACACACATCTTCCAGCTATGAAAGACCCTTAAAAATATACAATTAAAGAAGTAGTTTCACCAAACAGTGAAATATGGCAGATTTGCTGTGGACAACCCTGACTTTTGTCCTTGTTTCAGTATATTATTGAATGTTACAGCAGTGGTAAACAGTGCTGTCAGAAAGTAAACTTTACTTGAGATTTTTTTCCCCTTTCTCATCTCATAACATTATCTGGGGCTGGAGGCATCAGAGACAATTACATTTTGCTGATATCTCTTCCTTTCTTCACCAGAGGTTCTCGCTAATTTGATGCTCTGGCGAGGAAGATCGTTGGCTTTAATACAAATCATGTTTCAATCGTTAGTTGAAGACCTTAAGCCTTACCCCAGCCCTCTGGAGGACGGCGGTAATGAGGCCTGCTGGGATTTCAATCATTTTTACATCTGTTGAAAAATAAGGAGAAAAGAGAAGTTGGGGGGGGGGCACAGAAAAAAGAAAATCAACTACACACCACATTCATTCCCTCCCCCTCTGTTGAAAAAATTATTAATAATTTGTTTTGAGGATTGATAATGAAGAAAAGAGCCCTTTTTATCTCCTACTTTTGTGTTCTGGAATTCTCTGGCCTTGAAATCTCTCTGCGCAATACCTCAATTCTTAAAACTCCCTCAGCAATTTCCAAGCCTTCTGCTCTCACCCATCTTTGCAAAATAAATAAATCCTTCTGATATTCAATATCAGACACCTCTTTATCACACAGTCTTTCTCCTCATCCCCTCTCTCTCTGTGGCTTAAGTTCCTCCATGAAAACTACAGAAACATCCTCTTTTCCCTCCTTTTTCCTGCTCTTCCTTCTTCAACACGTCAGAGAAAAAACAATACGGCATTAAAAACTACCTACAGCATGGAGCAGATGACTATTCTGGAGGAATATTTTGCAGATATGTGTCCAAAAGTGTTCGGAATCCTCCAGCAGAAAGAGTCCTGATTCCGACTTGATCTTCAGAACTTGAACAAAATGTAGCTCTGACAAAAATCAAATTTGAGCTTTAACAGATAGCTGACAGAAGTGGCCAGAATGGCCTTGTCCAGACTGGCAGTAAAAATCGGATTTATGTGCGTAACCGATTTGAATTTGATTAGTGGCGTGCCTGAACCAGCAGTCATGTCATATTGATGCAAAAGTAGACTTTTTGGTGCCATATTGAAGCTTAGGTGTTAGTGACAATTTTAGTCTGAGTGGACAATGAGCAATTATAATTATAAAATTCTAATATGATAATGCTATTATACTGTAATATTTTTATCAAAGTTTCCCAATATATATACCCCATAGCTATTGAAGGAGTACCAAAAAAAAACTGATTTAATAATTTGTTTGGTGGACTGAAAGAAAATTGTTGTATAAGCACATTTAAATATATACCTGCATGCAGATAACAAAATGAAATTTATGCTTTCTCCTGTGGAAGGTGCAATCATATCCAAGGTGAGTGTGTATTCAGGGAACATGAGGATTTACTTGCAAATGACGATAATTGGCTCATAAGCTGATTTCGATTACCAAGGCTATTGTTACTAGAGTTGCGCGCAGAACTGTAGCCGGCCGCAGAGCACAATGCTGGTGAGGAGCCGGGGTTGTCTGTGCCAAACACAGGTGGTAACAACGCTGGGCTTCCTGTCAACAGGGGCATTCCAGTGGGAGTTGGCGATCGGTCAGGAGTGTGCAAGTCAACCTTGAGCCAAGCCATGCCAACTGTGTGGAACACAGTCATCTGAATGTCATCCAGGTACATGACATTCCAGCATTAAATTGCAATTTGCAGGGAGAGCCAGTTTCCCTAATGTAATCAGAGCTATTGAATGCACACATATTGCTATAAAGGTGTCATCACATGATGAATTTGTTCTGTTAATAGAGAACAATTTCATTCTGTCAATTCAATTTATTTCCTTTATTTCCTTTATATAGCGCCAAATCACAACAGAGTTGCCTCAAGGTGCTTCACACAGGTAAGGTCTAACCTTACCAACCCCCAGAGCAACAGTGGTAAGGAAAAACTCCCTCTGAGGAAGAAACCTCAGCAGACCAGACTCAAAGGGGTGACCCTCTGCTTGGGCCATGCTACAAACATAAATTACAGAAATAATTCACAGAACAATTCACGGACAAGAATACAAGAATTGCTGTTGGTGCACAGGACAGGAGGATCGCCAACACAAACAACTCCCATCTCTGGATGGAGCTGCAACCTTAAACAGAGAAAAAACAGAATCAGGCATCAGAAAGACAAAAAATACTGTATAATTTGCAAGCATTAATCAATAAGAAAAACAGAAGAAATACTAAGGTGATCGCCGGACGCTAGCCCTAAGCTTCACTAAAAGACCCACAATTTAGGTGAAGTTGAGGCCGCGGCCCACTTCAATTACTATAACATGAATTAAAACAGTAAAAAGTGTAAAACAAAACTGCACCAGTATGCTAGCCATATGAAAGGGAAAATAGTGCGTCTTAAGTCTGGACTTGAAAGTCCTCCACAGAATCTGATTGTTTTATTGAAGCAGGGAGATCATTCCACAGAACAGGGGCACGATAAGAGAAAGCTCTGTGACCCGCAGACTTCTTATTCACCTTACGGACACAAAGTAGTCCTGCACCCTGAGACGTAAAGCCCGGGGCCGGTACATAAGGTTTAATTAGGTCAGCAAGGTAGGGACGGTGCCCAGTCCATGAATAATTTTTATAGGTTAGTAGCAGAACCTTAAATCTGATCTCACTGGGACAGGAAGCCAGTGAAGAGACGACAAAATGGGTGTAATGTGGTCAAACTTTCTGTTTCGTGTCAAAAGTCTGGCTGCAGCATTCTGAACCAATTGGAGACCCCTAATGCTAGACTGCGGTAAACCAGAAAATAGAACATTGCAGTAGTCCAATCTAGAAGAGATGACGCATGGATCAGGGTCTCAGCATCAGCCATAGACAGGATGGGACAAATCTTCGCTATATTTCGCAGGTGGAAGAAAGCAGTCCTAGTAATATTTCTAATATGGAGACCAAGGACAATGAAGGATCAAAAATTACCACAAGGTTCCTCACTTTGTCACTGTGATGTAGGCACACACGAGCCTAGGCTGAGTGGTTAACTGGTCAAATTGATGCAGATGTCTCACTGGACCAAGAACCATCTTTTCAGTCTTTTCAGAGTTTAAAAGTAGGAAGTTTCTAGACATCCAACTTCTCACCGATACAAGGCAATCTTCTAAGGATTTATGTGAACGAGATTACCAGCAGTTATCGGCATAATATACTGAGGTATCATCTGCATAGCACTGAAAAGGTAATCCCCAAATGCCGCAATATGTGCCCAAGGGGTGCTATATAAAGGGAGGAAAAGCAGGGGGCCTAAGACAGACCACTGAGGAACCCCAAATTTCATGTCACTAAGGTTAGAGGTAGTGTTACTGTACAAACACAGTGAGAACGACTGGTCAAGTATGACGTCAGCCATGCAAGGGCACTCCCAGTACTCCCAAAATGATTTTCCAGCCTATCAAGTAGAATATGATGATCCACTGTATCAATGCAGCACTGAGATCTAACAGCAACAGAACCGTAGTGGTGTCCAAATCCATTGTAAGCAGAAGATCATTCACCACTTTAGTGAGAGCCGTTTCTGTGGAATGATATTTCTAAAAGAAGACTGCAGCGGCTCAAAGAGATTATTCTCAGTAAGATAGTCTACAAGCTGCCATGACACCACTTTTTCCAGAATTTTAGAGCAAAAAACGGCCGATAGTTTTTCAATACACTAGGGTCAAGATTAGGTTTCTTAAGTAATGGTTTAATCACTGCATATTTGAAATGTTTAGGAACAGATCCAGAAGTTAAAGAAAGATTAATAATTTCCAGTACAATCGGCCCAAGAGTGGGCCACAGGTCCTTAAACAGTTTTGTTGGTATAGGATCAAATAAATAAATGTCAATGTGATGTGCAAATACGAGGTCTGTTAGAAAAGTATCAGACCTTTTTATTTTTTCAAAAACCTGATGGATTTGAATCACGTGTGCTTGCATGAGCCAACCTTGAACCTTCGTGCGCATCCGTGATTTTTTTCACGCCTGTCATTTGCTTGTAAGCAGCCTTTGTGTGAGGATGGGTGGAGTCTCTCGTCATTTTTTCTTTGCAAGGAAATGGCGGAATGACTGGAGCAGCGCGACTTCATCAAATTTTGCCACAAATTGGGCAATAGCCAGGTGGAAACCATTCGGATTATTCAGACGGCTTTCGGTGACGATCCTATGGGCATCACACAGATTAAGGAGCTGTACAACTGGTTTAAAGACATCCGCACAACGGTGGAGAGTGAGCCGTGCTCCGATCGGCATCAACACGCTGAAATGACTGGATTATTTCCAAAGTGAACACTGTGGTGATGTGGGACCGTCGTGTGATTATCCGAGAAACTGCAGAAGAGGTGGACATCAGCACTTTTTCGGCACATTCACTGTGAAAGAAGATTTTGCCATGAAAAGAGTGGCGGTGAAATTCATCGGCACGAAGCTGAATGCGCAGCAAAAGCGCCTCCGTGATGAAGCCTCACAGGACATGTTGTAACATGCCCTGACATGTCCAGCTTGTCCACATTTCTCGGATAGTCACATGACTGAACAAGCCACCGAAAGCCATCTGAATCTTCCGAATGGTTGACGAGCTGGGCATATTACAACATGTCCTGTGAGGCTTCATCACGGAGGCGTTGTTGCTGCGTGTTCAGCTTTGTGCCGATGATTTTCACCGCCACTCTTTTCATGGCAAAATCTTCTTTCACAGTGGAATGTGCCGAAAAAGTGCTGATGTCCACCTCTATCGCAATTTCTCGCATAATCACACGACGGTCCCACATCACCACAGCGTTCACTTTAGAAATGATCTGGTCATTTCAGCGTGTTGATGCCGTCCAGAGCGTGGCTCGCTCTCCACCATTGTGCGACGTCTTTAAAACCGGTTGTACCGCTCCTTAATCTGTGTGATGCCCATAGGATCATCATCGAAAGCCATCTGAATAATCCGAATGGTTTCCACCTGGCTATTGCCCAGTTTGTGGCAAAATTTGGTGCAGTCGTGCTGCTCCAGTCATTCCGCCATTTCCTTGCAAAGAAAAAATGATGAGAGACTCCACCCATCCTCACACAAAGGCTGCTTACAAGCAAATGACACAACCGACAGGTGTGAAAAAATCACGCATGCACACGAAGGTTCAAGGTTGGCTCATGCAAGCACACGTGATTCAAATCCATCAGGTTTTTGAAAAAAATAAAATGGTCGGACACTTTTCTAACAGACCTCGTATATTGGGTTGGGTTGGGAACAGGCTAGGGGCTGGCACAGTGCGCCATGGATGTATATAGTTTGTTTTTGTAATTGTTCTGACCAAAACCAGCGCAGGCACAATTGGGCATGTGCGCATTCAAAGTTGTTTTTTGTTATTATTAATGTCTTTTTGTTTTGGTTGATGGTGAAAGTAGAGCCGCACAGCTTCTTAAGATGCCCCGATTGTCTCGCTGTGTTCAGTATTTGTCAATAATAATTGTCACGTGCGTAATTTTGTGAATGTCACACACTATTGGCTGCAGCACACCACATTTTTTAAGTTCAGTGTGTGTGTGCACTGCTCTGACCCCACAGTGTTTATGGCCTCACACACATGCTCCAACTAACTTTATTTCATTTCATTATGTCATGTTTATTTCGTTTGACAGGGAACCAACTATCCTGGCATGTCCTCCAGGTCATTTCCAGTCATCTGTGGCTCACACTCAGTATAAATTCCTTTTGTGTGTCATGTGAAATTATTGGACAGAGAAGAATCCCACATCTCAGTGCCTACTTACATGAAGTTGCATATTTAAATATGGGTGTGGAAAGGGAGGATTTTGGTATGTCTGCATGTGCACTCAATTCCACGTTCAGTGGGATGTACATGTTGGGGAAAGTGTAATGCACGGACCCACAACAGGGGGCGTAAATGAATGGTCAATAGATAAACCAATAAATACAATTTATTGCAGCAAATGTGCACAACAGGTCAAATACTGCTTTTAGACAGTCAATCACAAAATACAACAGGTGACGTGTGGGCAGGCCCGAGGGTAGGAGACGCCTATCCAGAGAAGAGCCGGGGCCCACAAGGTTCCACCGCCAATGGAGACCTGCAGTACGCTGAAGCCACCAAGTCCTGAGTCCCCAGGTGGTCTCTGCTTCCAGCTGTCAGATCCGGTACTGCTGGCAGGAACAAAACAGGTTAATGGTGGGTGTGTAGACACCCAGTAAGCAGTCAGCAAAAGATACAGTTCCTTCCTGAGGGAAAATCCACCACCTACCAGAAACAGGAACGCTGAGAACATGCAGTACCAATAGTATACTTAAAGTTCAGGAAAGTGAGGAGTGGGAAACGCCAATTCCCTCCAACCTCCACAAACCCAGCTCCAAGCTGCGAGCATACAAGGGTTACGACTGCAAACTCAGTAGCAAATAATATGCGAACGGCACAGAAACGCCTGAGAGGTTACCTGTGAGGTAAGCTGATATCTCGGCAGAGATGTGGTGTCTCTGTAGGCTTTTATGGTGATGCTGATGGTGATTGCTGACAGCTGTCAGTCCTGGCTCCTGGATGGTAACTGCGCCCTCTGGTGCCTGAAATCCGACAACAGGCAGGGGCGCCCTCTGGTGTTGGCCAGCAGTACCTCCTCTTCAGGCGGCCCACACAACAGTACAAATGGAACGTGCTTGGATCCATGCATATGCACACTTTGATACATCTGGATATTTTTGTGCTTACGCCAGCTTCTGCGTTTTCGTGTACAGCATGTTTCAGTAGGAAATCCATGCAAGTCTTTGTACAACCTCAATTCCAATGAAGTTGGGACGTTGTGTACAATGTAAATAAAAACTGAATACAATGATATTTAATGTTCAAACTGATAGACTTATTTGTTTTTGTGCAAATATGTGCTCATTTTTAAACTTTTGTGCAAATATTTGCTCATTTGAAATGGATGCCTGCAACACATTTCAAAAAAGTTGGGATGGGGCAACAAAAGACTGGGAAAGTTGATGAATGCCTGAAGAACACCTGTTTGGAAACAGGTGAGAGTCATGATTGGGTATAAGAGGAGCATCCCCAAAAGGCTCAGCCGTTCACAAGCAAGCTGGGGCGAGGATCACCACTTTGTGAACACCTGCGTGAAAAAAGAGTCCAACAGTTTAAGAGCAATGTTTCTCAACATTCAATTGCAAGGAATTTAGGAATTCCATCATCTACAGTCCATAATAGGGATGAGCAGGTCCACCACTATCTGTATCTGTTCGACCATCTAAATGATCTGTATCTGTACTCGGAGTGGGCAGGCCCTAAACCGGAAGTGGACATGGTTTAACTGGAAATGGGTGGGGTTACATCTGTACATTATTTTAAGTCTGAAATTGATCTGGATTGATCAGAAGTTGCTATATTTATTGTTTATTTGAAAATTATTTACAGAACAGCCTCAAAATTGAGATTCAAATTAATGATTTTGATCACAAAAGTAAGAGAACTGTTTACAGAACAAGTTTTTTATGACTTCAGAACATGAATATTCTTAAGTGTGTGAATGAATATTTACAGAACAGCCTCAGAATTGAGATTCAATGTTTTTGATCACAAAGGAACTATTTTACAGAACAAGTTTTTTTTATAAACTCAGAACATGAATATTCTTAAGGGTATGAATGAATAACAGCTCAGCCTCAGAATTAACATTCAATGTAGTAGGAAATTATGAACTACTAAGTAGGCATGAAAAGAGTTGTCATACTCAGTACAACTTTCTTTATTATTATTATTATTTGGAATTTTATGATCAAACTGTGATTTTTTTTTCCAATTATTTATTTATTTTTACAACCTAACCTTCTTGGCATTTTGATTAAGGCGTCTGTGCGTGTGTGGACTAAGTGAGAGGGGGAGAGAGAGAGGTTGTTCTAAGACTGTTTATTTTTAATGATCTGTGTGAACTTGGTAATTCATGCAAACATCCAGTGATGGCAAACAGGAAAATAATATGTCAGCCTTGTTCACTGTATTCTTCTCAAAAGCACCGCGTTCAGTAGAAGCAGAGTTTTGCAACTGACATTCTATCACCAGCCAGCAAGCAAACAGTTAAAAAAAAAAAACCGACCGGAGTGGAATCAATGACCGACACAACACGAGCCGTTTTTAGCTCTGTCTTGTCAAATGCCCCACGTACGTTACAAAGCAAGTTCACCTAGTAACTTTAAATACCATACAAACCAAAACAGAGGCGAATTGAAGAAAAATTAAAGAGTACCACGTGAGCTAGAGTCAAGACAAGCACAGAGAGAGAGCAGATCCTGTCTGTGTGTGTGCCAGAAGCTGCAGAGACGTGTCTGTGTAGGGAGGGGCGGGCGCTGTGTGTAACTGACCAATCACAGAGCGTGAAGACAGTCAGTCCAAGCATGAACCAGTTTAAGCAGCGGTGTAGGCACATCGTTTTTTCTAGGTATAGAGAGGAGGAAGGGTGTTGAGGGTTATGGTGTTTTGTTGATCATTGTTTAGTTGTGTGCAATTTGTTTTTCTATCTTGTAAATATGTAGTATAAAATCACATGCATTGTGCACATGCATATTGTAAGGCAAGGCCATACAATGATTACGGAAAAACCCCAATGGTCAAAATGACCCCCTGTGAGCAAGCACCCAGCGACAGTGGGAAGGAAAAACTCCCTTTTAACAGGAAGAAACCTCCAGCAGAACCAGGCTCAGGGAGGGGCAGTCCCCTGCTGGGACTGGTTGGGGCTGAGGGAGAGAACCAGGAAAAGACATGCTGTGGAGGGGAGCAGAGATCAATCACTAATGATTAAATGCAGAGTGGTGCATACAGAACAAAAAGAGAAAGAAACACTCAGTGCATCATGGGAACCCCCCAGCAGTCTAAGTCTATAGCAGCATAACTAAGGGATGGTTCAGGGTCACCTGATCCAGCCCTAACTGTAAGCTTTAGCAAAAAGGAAAGTTTTAAGCCTAATCTTAAAAGTAGAGAGGGTGTCTGTCTCCCTGATCTGAATTGGGAGCTGGTTCCACAGGAGAGGAGCCTGAAAGCTGAAGGCTCTGCCTCCCATTCTACACTTACAAACCCTAGGAACTACAAGTAAGCCTGCAGTCTGAGAGCGAAGCGCTCTATTGGGGTGATATGGTACTATGAGGTCCCTAAGATAAGATGGGACCTGATTATTCAAAACCTTATAAGTAAGAAGAAGAATTTTAATTCTATTCTAGAATTAACAGGAAGCCAATGAAGAGAAGCCAATATGGGTGAGATATGCTCTCTCCTTCTAGTCCCTGTCAGTACTCTAGCTGCAGCATTTTGAATTAACTGAAGGCTTTTCAGGGAACTTTTAGGACAACCTGATAATAATGAATTACAATAGTCCAGCCTAGAGGAAATAAATGCATGAATTAGTTTTTCAGCATCACTCTGAGACAAGACCTTTTTAATTTTAGAGATATTGCGCAAATGCAAAAAAGCAGTCCTACATATTTGTTTAATATGCGCATTGAATGACATATCCTGATTAAAAATGACTCCAAGATTTCTCACAGTATTACTAGAGGTCAGGGTAATGCCATCCAGAGTAAGGATCTGGTTAGACACCATGTTTAAGATTTGTGGGGCCAAGTACAATAACTTCAGTTTTATCTGAGTTTAAAAGCAGGAAATTAGAGGTCATCCATGTCTTTATGTCTGTAAGACAATCCTGCAGTTTAGCTAATTGGTGTGTGTCCTCTGGCTTCATGGATAGATAAAGGCTGGGTATCATCTGCATAACAATGAAAATTTAAGCAATGCTGTCTAATAATACTGCCTAAGGGGAAACATGTATAAAGTGAATAAATTGGTCTAGCACAGAACCTTGTGGAACTCCATAATTAACCTTAGGTCTGTGAAGAAGATTCCCCATTTACATGAACAAATTGTAATCTATTAGATAAATATGATTCAAACCACCACAGCGCAGTGCCTTTAATACCTATGGCATGCTCTATTCATCTACAAGTGCAAGTTGAAACTCTACCATGCAAAGGAAAAGTCATATATCAACAACATCCAGAAATGCCACCGCCTTCTCTGGGCCTGAGCTCATTTGAAATGGACAGATGCAAAGTGGAAATTGTGCTGTGGTCTGATGAGTCCACATTTCAAATTGTTTTTGGAAATCATGGATGTCGTGACCTCCGGAAAAAAATAGGAAAAAGACCATCCAGATTATTACCAGCGCAAACTTCAAAAGCCAGCATCTGTGATGGTATGGGGGTGTGTTAACTTACACATTGGTGATGGTACCATCAATGCTGAAAAAGTACATCCAGGTTTTGGAGCAACACATGCTCCCATATTTTTCAGGGACGTCCCTGCTTATTTCAGCAGACAATGCCAAGCCACATTCTGCATGTGTTACAACAGCGTGGCTTCGTAGTAAAAGAGGTGCGGGTACTAGACTGGCCTGCCTAGAGTCCAGACCTGTCGCCCATTGGAAATGTGTGGCGCATTATGAAGCGCAAAATACGACAATGCAGACCCCGGACTGTTGAACAACTGAAGTCATACATCAAGCAAGAATGGGAAAGAATTCCACCTACAAAGCTTCAACAATTAGTGTCCTCAGTCCAAACGCTTATTGAGTGTTGTTAGAAAGAAAGGTGATGTAACACAGTGGTAAACATACCACTGTCCCAGCTTTTTTGAAACATGTTTCAAACTGAGCAAATATTTGCACAAAAACAATAAGTTTATCAGTTTGAACATTAAATATCTTGTCTTTGTGGGTATTCAGTTGAATATAGGTTGAAGAGGATTTGCAATCATTGTATTCTGTTTTTATTTACATTTTACACAACATCCCAACTTCAATGGAATTGGGGTTGTACATGAGACCCCTGAGCTTTACGTTTCAAACCATGTGCTGCAGACTGTCAAGACAGGGCCCAAAGTGTCTGAGTAAGACGTTGTCCACAAGATGCCACCAAAATAGTTTCAGTGCACCTTGACATTGGAACTCTTAATACATGATAAAACATCATTCTTCCAAAGGAAAGCTTTCGTTTCGTGTTTTGATGATGGTGGTGGAGATCGATCCCTTGCAATGCGGCCCAAAATCCCCCATACATACGTGTACAAATTGGCTGATCTGATGATTTCAAAGGCCATAGCATATGATTGACATCATTTTCATACTCATCATATCATGCAGTGATCCCTCATTTCCTGTGGGTATTTTTGATGATCGCCACTCCCATCAGGATAGAAATGATTCATCATAGAATAATAGTTCTAACTCAGAAGAACACTGTAATGATTTGCACACACACACACACACACACACACACACACATACACACCATGACAGAGCAACAGATGCTCTCGCTAATGGGGTGAAGCATTCAGGATCTTCATTTACTGTGTTACTCAACTGTATTGAAGATGACTGTTCATGAACCAAAGTCATTTTCTCTGTCTTTACTCAGTTTCATTTTCAGTCTCACTCTCTCAGGAATTGGAACATATTTGAAGGGAGGAGGGAAAAGCCTGTGCAAGGTTATTCAGGTCAGACTGTCCCAGGTGATGAGAAACTTCTCAGAAGTCTACATTGCTAAGGAGCTGCTCAAGTCTTGCAGCCCTGGTGTAACTGTTACAGCACCTTATGGGCCGACAAAAACTGAATAAGTCTTTTTTTGGCTTTATCCAGGGAAAATTGATGTAAACCGTTGGGCTAATTTTTATTAAAAAGCTCTGCTGCATTCCTGCAGTCACACACTGAGCTGCCAGATTCAACTATAGTCCGTAATGGTGGTCACTGAACTTCTCAGTTTTATGTTTTTGTCTGACTTTTTGAAAAAATAATAATAAAAATCATGTTTGTTTTGTCAGGTGTTTTTTTTACTGAGCATTTCGTTCATGGCTGTCATCTAGGAAAATGTTTCTTTGTCCTTCTCACTACACTTTATAGATCTTTAACCTTTCTTGAACACAGATTTCATGTCACTAAATTTAGAGCATTGAGAGACTAGAACAACTAGACGAGATAAAAATAAATGAGATAGAATGAGATAAAAAATAAAGTGTAGCTAAGATCTGAAGAAGAGGATGGTCGAGAGTGCCGAACCATGATCCAAATCATAGAAGTTGAAGAACGAAGACTGTCGTGTGAAATTCAGTAAGGAGGTGAGACGGGTGCTGGGTGGTGGTAAAGAGATCCTAGACAACTGGACAACTACTAGAGAAATTATGGACAGAGGAATGAGGACAAGGAGACTTGGTGGAATGAGGAAACAAAGCAAAGGGTGAAAGCTCAATTTCAATTCAATTTATTCATTTTATATAGCGCCAATTCACAAAAGCGTTGCCTCAAGCGCTTCACACAAGACAATAAAAAACAAGATAAAATTAATTAAAAGATTAAAAAGCACAATTAAAAGATTAAAAGGCACAATAAAAGAGTAAAAAAATAAATAAAAAGCATAGTAACACAATATGCTAGTCTTAAGTCTAGAAGTGAAAGTCTCTACAGAATCTTACTGTTTTATTGATGCAGGGAGATCATTCCGCAGAACAGGGGCACGATAAGAGAAATTTGATGACTATGACTTTTTATTCACCCTAGGGACACAAAGTAGTCCATCCTGTGAATGCCGTTACGTAGGGTTTAATTAGGTCAGCTAGGTAGGGAGGTGCCAGTCCATGAACAATTTTATAGGCTAGTGGGAGAACCTTAAAATCTGATCTCACAGGGACAGGAAGCCAGTGAAGAGATGCCAAAATGGGTGTAATGTGGTCAAACGTTCTACTTTGTGTCAAAAGTCTGGCAGCAACATTTTGAACCAATTGGAGAGCCCTAATGCTGGACTGCGGTAACACAGAAAATAGAACATTGCAATAATCCAATCTAGAAGAGATAATGCATGAATCAGGGTCTCAGCATCAGCCATAGACAGAATGGGATGAATCATCCCTATATTCACAGATGGAAGAAAGCAGTCCTCGTAATATCTCTAGGTCAACAGACAACGTAGGATCAAAAATTACCCCAAGGTTCCTCACTTTGTCCGTATGATGTATGACACACGAGCCTAGGCTAAGTGCTAGCTGGTCAAATTGATGCAGAAGTCTCACTTGACCAAGAACCATCATTTCAATCTTATCAGAGTTTAAAAGTAGGAAGTTAACTAGACATCCTGCTTCTCACTGATGCAAAGCAATCTTCTAAAGATTTTATGGGGACGAGATTACCAGCAGTTATTGGCATATACAATTGAGAATCATCAGCATAGCAATGAAAGGCAATCAAAACAGTCGCAGTATGTGCCCAAGGGGTGCTATATAAAGGGAGAAAAGCAGGGGGCCTAAGACGGATCCCTGTAGAACCCCAAATTTCATGTCACTAAAGTTAGAGGTAGTGTTATTGTACAAAACACAGTGAGAACGATTGGACAAGTATGACATCAAAAACACAGCCTATCGAGTAAAATATGATGGTCCACGGTATCAAACGCAACACTGAGATCTAACAGCACCAAAACCGTAGTAGTGTCTGAGTCCATTGCAAGCAGAAGGTCATTCACTACTTTAGCGAGTGCTGTCTCTGTGGAGTGATATTTTCTAATGGCAGACTACAGTGGATCAAAAAGATTATTCTCAGTAAGGTGGTCCACAAGCTGCTGTGAAACCACTTTTTCCAGAATTTTAGAGCAAAACGATAGATTTGATATTGGCCTATAATTTTTCAATACACTAAGGTCAAGATTAGATTTCTTATGTAATGGTTTAATCACTGTTGATTTGAAACCACGGTCTTCATATCAAACCACGGTCCTACGCACGGGCGGTAACAGATGAGAGCGGAGGGGAGCCCAGTGAACAGGAGGTCAGCTCTGTGGAAAAACAGGTTGCTGATTTCCTCCTATCTAGAGGTATAGAAATGGATTTAAATAACATTGAAGCGTGCCACCCTCTGCCCCGGAGAAATGACAGTGATAAACGAACCGTCATCATGAGATTCATCAACAGAAAACACAAAACAGCACTGTTAAAACAAGGAAGAAAACTGAAAGGGACAAACGTATTCATCAATGAACATCTCACCAAACGGAATGCCGACATCGCCAGGAAAGCACGCTTCTTGAAGAAACAGGGAAAAATCCAGCACACATGGACTTCAAACTGTAAAATATTCATCAAACTGAACGGATCACCAGAACAAGCAAAAGTCATGGCAATAAGGAACATCGAGGAGCTGGACAAATATGAACAATAGTGTTTCTTAAAGCGAGGATCTGGACAAATATGACCAATAAGGTATGAGGACACAAACACATCACAACACCATGACACAGACCAGAGGAACCTATTCATCTACTACCTATTCATCTACATCTGGAGACAAGAAGGATATAACTCAAAGGATTGCTGATCATGGAAAAGTAGAACTGAGAACATTTAAATACACAGACCACAATGTACTGGACTTGGAGCACGATATAGACCCGGACAATAATTTCTTCTCAAATATCAATGACAGTTGTTGCTATTATACAGATGAACAGTTTAATCGGATCATTAAAACGGATAACAAATTATCAATAATCCATTTCAACAGCAGAAGTCTATATGCAAACTTTAACAACATTAAAGAATATTTAAGTCAGTTTAAAAAAATATTTAACATAATTGCTATATCAGAAACATGGATCAATGAAGATAAAGGAATGGATTTTGAACTGGATGGATATGAATTTAATTGTGTAAACAGAAAAAAATAAGAGTGGAGGAGGAGTGGCTGTGTATGTGGATTAAGAACATGGATTATAAAATAGTAGACAATATGACAACTGTGATTGATAACTTATTAGAATGTATAACTATTGAAATATGTGAAGAAAAAAGCAAAAATGTATTAGTCAGCTGTATATATAGAGCACCAGGATCTAGTATTGAAACATTCACTGACTGTATGGGAAAAATGTTCTCAAAAACTAATCAAAAAACTGTGTTCATTTGTGGTGACTTAAATATTGATCTGCTCAATCCAAATAAGCATAAAATAACAGATGAATTTATCAGTATAATGTACAGTATGAGTTTATATCCAAAAATCACCAGGCCAAGCAGAATTACATCCCATAGTGCTACCTTAATTGATAATATATTCAGCAATGATATTGAGAATAATCAATATCAATGACATTAGTGATCATCTACCAGTTTTCATCGTTTATAATAGAAACCATCGGCGGAATCAGCCAGAGGAGAAAATAAAATACAGGCGAGTGCGGACAGAGGAAAACATGAACACACTAAAGAAGGATTTACAGGAGCAAAACTGGGAAAAGGTATACAGTGAAAGTGATGTTGATAGTGCATATGAAACTTTTTTACAAATATTTACATCATTATATGATAAAAAATTGTCCAATTAAACAAGACTACAGAAAACAAAAATCCAAGCTCGACCATGGATGACGAAAGGGTTACGAAATGCATGTAATAAGAAAAATACACTGTATAGAGAATTCATAAAACTAAAGACTAAAGAGGCAGAAAATAGATATAAGAAATACAAAAATAGATTAACTAATATTATACGGGTATGTAGGAAGGAATATTATAGTAACATATTATATAATAACAAAAACAATATTAAAGGAATATGGGCTATATTAAATAGCATTATCAAAATGGTAATAAAAAACAGAGTTACCCTCAGTATTTCATTGATAATAATGTCAAGAAGGAAAATAAGGATGAAGTAGTCAACGGTTTTAATAATTTTTTTGTAAATATTGGACCAAGCTTGGCAGAAAAAATTCCCGATTCCCAACCTGAGGATTGGGATAATAATCTCATAGAAAGAAATCCCTGTTCAATGTTCCTCACAGCAGTGGATGGAAATGAAATTATAGACATTGTGAATAATTGTAAATATAAAACATCTACCGATTTAAATGAAATTGATATGGTGGTGGTAAAACAGGTCATTGAATGGATTGTAGAACCATTAACATACATCTGTAACTTATCATTTCAAACCGGTAAATTTCCCAATCAAATGAAAATAGCTAAGGTTGTGCTGCTGTATAAGACTGGGGATAGACACCACTTCACAAATTATAGACCTGTTTCTTTGCTTCCAAAATTTTCCAAATTATTAGAAAAGTTATTCAATAATAGATTAGACAAATTCATAAATAAACATAAATTACTTACTGATAGTCAATATGGATTCAGAGCACATAGTTCAACATCACTTGCATTAATAGAATCAGTTGAGGAGATTACAAACGCCATAGACCACAAATTACATTCAGTTGGAATATTTATAGACCTTAAAAAGGCTTTTGATACAATTAATCATGACATATTAATAAATAAACTTGAACAGTATGGGATTAGGGGGTTGGTGTTGCACTGGGTGAGAAGCTACTTAAGTAACAGAAAACAGTTTGTGAAGTTGGGGGAATATACATCATCATGTTTGGACAATGCTTGTGGCGTCCCACAGGGGTCAGTATTGGGTCCAAAACTGTTTCTAATTTATATAAATGATATTGTCAATGTTTCCAAAATATTAAAATTAGTATTATTTGCAGATGACACAAGCATTTTTTGTTCAGGGGGGGATTTGCAGGAGTTACTGAGGAGGATCAGTATAGAAATGGGAAAATTGAAAATATGGTTTGACAGAAACAAATTATCATTAAACTTAAGTAAAACAAAATACATGTTATTTGGCTATTGTAATACAGACATACAGGTTCAGTTACAAGTCGAGGGGGTAGATATTGAAAGGGTACATGAAAATAAGTTTCTGGGGGTGATAATAGATGATAAGATAAACTGGAAGACTCATATAAAACATATACAAAGTAAACTGTCAAGAAGCATTTCAGTTCTAAACAAAGCGAAACATATTCTGGACCACAACTCACTCCGCATTCTTTACTGCTCACTGGTTTTACCATATTTACAGTACTGTGCAGAGGTATGGGGTAATACTTATAAAGGTACAACACAATCACTATCAGTAATGCAGAAAAGAGCTATAAGAATTATTCATAATACTGGCTATAAAGATCATACAAATCCACTATTTTTACAATCCAAATTCTTAAAATTCACAGACTTGGTTCATTTTCAAACAGTACAAATTGTGTATAAAGCAATAAACAATTTACTTCCAGCAAATATTAAAAATATGTTTTTTAATAGATCAGGGGATTACAGTCTGAGGGGGAAATTTAATTTAAAGCATCAGTGGGCACGAACAACATTAAAAGGTTTCTGTATTTCTGTCTGTGGGGTGAGGATGTGGAACAGATTGGGAGTGGGGCTCAAGCAATGTCCAAGCATGAACCAGTTCAAACAGCGGTACAAAAATATGTTTTTTTCTGGGTATAGGGAGGAGGAAGGGTAATGAGGGTTAGGGTGTTTTTGTTTTTTGCTTCGGCTTGTAAATATATAGTATTTTGTATGTAAGTAGGTATGTGTAGGTGTATATTTATGTTTGTGTATATATATGTGTATATATGTATATGTGTATATATGTGTATGTATGTTGATGTGTGTATGTATATATGTATGTATATGTGTATATATATGTATATATATATATATATATATATATATTGATATCGGTTTAGGTGTGTAGGAATCTATGTGTATATGTGGCAAAGGGTATTACTGGTTGTGGGGAAGAAGGGGTAGGGATAAATAAGCTGATGCTTCACCCTACCCCTTTTCGGACATGTTGGGTACACAGTAGGAACTTTTTTGTTGTTGTCTTTACTGATCTATCTTGTAATTGTTGTTGTATCAAATGTTCGAAATAAACAGTTTTCATTCATTCATTCATTCATTCATTCATTCATTCATTCAAAACATTTAGGAACAGATCCAGAAGTTAATGAGAAATTAACAATTTCTAGCACAATCAGCCCAAGAGTGGGCCACAGGTCCGGTCCTTAAACAGTTTTGTTGGTATAGGATCAGATAAACAGGTTATGCTTTTTGTTGACGTTATGACTTTCGAGTGCTGTTGTGGATTTCAGTAGAAAGGATGTGTAGCACGTTAGGGTGATAAAATATGAAGATGATAATGTGCTGACCAGCAGGGAAAGTGTGATGAGAAGGTGGAGTGAGTATTTTGAGGAGCTGATGAACAAAAAAAAAATGAGGAGAGAGAAGGCTTGATAACATGGAAAGAGTGAGACAGGAAGTGTGACAGAATAAGTGAGGATGAAGTGAGCGGAGCTATGAAGAGGATGAAGAGTGAGGAAAACTGAGGTCAGGTGCATTCTGTTTCCACTGATCATCCTTGAGATGTTTCAACAGCTTAACTGGAGTCCACCTGGGGTAAGTTCAGTTGATTGGACATGATTTGGAAAGACAACACCTGTTTACATATAAGGTCCCACAGCTGACAGTACGTCAGAGCACAAACCAAGCAAGAAGTCAAAGGAATTGTCTCAAGGCACAAATCTGGGGAAGGGTACAGAAACATTTCTGCTGCTTTGAAGGTCCAAATGAGCACAGTGGCCTCCATCATCCATAAATGGAAGAAGCTTGCTGGAGCTGGCTGCCCATCTAAACTGAGCAATCGGGGGAGAAGGACCTTAGTCAGAGAGGTGACAAAAAACTCAACGGCCACTCTATCAGTGCTCCAGTATTCCTCTATGGAAAAGGAGAACCTTCCAGAGAAACAACCATCTCTGCAGCAATTCATCAATTAGGACTGTATGTTAGAGTGGCCAGACAGAAGCCACTCCTTAGTAAAAGGCACATGGTAGCCCACCTGGAGTTTGCCAAAAGGTACCTGAAGGACTCTCAGACCAGGAGAAACTAAATTCTTTGGTCTGATGAGACAAAGACGGAATTCTTTGGTGTGTATGCCACGTGTCATGTTTGGTGGAAACCAGGCACCATCGCTACGGTGAAGCATGATGATGGCAGCATCATGCTGTGGGGATGTGTTTCAGCAGAAGGAACTGGGAGACTAGTCAGGATTGAGGGAAAGATGAATAAAGCAATGTACAGAGACATCCTGGATGAAAACCTGCTCCAGACCACTCTTGACCTCAGACTGGGGCAATGGTTCCTCTTTCAGCAGGACAATGACCCTGAGCACACAGCCAAGATATCAAAGGAGTGGCTTCAGGACAACTCTGTGAATGTCCTTGAGTGGCCCAGCCAGAGCCCAGACCTGAATCTGATTGAACATCTCTGGAGAGATCTGAAAATGGCTGTGCACTGACTCTCCCCATCCAACCTGATGGAACTTGAGAGGTGTTGCAAACAGGAATGGGCAAAACTGCCCACAGATAGGTGTGCCAAGCTTGTGACATCATATTCAAGAAGACCTGAGGATGTAATTGCTGCACAAATGCATCAACAAAGTATTGAGGAAAGGTTTTGAATACTTACGGACATGTGATTTTTTTTTTTAAGTTTGTAATTTTTTAATAAATTTGCAAAACTTTCAAAAAAAACTTCATGTTGTCATTATGGGGTGTTATGAGTTGAACTTTGAGAGGGAAAAATAATTTACTCCATTTTGTAATAAGGCTGTAACATAACAAAATGTAGAAAAAGTGAAGCACTGTGAATACTTTCTGGATCCACTGTGAACATGAAAAGCAAAAGTTTTTTCCTTCTTCCTGTGGTTTGCTGCAGCAGTCAGGTACACTGGCAGAGCCTGAATGATACTAGCGAGTATAAAATTTACAATAGTGATACAACATTTTTATGTTATTTTGTTGTTGTTGTTTGTTTTTATTATTATTATTATTATTTTTATGGAATGTCCTTTGGAGTGAACAACAAAATCGAGTGTTAACTGAAAAATTGTTTTGAAGTAAAGCTGTCCTTTGTCCCTTACAGAGGACAAATATGCATTGCTGGGTCTCACAAGGATGGAGAGATAAAGAAAATAGTTTTAAATGAAATGTCTTAGTGGAACAACTTCCCTTTCATTTTTAATCCATTATATAAAAATGACAATAATGATTGCAACTATTTTTACTATTTTTCCTTCTTTCTTTATGCAATTTCATTGCCAAAAAAGAAAACAAAACTACCCAAAATCATCAAACTTGCATTGAAAGTTTTTTCAAAAAGCTGCCACAACATCATAAAGTAGCAAGACATTGAAACAGCTTATTTTAAAAATTACAAGTGGAAAAAAAATTATTTTGAAGCTCCTCCCTACATCCCTTGCATCAGTATCGCATATCCATGTGCACGTCAATGCTGGATAATTTCATTACCAGACAGAAGTGGTAAGAGTTACTGTCACTTGAAGCACAAAAATATAACATATTTTAAACAAACTTCAGTTTTATTTTCATTCATTTAACACAACCCCAAATCATAAAAAGTCGGGATGGTTTGGAAAATACAAATAAATTATATTGTTTAAATAAATAAATTATGAAATAAATTATGATTCTAACATTGACTTCTGTTTTGTTGCAGACATTAAGGACCCAAGATATTTCATGTAAAGTCAACATTCTGGAATTCCAAGCATCAAAGGCAGCATGGAGTTAATAATATGAACAGGATGCTGACAAATCTTTATTTTAGTCAAAGTACCAGTTTTTATTAATTTATTCCTGAACATTACACCGTTGATTCCAGAGACCTTTCACCTACATATTTGGACTGTCAGAGGGGAAGCGATCATAAACAAGATCTATAGACACCCACAGCAACACTCTGGTATCCTGCTACTTTGATCATATACAGCCATTCCGACATTTCAAGCCTGCAACACATTCCAAAAGAAAAGGTTGGGACGGGGGAAGAAAGAAAGAAAGAAAGAAACACCGTAACTACTCTGCACACATTACTATTAATTGATGAAGAAGAAGAGGGTACAGATACTGGACTGGTGAAGAAATGTGGTGAGAAGGAATGTCAAGATTACAAAGTGGTAAATGCTTTAGCATCCCAATGTTTATTTGTTTGTTTGTTTTTAGTAGTGGTGGGCACAGTTCAGCTAATCCGATAGCAGATAATTATCGAAGCTAATGTTTTTGCTAGCGGATTAGCTTTTCAGATAAGTTTTAAAACCAACATCGGACCAATTATCTTCCAATAAATTTAGTTCCAATAACTTTCAGTCCGATAACATTTTTTGCTGGTAAAGTGAGCAAAGTTTAACGGTCAAAAACGTTTGTAAACCCTAAAATCAAACATTTTAGTCCGTCTGTTGTGTGTTTATTTATGGCAGACTGGCTGTCGCTTGCTGATGATGTCATCATTAACCGCAAAACATGATTGGCTGGTCGACACAGGGAGCATTGTGGGTAGTGTAGTTCAGGTTCACTTTTGGACGTTACAGTGTTCCTTGTCCCTTGGAAATCTGCTGCAACACCCATCAGACATTGTGCAAAAAGAATTGTTTAAATATCTAAAGGACACTGGATTACTTCATCGCATCTAAACAAATGACTATGGCTGCCAGGAGATAAGGTTTTGTCAAATCTGAGCGATTACTCACCAGCCCCGTAGGTGGCAGTAAATGCACCTTAAGCTGATGCCGTCTGCCATTGGATCTGAAGAAGAAGACCCTGTGCAATAACGTCACTGGGTACCGCCCGCCCCGCCATGTTGGAGGACAAGTAAACACTCCAAGATGGCGGACAATGTAGAAAGAAGCGTTGAAGAGAGTGAATATCAAGCTAATTTACACGCAGAGGATAAAGTTACATACAAGGAAAAGTTGAAAATCACTCGGAAAGCACGCACCAAACACATTAAAAAGCACACGCACACACGCGCCAAACACTCGGAAAAAAGCGCGCACCAAACACATTAAAAACACATTAAAAAGCACACGCACACATGCGCCAAACACTCGGAAAAAAAGCGGGCACCAAACATTAAAAACACATTAAAAAGCACACGCACACACGCAGTGTGGTTACTCAACTGCATGTAGATATTATGACAATTTTGCATATTCTAGGATTTATAAGTGAAATAAATACTGTACATGAAACACACTAGTTAAATAGTTAAATAGGGAGACTGACCTTTAATGAAATGATCCGAACAGATCCGTAGATTGGCCAAACTGGACTCGGATGTAAGGTCACTTCTAGCTATCCGTGCTAGCCAGATTGCTCGCCTCTTTGAAGACAGTTCTCGTGTATTTTCTCCTTGATGCTCAATAATTGCCGGTAACCTGAAGAAACTGTGATTAGTTTCCCTGTTCTTACGATTACTACAGCTGATTATACCACAAAAACTCAGCATTTTATCTCAAATATCTGCAGCTAGCTAGTTTGCGTCTGTAGTTTGCACGTCTTGTTTGTCCCCCAACAAGGCGGAACGGAAGTTTCGTGACGTCATTTGCACAGGGTCAAAAACAAAAACGGACTAATTTTAACATCATTTTATTGTATTTCTTTGTGGCTGACGGTATCGTCAAGATCCGGTGGGAGAGAGGAGCTCTCATGGTGCAGCTGTGTACAGACTGGGACGTTTCTTCACCGTTTAGACCATTTTGGATAATCTCAGCACGATTATTTTATTCAGATGAATCCCACTGAAACTAACAGGTAAGAATTTATATTTACTACGAGTATTTTACTCTGCCAATCAATGCATTAATGGACAGATTTCAGTTGTTTAAGATGCAGGGTTCAAAGCGTGTGAAAAAAAGCAGCAGCTTTTAGTTCGTAAATGACGGTGTATCTAATACCAAGGCAAACTGTGACTTCTAATACTGTGTTTTACTGCTTTTGAAAGATGATGACAGTGTTTTTTTTTTTGTTTTGTTTTTTTAATTCATTCATTTTTCGTGTGTTCTTGTGTGTTTATGAACCTTGAATTTACCCAGCAGCCTGCTTCGCTTAAAATGAAACTGGTTTATCAGAAGCCGGCAGTGTAATCTGATGTGGCCACGTCCAAATCAATACTAATAGTTATCGGTTATCTGTAATAAAGATTAATTTTTTAACAGTTTATCGGTTGATCGTCATAAAAGATAACTTTTCAGTTATCTGATTAATGGTTATCGAAGCTAACTTTTCAGTTAGCTGTGCCCACCACTGTTTTTTTTTTTTTGGGGGGGGGGGGGGGGGGGTTACAGGCCTGAAATGCAGAATGGATGGCTATTAACCACTGAAATGAACTGCATTTTCCAAACAAATATTGGATAAAAATAAACAAATATTTATATAGCGCTTTTCCATCTGCATCAGACACTCAAAGCGCTATACACATCAAATGCCTCACATTCACCCCGATGTCAGGCTGCTGCCATGTGAGGTAATCACTACACACAGGGAGCAACCCGGGGATTAAGGACCTTGCCCAAGGGCCCTTAGTGATTTTCCGGTCAGGCTGAGATTTGAACCGAGGATCCTCTGGTCTCAAGCCCAACGCTTAACCACTCAACCATCACCTCCCCTATTTCCTAGATTTGTAATTGATTTTGTATATTTGTGTATGTACTTTTTGCCTGATTTTTGTATTAGGTAAATAAATATGAGGCCATGACAGTGTGCACAGTCAAACATGGACCGTCTTCTCCATATGCAAAATCTACATTTATTACAGAGCCATTACAATGCATAACATCACTTGTATACACAAAAAAGAAATGAAGCATTTTAATTCAAGCATACATTTGATCCATGACTTTTTTTTTTTTTACAGCTGAACTGATATATCAAAAGTATATCTGAATATCAAGCGGACACATTGCTGAAGCTTTGAAGGCTTCTGGCAGTGATGCACACTGAGACCAGAGGCGGCTGCAGTGGATTCGGTTGTATTGAAGTTAGTGTAAACATTCCACCTCAACGGCGGCGGATCTGAAGCACCCTGTAGCGTGACACCTCACCTCCATGCTGCAACATCAGAGGTGCAGCCCGCCTCCCCGAGTGTACAGGACGGCCCACTTAGCTCCACACAACAGCTCCTGTTTTTGTCTGTGTGCTTCTTCATCTTCAGCGCGTTGGACTCCTCACTCACCGGGCTGGTGGTCTGATGTTCACTCTGTCTGTCACTCTGACTACCCAGTTGTCCAACTGCTTTAACCCCCCACCTGACACTTTTCGATCTCATTGCCTCTTTCTCTGTTTGCTGACCTCCCTCTCTCGTCACTGCTTACCTGACAGCGTTGTTGTATATTTATCCGCATGTCTACCGTTAACCTGTCAGTTTGTGTGAGTCTCACTGAGTGTTTGACTTACTGCTTATTCCCCTCATACATTTCTACCTTGCAGTAAATTCTGTAGTTTCTGTGTTGTCAAACATTGGTAGTCTGATAAGAAAACTGCCCACAATCTGCACATTTTTGTTATTACATGGAAAGCAATGCATCAAACGTTCACCTGCACCCATCTTTAGGTCTTGGACTTCACTTCCATCAGTCATTAAGAAATACAAACAGTACTGTATGGTACACAGGCAGTCCTAAAAAAGAAAAAGAAAAAAACAGTTGACCATGCAATAAGGAAACTGGTGAGGGAAGCCACCAAAGATACACATGACCACTCTGAAGCAGTTTTTCTTTGGCTGCAATTTGAGGAACTGACATTAGTGCAGTTTTTGTATTTTGCATTACCAGTTACACAACATCGAGGAGGAGTCTTCAAAACAAGACTTGAAAATTCAGCTACAGTTTACCGGAAGACACATGGGAGATGTGAACATAGATATAATCTATTTCAGTTCAGTTTTATTTTATTTCATATAGCGAAAAAAATCACAACTGACTAAGAAAACACAATGGTTAAACAAACTATAAGAAAAACAGTGACTACATGATAACAAAACCCGACATAACAGCATAACTGCTAACACAAATGAGATGTGCAAAATAAACAAGTGAACAACAAAAGATCAATAATGAACACACAAACTGACAGATCAAAACTAGAATGGAACTGAACTATGGCTGAAGTATACTTTATTTTTATTTTATTTATTTATATTTTTATAGCGCCAAATCACAACAAACAGTTGCCGCAAGGCGCTTTATATTGTAAGGCAAGGCCATACAATAATTATGTAAAAACCCCAACGGTCAAAACGACCCCCTGTGAGCAAGCACTTGGCGACAGTGGGAAGGAAAAACTCCCTTTTAACAGGAAGAAACCTCCAGCAGAACCAGGCTCAGGGAGGGGCAGTCTTCTGCTGGGACTGGTTGGGGCTGAGGGAGAGGACCAAGAAAAAGACATGCTGTGGAGGTGAGCAGAGATCGATCACTAATGATTAAATGCAGAGTGGTGCATACAGAGCAAAAAGAGAAAGAAACACTCAGTGCATCGTGGGAACCCCCCAGCAGTCTAAGTCTATAGCAGCATAACTAAGGGATGGTTCAGGGTCACCTGATCCAGCCCTAACTATAAGCTTTAGCAAAAAGGAAAGTTTTAAGCCTAATCTTAAAAGTAGAGAGGGTGTCTGTCTCCCTGATCCGAATTGGGAGCTGGTTCCACAGGAGAGGAGCCTGAAAGCTGAAGGCTCTGCCTCCCATTCTACTCTTACAAACCCTAGGAACTACAAGTAAGCCTGCAGTCTGAGAGCGAAGCGCTCTATTGGGGTGATATGGTACTATGAGGTCCCTAAGATAAGATGGGACCTGATTATTCAAAACCTTATAAGTAAGAAGAAGAATTTTAAATTCTATTCTAGAATTAACAGGAAGCCAATGAAGAGAGGCCAATATGGGTGAGATATGCTCTCTCCTTCTAGTCCCCGTTAGTACTCTAGCTGCAGCATTTTGAATTAACCGAAGGCTTTTCAGGGAACTTTTAGGACAACCTGATAATAATGAATTACAATAGTCCAGCCTAGAGGAAATAAATGCATGAATTAGTTTTTCAGCATCACTCTGAGACAAGACCTTTCTAATTTTAGAGATATTGCATAAATGCAAAAAAGCAGTCCTACATATTTGTTTAATATGCGCTTTGAATGACATATCCTGATCAAAAATGACTCCAAGATTTCTCACAGTATTACTAGAGGTCAGGGTAATGCCATCCAGAGTAAGGATCTGGTTAGACACCATGTTTCTAAGATTTGTGGGGCCAAGTACAATAACTTCAGTTTTATCTGAGTTTAAAAGCAGGAAATTAGAGGTCATCCATGTCTTTATGTCTGTAAGACAATCCTGCAGTTTAGCTAATTGGTGTGTGTCCTCTGGCTTCATGGATAGATAAAGCTGGGTATCATCTGCGTAACAATGAAAATTTAAGCAATGCCGTCTAATAATACTGCCTAAGGGAAGCATGTATAAAGTGAATAAAATTGGTCCTATTGGTCCAAAGAGACAAAGAAACAAGGTGGCAAAGAAAAATAGAAGACAGAATAAACACATTATGAAAATAAACAACTAATAACTCAAAGCGGAAGCAGATGGTGGAAAAAGAAAGAGGGATAAAATAGGATCAAAGCCCCGATCAGGGCCAAAACGTGACACCAACCCCCAGAGCAAGCAAACAGGCAGTGGTAAGGAAAAACTCCCTCTGAGGAAGAAACCTCAAGCAGACCAGATTCATCTGCCTAGGCCATGCTACGACACAAATTACAAAAACAATTCCTAATAAAATGAATTGAAAGAGTAAAAACCATAGTAACATACTATGCCAGTATGCTAGCCATATGAAAGGGAAAATAAGTGCGTCTTAAGTCTTGGAATTGAAAGTCTGTACAGAATCTGACTCTATTATTGATGCAGGGAGATCATTCAACAGAACAGGGGCATGATAATAGAAAGCTCTGTGACCCGCAGACCTTTTATTCACCCTAGGGACACAAAGTAGTCCTGCACCCTGAGAATGCAAACCCTACATACCGGGCCGGTATGTAGGGTTTAATTAGGTCAGCTAGGTAGGGAGGTGCCAGTCCATGAACAATTTTATAGGCTTGTAGTAGAACCTTAAAATCTGATCTCACTGGGACAGGAAGCCAGTGAAGAGATGTCAAAATGGGTGTAATGTGGTCAAACTTTCTGCTTTGTGTCAAAAGTCTGGCAGCAGCATTTTGAACCAATTGGGGAGCCCTAATGCTGGACTGCGGTAAACCAGAAAATAGAACATTGCATTGTTTCCTTGTATGAACGTTCTTCTCTATAACACTCTACCATGAGCCTGTGACTGATTATGCAACAAACCAAACCAACGAGACAGTAATATTGTAATGTAACCAATTACATTGAAATAACTAGTAATCTATCATATATTACATTTTGGAAGAAGTAAGTTGCCCAACACTGGTTGGGCAAGTTATAAAGAACAGTAGAGAACATTAGAACACAATACACAGACATGAGTGTTGCATGTTCAGTTTCAGGATGAACCCAATAGATGCCACACAGGAAGTAAAGGGAAAAGCTGATTTATTTACCTAAATGGAAGTCCAGTCCAACAAACAAAAGCAGTCCAGAAAGCCCGACAAGAGTCAGTGTGGAACTCAAAACAAGACGCAGGCAGTGGAAGGCAGTAACAACTGGCGATCAGACAAAAGGTAATCAGCACCAAGACGTTACAAATAGCTACTAACGGTAGGTGTAAAAGAATAATTCTGCAAACAAAAGGAAACCGTGAAGTCCTAAATAGTGACACAAATGAACAGACGAGCAACAGGTGGTGTGATTGAAGATGTGCAGCAGCTGTAGGGGAGCCCGGATGACAAAGTCACACTACAAACACACGCCGAGACTGACAAAGAAAAAAGTGTCACAAACCTTAAGGGACCCTTGTGTTGTGAAGGTGTAGGAACACAGACCCACAACAGGGGGCATTAAATGAACGGGCAATGGATAAGCCAAACAGTAACAATTTAATGTTGTAGTGCACAACGAAATACAATCACAGTTTAGGTACCACCGAATTACAGATTTGAGTGACGTGTGGGCAGGCTTGAGGATAGGAGACATCCGTCCTGAGCCGAGCCGGATCCCACATGGCCTTCATCGCCAACGGATCTGAAGAACACCAGAGCCGCCAAGTCCTGGATCCCCAGGTGGTCACCGTCTCCCGCTGTCAGACCTGGTACTGCTGGCAGAGAACAGAAAAACAGTATTGATGAGTGTGAGTTCGCACACTCAGTAATCCCACAGTCTGTATTCTTTTGGGAGGGAGCACCTCCACCTCCAGTCACACACTCGTGCAGCTCCTAACCACTTATCTGGATGGAGTGTGGAGCGAAGCCGTCGCTGATCACACCTAACGCCAATCCAACGGATAAGGAACACCACAGGAATACGGCTGCAAAAAGAGTCCAGACTATAATGCAGTTTCACGTTCAGCAGAGAAATTACCTCTTCTGATAGCTGATTTCTCGGCGGGGAGGTGGAGTTGCAGTCCGGCCTTTATGGTGGTGGTGATGTGGATGAGTGACAGCTGGTGCTGATAACGAGTGACAGCTGTCACTCCCGGTTGCTATGACGCCCTCTCATGCTTGAAGCCCGCACTTCAAGCAGGGCGCCATCTGGTGGTGGTGGGCCAGCAGTACCTCCTCTTCAGCGGCCCACACAACACCTTGGGGTGAGTAAAAAACAACACATACTAAAATCAAATACCAAAACAAAAGGTAAAAAAAAAAAAAATCCACAAACCAAAGAACAAAGACTAACAACTAAGGTGGAACTCAAAAAAAGGCTAAAGTGTGCTAACACCAAAAAAAACACATGACTAACAGATAAAACACAGACCAGGGACTGACCACAAAGACAACTAACAAGGACAAAAGACACAGACAGGGGACAGACCACAACAATTAGAGTGTACTTGAGAGTACTTGTATGATATGACATATTGCAGGACTATATGTTGTTACTGATTTGATGATTTAAAATTCAGAGGGACTCGTCACTGATATCAACCTATTTTCAAATATGGATGATTTCTTTCTTTCACCCACTCGGCCCTCAGCCTGTCCTCAATATTCACTGCTGCACTGCCACACGTCGGCGAACCCTTTGGCCCACACAAGGAAAAGAAAAATGGATAATCAATCAATATTGCATTTTCTGTGCTGCATGGGGAAAAAGTTGATTGGCTGAATTTACTGCTGAGGTCAGGTGACGGGTTTGAACTGCAATAAATCGACGGAGAAAATAGAGGAACCCACTGTAACAGGCAACATTTCACTCATTTAAAAGATGCAAAATCAGGTAAGACATGACTGATTATTTACACAGAGCAGGTCAAAATAACAGAATCACAGGCCTGAAGTTTGACATCATTCCCACATGTTGCATGAGATGTATGAATGGTCTTGTTCCTCAGGTGTTCAAACATCACCCTGTCAAACACACATTCTCATCAAATAATCAGGTTGATCATTTTAACTGTCACATGTCCTTCATTCCAGGATCATGGAAAACTATTTATCATTCCTACACCTCCTGAGGGCCACGTGGCTGCTGCTGAGATTTGTGTGTGTGTGTGTGTGTGTGTGTGTGTGTGTGTGTGTGTGTGTGTGTGTGTGTGTGTGTGTGTGTGTGTGTGTGTGTGTGTGTGTGTGTGTGTGTGTGTGTGTGTGTGTGTGTGTGTTACAACAGAAGTGCTCCTCGCTGATCAATAAGTGGCACTGAGGGAAGTTATTTGTCACTTATCCAGTATCTGACATCAGCAGAGTAAAGGAGCTGATCCTGTGACAGCCTGTCTCTCTTTCTGTCTCTCTACCTGTCTGCGTGTCTCTCTGCCTGTCTTTCTGTCTCTCTACCTGTCTGTGTATCTCTCTGCCTGTCTTTCTGTCTCTCTACCTGTCTCTCTACCTGTCTGTGTATCTCTCTGTCTCTCTTTCTGTCTCTCTACCTGTCTGTGTATCTCTCTGCCTGTCTTTCTGTCTCTCTACCTGTCTGCGTGTCTCTCTGCCTGTCTTTCTGTCTCTCTACCTGTCTGTGTATCTTTCTGTCTCTCTTTCTGTCTCTCTACCTGTCTGTGTATCTCTCTGCCTGTCTTTCTGTCTCTCTACCTGTCTCTCTACCTGTCTGCGTGTCTCTCTGCCTGTCTTTCTGATCTGCTGACCTTATGGATTATTGGACTGGCTCTTCAGCACTTTGGTGAGACTGTTTCCACTGTGGCTTCATGTACACTGCTTTAAACAATTCTCCTGGCTTGTTTAGTCCTTTTCTTTTCGAACTTATAAGGGATCAGTATTACATTCTACCAAAATGCTTGTGAGCACTAGGTCAGCAGTCAGTAAACACATTACAAATAATAATTCATTTAATAATGAATAATTTAATTAACAATCACAGTAAGTGTTTGCAGACAAGTAAACCATGTCATCTGATGACAGATTCATTGTTTTTAAAGTGCATTTTCCTAATAAAGGTTTTGTTGTTGGTTTGCTTTTCTTTTGTTTTTACATCAAAGTGCAGGATCTCTCATCAGCAATCTGTCCGAAGTGAACTTGCACAGTCCACTAACTGTAAGAAGGAGATGCTGTACATTTGTCATGGGGGAAGAATATATAAATAAATAAAAATGTCAGTTAAAATCATAAGTGGAATGAGACAAAAAAAAATATGAGAACACACTCCATTCTACCATTGGTATTTAAATTATTTCATTAACAATTATGAATTTAAATGAATCTGATGCTCTTTTCATTATATTATTATAATTATTAATATGTATATGTCGTGGACATGAACGGGTGAAGCTCTTCAGCATCTCACCATGTCATTTAGGTCCTTCAGACTTTATTTTTGTGTGTAAATGCTTCAAGGGAGCATGAGCATGGCTAAAAACCTTTCAGCTTCCTTTCAGACCCCCCGCCTTTTTAAACCGTTTTCTTTTTTTCTTTTTTTTTGCCACTCACATGTCTGGAAGCTCCTCATCTCACCATGTCATTTAGGTCCTTCATATTTTATTTTCAGTAAATGCTTCTGAGGAGCATTAGCATGGCTAAAAACCTTCAGCTTTTGGGGAGCGAAGCCCCCAGACCCCTCCCTAATTACAGCCATGTTAACCCCCTGCTGCTTTAAGTATTTTTTAATGTAGATGTAAGTTAATATTCAAACTTTTCAGCTAGTTGACAGTAGGGCTGCACAATATGGCCAAATTATCATATCTCAATATTGTCATATCAATATGATATACGATATGACTATGATTACACAAGAAGTGCAGCAACAGGGGAAAATTAAACATTCTTAAACAAAACTAATAATACCACATTCATTTTGCACTCATAAGGTTCGGATACTGTGCCCTCCAAAAGTATTGGAACACGGAATTTCACACATTTTGTTTGTGCCATTTCAAATACAAGAATAAAACTTTCTAAAATTATCTTCCTCAAACTCAAACTGAAAGCAAATCTCTAAAACTTGATTAAAACCTGTAAATAATAATCAGTTTTATTGCCAGTTTTCTTCATACAAGTCAGCAGATGGAAACATGAACATTTCCAAGTCACTGAATATGTCTTGAACTTTATTTATATCAATTATGAAGAAATATAAAAATTTCTTTCACCAAAACATCAAATCTAGGCTTTCATCTCAGATGTACTTTCTGTCAAATTGTAGCTGAGGGTTTTCTTTTTAAGAAAATCCTCTGCTACACCACTTCATCATGAAGGTGGATTTTATAAATTAATTTATGTAGAGATTTGCTTTCAGTTTGACTTTAAGGAAGATAACTTTAGATTTATTTATCTAAAATTGTCACTGGTGTGTCACTCAGACAGCAAAATTAAGAGGTTATTTAAAAATAAGTCCTTCAGAAACAAAAATTAAGAGGTTACACAGGTTTTATACAGAACAGAGGAGGACTAAATTACCTGTATTTCTTTCAGCGTGAGCGTCTTCATGTTTTATGTCTTGAATCAACAGCTGCCTGCTCATTTAAAAACACTGGAGAAACACGTATGTACAACCCCTGGCAAAAATTATGGAATCACCGGCCTCAGAGGATGTTCATTCAGTTGTTTAATTTTGTAGAAAAAAAGCAGATCACAGACATGACACAAAACTAAAGTCATTTCAAATGGCAACTTTCTGGCTTTAAGAAACACTATAAGAAATCAAGAAAAAAAAGATTGTGGCAGTCAGTAACGGTTACTTTTTTTAGACCAAGCAGAGGAAAAAAATATGGAATCACTCAATTCTGAGGAAAAAATTATGGAATCACCCTGTAAATTTTCATCCCCCAAATTAACACCTGCATCAAATCAGATCTGCTCATTGACATTAACCCTATGCCATGACATTGACCCTATGTGTCTTTTTGCAAGGAATGTTTTTGCAGTTTTTGCTCTATGGCAAGATGCATTATCATCTTGAAAAATGATTTCATCATCCCCAAACATCCTTTCAATTGTCCAAAATATCAACATAAACTTGTGCATTTATTGATGATGTAATGACAGCCATCTCCCCAGTGCCTTTACCTGACATGCAGCCCCATATCATCGATGACTGTAGAAATTTACATGTTCTCTTCAGGCAGTCATCTTTATAAATCTCATTGGAAAGGCACCAAACAAAAGTTCCAGCATCATCACCTTGCCCAATGCAGATTCGAGATTCATCACTGAATATGACTTTCATCCAGTCATCCACAGTCCACAATTGCTTTTCCTTAGCCCATTGTAACCTTGTTTTTTTCTGTTTAGGTGTTAATGATGCCTTTCGTTTAGCTTTTCTGTATGTAAATCCCATTTCCTTTAGGCGGTTTCTTACAGTTCGGTCACAGACATTAACTCCAGTTTCTTCCCATTCGTTCCTCATTTGTTTTGTTGTACATTTTTCGTTTTGTGAGACATATTGCTTTAAGTTTTCTGTCTTGACGCTTTGATGTCTTCCTTGGTCTACCAGTATGTTTGCCTTTAACAACCTTCCCATGTTGTTTGTATTTGGTCCAGAGTTTAGACACAGCTGACTGTGAACAACCAACATCTTTTGCAACATTGCGTGATGATTTACTCTCTTTTAAGAGTTTGATAATCCTCTCCTTTGTTTCAATTGACATCTCTCGTGTTGGAGCCATGATTCATGTCAGTCCACTTGGTGTAACAGCCCTCCAAGGTGTATTCACTCCTCTTTAGATGCAGACTAACGAGCAGATCTGATATGATGCAGGTGTTAGTTTTGGGGATGAAAATTTACAGGGTGATTCCATCATTTTTTCCTCAGAATTGAGTGATTCCATATTTTTTTCCTCTGCTTGGTCTAAAAAAGTAACCGTTACTGACTGCCACAATCTTTTTTTCTTGATTTCTTATAGTGTTTCTTAAAGCCAGAAAGTTGCCATTTGAAATGACTTTAGTTTTGTGTCATGTCTGTGATCTGCTTTTTTTCTACAAAATTAAACAACTGAATGAACATCCTCCGAGGCCGGTGATTCCATAATTTTTGCCAGGGGTTGTATAAGGCAACTCAAATTAAAGGAGAAATGCAGCTTTTAACAACCTGGACCTCATTTCTGGCATAAAATACGGTTGTTTGCTTATGATCTAATTTTGGTGTCATTAGGAGTCCATGAGTCAAACATTTTTCTTCTTCTACACAGCGCTCACTACTGTACAGGAGGGACCTAGCAGTCAATATGTGTCACTGATTTCAAAATGCAGCTCTTTTCAACCAGACATGCGGTGCCATAACATGTCAATCATCTGTGTCCAATCAGATTTCAGGGGAGTCCAGTGCAACCCTGACCTCCGCTCTAGCTCCACCCATGCCAGGAAGTGTTCAACATTTGACATTTCCTGTTTCACTGTGGACTCAAAATTTGGCACTCCCTGTACTATTAGCAAGCTTCGCGTCGCTTCACTTGTATTATTATAATTTAGTAGTAGTAGTAGGAGGAGCAGGAGTAAGATTATTTTTGTTGTTTTAAAATCAAGAATATTCTACATTATTAATCTCTGAATTGCACTGAAGAAAATTTTCTTCAACGGGTGGTTTATCCACAGTTGAACCTCTGGTTTGAGGTTCAACTGTCTGTCATGACTGTCACACCAAAACTCAGGCTTACGTCTCCTGTAATACTAATGATTTTTTTTTTTTTAAATACCATCTATGTCATTATTGCAATCAGTATTATTGTGTACTTGATTAGGACAGGCCTGTAGTCGATATCTTGTCATAAGGCATCTTTGTCCTGTGCTCCTGCCCCATCCCCCCCCCCCCCCCCCCAAAAGAAAGAATTGAAATGCAACGAGACATTAAATGTTGAGTGACATCTGAAGTTCACTCTTCTTTGAGTGGAAGAAGTCAAACCCTCACAAGGTGACTCTGTATAAAAACAGCACAGTTACTCTTAGAAAGACTTCCAGACAAATGTGAACACATTCAGCTGAAAACTGCTGCCCTAATATTCTTGTTCAGGTTTTTGTCTTGTTCGGGTGTCTGAAGCTCCTTGTAGCTGATTATTTCAGGGACCCAGACTCCTCACTGCTGCCAACTGAGCCTTATCATGCTCAAACACTGACACAGTGTGGTTACAATCTATATTACAGTCAGTCCCAAATCCATTCTGACTCTGTCTACTGCCTCCTAGTTTCCTGCATCTCCTAATGTATTTGCTATTTATTTATATTTTTTTACCACCTTTCCTTTCTATGCCCTCCTTTCCTACTTTGCACCTCTCTTTCTATCTTCATCCTCCCTGACAGATCCTTCTTCCCGTTTCTATAATAACTTAACATCCCTTCCTTTACCTGCTCTCCAAGGGCCTCACAAACATTCTTTACTTCCTAGAATTAATAAGTACACAGTTAGTAATTATGTCAAGTTAGAAACGTGTAGCCTCATCGGTGACAAAATCTACAAAAGACACCCGCATGAATTAAACAGCAGCTTTTGACCATCAAGAAGCACCTCGATCTCTTCCTGCTAATGCAAGGCAAAAAAGAAAACAGCTTCCCTCCTGCAGTATTATATTAAATATAACACAATGCTATAATACCCTCAGCCGTATGAGCATAACAATAGGGAATAAAGTGATCTTTTGACCACTTAAAATAGGTCAAGGTTAGCCATCTTTGAATTTGTCCAAAGTCTGTGACCCAACAATGCTCCCTGTGAATTTGAAGACCCCAGCAGTAATGGGACTGGACTTATGCTGAGCACAGACAGATAAGACAAACGGATGGACGCAAGGCCTTCGCAATGGCACAATGTCCACATTTGATGGCCTCGGATAAAAATGCACCCGTCACATGCACCCGTCACTTGTCATATTAATACATATTTAAGCACCACTACTGTCACTGCAATATGGCTCTCTATTGGTACCATGGTGACTTAGTGGTTAGCACTGATACCTCACAGCAAGAATGTCATGGGATCACTTCCCACCTGGTCCTTTCTGTATGTTTTTACCACATCTGCGTGCGTTTCCTCGAGAGACTCTGGTTTCCTCCCACAATCAAAAATTTAATTATTTTGGATCTACTCCTTTCTCTGCCCCTGACCAAGGCAGCATCTCTCCATCTGGAGTTGGTCCTCAGACACCAGACTGTGGCTGCCCACTACTCCTAGTGGCTGGATTGTTTCTGACTGTAATTAGGATGGGATTAAATAAAGAGGACAAATTTTGTTGTGTACAATAAAGGTAATTCTGTTCTTGTTTCTAACCTGACAGCTCTTAATCACATTAAAATATAACACAATGCTAAAATACCCTCGGCCGTATGAGCATTGTGTTCTTTGAATTTTGCAGCTGTTTGGTATCCCAATGCAAACTTTCTCTCTCTCTCTCTCTCTCTCTATATATATATATATATATATACACTCAACAAAAATATAAACGCAACACTTTTGGTTTTGCTCCCATTTTGTATGAGATGAACTCAAAGATCTAAAACTTTTTCCACATATACAATATTACCATTTCCCTCAAATACTGTGCACAAACCAGTCTAAATCTGTGATAGTGAGCACTTCTCCTTTGCTGAGATAATCCATCCCACCTCACAGGTGTGCCATATCAAGATGCTGATTAGACACCATGATTAGTGCACAGGTGTGCCTTAGACTGCCCACAATAAAAGGCCACTCTGAAAGGTGCAGTTTTGTTTTATTGGGGGGGATACCAGTCAGTATCTGGTGTGACCACCATTTGCCTCATGCAGTGCAACACATCTCCTTCGCATCATCCGTGAAGAGAACACCTCTCCAACATGCCAAACGCCAGCGAATGTGAGCATTTGCCCACTCAAGTCGGTTACGACGACGAACTGGAGTCAGGTCGAGACCCCGATGAGGACGACGAGCATGCAGATGAGCTTCCCTGAGACGGTTTCTGACAGTTTGTGCAAAAATTCTTTGGTTATGCAAACCGATTGTTTCAGCAGCTGTCCGAGTGGCTGGTCTCAGATGATCTTGGAGGTGAACATGCTGGATGTGGAGGTCCTGGGCTGGTGTGGTTACACGTGGTCTGCGGTTGTGAGGCTGGTTGGATGTACTGCCAAATTCTCTGAAACGCCTTTGGAGACGGCTTATGGTAGAGAAATGAACATTCAATACACGGGCAACAGCTCTGGTTGACATTCCTGCTGTCAGCATGCCAATTGCACGCTCCCTCAAATCTTGCGACATCTGTGGCATTGTGCTGTGTGATAAAACTGCACCTTTCAGAGTGGCCTTTTATTGTGGGCAGTCTAAGGCACGCCTGTGCACTAATCATGGTGTCTAATCAGCATCTTGATATGGCACACCTGTGAGGTGGGATGGATTATCTCAGCAAAGGAGAAGTGCTCACTATCACAGATTTAGACTGGTTTGTGAACAATATTTGAGGGAAATGGTGATATTGTGTATGTGGAAAAAGTTTTAGATATTTGAGTTCATCTCATACAAAATGGGAGCAAAACCAAAAGTGTTGCGTTTATATTTTTGTTGAGTATATATATATATATATACGAGGTCTGTTAGAAAAGTAATGGACCTTTTTATTTTTTCAAAAACTATATGGATTTGATTCATATGTTTTTACGTCAGCCAAGCTTGAACCTTCGTGCGCATGCGTGAGTTTTTCCACGCCTGTCGGTTGCGTCATTCGCCTGTGGGCAGGCTTTGAGTGAGCACTGCTTCACCCCTCTCGTCGTTGTTTCATTGCGAGGAAATGGCGGAATGATTTGTGGGTTTTTTCCATCAGAATTCTTTCAGAAAATGTTAGAGACAGGCAGCTGGAAACCATTCGAAAACTTTATCTGGCTTTCGGTGAAAATTTTACCGGCTTCACAGAGAATAAGGAGTGTTACTACAGCTTTAAGGACGGCCCACCATGGCACACAGCGCGCCGCGCTCCGAGCCGCCATCGAGAGGCAGAAACCACCACATCATTTCTAAACGGATGGCTGTGTGGAGCCGGGACCGTCGTGTGCAATTTCTCTGGTTATCACAAGAGCTGGCCATCAGCCATTTTCTGGCAGATTTCACTTTTAACTAGAGATTTTGTCATGGAAAGGTGTTCCTTTGTCTCGCTCGATCAGTGAATCGGTCGTGACGCGCGAAGCCTCCGTGCAGCTTTCCATGACAAAATCTCTTGTTAAAAGTGAAATCTGCCAGAAAATGGCTGATGTCCAGCTCTTGTGATAACCAGAGAAATTGCACACGACGGTCCCGGCTCCACACAGCCATCCGTTTAGAAATGACGTGGTGGTTTCTGACTCTCGATGGCGGCTAACCACACTATAGGCTAGTGTGGTTAGTGTCTTGAAAGACACTAACCACACGTTTGAGGACAAGGAAGTTAAAATCTTAGCCAGAGAAGAAATGGTTTGAGAGAGGTGTCAAGGAAGCATTCATTAGGCTCAAACTGTCGGTCACTCTGGTACTGGCACATTCCGATCTAATGGCTGCATGTACATAAGAAAAGAAATGAGTTGTAAATTACCCCAGCGCTGCCATTTGGCAGCCTCTGGTAGAAAAAGGAGTTGTGAGAAAATGCTGGTAGTCCCAGTATCATAAGGACCACAATGTCATGGCTTAGACCCCACAGAAGGCAGGTTTGGACCCCAAATGCAGGTGGCAAAACACAAGAGGTGAGGGAAAAATATAGTTATTTATTGTTGAATTTAATTGATAAAGTTAAGGTATAAGTTAAGGTATATTGTAGTTGAAATTAATTAAATCAAATGAAACATTATTACTTAAATCCATAAAATTAACAATTGCAAGTATATTGAAAATAATAGTATTAATTACATTTAAAACCCTCGTGTTTCATTTCTTAGAGCACAGAATAATAATGAACTTAAAATCAAAAAAACTTCAACTTCAGACAAAAAACGTTTACCAAATATCTTAAACCCAACGTGTGTTATGTGTCGGACGCAGCTCGGAGAACCGACCAGCGTTTGAAGGACCCAGTATGAAATAAGCAGAACATGGTACAAAGGCTAACTGAATTTAATACATAACAGTGATAATATAATAACAAAAGGTGCGGCCTGGCGTGGTGCGCTCCCAGCAGCGCTAACGGTCCGGAGCCAGAAGCTGTTTCGGACCCAAGGACCCCGCCGACACCCCCCAGGTGGCCGCAACAACCGAGTCTGTGAAAGAATGAACCATTATGTGAGTCCACACTCTACACACAGAACACTTAAAGGTGTACAAACAGCAAACACTTCCTGGCTTGATTACTGATCAGCTTCCCAACCTGCAGGCATGGAACATCCAGTTCACAAAACTCCACTGCAGTGAAAGCTGATACATGACTAACAAACAGCTCAATACAATAAGGTGTGAGGGACACCACATTTACTGACTGTATAACTGTTAGTCACAAAATCTAACGTACCTCAGGAAGTGTGCTGACGAGCGTGAGACCTCACCCCCCTCCTCTTTCACAGACTGTGCATCAAACCTGGACGTTCTCAGCATCCGCTGCTGATGAGATGGCTCCCGAGACGACGATCTCACCCGTCTGGTCACAAGGTCGAGTCTCTGGCAAATACACACTGTGCACTCCAGTCTTAAATGCCAACATGTTCCAATCCATCCAGATGCACCACAGCTGTGAGTCCTGACGAGTCGCAGGTGATCAGGGTGAGGTCCTGACAGCCTCAGCAACACAGCCACTCAGTCCCAAACGCACGCCACCTGGGAGGAAAACCAAAAGACAGAAACAAACCGGCAGCCAGGCCCCCCCAGCCATATAACAACGTGACTATGACCAAAAAAGTAAACAGGAAGATAAGCAGCAACTCAAAATGACAGTGAGGATGAAAATAAAATTCTTCTAAAAGCCAAAATCCAAATAGTTGTAAAGACTAACAAAGTGACAAACAAATAATAAAAATCAACGGTCACAAAGGGACAGTGAGAATTACTCAAAAACAGCTGAAGTTAGAAACCAGGACATGTGGAGGAGAACTTCGGTGAAACAGCTAATCGACTGGCAAGGAGGGAGCAAACTGGAAAGACTTAAATACCAAACATAACAAGCCATAACGCGGGACAGGTGTGAAGAACAACCGGAACAGAGGAGGCGGACCAAACCAAGGCCACCGAATGTGAAGAGGAAAGGAGACGAAAAGGGAAGGAGATTCACCACACTCTTGCAGACACAGCAACAACAGTCACACACACGCACACACACACACACACACACACTCACTCTCCCACATCTGCACCTACAGAGGCTGGAGGCAGAACAGACTCATGCACGATTGTACTAACATATGCACACCCACGTTGGATTCGCTCACTTTCACCCACACACGCAAGACAGGGGAACAGAAGTGCACCACACACTCATTTCACCACAAACACTGGGAGCCCATAAAAGAAACTGAAACATACACTGATATGGGGACAGAGAATGAAATGAATCGCCAAAAACAACCCAACCAGACTAAACCCTGACACAAAATGCAGCAAGAAGGTCATGGGATCAATTCCCTCCTGTGGCCTTTTCTGTGTAGAGTTTGCATGTTCTCCTCGTGTGTTTGGGTGGGTTTCCTCCTGGTGCTCCAGCTTCCTCCCACATTTAAAGACATGTAGGTTAAGTGAATTGGAAACTTTATAATTGTCCAGGTCTCCCTTGCAAAAGAGATCTTGATCTGAATGGGACTAACCTGGTTAAATATAACCAGCGGAGTCGAGCCGCTGCTCCTCAACGTCGAAAGGAATCAGTTGAGGTGGCTCGGGCATCTTTTCCGGATGCCCCCTGGACGCCTTGCTGGAGAGGTGTTCCAGGCACGTCCCATTGGGAGGAGGCCCCGGGGAAGACCCAAAACGCGCTGGAGGGACTACATCTCTCGGCTGGCTTGGGAACGCCTTGGGGTTCCCCCGGAGGAGCTGGGGGAGGTGTGTGTGGATCGGGAGGTCTGGGCGGCTTTGCTTAAGCTGCTGCCCCCGCGACCCGACTCTGGATAAAGTGGAAGAAAATGGATGGATGGATGGATGGATGGATGATTAAATATAAATTGAGTTATCCATGTATTCACCTCTGTATGTTTATATTCATGTTGCAGAATCAACTCAATCAATCAATCATAAGCAATATTTTATTTCTGTTTTAACAACGTCTGCAGGAGGGCGTGCGTGTGCACATACATGACCTTTTGAAAAGACTGGAACTTACCTTTGACCGCGTGCGATCCGCATGCATGCTGACGTCCGCGAGATGTCTTGTAAATCACTCCAGAGGCATTTTCAGGTTACAAAGACAGAGTTTTCACTTTTAGAAGTGTTTATTTCTCACTAGCTTTTACACTACATATGAGAAACATGTTATATTTACACAGAAACTAAGTGGTTTTGGAGCCATGTTAAATTAGCAGCCAGAGAGAGACGAGCCAATGACATCACGGTGCCGCTCTACTGTGATTGGATTTCACCCCACCCCACCCCACCCCCAACAATGGATGTGCATGAATTAACTGATTCCAATCAATCAATCAATTTTTTTATATAGCGCCAAATCACAACAAACAGTTGCCCCAAGGCGCTTTATATTGTAAGGCAAGGCCATACAATAATTATGTAAAACCCCAACGGTCAAAACGACCCCCTGTGAGCAAGCACTTGGCTACAGTGGGAAGGAAAAACTCCCTTTTAACAGGAAGAAACCTCCAGCAGAACCAGGCTCAGGGAGGGGCAGTCTTCTGCTGGGACTGGTTGGGGCTGAGGGAGAGAACCAGGAAAAAGACATGCTGTGGAGGGAGCAGAGATCGATCACTATTGATTAAATGCAGAGTGGTGCATACAGAGCAAAAAGAGAAAGAAACAGTGCATCATGGGAACCCCCCAGCAGTCTACGTCTATAGCAGCATAACTAAGGGATGGTTCAGGGTCACCTGATCCAGCCCTAACTATAAGCTTTAGCAAAAGGAAAGTTTTAAGCCTAATCTTAAAGTAGAGAGGGTGTCTGTCTCCCTGATCTGAATTGGGAGCTGGTTCCACAGGAGAGGAGCCTGAAAGCTGAAGGCTCTGCCTCCCATTCTACTCTTACAAACCCTAGGAACTACAAGTAAGCCTGCAGTCTGAGAGCGAAGCGCTCTATTGGGGTGATATGGTACTACGAGGTCCCTAAGATAAGATGGACCTGATTATTCAAAACCTTATAAGTAAGAAGAAGAATTTTAAATTCTATTCTAGAATTAACAGGAAGCCAATGAAGAGAGGCCATATGGGTGAGATATGCTCTCTCCTTCTAGTCCCCTTCAGTACTCTAGCTGCAGCATTTTGAATTAACTGAAGGCTTTTTAGGGAACTTTTAGGACAACCTGATAATAATGAATTACAATAGTCCAGCCTAGAGGAAATAAATGCATGAATTAGTTTTTCAGCATCACTCTGAGACAAGACCTTTCTGATTTTAGAGATATTGCGTAAATGCAAAAAAGCAGTCCTACCTATTTGTTTAATATGCGCTTTGAATGACATATCCTGATCAAAAATGACTCCAAGATTTCTCACAGTATTACTAGAGGTCAGGGTAATGCCATCCACAGTAAGGATCTGGTTAGACACCATGTTTCTAAGATTTGTGGGGCCAAGTACAATAACTTCAGTTTTATCTGAGTTTAAAAGCAGGAAATTAGAGGTCATCCATGTCTTTATGTCTGTAAGACAATCCTGCAGTTTAGCTAATTGGTGTGTGTCCTCTGGCTTCATGGATAGATAAAGCTGGGTATCATCTGCGTAACAATGAAAATTTAAGCAATACCGTCTAATAATACTGCCTAAGGGAAGCATGTATAAAGTGAATAAAATTGGTCCTAGCACAGAACCTTGTGGAACTCCATAATTAACTTTAGTCTGTGAAGAAGATTCCCCATTTACATGAACAAATTGTAATCTATGAGATAAATATGATTCAAACCATCGCAGCGCAGGTGCCTTTAATACCTATGGCATGCTCTAATCTCTGTAATAAAATTTTATGGTCAACAGTATCAAAGCAGCACTGAGGTCTAACAGAACAAGCACAGAGATGAGTCCACTGTCCGAGGCCATAAGAAGATCATTTGTAACCTTCACTAATGCTGTTTCTGTACTATGATGAATTCTAAAACCTGACTGAAACTCTTCAAATAGACCATTCCTCTGCAGATGATCAGTTAGCTGTTTTACAACTACCCTTTCAAGAATGTTTGAGAGAAAAGGAAGGGGGTTGGAGATTGGCCTATAATTAGCTAAGATAGCTGGGTCAAGTGATGGCTTTTTAAGTAATGGTTTAATTACTGCCCCTTAAAAGCCTGTGGTACATAGCCAACTAACAAAGATAGATTGATCATATTTAAGATCGAAGCATTAAATAATGGTAGGGCTTCCTTGAGCAGCCTGGTAGGAATGGGTCTAATAAACATGTTGATGGTTTGGATGAAGTAACTAATGAAAATAACTCAGACAGAACAATCGGAGAGAAAGAGTCTAACCCAATACAGGCATCACTGAAAGCAGCCAAAGATAACGATACGTCTTTGGGATGGTTATGAGTATTTTTTCTCTAATAGTAAAATTTTGTTAGCAAAGAAAGTCATGAAGTCATTACTAGTTAAAGTTAATGGAATACTCAGCTCAATAGAGCTCTGACTCTTTGTCAGCCTGGCTACAGTGCTGAAAAGAAACCTGGGGTTGTTCTTATTTTCTTCAATTAGTGATGAGTAGAAAGATGTCCTAGCTTTACGGAGGGCTTTTTTATAGAGCAACAGACTCTTTTTCCAGGCTAAGTGAAGATCTTCTAAATTAGTGAGACGCCATTTCCTCTCCAACTTAAGGGTTATCTGCTTTAAGCTACGAGTTTGTGAGTTATACCACGGAGTCAGGCACTTCTGATTTAAAGCTCTCTTTTTTAGAGGAGCTACAGCATCCAAAGTTGTCTTCAATGAGGATGTAAAACTATTGACGAGATACTCTATCTCACTTACAGAGTTTAGGTAGCTACTCTGCACTGTGTTGGTATATGGCATTAGAGAACATAAAGAAGGAATCATATCCTTAAACCTAGTTACAGCGCTTTCTGAAAGACTTCTAGTGTAATGAAACTTATTCCCCACTGCTGGGTAGTCCATCAGAGTAAATGTAAATGTTATTAAGAAATGATCAGACAGAAGGGAGTTTCAGGGAATACTGTTAAGTCTTCTATTTCCATACCATAAGTCAGAACAAGATCTAAGATATGATTCCACCTGCTCAAAGTGATGTTAATTAGTGAAATCACCTGTTGGAGTGGGTAGTTGCACAGAAAACCTGCACCCTCTCAGCCCTTTATGGAACCGGTTTGAGACCTCTGCCTTAGACGTAACACATGTGCACAGCAGTCAGTAAAGAAGTGGCTAAGTACATTATTATGATATGGATAACAGAGGAAGATGCAGAGGACAGAGTGAGATGGAAACAATTGATCAGCTGTGGTGACCCCTAACAGGAGTAGCTGGAAGAAGAAGAAAAAGAGGATGACATTATTATTGCTTAGATACACCAAAGATTTCAAAATTACAGCACATCACATGACTTAAGCAGCCTTTATTTCATGTAGCTTTCATGTCTTGTTATCATGAAGGCCGGGCTTCTGCAATCAGAGTTCTTACTGATACATACTGTACGGCAACTGTATGGAAACGTCAAAGCCATTTAAAGATGCCAATCCTGGCTCACCTCTCAGCTGTTTGCAGATGCTGTCTGAGACTTTGCCTCCTCCACCCCGCCACCTCCTGGTTGGTTCTTGTTGCCCCTTCATGATCTGCTGCAACCCATTGATTCCAGTCCATCACTGGCCTGGCCTCTGCCTCCTCTTCTTGTCACCTTCGCTTGGTTCCTGTGTGCACCCTAATTGCCGTCATGCACCACCCCGTCCTTAGCTTTGGACAGTTAGTCCCTGTCCAAAGACTTCTCCCGATGGCAGGATTTGAATTCAGTGTACCCTGACGCTGTGAGGAATAGGGACCAGCCCTATCTTTTATTTGCAAAGTTTGAATCTGTGGAATAAATGTTCAAGTCTCTTACTGTTTGTAAAAATGGCTCTAATTCCTAAATGGTGTGTGAAGCCCATTGAATTAAAAAGTCTCCACTAAAATCATATCTTCATTGTTTAATTTCGACTCCATTGTGGTGGTGAAAAAAAACCTTGCCTTAAAACTGATGGTTTGCCTGCGGGCCATGCTCACGTTTTAGTCATTTCCAGTCATTCATGTTTTGTCTTGTGTGCTCATGTCTCAACACAACCACAAGAGGGAGCGATAGCCCCACAGGAGGCTGAACGCTTTGCTTGTATGAAACTGATCCACCACAACATCAAACTGATAATAATCAGGCCAAAAGAGGTGGCTGTCAGAGGACACAACATAAAAATTAACATTATTTTCTACCATGTGTGTTTTATATGTGTAAAAGTATGTCTTGATCAGTGATGACATAAGTGGTAAGATACTTAAAAAGTAATGAGCACAGGCATCATCCGAATTAGAAATGTTTGTGGGAGCATTCAGTATGTGCTGCGTGCTGAAATTTCTCACACTCCTCTTTGTTCCTTGAACAGAATCTGGTTAGAGAACATGTGCTGGTGTCACATGTCCCCACATCCACCCCACTGAGAAACTGCCTTGAGTCCACCCACCCCAGACAGACAACAAGTCCAACCCCACCTCTTCAAATTAACCATTTTCTGCAACCATCTTCTGTGACTGTTTTGACCTTTGACCGTGCTGGAACACTGACTCGACATGTGTAGTAGAAAAAATGGTTGGCAGGTTGAGGTTAAAGGGAACGCCAGGATTTTTTAACCTAGACTCTATCATTTATTATTAAATTAAAACTTTATTTAACCAGGTCAGTCTCATTGAGACACAAAGATCTCTTTTCCAACGGAAGACTGGTCAAGAAAACAGCTTAAAAACATTAAGTTTCAGGACTAGAACACAGAATCAGACAACAACAAAACAGACAAATACAATCTGGTCACATCATAGAGTTAATATGGGGCTTTCATAAACAGGAACAGGAATGATGTGATGCAGATACTAAATCCCTCATAATGTTTTTAAATGTTCCAAGAGAAGTTAGTTCCCTCAAGTTCAAAGTTCTCTGTAGTGAGTTCCAGGCAGCAGGTGCGAAGTACATGAAGGATTGCTTACTTAACTCAGTGCAAATTTTGGGGACATCATGTATTTGTCCCTTGACTTGTCTAAAGAAAACTGGGTGTAAAAGTGATGATTCACACATGCACACTCACCCTAACCCTAACCCTAACCCTAGAGCATCCCAATTTTGTGATACCGTCACAAAATCATTTTGTGATACTTTGGCAAAAAATTTTAACGCATTTCATGCCAGTATCACAAAATAATGGATTAAATCACTTTTGTGACGCCATCACGAACTTGGCGTGAGATTGGGTTGAAAAACACCTCTCACACAGAAGGCATGTGCGTGGTGCTTAGTGACCCATGTAGCACTCGCCACTTATACACCATAAAGACATCACTACTCATACCAGTGACCTAGCAACCTCAGCACAGCTTTTACGTGCATGTCACTAGTTATTAGGCGTACACGCGCAATTGCACGCAATCAGGCAGATGCATGCACCCACCCACATTATGAGGTCTATATACTGTAGATTTTTTCCAACAGTGTGTTAGATTTTACAATCAAATAAATGACTTGGGTTATTGTATTAGAAGTTTAAGAGGTCAAGAATCTAGATTTACCACCCCAGCTATGAATCACATGTGCACGACAGTGTGCAGGTCAGCACACCTCATCATCACATCAGACAGCAGGGGAGGAACTGTCTAATTCATAGAGGTGCTGAAATGACTACAAAATCATTGTTCTTGCAAAATCAAGAGTGCAACCTTAAGGCAAGAAGAGATGATAATAAAATGAAGCCTATAGCATGATAAGACAGAAGAGACCGTGTAACATGTGAAACACACAGACCTCTCCTGAAACTGGTGCACAGTGGTGATCAAACAGGTAAGGGGTGTGGCAACCCGCCACAGTCAGATTATTAAGTTACCCCAAAGGTTCCCTGAATAATATTTGGTTCAATGGAAGGGCATCTTGCGAGCCTTGTGCTGGGCAAAATCCTCTATTACTGTATATACCCATTGTCCAACTCCCTGGCTCTTGAGTTTTCAATGGCGAGGACAGCTAAGCCAGTCAGCCACTCCTGCTCTGTGGAGCGCCTCAGGTATGTCTTGATCACTTTTAACTTGGAAAACCATCTCTCAGCTGGCACCACTATCACCGCTAATATCAGAAATAAGAAGAGCGGCCGTGCCTGGACTTGGACTCGTTGGTGGGCTGCTGACACTGGCTACTGGCTGTGCTGGAAAATCCAGAGCTGCCTAATTTAGTCAGCTTTGCTCTCTTCTCTTCTCTTTGGTGTCACTAGTTGAATAAATACAGCTATGTCATTGGTTGACATGGAGGTAGCGTATAGTTTACTCAGCATTCATCACTGCATAGCATCGTATGAAAAACCCCAATAGACATTACATTATTCTTATAACTGAGTATTCTGTATACTAAATATCGCCTATTATTCATTAAAAAACACACCATTTTTGAAAATATTGCACTTAATTATTTCACCAATTGGGAAACCATGACAGAGAGAGTTTTGTCAATTTTTTTATTTATATAGCACCAAATCACAACAAAGTTGCCTCAAGGCGCTTCACACAAGTAAGGTCTAACCTTACCAACCCCTAGAGCAAGCACACAGGTCACAGTGGTAAGGAAAAACTCCCTCTGAGGAAGAAACCTCAAGCAGACCAGACTCAAAGGGGTGACCCTCTGCTTGGGCCATGCTACCGAGAGACAGGTTTGCTTCAAGGCTATAAGGTAATGAATCAGCTGTGTGTTGTGTAAAGTGTGATTCACTGTGATAAGTTAGTCCAGACAAATTCACTGCCCCTGTATGTCCCGGGCCCCAGTACAATGGCACATGCTGACCATCTATCCCTATGCCATTGACTCATACCAAACATGCCATACAACAGCACATGGGTTTCCAAAACTTGCCAGTGTGTGGCAAATGTTTTGAAACCAGTCTTCAAGGACCACCTAACCTACACATTTTCCATCACTCCCTGTTCTGCTACAAGCTGATTAGCTCATTCAGGTGTGTAACCAGTCAAGTACTAACAGACACCTGATTGGCTACCTTCAGTGATCATGTGACTGCTTACCTGCCTAACCTGATCATGTGACATCAAGGTATAGGTCCAAGGAAAGCCATTTTGTGTTTTCACTGATGAAAAACCTGCAATGGCTGTAACACGTTAGTATGTTTTTACTGCTACTTTTTTACAGCTAATTCAATAGTCATGAAGAATTAAAGGCTTTTTTTAAACTTTAAAATCTCTCAGATTTTCCCAACTGTGTACACTTTCTCCATCTTTTTGTATTTTGGAGCGTGGCAGGAAGACTGAAGGAAGAAAAGAAGAGGAATCAGTGGTTGCTCTGCGATACGCCATCTACTGGTTGCTAGTGCAATCTAACAAGTTTGACAACCCTCTTTTTGTGAAACAGTATTTATCACAAGAGAAGGCAAAGGAGTGTGAATCCCCTTCAACAAAGAAGTGAAAACATGAAGGGAAACAGAATCACGATTGGCCATGGCGTAATGCAATCTGCAACCTCACCACTACGTGACACTAATTCCCACACACTGTAGCGTTAAATGTCACAAAATCAGCCCGTGTTTGTGTGTGTAGTGGACTGTTTGTGTGTTTGCACTGTGACCTTTCCTTCCTGTGGAGGCAGCCGACTGTCTTTTACCCAGAGTTCCTAGCAGAGCCAGCTGTCATCATGCAGCATTTTCCAGCTCAGACTGTGGGAACGTGGGAACCCTGGTTTGTCCCAATAGACTCTGGAATATGTAACCCCCCACCCCCAACACCAGACACGCACTTCTCATCCGGTTTCCTGAACCAAAGGCTAACAGACCAAGTGCACGGACTTTCCTCCTTGTCCCAAAATAAAGAACCAAAAACACTTTCATAAAGTTTGTTCCTAAGAGACAATACCGCCAAGTTTTAGACTTGAATTTTTGGATTCTATGAAGTACAATTTCTTTTTCATTGTTGACATCATATTTTTCACATAGCATCACTGTCTTCCTGATGATTGTGACATATGTCGTGTTTAAAGCCCTTACAGATTTTTGATATATGATTCCTTATGTTTCTGGTACAATCAGGTTTTGAAAAGGGTGTAATAGGTGGTAAAAGTAGCTTTGTTGGTCATTTTGAACTATACAAAGTTTTAAGCATGTTCAAAAAATTTGTGATGTGAGAACACACAACGTGATCCAAAACAGTGAATAGTCGGATGTAATTTGTGCAGATATTTGGTAATATTGAGCAAAAGTGAGGGCATGTGAGTGATATCAGCAGAGTGGAGCCAAGAGGATGGATTGTGGCAGGAGTATGCGTATGGGGCAGCATACTGTAAGAAACTAGATCATCACTTTATCTGTAGCTACAACTTGCTCCACTATCACATACTGGACCGGCACAGAACAGACAGCACCATCCATCTTACTTTATTTTTACAGATGGCTTTGTGATTATTTTATCAGTCCTCTTGGAATAAATAATTTCTGCTTAAATATAAATTTGACTGCTCAGTTATTTTGATGCCAGACTACAGTGAAATCTAAAATTATAATACAATGCAGACTGTTCTTTTTTCTTTTCTTTTTTTTTCTTTTTTGAGCGATCAGTGGGCAATTTCAGTTCAGTGCATTCAAAGACTCACCATTCACTGAAAATCTCTTCTGAAAATATAATAAATTCATCCATAATTCCATGAAAACCATGTCACGCTCTTCAACAGAAGCCAGTTTTCAGATGTTAACAGATATATTTGGCCTGTGTGGAAAAGTCTTCTCATAACTGTGAACATTAGTGCTCAGATTGTACACAGTACCATTGTGCACATGTCCAGAAGCTCTCGTGTCATGGGGCTGCATTCAAAATGGTTTGTAGTCTGTACAAACCTGCTGTATATGACACACATCTTTAAATTGTAGTTGTAATTCATCTGGCCTGATTTCCTTGTTTTTGGAATCAGGAAAGCAATCTGAGCCAAAAATCTGCAATGTGAGACCAAATTTACACTCTTGTGTCACAGAAAAGGCACTCTGGGGGATACGTGCACTAACACATGCTTCCTAAAATTTGTCCCATTTCCCTATATTTGTCCATCTGAGGTGCCTCTGTTACTGCACTTGACCAGAAATGGGCATTTTGTTTTCTTTCCAGCCTACTTAATATCTCCTCTCTGGATTTCATTTATAAGTTCCATATTTTTATGCTTTGTGTGTATAAATAAACTAAGGTAAAATCTAGCCAGATGGATGGATGTTGCACGGGTGACTGAGTATACGGAGCACTTAACCCCATCACTGAATACTGCACCACCATCAGTGGCAGGCCATTACTGCTCAGGAAATATGCTGAATTATTCAATCACTTCCTCTCTGCATTCTCTGCAGGATGCGCAGTCTACTGAAACACAAAGTACGTGTGGATCTGTGTATTGATGACACATACATGTGAGGAAGGTCGTGCGTGTCATAACCAGTGAACCAACATGAAGTTACTTTTGTGTACCCTTATTGTTTTTATGTCACTTGATTGTTTTTACGTCTCTGATGTTCACATGACATCAGCATGCCCCAAGATTGAGGACGTTCTCTCAGCACTGATTAGTGGGTGTTGGTAGCTTGATGGCATGAGGTCCACTGATGATGCAGTTATTACTGGGGCAATAATTTGTCATACCTGCCTCAAGTTAACCTTTAGGAAAAATCATCACCGGGTACACAAAAGCATGCACTAATAAAACACCCAAAGCAATGTTAGCCTGTTAGTCTTAGTGTAATGGAGTCCAGTCGGGGGTGCTGTGCAGAAGACATTAAATAAAACTTATTCCAAACAGGCCAAAAGATGCTTTAGGAATAGACTCTAGGGCCCATGGGTTTTAGCCTTGTGGTCAGAGTGCCTATGCTCCATCCTGGAGACTGTGAGTTTGAGCCCAGAGTGGGATGCAGGTTACATTAACTTGTTTGGGATCTCTGAAATGGGGGTCGTGATCAAGCCACATTCATCACACTTCCCACAGGTTTGCCCATTATGTATGTGTGTGCGTGCATGTGTGTCTATACTTAAACATGATCTATGCTTTCCACCTGACGGAGTTGGCCTAGTTCAAAAATAATGAAGCCAAAGTGTGACATAACCATCAAAATCTAAAAGTGGTCTTTTTTTGTGAAATGTTATCATTTTAGGTATGGTAATATATCAGAGTTTCAATATTTCTATTGGTCTCGGTTCAGTCATTCCTAGAAATTATCAGTGCATATATTCTATAATGTGCTAGAGCGGAACGGATGCGACAACAGTTGCAGGTATCTTCTTTAGTCTACAGAAGCCCGAAACAACGAAATTCTGTCCATTAGTTCCTGGTATTATTGAACAAGTCATATAATTATTCTATTGAAGCAGAGTAGGAGATATAGCTAAGGTTTTGACACAAATAAATCAAGGACTTATTCTCACCGTTACGCTTGCGACAGTTTTACCTTGCTTTAGAAACATGATGTTTTTTTCTAGGAAATGACATTTCTACCTTTACAAAAATGTATTACTGTGTGTTAGTATGAAGCACAAACAAACAAACTGACAAAATACAAGGTTATTTCTTTAACATTCAACTTTAAATGATAATGCTAAATATCAATGTCACACAAAATTGATGAAAAAAAGTACTGTTTTGGGGGTAAATTTCATGCATATTTCTGGAACAGTGCGGAATTTTTCCATTACATTTTTAGTACCTGTCAAAGAGACTATAGGCAATTCACAGATAAATCTGGATGGTGCTAAATAAAATAATGGCTTGTTCATGACAAATGCAATGCAAGTCAGCAGTTAGGCTTCATTATTTTTGAACTAGGCCAGTTGTCATTTTCACGCCCTGCACCTGCATATTCTAAATAACAATAATACTTTCTAGGTTCTATGGACATGTTGGTTTAACATTGGGGTGTAATCAGGGACAGAGCAGGTATATCATCCATTACCATAAAACGTTTGCCCCTTAGACCACCAAAAAAAATAAAAAATAAAAAATAGGTATGTCATCCAGTGTTGTATGGCACTGCACAAAGAGGATCACAGTGACTGGTGCCATACATAAGTGGTTTCATAACATATGTAGACTCTGCTTGCCTGCACATATCATAAATCACCTGCAGTGATGTAATATTAATATGAAGGCGTATTACAGCCACTGTAGGCAAAAGGAAGGTGGGGGGGGGGGCTGGAGGAAGGAGAAAAATAATCACGAATCGTACAAGACATCCCCCCCTCCCACACACACACAGAAACACACACACACACACACACACACACACACACCCTCTCTCAGATACAGTCAATATGTGTAATTTTTTTTAAGTCACATTACTGCAGGCTTCACCTCAGGGAGCTTTGATGGGTGCTGACGTTTGTGCAGTTGGCTCTAATCTGTCAGCCAGATGTGGTGTGGATCGACTTGGTTTGGCACGACTTATGCTCTTATTGAGACACACCTGACTGTTGTGTGGGCTGCCCGAAGAGGAGGTACTGCTGGCCCAACACCAGAGGGCGCCCTGCCTGAAGGTGGGCTTCAGGCACCAGAGGGCGCAGTCGCCACCAGGAGCACCAGGAGCCCGGAGCTGACAGCTGTTATCAATCACCTCATCACTCATCACACCATAAAAGCCTGGAGGAGACACCACATCTCTGCTGAGAAATCGTCTTACCCGACAGGTAAACTCTCAGCCGTTCAGTGCCGTATGCGCACCTTTGTACAGCTAAACTTGCCAGTTGTAACGTCTTTACATCTGAGCCGTAGTTGTATGTTCTTTGCATCTGAGTCTTTGCAGCTGAGACCTTTTTGTAAACACATAGCTGGTTGCTGAGTTTGTGGACGTTTGGAGGAGTCGGCGTTCCCGCTCCTCAATCCAAAACTTGAGTGTTTCAGAAGGATCTGCACGTACTCTGAATATCTGTGTTCAGGAGGTGAAGGTTTTCCACCAGAAGGAACTTTGACTGTCTGTGCTGAACTGTTTGCTGGGTGTGCACACACCCACTTGATCTATTTGTGCTTCCTGCCAGCAGTACCCGGTCCGACAGCTGGAGGCGGTGGCCACCTGGGGACTCAGGACTTGGCGGCTCCAGTGTCTCGGGTCTCCGCTGGCAGTGGAAATCGGGTGGGGCCCGGCTCTTCTCTGGACAGGCGTCTCCTATCCTCCAGCCTACCCACACGTCACCGACTGTTTAATTGACTGTTGTCTAAGATCGTATCTGTATACCGTTGTGCACATTTCACAACATTAAATTGTTGTTGTGTGGGCTGCTGAAGAGAAGGTACTGCTGGCCCATCACCACCAGAGGGCGCCCTGTCTGGAGTGCGGGCTCCAGGCACCAGAGGGCGCTGCCGCCTCACAGGAGCAGCCGGGGTGACAGCTGTCACTTATCGCCTATGACAGCTGTCACCAATCATCTGATCAGCAGTGGTATATCAGCAGGACGACATCTCCACCTCTTTGCCGAGATATCGCTCTACCTTGAAGGTACTGTTCTCAGCCGACTGTGTTGTCTTTGTCAACATTAACACTTTGTTACTTTTGTGCGTGAAGTAGCAGACATTCTTCCGACGAGAGGAGGAGGTGGTTTTCCCGCCATACGGGTTGCTGGGTGAGATGCATACACGCACCCACCTTTAACTGTTTTTGTTCCTCGCCAGCAGTACCAGATCCGACACACGGAGGCAGTGGCCACCTGGGAGTTCGGGACTTGGCGGCTCCAGTATTCCTGGGGTTCGGTGGCGGAGGAAATCGTGTGGTTCCGGTTCTGCTTTGGACAGACGTCTCTTATCTTCGAGCCTGCCCACGTGACACATTGTGTGAATTGACTTCTTGTCTATTGTTGTAATCTGTTGTGTTTGTTGCGCTTTTTGTCGCAACAGTAAAGCGTTGTTATTTGGCTACCTCCATTGTCCGTTCATTTGCGCCCCCTGTTGTGGGTCCGTGTTCCTACACTTTCACAACAATTGTTATCTTTTTGTATCTCCATTGTCCGTTCATTTACGCCCCCTGTTGTGGTCCGTGTCACTACACTTTCCCAACACTGACACTAACTGCTTGCACCACTAGGTGGGTATACACAACATCATTCTCACCTCTCCACCAGTGAAGCTAAGAACAATGGCAACTCACAACAGAAATCCTTTCACTTGTATCTGCTTCCTCAATATCAAACCACTGTTTCTGGCAGATCATCTCTCCAGGCAGGGTGAAAAGAATAATGCTTTACACCTCTTAATCAGTGGACAAAAAGCTCAAAAGTAAGTTCCAAACACTGTACATCTGGCTGATGCCCATTTCTGACCATTTTTAGGTGGGCATACTGGGTAATTTCTTTTCTGCTCTGGGTTGCCACTGCAGATTTCCATGTTCAGTTGAAGAAGAAGGGTCTGTATTGTTATTGTACATTGATAAATACATACAACAGAATTTGTCCTCTGAATTTGACCCATCCTAACTACAGCTAGACACAGTCCAACTACTAGGAGCAGTGGGCAGCCACAGTCCAGCACCCAGAGAGGCAGCTGTGGTTAGAGAGGAGCAGACCCTAAATAATCATGTTTTTGATTGTGGGAGGGACCCAGAGTACCCAGACTAAACCCACACAGACATGCAAACGCAACAGTGCTAACCACTAATCCATTATGCCACCAAAGACTGAGCACACCAATGGGCCTTGAACCAGCAATCACTGTATTACCCATCAGGATCTTTACCTCTAAGATGTCAAATTGGCATGGACTGTGCCCTTCTTGACTCACCTGACACTAACTGCTTGTTCCACCATGCTGCCTGAGGTGGGTATACATGACACTCACATTTTCTGTAATAGTATGTATGTATGTATGTATGCCATCAGCCTGGTGAATGCTATGTGACAGACATGCTTTCAAATCTGGATTGTTGCATTTTAAAAGAAGAGAACTGTCATATTTTTTTTTCTGCCAAACTGGAAGCATTTTAAACAAATGACTAAATTTTCTTTTAATACTCGATTTTACTTATAATTTACATGAGAAGAACTGAATGGAAACAGAGCAGCTACTGGAGTGTGGAAAAAGCCGCAGGCACCACAGCACGAAAAAAATGAGGACAGGGAGGGAGGGGAGGAGAGGATATGAATTCCAGAGGACAGTGAGCGAAGTTGTGTCATCCAAGCAGCAGAAACAGGAAGTCAGTTAAATCCTCTCAGCTAACCTCTTGACTCTTGCAGATATCATTTCCACCCTCCCCCGTCCCTGCAGCTGTGAGAAAACTCCCTCACTTTCTAGTTCTTGGATCTCTGTGTTCTTGTTACTCCATCTCAGATCTCCTTGGTTTAATCTTGCTTCCTGTTCATTGTGTCTTTATTAATTTCTGACTCGTGAGGATTTTTATAGATGTTAGGACATCTGTTAATCTGAACAGCATTGCTAGATTAACATGAACAAAATGCACATTTTAATGGTTTTTGAGAAGAAAAGGGTTACGATGCACCTGGAAAGTATTCACAGCGCTTCACTTTTTCCACACAGCCTTATTCCAAATTGGATGAAATTCATTATTTTTTTCCCATCAAAATTCCGCACACAGTACTCCATAATGATAATGTGAAAAAGCTTTTCAAAATTTTTGCAAATTTATTAAAAGTATTTTAAAAACTAAGAAACTAAGGGACTATACGCAGTGCTCAGACTGAAATCATCTATCAAAAATCTTCTCTCTCAAAAATTCTTGAGTTTCAGTCAGGTTTTAGAATTCATCATAGTACAGAAACAGCATTAGTGAAGGTTACAAATGATCTTCTTATGGCCTCAGACAGTGGACTCATCTCTGTGCTTGTTCTGTTAGACCTCAGTGCTGTTTTTGATACTGTTGACCATAAAATTTTATTACAGAGATTAGAGCATGCTATAGGTATTAAAGGCACTGCGCTGTGGTGGTTTGAATCATATTTATCTAATAGATTACAATTTGTTCATGTAAATGGGGAATCTTCTTCACAGACTAAGGTTAATTATGGAGTTCCACAAGGTTCTGTGCTAGGACCAATTTTATTCACTTTATACATGCTTCTCTTAGGCAGTATTTTCATTATTACGCAGATGATACCCAGCTTTATCTATCCATGAAGCCAGAGGACACACACCAATTAGCTAAACTGCAGGATTGTCTTACAGACATAAAGATATGGATGACCTCTAATTTCCTGATTTTAAACTCAGATAAAACTGAAGTTATTGTACTTGGCCCCACAAATCTTAGAAACATGGTGTCTAACCAGATCCTTACTCTGGATGGCATTACCCTGACCTCTAGTAATACTGTGAGAAATCTTGGAGTAATTTTTGATCAGGATATGTCATTCAATGCGCATATTAAACAAATATGTAGGACTGCTTTTTTGCATTTACGCAATATCTCTAAAATTAGAAAGGTCTTGTCTCAGAGTGATGCTGAAAAAGTAATTCATGCATTTATTTCCTCTAGGCTGGACTACCGTAATTCATTATTATCAGGTTGTCCTAAAAGTTCCCTGAAAAGCCTTCAGTTAATTCAAAATGCAGCAGCTAAAGTGCTAACAGGGACTAGAAGGAGAGAGCATATCTCACCCATATTGGCCTCTCTTCATTGGCTTCCTGTTAATTCTAGAGTAGAATTTAAAATTCTTCTTCTTACTTATAAGGTTTTGAATAATCAGGTCCCATCGTATCTTAGGGACCTCATAGTACCATATCACCCCAATAGAGCGTTTCGCTCTCAGACTGCAGGCTTACTTGTAGGTCCTAGGGTTTGTAAGAGTAGAATGGGAGGCAGAGCCTTCAGCTTTCAGGCTCCTCTCCTGTGGAACCAGCTCCCAATTCAGATCAGGGAGACAGACACCCTCTCTACTTTTAAGATTAGGCTTAAAACTTTCCTTTTTGCTAAAGCTTATAGTTAGGGCTGGATCAGGTGACCCTGAACCATCCTTTAGTTATGCTGCTATAGACTTAGACTGCTGGGGGGTTCCCATGATGCACTGAGTGTTTCTTTCTCTTTTTGCTCTGTATGCACCACTCTGCATTTAATCATTAGTGATTGATCTCTGCTCCCCTCCACAGCATGTCTTTTTCCTGGTTCTCTCCCTCAGCCCCAACCAGTCCCAGCAGAAGACTGCCCCTCCCTGAGCCTGGTTCTGCTGGAGGTTTCTTCCTGTTAAAAGGGAGTTTTTCCTTCCCACTGTCGCCAAGTGCTTGCTCACAGGGGGTCGTTTTGACCGTTGGGGTTTTTACGTAGTTATTGTATGGCCTTGCCTTACAATATAAAGCGCCTTGGGGCAACTGTTTGTTGTGATTTGGCGCTATATAAATAAAATTGATTGATTGATTGATTGATTGATCTATGACCAGTAGAGTTTCACCACTGTGGCAGTCTTCAGTCACCGAGTGAAGATGTTAACAAATGCGAGGGGGTTATTACAAGTGCTAAACCAAACATCTTGTTGGTCGCAACAAAAATTAAGTAAAATGTGCCAAACAAGCTTCATTAACAAAGTAACTGTGGTCAGTACCAAATCTGACAAACACCACTTTTAAATTACTTTCAGCAAGTGTCAAAAATATACAGTGCATCTGGAAATTATCCTCAGCACTTCACTTTTTCCACATTTTGTTACAACCCTATTCCAAAATGGAGGTAATTAATTTTTTACCCTCAAAATTCTACTCACAAGAGCCCATAATGACAACATGTAAAAAGTTTTTTTTTTTTAATTTTTGCAAATATATTCAAAACTAAACTAAGAAATCACTTGTACATAGGTATTCACACCCTTTGCTCAATACCTTATTGATGCACCTTTGGCAGCAATTACAGCCTCGAGTCTTCTTGAACATGATGCCACAAGTTTAGTGCACCTACTGTTGGCAGTTTTGCCCATTCCTCTTTGCAGCACTTTTCAAATTCAGTCAGGGTGGATGGGTAGTGTCACTGAACAGCCATTTTCAGAAACCATATTTCTGCTCAAAGATCTTCACCTGTTTTCTAAGCCTAGGTTCTACAACTGTTTCCCATAGCTCCATGCTGTGGCTGATCAGCTTAAAGCCTCTGTAGTCAGTTACTGCAGCTTTGGACATCACCCTTGTTCTTAAAAATAGGAACCAGCACACTTCATCTCCACTCCTCAGACATTCTCTCGCTTTCCATGATTTATTAAACAATCAGATTAGAAACTCCACTACCACCTCTTCTAGATTTCCATGCTTCCACTGGAATGTCACCTGGACGAACCGTCTTTCTCTCTTAATAGGTGCCCTACTAATTTCTTGCACTTCCTGATTTACTCTCCACATCATCCAGACTTTTCTCTCTCTCATTTTCTTCATTCATCAGCTCCTCAAAATATTCCCTCCGCCTTCTCAAAACACTATACTTGCTTGTCAACAAATTACCATCTATATCTACAGGCTCTGTCACACATAGAAAGAATGTGCAGGAACCAGGACGACACGGCAAAAATGCCCATGATCTGGATGCAGTCAGGAGGGAAAGAGGTGTGTAGACTGTGGACGGATGCCGTCCAGACTACATCATTCACACCTGCATGATCGCATACAAAGCATATTTAGACAACAGTTAAATGACACAGACTGCTTTCAGAAAGCCAGAAAAGGCACTGCAGAGTGCTCGATGTCTAAACGTCTGGATGGCAAACACGGGACTGGAGTGAGAGGCAGCGCTCTGTCCTCCTTTGTGTGTGTGTGTTCATAACAGCTGAATGAGCCACTACGCACCACTGGACACCATTTGCTGTGTGTGCGCATGCTGCTGTCAGCCACTGACACCTTTGCTGAATGTTTGCTGGCAGTGGGCCAAGCTTTCCCACCATTCTTCAGATGCAGCCTTTCCAGAATACTTTCATTTCTTTTTATTTATTTTTTTTTTTATTTTTTGCTCACTTCAGCACAACTCATGTCTGTTTAGATTATCACATGGGATTTATTTAAGCTGTGGTTGTTTGCAGCAGCACACAGCAGCTGGATGAGAGGCTTTTCACCACAGGCTGTAGTCCTGGCTCTTGTCTGCCCTGCACTGTGAAACGCTCTCGGTTCCGTGCTGGAGGTGAGATTCATGTTTAATAATGTTGTCATGGGCTGGCGATACAGTTCCACATCATACAGAGATGGTGATCAAGTAATAATATGTATATATTACAGTGGTGAGATCCATTCAGCTCTGAGCCTCTGACACGTGCATTACTGCGCATGTGACCACAGAGAGGCGCACCTGCATGTGGTATCACAGATATGATGAGGACAATATTTCACATTATTAATGTCATCCAAGTGAAGGACTGGAAATTTGTCTGTACTGTAAGGTCTATTATGGATTTACTCGCCTGTTCAGATCTGTGGCGGTGTGTGCTGTGCGATGCATTGGCCTGCAGTGGCACACAGTGCTTTCGGTTTGAATGTGCGCTATTCACATTCACTGCACATGATGAGTGTGTACCACATACATGTTATTACATATCAACATTTCCTTTGCCCTCTGTGGCCAGGGTGCAGTGCAGATGGAGATATGTGGCACAACATGCTTTGCCATGACGATCCATCTCAGAGCTCAATCAACTGCGATCAGATTGTTTCAAATGCTGTTATGATGGCATCAGAATATGCAGATTGTGATCAGATGGTGCAGATACTGCACATAGACTGCCCTCAGATGTGTGTCCCATCTCGACAGCGCAAAGAGTGTTTTGAACTGTGCAACACACTCGCGACATCCGAGCGATTGGGACCAACTATGTAGACTGCTCAGAGACTGCAGTCCATCCGTCTTCAGACCGCACCTCAATACTTCCCGACTGTGGCCAGATGTGTCATTCTGATGCCATTCAGCCTCAATCAGTGTATGTGTAATGGGGGTATTACTGTTCAACTTCTTGCACAGCTCGCGATATGGCTTTTCCTTAGCTTTTGTCACTTCTCTTTTCACCTTAAACAGTCTCCCTCACCACATCTGCAGTACTTTTCCAGTTGTCCAAAATTGCTTCCACTCCATTCAATGCTTCTCTCACCTGCTCACTGAATTTCACGCAGCAGTCCTCCTTCAGCTTCCACCATCTGATCCTTTGTTAAGCTCTGACTTTCTTCCTCTTCTTCACCTCTAAAGTCATTCTACAAGTCACCATCCTATGCTGTCTAACTACACTCTCTCCTGCAACCACCTTACAGCCTCTAATTTCTTTTAGCTTGCATCTCCTATAAAGAATGTAGCCCATCTGTGTGCGCCTTCCTCCACTCTTACATGTCACCTCGTGCTCTTCCCTTTTCTTAAAGTAGGTATTCACCACAGCCCATTTCCATCCTTTTTGCAAAATCAACTACCATCTGCCCTTCCACGTTACTGTCATTGATACCACACCTACCTATTACTTCCTCATCATCTCTGTTCCCTTCAACAACATGCCCACTGAAGTCTTCTCCTATCACCACTTTTTCATGCTTGGGCACACTCTCCACCATGTCACCTAACTCACTCCAGAAATCTTCTTTCTCCTTCATCTTACAACCTACCTGTGGGGCATATGCACTGATGATATTCATCATCACCCCTTCAGTTTTCAACTTCACACTCATCACCTTGTCAGACACTTGCTTAACCTCCAACACACTCTCAACATGTTCTTCCTTTAGAATGACCCGAACACCATGATACATTTTGATCCTACCGCCTATGCTCCTGGCATTACTTCCCTTTCACTTAGTCTCTTGCATACATAGTATTTCTACTTTTCTCCTCTCATCATGTCAGCCAGTCATACTGCCAACATTCACTTAGACCTTTTTATTTTTTTCTTCTCCCATTGTCTATGGAGACAGTTTCCTCCTCTTCTTCTTCTTCTTCACAGACAGTCAGATTCCATAGAGACATTCAAGCCCAGACTAAAGAGCATCTATTCTCCCTCTCATATGGATAGCACATTGGCATAGTATGGAACTATCCCTTTAATTCATCTTATTAGCAACAGAACAGATCACAGCCTCACTGCAACTAATTTCTGGGTCTGTTAGTGAAACTCAGGGCTAACTGCAGGTCACCTTAGTATTCTCTCTGATTCCATGTTTACTGTTGAACTCATACCTTAGGTGTGGTTATTTCCGGCCAACTGATTGTGGTCTTTTTTCTCTGTCTGAGGCATTGAAGAGACTGCACAAGGCTGATGGCTATGCACCACAGGGCACTGGACTGACCACGAGATGCTCTGGCCCATGGACTACCTTGATGAGGGTGACCTGTCTTTGCCACTGCAGTCTGCTTTTAGAATGCAGTCTTCCATGAAGACAGCTTTTACTAAAGTGAAGCTGACAGTGTGATGGATGGTGCCCTGCACACAAGGGTGCTGGACTTATCTCACGATACCCTGCCTGTGGTGCTATTGACTGTGTGCTCACCCCAGTAATGCACTTTGTTTTTGATGCTATTCTGTTTTTTTTATTTTTCTGTTTCCTGTGTCTTCAGCTTGGCAAAATTTTGTAAAAATCTTGTAACTGTTAGAATGGCCTAAGCAGTGGGTCACCCCTCTGAGGCTGGTCTGCTTGAGGTTTCTTCCTCAACATCATCAGAGGGAGTTTTTCCTTACTACTGCCGCCTATATGCTTGCTCAATGGGGTTTGGGGAGGTTAGACCTTACCCATGTGAAGCGCCTTGAGGCAGCTTTGTTGTGATTTGGAACTGTATAAATAAAATAAATTGAAAATTCACCCAGCAGTAGCACAATTTCTGCCAGCACCCTATTGGCTAACTGCGCCAGTGGCGGTCATTGTTAACCGGGCCTTGACCGATCCAGTATGGAAATTTGATTTGTAGTCTTGGCTTGTTTTTTTGTTTTTTTTTTTGCTAGATGCCCTTCCTTATGCAACACTACTCATATTTATCCAGGCTTGGGACTGGCATTTAGAGTGCACTGGCTGCACACCCCATGTGCATCCATGTAACTCAGTCATCAATTACAGTGTATCATAACAAGGGCCAAAATTGACAGGGGATTTTTTTTTTCTTTGTTTGTTTTTTAAAGGGTCAAAATCAATTTCACACAATCCAAACGATTTCTGATTGTTACGTCCTGTTGTAATGTTGGGCGGTGGCCAAGAGGTTAAGTGCACTTGTTTCCAGAGTGGAATGTTGCCAGTTCAAACCCACCCCTGCCTTTCTCATGTAATGTTGAATTACATCAGGTAGGGAATCTGGCATAAAACCTAAAAATCAACATGCAGATCCACCTCTGATCTGCTGTGGCTAACCCAAGTGAAACAAGGAAGAAGCTGAAGGGTCTTAAACCTCCTGCTGTAACGTATTACAGGACTGGAGTCGGATCATTCGTTTATGAATCTCAGGAAAGACCTAGTCACACTGGGGGGTTACAACCAGCCTTCCACAGGTTCATGACAAAATTTTGCAGGTGTGCACACCACATTTTCTCAACTGTCATGGGAAAAATTGAGTGTCTGCACTGTGTGGAAGCCTGAAAATCAGATGAAGAGTTTACCCCGAACATGTTCAAAATACACACACCAACTCCTGTGACTTTAGAATGTGGTGAGTGGGATTTTGTTTGTTTGTTTGTGCCACAGTGTGCCACAGAGGTGCATAATTTGTGGCTGGCACATGTGAAGAGGACATGAAAAGAAAAAGGCTTGAACAGCTCCAGTGTTGAAATTTGGAAACTGGTTCTTGTGAAGAGCATGCACTTTTTGCATCCTCTTTGACAAACAGCACGGTTCAGCACCATGGACAGCTCTTATGGGAGTGATGGCCAAAAGAATGGCAGTCTTCCACACGGCTGTCAAATATTAATGTAGCCACCCTCAAATGTGTGCATCAGTGTTTTTCACAAAAGACTAATATATGTGTGACTGACTGCAACTTTTTTCCACAAAGTTCATCACCATATTCTTGAGGGGACTGCAAGAGAGTCTTATCTCTACGCGATTGGGCCTTAATACAACTCCTTCCAGATGGCTAGATACAGATTTTTTGCATCTCATGTTTTGTTCCCAACTGCTGGTCGCTGGGCTACTGGTTTGTGTGCACACTCATTTCCCAGTTTACTGATTCACAAACTATTTAACTGCACACAGCCCATCACTCCACTGCCAGAACAGTGAAACTAGCATGTCGTCCTTGTCAGTGGTGGGCACAGTTCCGCTAATCTGCTAACCGCTAACCGCTAATTAGTGGACTTGCTTTCAGCTAACTTTGAAAAACCATCAGTGGATGTGTCTGCAACAGTCAGGCCGCTGTGAAGAGCTCAGCCACCCCACCCCTTCTGAGCACTCTCCCTGCACAGTGCCTTCGCTGCACATGCGTCATTTTGAATCTTTAGCAGCTATTCACAGATTATCGCTTCGTTTCTGTTTAAAACTGCACTCCAGTCATCATCTATCTCATCGACAGATATCTGAAGCATTCGTACAACAATCATTTCCACATAAATTCAGCATTACTTCACAATAAAACATGGGGGAGCTCTCAGAGTGTGACAACACCAGTGTCCTGTTGAGATGAGCTACCGCAGTGTAAATTGACAGTGTGTCTGCTTTAAAAACAGCGTGTACACGCAAATGTTTACTTTTTTAAAGTGAAAAGACACTTATTGCTGTATTTTCATGTAGAGACAAAACTTATGTGGGTTTTCTTCAGTGGGGAAGCGCAACGCGACGAATAAGGTGTAGATTTTACCAGCTAGATTTTTTACCAGCTTAGATTTTACCAACACAGGTGAACTGTTCCTGTTTTTATACAGACGTAAACTCTGACTGTTAATACTGTGATTTTCTGCTTTTTATGAAGACAATGACCGTGTTTGAGATTTAATTAATTAATTTATTTATTGTGCATTTGTTTTGTGTTTGTGAATGCAGCTCCATTAACGGTTTATAAATATTGTAGCAATCGCTGGGCCAGTCATGAAGACTGTGAATTGCTGTGCTGCAATGCATTATGGGAGTTCAGGGTTTGGGGTGTTTATTATTGTTATTGTAGTTTATGTTGTTTTAGCATTCTTGTTAGTGTTATAGATTTGTTGTGTTTTTCTAGTTCAAGTTAGTAGTTGTAGTTGTAGTCAGTTTGGCTAAAAATTATGTTGTCACCATGAGTGAAAAGTGCCTTGCATTTGATGTCTTCTGCCACCATCTGCATTGTTGTGTGTGAAAAATAAATAGCACTTCTTTGTGGCAGGGTGCATAAAGACAAAAGCTCTGGCTTGTTCTTCCATGCAGCTTGCCACAGTATATAATATAGAGATAAACTATGACTTCTTTTGATAAAGATGACAGTGTTTGGGGTTTTATTTGTTTATTGTTCGTGTCTTTGTTTTGGGTTTATGATTGCCTTTGAATTCAACCAGCAGCCCCTATGGTGCTTAAACTTGAAACTGGCTTATCAGTAGCTGACAGCGTACTGAGTCAATATTAAAAGTTAGAAATTAGCTGTAACTTCCACTAAATTTTTTAGCAGTTTATTGGTTTAGCGTTCTAAATGTTAACTTTTCAGCTAGTGGATTAGCGGTGATCAAAGCTAACTTTTTGGTTAGTTGTGCCCACCACTGGTCCTTGTCACATTATTCTTCTGTGTTTCATCTCTAAGGGTCCCTTCACACATAGTATGAATAAATACAACCCATGGCGACTCACGGCGGAACAGCTCATGTGAGCGAACCACAAAAACATTGAGCCGACAGGCAGGCATGCACGATGCCGCTGTGGCAGGTCATGCACGCGGGAACACTGATGGTCTGTTTCACCTGAGGTAGCCTGTCAATGTGTGGCATGCGCACGCTCGCTGCAGCCCAATGCAACAGTGATATATGTTTTTATGTATGTCCACGTGAGGACAGCAAGCAGATACACATGCTTCACAGTGGACAGTTGTTAGTTCATGTCCGTCCAAACACGTTACCTGTTCCCCACCCGTGATGTCCAGAGCCACAGATCTCCACAGCCACTCCTGTCAGTGGCCACACCTCCTGTCAGCTCCTGTCAGTGTGTGTTTGCAAAGCCACACTCGTGGGGCACTTAGACAAATTTCACATCCAGCTTGACAGTGATCGTCTGCTGACTGTTTTCATGATGATAGTGCGAATGGCCACACATTTTCTAAGTGCCAATCAAGCGGTGTTAGATGTTCCTGTGTGTCAGCTGGAATTTGGCCACAAAAGGGTTCAATGAACTCTCACAGCGCACACTCTGTCTTTCAGCCGCTGGTGTGAGTAAATAGTTGTAGCAATAGGTGTATGAGGCGTTAGAGGCAGCTACGATTTTACACGTATTGCATATGATTCCTGCTTGATGCGCACTTCATGGGTAATTCGACCAAATTCACACTATGTGTGAAGGGGCCCTAATTACCAAACCTTGCTATCTTCTTGTGTTTGTTGATTGTTGTATGTCCATAACTGGAAAGTAGGTAGGTTTGTTTGACAGTGTTTTGATTCTCTGCCTCATTTCCTGGTTTGACTTTTTGCTCATTCCTACATGGCCACTTGTGCTATGTGGACTCCATTCAATGAACACCCTGGTGTTCCACCTATCTTCCTGGATTCCTCATTTGCTGATACCCTCAAGTGTGCTGTGTTTTTGTGGACTGCCACTGTTGCTCTTTACTCTGGGGTCACCAGTCATGCTAAATTCATTACACAATTCAATTCAGTTTATTTATATAGCACCAAATCACAACAAAGCTGCCTCAAGGCAGTTCACATGGGAGACAGTGGTCATGAAATACTCCATCTGGTGTTTTTGAAGAAGAAACATCAAGCAGACCAGACTCAGAGGGTGACCCACTGTTTGAGTGATTCTAACATTTATAAAGTTTTACAAAAAATGAAGAAAAGACAGAAAGTCAGTTAACAGATTGCAAAAGTCCATCTCAGAGCAGATCTAGCCCACCAGGGCCAGGTAAGTCTGTTGTTCAACTTGCCACAACAGTCTCTCAGATCCCAGGTCCCCACATCCGGCAATGGCACCTCAAAGCAGTCCTCGTGATTTCTCTAATGGGTAAGTCGAAGGACAGTGTGGGATTGAAAATCACCCCAAGGTTCCTCATTTTATCACAGCGATGTATAACGCATGAGTCTATTTTAAGCATTAGCTGTTCAAAATGTCTATGTCTCGCAGGACCAAGGACCATCATTTCAGTCTTGTCCAAATTTACAAGCAAGATGTTCCTAGACATCCAGCTTTTCATCAGTGTAACGTGGTGCTATGTAGAGGGAGAAGAGCAGGGAGCCTAAAACCTATTATTTCATTACACTTAGATAATATGATTATTGTAACTTAAATACATTTAACAGGTTAAACTAGAAGTAAACTTTAAAATAGTCACAACACAAAATACATGCACAATGGATGCATTAAATGGTTCATATAAAGTTGTGTTTGCTTTTAAGTGTGTCATTATCATTATACTGTAAGTACTGTTTATATGTAGTGCTAGAAGAGGTCAGAAAGTCTCAACTTGCTGCGATGTCTTGCTCAAGGACATTTTAGCAGATCCTTCTGCAGCCACCCTAACCTCTGACCTTTTGTCATTTGCATTACTATTTGGCTCACACACATTGATGTGTGTGTCAGGCCAGTTTCTGTTGTGTTGGTGATGGTTGTCATGGTGACAGAGTGTCAGGATCATCTGTGTCCAGACTAAAGAGTATCATTTGGATTGATTGACACCTGTATGAGCATTTGACTGACAGGCGGTTTTGTCTTTGCCTGGTTCTGAGACCAGCTCCCAGGGCAGATCTGAACATTGGTTGTAAAGCGATAACAAGGCCCACAGTGAACACACACTAGTCTGAGAGGACAGGAGGTCAGGCATGGGGTGGAGGTGACTCCCCACCTTTCAACACCCACCAGTTTGACACCGGGGTCAGAGGTCCAGGCAGGAAGTGGCATCACTCATCAGCCTGTCTCATCACCGGAGGGAGGAGAAATCACATATTGCAAGTCAAAACTAGCGCCATATAGTTTGTCAAAACAATTATAATTCAGTTATTGTGAGAAATATTGCAGTTGTTTTTGCAGTATGGCACTCTGCATGGTAAATCGGTCTGGAATAGGTAGTTCTCAAAGAGACTTGTGAGGTAAGCCACCAACCAAACATGACAACATGTCAGTTTTCTTATAGGCTTCTGTAGCTGTGATTGGAGAAACTGTGCATCGTGCTGTAAAAGACACCATGGCAGGCCACAGTGTTTTGACGACAGATGATTACTGATTTTACTGCACCCTTTTGCAATTACGTAATCACACGGGATGACATCACAATTACAACTGCAGTGTGATTAATTATGCATCCCTCACCAAACCTGAGTGTAGTGACAGTTTGTTAGCAGTAGATGTCCCTTCTCAGTGCACTCATTATGATTCATGAATAATAAGCGACTTCAGAATGTTGATCCACGCTATGCATTATGGGATCGGATATGATTTTGGTTACCACGTGAATCTGTGTGAACATGGTGAAGATGGCAGAATGCAATATGAGCATTAGCGATCGGTGCAGTTTTATGACTTTAAAAGGTAGAAAGTCGATGAATTTAAACTTTTTTGTAAATGCAGCAATTTCTGTGAAATGCAGAGACAAACTTGTTGCATTAGCAATATGAGCATTAGCGATCGGTGCAGTTTCAATGACTTTAAAAGGTTGAAAGTCAATAAATTTAAACTTTTTTGTAAATGCAGCAATTTCCGTGAAACACAGAGACAAACTTGTTGGATTAGCAATATGAGCATTAGAGATCAGTGCAGTTTCAATGACTTTAAAAGGTTGAAAGTCAATAAATTTAAACTTTTTTGTAAATGCAGCAATTTCCGTGAAACGTAGAGACAAACTTGTTGCATTAGCAATATGAGCATTAGCGATCAGTGCAGTTTCAATGACTTTAAAAGGTTGAAAGTCAATAAATTTAAACTTTTTTGTAAATGCAGCAATTTCCGTGAAACGTAGAGACAAACTTGTTGCATTAGCAATATGAGCATTAACGATCAGTGCAGTTTCAATGACTTTAAAAGGTTGAAAGTCAATAAATTTAAACTTTTTTGTAAATGCAGCAATTTCCGTGAAACGCAGAGACAAACTTGTTGCATTAGCAATATGAGCATTAGTGATCGGTGCAGTTTCAATGACTTTAAAAGGTTGAAAGTCAATAAATTTAAACTTTTTTGTAAATGCAGCAATTTCCGTGAAAGCAGAGACAAACTTGTTGGATTAGCAATATGAGCATTAGTGATCGGTGCAGTTTCAATGACTTTAAAAGGTTGAAAGTCAATAAATTTAAACTTTTTTGTAAATGCGGCAATTTCCGTGAAACACAGAGACAAACTTGTTGCATTAGCAATATGAGCATTAGAGATCAGTGCAGTTTCAATGACTTTAAAAGGTTGAAAGTCAATAAATTTAAATTCTTTTGTAAATGCAGCAATTTCCGTGAAACGTAGAGACAAACTTGTTGCATTAGCAATATGAGCATTAGAGATCAGTGCAGTTTCAATGACTTTAAAAGGCTGAAAGTCAATAAATTTAAACTTTTTTGTAAATGCGGCAATTTCCGTGAAACGCAGAGACAAACTTGTTGCATTAGCAATATGAGCATTAGTGATCAGTGCAGTTTCAATGACTTTAAAAGGTTGAAAGTCAATAAATTTAAAATTTTTTGTAAATGCAGCAATTTCCGTGAAACGTAGAGACAAACTTGTTGCATTAGCATAAAACACGGATCTGAGGAATGATGACTCTCTGTGTGACCAAGAGGGGACAATCCACCCTTTCCTGACAGCATCAAGGTAACTTCCACTCTTTTCAAAAGCTCATGCATGCACACAGATGTTTTATTATAAATATCACCCAGATAAATATGTTCTCTTGATTAAAATGACCTGTAATTTTACAAGACATTTCAAAAAATAAATGGACATTATAATGCTTGGATTTTAGGAGAAACTATAAATTTTGTCAGTTTAGTGAAATTTGGGTGGCCCTCTAGCTTTAAAGCTTTGATGACTAAGAAACCAGAATTAACAGACCATAAGTTGACCACATTGCAATTTTTACCACAGCAATTGCAACATCACCTTTTCATTAAATTGTGCAGCCGTCAAGGCCGGTGCAGTGCCGTACTCTGCCACAAAATAATTACCTACTACTGCATTGTATTGTCTTTTCATTATAGCTTGACGTAACACATTACATTTGTATGATTTGAAGGATTTATGACATGAGAAATAATATTTGCCTGCATAATGCATATAAAAAAAATATTTGACCTTATATATTTCATTAATGGGCGAAAGGTCAGGGTCAGGGGGAACAGGTAAACAATAATCTCAAAAAGGTAAATGATAGTGGAATTAAACACCAACCTTCTTTGAAGAGGGCAAGATTTCATTCTATGAGGAGGTCAGCGGCACCAGAACTGGAGATGGTCAATGGCTTTATTGGTAACAAGCTTGAAAGGAGAAGCAGCCATGAATTATTCATATTTTTCCATCACACATTAAACGTACACCCACAGTGGTTGTGTGTCAGCGATGACAGAGTGTGTTTTCGCATTTAGGTACGCAGCAGCGCATGCATACACATGGGTTTTGTCTGTATGGGTGTGTGCATGTTTGTTGGGAGAGGGGGTTGTGTGTGTATGCTAAGAGCTCTGCTTAAATGCACTTTAATTTGTGCACTTTCTCTCCAACACTGCACATTCTGTGCACACGCACACACACAGTTCTTTCTCTAATAATCTCTTCCTCTCTTTCTCCATCATCTTTTTCTCACATATTCATACACACACAGACACACATTTGGATTCCCTGTGAATGGAAGCCATTAGTGTGACCCAGCCTTGATTACTTATTTATGGATCCAGCAGAGTGGAGTAAGGGGAGTGGCGTACTTGGGGGACTCGCTCATGAAACTATTGTTTGACTTCACCCAGATTGTATCCAGGTTTACATTGTTTGAATTTTTAACAACATCAGCAATAAAGACAAGTCTGTAATACAGTATGTAGCACTCAATGGCAATGGCAGCAGGGGAGAGAGAATTAAAAAAACAAACAAAAGCTAATTGTATCGCCACGACAGTGTGTTGGTCCCTGCACAACTTGATCAAATCAAAATGTCTTAAACTCGGACTCTGTCGGACTCTGTTGTTTTCTCTGGGCCCCTCCCCAATCAGACCGGGAGTGACATGTTTAGCCGCATGTTCTCCTTGAATTGCTGGCTGTCTGAGTGGTGTCCAAAAAATGAGGTGGGCTTCATTGATAATTGGCAAAGCTTCTGGGGAAAACCTGGTCTTGTTAGGAGAGACGGCATCCATCCCACTTTAGAGGGAGCAGCTCTCATTTCTAGAAATCTGGCCAATTTTTTGGGATCCTCCAAACTGTGACTGTCTAGCGTTGGGACCAGGAGGCAGAGCTGTGGTCTTATACACCTCTCTGCAGCTTCTCTCCCCCTGCCATCCCCCTATTACCCCATCCCCGTAGAGACGGTGCCTGCTCCCAGACCACCAATAACTAGCAAAAATCTATTTAAGCATAAAAATTCAAAAAGAAAAAATAATATAGCACCTTCAATTGCACCACAGACTAAAACAGTTAAATGTGGTCTATTAAACATTAGGTCTCTTTCTTCTAAGTCCCTGTTGGTAAATGATATAATAATTGATCAACGTATTGATTTATTCTGCCTAACAGAAACTTGGTTACAGCAGGATGAATATGTTAGTTTAAATGAGTCAACACCCCCGAGTCACACTAACTGTCAGAATGCTCGTAGCACGGGCCGGGGCGGAGGATTAGCAGCAATCTTCCATTCCAGCTTATTAATTAATCAAAAACCTAGACAGAGCTTTAATTCATTTGAAAGCTTGTCTCTTAGTCTTGTCCATCCAAATTGGAAGTCCCAAAAACCAGTTTTATTTGTTATTATCTATCGTCCACCTGGTCGTTACTGTGAGTTTCTCTGTGAATTTTCAGACCTTTTGTCTGACTTAGTGCTTAGCTCAGATAAGATAATTATAGTGGGCGATTTTAACATCCACACAGATGCTGAGAATGACAGCCTCAACACTGCATTTAATCTATTATTAGACTCTATCGGCTTTGCTCAAAAAGTAAATGAGTCCACCCACCACTTTAATCATATTTTAGATCTTGTTCTGACTTATGGTATGGAAATAGAAGACTTAACAGTATTCCCTGAAAACTCCCTTTTGTCTGATCATTTTTTAATAACATTTACATTTACCCTGATGGACTACCCTGCAGTGGGGAATAAGTTTCATTACACTAGAAGTCTTTCAGAAAGCGCTGTAACTAGGTTTAAGGATATGATTCCTTCTTTATGTTCTCTAATGTCATATACCAACACAGAGCAGAGTAGCTACCTAAACTCTGTAAGAGAGTTAGAGTATCTTGTCAATAGTTTTACATCCTCATTGAAGACAACTTTGGATGCTGTAGCTCCTCTGAAAAAGAGAGCTTTAAATCAGAAGTGTCTGACTCCGTGGTATAACTCACAAACTCGTAGCTTAAAGCAGATAACCCGTAAGTTGGAGAGGAAATGGCGTCTCACTAATTTAGAAGATCTTCACTTAGCCTGGAAAAAGAGTTTGTTGCTCTATAAGAAAGCCCTTCGTGAAGCTAGGACATCTTTCTACTCATCACTAATTGAAGAAAATAAGAACAACCCCAGGTTTCTTTTCAGCACTGTAGCCAGGCTGACAAAGAGTCAGAGCTCTATTGAGCTGAGTATTCCATTAACTTTAACTAGTAATGACTTCATGACTTTCTTTGCTAACAAAATTTTGACTATTAGAGAAAAAATTACTCATAACCATCCCAAAGATGTATCGTTATCTTTGGCTGCTTTCAGTGATGCCGGTATTTGGTTAGACTCTTTCTCTCCGATTGTTCTGTCTGAGTTATTTTCATTAGTTACTTCATCCAAACCATCAACATGCTTATTAGACCCCATTCCTGCCAGGCTGCTCAAGGAAGTCCTACCATTATTTAATGCTTCAATCTTAAATATGATCAATCTATCTTTGTTAGTTGGTTATGTACCACAGGCCTTTAAGGTGGCAGTAATTAAACCATTACTTAAAAAGCCATCACTTGACCCAGCTATCTTAGCTAATTATAGGCCAATCTCCAACCTTCCTTTTCTCTCAAAGATTCTTGAGAGGGTAGTTGTAAAACAGCTAACTGATCACCTGCAGAGGAATGGTCTATTTGAAGAGTTTCAGTCAGGTTTTAGAATTCATCATAGTACAGAAACAGCATTAGTGAAGGTTACAAATGATCTTCTTATGGCTTCGGACAGTGGACTTATCTCTGTGCTTGTTCTGTTGGACCTCAGTGCTGCTTTTGATACTGTTGACCATAAAATTTTATTACAGAGATTAGAGCATGTCATAGGTATTAAAGGCATTGCGCTGCGGTGGTTTGAATCATATTTGTCTAATAGATTACAGTTTGTTCATGTAAATGGGGAATCTTCTTCACAGACTAAAGTTAATTATGGAGTTCCACAAGGTTCTGTGCTAGGACCAATTTTATTCACTTTATACATGCTTCCCTTGGGCAGTATTATTAGACGGTATTGCTTAAATTTTCATTGTTACGCAGATGATACCCAGCTTTATCTATCCATGAAGCCAGAGGATACGCACCAATTAGCTAAACTGCAGGATTGTCTTACAGACATAAAGACATGGATGACCTCTAATTTCCTGCTTTTAAACTCAGATAAAACTGAAGTTATTGTACTTGGCCCCACAAATCTTAGAAGCATGGTGTCTAACCAGATCGTTACTCTGGATGGCATTTCCCTGATCTCTAGTAATACTGTGAGAAATCTTGGAGTTATTTTTGATCAGGATATGTCATTCAAAGCGCATATTAAACAAATATGTAGGACTGCCTTTTTGCATTTACGCAATATCTCTAAAATCAGAAAGGTCTTGTCTCAGAGTGATGCTGAAAAACTAATTCATGCATTTGTTTCCTCTAGGCTGGACTATTGTAATTCATTATTATCAGGTTGTCCTAAAAGTTCCCTAAAAAGCCTTCAGTTGGTTCAGAATGCTGCAGCTAGAGTACTGACGGGGACTAGCAGGAGAGAGCATATCTCACCCGTGTTGGCCTCCCTTCATTGGCTTCCTGTTAATGCTAGAATAGAATTTAAAATTCTTCTTCTTACTTATAAGGTTTTGAATAATCAGGTCCCATCTTATCTTAGGGACCTCATAGTACCATATTACCCCATTAGAGCGCTTCGCTCTCAGACTGCGGGCTTACTTGTAGTTCCTAGGGTTTGTAAGAGTAGAATGGGAGGCAGAGCCTTCAGCTTTCAGGCTCCTCTCCTGTGGAACCAGCTCCCAATTCAGATCAGGGAGACAGATACCCTCTCTACTTTTAAGATTAGGCTTAAAACTTTCCTTTTCGCTAAGGCTTATAGTTAGGGCTGGATCGGGTGACCCTGGACCATCCCTTGGTTATGTTGCTTTAGACGTAGACTGTGTTTCATAATTATTGTATGGCCTTGCCTTGCAATGTGGAGCGCCTTGGGGCAACTGTTTGTTGTGATTTGGCGCTATACAAGAAAAGTTGATTGATACTCGTATACGACACGCGTTACTTGAAATTTTCAAACTTTCCGTCCATATGGGTTTTTGGAACCAAATGACCCAAAAATTATACAGTTATGGTTTATTCCCTGTATATTTCCATATTCCATGCAAAAATTGATAGATTTAAAAAAAAATTTTAAATAACACCCCTCCCTAATCATAAGAGGAAAAATCATCATGGGATGTGATGTATGATGTTGACAGCAAGTCATGTGGGAAGCACTGCATAGAGTATTGCAGATTATATGTCAAAACTCTGCTACCTGACTTGTTGGGATGGACTCCATCTGGTTTGTAAGAGAAATGGTTGTTAAAAAATTCCAATTTTATGTCATCAACTTGCAGACTGGAGCTAGATGTTAAGACTGAGGAGCATCCTCGCTATATTACAAAGATGGAAGTAGTTTTCTGTTTGAAGAAATCTATAGAGGATTATTTCAATATCTGTTGGAACTGTAGGAACTGTTGAAAATAGGTAAGGTTTTGGTGATATGGTCCATTTACAAGGCCCAAACAAAAGACAAGTTTCCATTCGAGATTTGCACAAAATTTGAGTGATATTTTCAGAATGTCCAAAAAAAAAAAAAGAAAACCCACCAAAATAACATTGTCATTTTCTAGACCCACTTATTCAAATTAAGGGTCATGGGGCGCTGGACTCTTACCCAGCAGTCACTGGGTAACATTCACATTCACAAACCCACAGCTATGTTCATTTTATAGTTTCCAATTCACTTAACCTGCATGTTTTTGGAGGTGGGAGGAAGCCAGAGCATCCAAAGGGAACTCACGCAACCACAGGGAGAACATGCAAAATCTACACAGGAAGGATCAGGTGGGATGTGGTCCTATGACCTTCTTGTTGCGGGGCAACAGTGCTGACTACTAAGGTACCATGCTGCCCACTGCGAAATGATAGTTTTCAGTAAATGATGTGAGGCAGCTACTGGGTTTTGTCCTCTCGCAAAAACTGTCACTGTAGTAGTCATGGCAACAGATGTGTAAATGTGCAGTGCCTCATTTTGTAGTTTTATCACCTCTAATATTGCATTCTTCTATTATAAGGTTTCAGATCTCAGTCCCTTCTCTGTCCACATGTAGCAATCCATGTACTTTGGAATGACATGTGGCTCTTGCAGAAAAGGTTTTCCATCGCCTGAAAAACCACCTAATGCAAGGGTAAAAGCTTTTTTGCAATGCTTCTGTAGTCTTTCACTAGGAATTATTTTCTGCCACACTGGTTTGGCGCACTGGATCTCTACTATTAATCTTGGTTCCCACTGTGTGTGTTATGCTGACGTTAATACCACCGTATCATCCAGCTCTACTAGTTGATGAGAAAGTAATGAGATGTCAGACACCAAAACCAACATTGTATATGTTTTTTTTTCCCCCACAACTGATCAATGAAGAGCTTCTGTCTACAGTCTTCTATGTAGAGTTGACGTAGCCGATCAGGTCTTTGAACAGAACTTATACCCGATCAAGTCAGGTCTGAAAGCATGTTGGGGTGCCACATGGTGCTATATGCACCATTCCACAGAACCACATTGGGTCTCAGATGGTAACTACACAGTCAGTCAACCAAGCCCACTCCATCTGTCCAAAATGAGTATCTGTATGCTAAATGTTGGCATCCTCTTGGCTTTCTCTATACACTGGGGTCATTAACACTGAGGCCCCTGCATGCTGGATTACACCCACAGAAAAGCGACAAAATATCACAGCTGATATTCCCTTATAATACAAGTGATATTCTTGAGCCAATCTCCCATTGCCGATTTATGGCCACCATTGCCTTCCTGATTTCAAAAATAAGGAAACTGGGCCAAATTTACTACAAGAACTGTGTAAAGTTGTGTGTTATATTGTTATGTAGGTTATTGACGAGTACAAGCAATATTGAAAACTGTTCCACAATACTGGAGCTACTGTGCATGCTCAAAATGGTGCTGTGTGTGTCTATACGCTAATGTCTGTGGTTATAATAAGACATTTCCACAAAGCAAAAATGTATGTGCTAACACCTGTCTTCTACTGAAAAGTGCAGCATGGTTTTCATATGATTACCGAAGAACATATTAAAGAGGTAAACAAACAGTGGTCAACAAACAGTAAGTCTATGAATGCACCGTCCTGCGCACACACTGACTGCTGCACTCCAATGCCCAGTCCGGTCATTAAAATCACTGTGCTCCAAAACAGAAAGCAATCTGCATTGTATTTTAATCTCACTTTAATTGTAATTTGGCATCAAAATAACTGAGCAGCCAAATCCACATTCAGGCAAAAATGATTTATTTCAATATGCACAGGCAAAACCAAAGGTATCTGTAAAATTACCATAACAAATGCATTATTTTCCTCTGTCTGCACAAATTATATCCTCTTATTCAGGTTTTGTGGATCACGATGTGTCCCAACATCAAAATTTTTGTGGATATGTTTATAACTTTCCAAATTAATCACAATGTTCTACAGCACTACTTTTACCACAGATTACACACATTTTCATTAGGTATGCAGTTTTTTCATCCAAAAACATACACAATTGGGGGTCAAAAACCATCATTCAGAGACAAGCTTTAGTCTCCCTAAATAACCTTTCTTTGACACAGAACACTTTTGATGCATGATCAAGTATTTTATGAGTGGAGCATTTCAGAAAACAGAGCATTTGTTTACTTGTCAATTTGGTCAATTTTCTACCATAGTCTTATAGTAAGAGTCCAGTTCTGACTTTTGTTAGTATTTAAGTGCAACAGGTATGGATTTTAGCTCATTAATTTACTGCTGTGTGAATCCTAGGAGCTTTTGCTACTCACTTATTCTTTTCTTACTGCACAGCAATTTACATTAATTTGCGCAATGCTGTTAGAAAGGGTGGCCCTCTTAGAGAGCCATGTTTGGAAGCTAGAGCAGCTTCTTAGGTCAGTGGAGTTAGATATCACAGGCACTCCAGACAAGCTTAGTGTTGGATCAGCTAGCGCACCCGTTAGCATTAGTTTAGCGCCACCGGCTAATGATGATGAGTTTCAGAATGTTGTTAGGCAGAAGAAATCCCGTAAGGCTTGGTGCCTGGTTGTGGTACCCAGCTCAAAGTCACCACTGCCAATTGTGAACCATTTTTCAATACGCCTATTGTTAGCCCTCCAAGCCCCGGGTAACTTCTACCCCTATCTCCAGACCAAAATGCTGTGTAGTGATATTCTATTACCTGCAAGGTCAGATGACAGATGCCAGCCAATGTTAAATGATTAAATGTATTCCTGGGGCCAGAGCACTGCCGCTCACCTTAGGGTGCTGACAAGGCACAAGGGCGGACAGACAAAGGAACATGACATGAGTTATATCTACAGAGTTATTCATGTTGGCACCAATAATGTTAGGATGTGACAACCAGAAGTCACAAAAATGGGCATAGAGAGGACTTGTGACCGCACCAGAAAGATGTCGGCATCGATTAACAGTCTATGCTCCCCTCCCTTCTGAATGAAGAGGTGTTTAGCAGGCTGATATCTTTGAATAGGTGGCTGGCATAGTTTTGGAGATAGCAAGGCTTTAGTGTTATTGATAACTGGCCCTCTTTCTAAATTCGCTGTGGCTTTGATTCTGTGAAGGCTCTCAGTTGTCCAGGTGGTTTCCATAGTAGAGAAGCTTGAATCTTCAACTGGACTGGGTTGCTTGATGCGAGGATGTTTCGCTTCTAAATCGAAGAAGCTTCCTCAGCTAAAATTCTTGCTCTGGTAGTCTGACTTCTGTCTTGACTCTTGCAGAGTAGTAGTGGTGGTGGTGGTGAGCATTTAAATACTACTCTAAGTCCAAGTTGGACACCTTCTGTATGATGGATTTACTATATTTCTCCGAGAACCTGCACACTAGAATGTTATTGATACCTTAAAATGAATTTGGCATTAATCTGTTGCTGTTATCAGTGAAGCAAGCAGCCTTAAAGCAGTCATAATACACACACTAAATCTGTTTGGAAACATCTTTTATTGGTTCATCTTTAGCCAGGAGGGTAGCAGCAGCCACACCACACAAAGAAGAACAAATTTAACAAAACCAAAAGACAAACATCAACGGTGTCCATGATGTCGCTGACCACTGTAAAATAAATATGTCACTCATCAATGCATTCTCCGTGATTTTTTACCACCGTTGTTGCAACCGTTTAAATAAATAGTAATGATGTATTATGAAAAATAAAACAAACTGTAAAATGCATAATGTTTTATATAATATATTCATTTTAAATAGATTTTTTTAATATATTTGTTCCATATACTCTCATTAAAATTTCTTACAACATACAAGATGCCAATTTGCACTAAAAGCAATGCTTGCAAAGACAAGAGGAGAAGTGTAATGGATATACCGGCAGCCTGTGTACGTACAGCATCAAACAACTTTCTGGCATCAACTCAGTGCCTGAGATAGAATGTGGGCAAGTGTGAAATTTATGGAAAACCTTAGAATCACAAAATACAATCCTTTCATTTATAAAGAAACAACATAAATTACTTATTTGTTGCTGAAGTTGAGTTTATCTTATGCACAAACAGATACACGAGTTAGTAAAAGTGTGATGTAGAAGATCAAAGCCGTAGCTGACTGCTACTACAGTCAGAAACAGAGCTTCTTACCTTACATAATGTTTAGTTTGTTTAGTATGTTTAGTTAGCTCCTGCTAGTAGCTAGCTGCTAACTAGCATCTGCTTGACTGGGCTATTTTTATTTGGCACAGGGAAATTTTAAAAAGGAAGCAAAAACAACAGCTGCAGCTGTTGAGATCTCTGGTTCTGGACGTTACAACTGGGGAACACGTACCGTGTTTGGACGGATATGACCTGACAACTGTCCACTGTGACACACGTGTGTCTGCCTGCTGTTCTCACGTGGACATACATAAAAACATATATCATTGTTATGATGAGCTGCAGCGAGCAAGCACATGGCGCGCACATTGACAGGCTGCCCCGGGTGAAACGGGCCATCATAATAGATCATAACATGCAGCAGGTGAGCTCTGTCCCATTGATGCGGTGTCTGTCCTGTGACGTGCCGTCCACAGGACACGCATGTTGGGCTGGACACACACGCAGGGCCGGTTGGATATGCCGGGTCAGTAGATGTTGACATGATAAGAGCGCACTGCATCATTCATGTCATGACTGTACATCTGTGACCATGGGTCATCTACACAGTATTGTCTGCTCAATAAGAGAGATTCAATAAAATGCTTTTTTTTTAATGGTGTGTAGTGTTATTTTTTAAAATACATCTATCTTCTTGTTGATTTCAGGCATTTTTCCTGAACAGCGATGGTAGAACAGTGGTAAAGTTTCTGGCTGGTAATCAGAGCTTTTGTAAATTGCAGGTTCAAATCCTGTGGGTGGCATGTATTTTTTTTTTTTTTTTTTTTTTACAGCAGCTGCGCGATGTGGTTACACATGCTCCAGCTGCTTGCACTGTGTTCCTGTTATGATGGTTTTGTGCATGCTTGTGCACAAAACCGTTGCAGCAGGATCGTTTACACCTGCCCAACCACGTGTCCCTCCCGACGTCGGCTCAATGTTTTCGTGGTTCGCTCATACGAGCTGTTCGCCCTGATTTGTACTTATTTGTACTATGTGTGAAGGGGCCCTTAACATTGCACAAATTTTCCAAAATTCATAATCCTGTCAAAAAAGATTGAATTCCTGTCATATTTGAAAGTGTTTGTCCATCGATAAAGGATACCATATCCTTTATTGATGGAGGTTCCAATTTTATGCTCTGCATAGCAGAGATAACCAATGTTCTGTGAAAATTATCTGAAAAAAAAAAAAAAATCAGAAACTGAAAATGTTTAAAAAAATACAAAACTGAAAACACCATGAAAAAACTTAGATTCAAGTGCATTAACTAAAATACTCCTGATCACATCTAATTTAGCTTATAAAAGGCCACTTCTAACTGGACTTTGACCTTGAAAAATTCTTTCCATGGAAACATTTGTGGAATTGTGGAACAAGTGTTGGTGGAGGTTTGTGCGCTGCGAGTGTGGTGCTCTAGTTACTTCATGGAACTATGCTTTTGACAATGCAGTCAAACATGAGCATTTTATGTCAAATGGATTTGCTTGCATTTAATTTAATAACTGCATTTAAAACAACAGTAAAAGTTATTGACAGTGTGTATGTTGAAATATATACAATATTTAAGTTGATAACTGTTGTTGAATTGTATCACACAGTGCTTGTTGTGTGTCTGTAGTGCATATAGACAATACAGCATAATAAAAAAAAGATATAACGTACATGGGGAGCTGTAAATGTCATTACTCTGAACTCATGAAACACAATCTGTTGAAAATATTGGGACGTCTCCCCCTTTTAACAGTGTTCAGCTCAGATAGAAAACAGTCTAGGTACAAATAGAAGTTCCTCAAGTCACCTCCAGAAGCACCAGTACCGGACTGAAGTCCTGTTTTGTCAATGATGTTGGCTTTCTGCAGGCACACCTAAGATTAAATCTGAAAACATTATTTACACACTGAAGGTTTTCTGTCCACACTGTCATTTTTTCATCATTTAAAACATTTTAAATGTTGGTTGTCATTTAGAACATGCATGACAGATAGAATATGGCAGCGAATAATTGTGTGAAGTGCTCATTTCAGTTGCATACATTAAGCGTTTCATCATCCACATAATAACACAAGTATGAAGTTTTCAGATGTGTTCATTTCTGTGTTGATTCTTTGAAAAACAAACTCAGTGTGGACAAAAGGTCAAAATGGACAACAGTGTTTTCAGATTTATCACCTTAAATGGAAAACTCACATCAGCTTCATGTGTGACAATTACACAGACAATACTTTTGGTTGCCGTAGGTCCTGATGTTAATAACAACGCCATGGGTGAGACTAAAAGTGGAAGATGAAAGTGACAACATGGAACTAATAACCCATGTTTAAGCTGAACGTGTCCTCCACACACTTATGAACTGTCTATTACAGTGAAAGCAGTGATGAGCACCAAAGCATTCTGGCCAACATCCACACATCCTGAAAATTATTGTCTTACTTACAGTACTGTGCAAATGTTTGAAGCACATTTATTGTACCTGAATCAAGAATGCACTCTCGTGTGCCGAGTTTCCCACTCTAGTATTTTAAACCATGGGGTTCATTTTGCTTAGTGTTGGCTCGATCACTTTGGTAGATAATTTTGGAGATGTTTACTGAAGCAAGTATTTCATCTTGTGATGCTGTATTTGGAAATAAAAGCAGCCGACTGCATCAAATATTGTTCACACTATTACACTGGGATTTGTGAAAATAGCTTACAAAATTTTAAACTGGGAATTATAAATGACAATAATCAATACTCCATTCAGTAACATGGGCAGTCCTTAGAGGGTGTTGGTGAAACCCCATCATGCCCAAATTTGTACTTGTTTGAAACAATCCCATTTAGGATGGCCACTTCAAATTACATTTTGTGAAAATCAGATGTATTTTAGTCAAGCTATTGGCTCCTCAAGGAAGTGTAACTCACGCATCCCCTGGCAATAATTATGGAATCACCGGCCTCGGAGGATGTTCATTCAGTTGTTTAATTTTGTAGAAAAAAAGCAGATCACAGACATGACACAAAACTAAAGTCATTTCAAATGGCAACTTTCTGGCTTTAAGAAACACTATAAGAAATCAAGAAAAATAATTGTGGCAGTCAGTAACGGTTACTTTTTTAGACCAAGCAGAGGGAAAAAAATATGGAATCACTCAATTCTGAGGAATAAATTATGGAATCACCCTGTAAATTTTCATCCCCAAAACTAACAACTGCATCAAATCAGATCTGCTCGTTAGTCTGCATCTAAAAAGGAGTGATCACACCTTGGAGAACTGTTGCACCAAGTGGACTGACATGAATCATGGCTCCAACACGAGAGATGTCAATTGAAACAAAGGAGAGGCTTATCAAACTCTTAAAAGAGGGTAAATCATCACGCAATGTTGCAAAAGATGTTGGTTGTTCAGTCAGCTGTGTCTAAACTCTGGACCAAATACAAACAACATGGGAAGGTTGTTAAAGGCAAACATACTGGTAGACCAAGGAAGACATCAAAGTGTCAAGACAGAAAACTTAAAGCAATATGTCTCAAAAATTGAAAATGCACAACAAAACAAATGAGGAACGAATGGGAGGAACTGGAGTCAACGTCTGTGACCGAACTGTAAGAAACCGCCTAAAGGAAATGGGATTTACATACAGAAAAGCTAAACGAAAGCCATCATTAACACCTAAACAGAAAAAACAAGGTTACAATGGGCTAAGGAAAAGCAATCGTGGACTGTGGATGACTGGATGAAAGTCATATTCAGTGATGAATCTCGAACCTGCATTGGGCAAGGTGATGATGCTGGAACTTTTGTTGATGAAATCATTTTTCAAGATGATAATGCATCTTGCCATAGAGCAAAAACTGTGAAAACATTCCTTGCAAAAAGACACATAGGGTCAATGTCATGGTCTGCAAATAGTCCGGATCTTAATCCAACTGAAAATCTTTGGTGGAAGTTGAAGAAAATGGTCCATGACAAGGCTCCAACCTGCAAAGCTGATCTGGCAACAGCAATCAGAGAAAGTTGGAGCCAGATTGATGAAGAGTACTGTTTGTCACTCATTAAGTCCATGCCTCAGAGACTGCAAGCTGTTATAAAAGCCAGAGGTGGTACAACAAAATGCTAGTGATGTGCTGGAGCGTTCTTTTGTTTGTTTTTTTTTGTTTTTTTTCCTCAGAATTGAGTGATTCCATATTTTTTTCCCTCTGCTTGGTCTAAAAAAGTAACCGTTACTGACTGCCACAATTTTTTTTCCTGATTTCTTATAGTGTTTCTTAAAGCCAGAAAGTTACCATTTGAAATGACTTTAGTTTTGTGTCATGTCTGTGATCTGCTTTTTTCTACAAAATTAAACAACTGAATGAACATCCTCCGAGGCCGGTGATTCCATAATTTTTGCCAGGTGTGGTATATCCACTTTCTGTGCCTTACAAATGGCGTGGTTTAACAATAAACAGCTAAGCATCCAACAATTATAAAATCACTGAAATATGTGTAATCTACCCTCCATGATTTCTTTTAGGTGGTCTTTTTCAGTTTTTCTGTGAAGGCTCTCAGTTGTCCAGGTGGTTTCCATAGTAGAGAAGCTTGAATCTTCAAGATTCAAGCTTCTCTTGTTGTTCATTCAGCTGCTCCCGGTTCTTGTTCAGGGTCGCCACTGCGGATACAGCCAGATCCGCATTGGTAATTGGCACAAGTTTTATGCCGGATGCCCTTCCTGACGCAACTCCAGTTTTACCTGGAGAAACACACACAGCCGCTGGTGTTCCAAAGAGGTCTCCCATCCAACTAACCAGATCCTGCTCTGCTTAGCATCTGAGATCTGACGGGATCAGGCTGACACAGAGCAGACCAGCTGCAAGATTCAAGCTTCTCTACTATGTCTTTTTCAGTTGATGGGAAATGGTGGTTTTACTGTATGTTGTCTACAAATAAATTGAAAAAAGTTTGTAACTTCATAATTGTTTCTTCAGTTATTTAGTTTTTTTATTTTTTCACTCTCCCACCGAAGATAAAAGTAAATTAATTAATTTAAAAAACAAACAGGATATGATCAAAACTGTAGGGTGGCTAAAACATTTGCACAGTACTGCAGTCATACCAACAAGACACACAAAAGGATTTATGGGGGATTTACTTACGTGATTCTAATAAATCATATTTGTGTTTTACTAACTAATAAGTGACTAGTTAATAATTAACCCAAATAAGAACAATTGAGTTGCCATGTTGTGAGTCCACATAAATGTTGGCGTCCTGGTGGGCGAATATTCTAGCTTGACTTTTTGTCTGTATGAAGTAATGAGGACGGATCCCGTCTTTCTTTATAAGCGGAACAAGAAAAAGACAATTTGTCACTTTAAAGTTAAGGATCCAGTCTTAGTGTAAAGAAAGGGCTGACAATCTGCAGTTTTCAGTATACTGCCCTTAATGCAAAGAGGTGCTCATCAGTTAAAAATACTTAATAGCCCGTATTTACATATAAAAATATAGCAAAGTAACATTTAATCAAATCAGCACAGTGTGTGTGTCTGTGCTTAGGTGACACATACACACACACACACACACACTCAAAATATCATTTACAAACACACAAATGCAAATACTCTTGTACAAACTGTTTGCACACACACATACACATAGTGAATGTTTGTTGTTTTGTCAATGTGGGATCCTTCCATCAGAAATGACATGCACAACTGAAGTCATCGTCTGAAATAGAAGTAGACTCAGAGGGGGCCACGTGCTGCCATCCTTAATCTCAATGGAGAAAATTATAAATCCAAAATGGCCACCAAGATGGCTGCCATTATGATAATATTTCAAAAAAAAAAAAACAATTCCTCCCCATGGGCAATGATTTTTATTTTGGTTTGGTGTTGATATCTCATTGGGTTTTTTAAAAAACAAACAAAAAACCCCAATGGTTTCACTGTCCTGAATCAGTTTCATTTTAGGGTCAAAGTCAAATCAAAAAGTCATATTCAGCATCGACAGATGTTCCCCTGTCCTTTGGTACCCATATTATTTTGTAGCCCTTGCAGCCTTCGAGGCATTGTGTTAACAAGATACCACACATCCACATCCATCCACATCCAAATACACATCCATCCATTTTGTAATCCTGCTTTTTCTAGTTAAGGGTCATGGGGGTGGAGTCTATCTCAGCAGTCATTGGGAGAGAGTCGGAGTACATCACCCCATTCCTCAAAAACACACACCTCAAGGTCCCAAATCAAGGTCAATTTGAAGCTCCTGAAGAAGAAAAAAGCCCTATATAGGCTCTGAGACCCATCGGGCCGGTGCTTATCCTCAGATACCTTTTTGTGGATGCGAGTGTATGCTGTGTCCCAATTTAGGCGAACACATCCTTCGAAGGCCGCATCGTAACGGCACGACTAGACTCTCATTTTCAAGCCTCCTTGAAATGAGGCCAATGAACGGATCCTTCTTTCCCCTGAAAATGAAAGATAGAACAGGTGTATCCTTCATGGCTCAAGCAAAGCTCAGACTCCTTGCACATTTTTTTACAAGACAGAAGGCTTAGTAAATTAAGATAAATAAACTATAATAATAATAAAAAACAATTTTGGGCTTCATATGTACAATAAAAAACATTCAATATTTATAAGTACTGAAAAATGATTGCTAAACTACAGGTTATGTCCACTAGCTTGTCATGTGCAGTTGTCAAGGTTGCTAAATAACAGGGGTTAGGGGCTGGACAAGATAATGATGCGATTGCAGAATGCTCTGTGGGCTAGACCGTCTCATTTCACAACAACTGGTTCAGCCTCCACGATCTTGGAAGGCCAGATCTTTGTAGGACACTGCCTTCAAAGGATGCAGCCCTTGAACTGAGACACAGCTTATGACTATCCCAGACAGGACACCAGTTCATCACAGCTTACTTCCCCAGTCGAAACCGGCACCCATTTACAGCTGGATGAACGGACACAATAACGATTAAGTGTCATGTCCAAGGACACAGACAGGTATCTGTTGCCATGTGGGAGGAGTCACAATAACAAGATTTTGTTACAGAGATACAGACAGCCAGAACCCAATCCTGTATTTCCCATGATGCATTGAGGCGGAGCCTAGAAATTCTGTTCCCAAAGTGTTGAACAAGTTCTATAAAAGTTGTTAAAGCTTTAATTTCTTTTAAACTGGCTTTAAGATGACATCATTGCTCATCTTTCCTTTTTCCCACTCTTCCTCCGTTTCTCACCACACTCCTCACATCACTCTGCAGTCAGCACTCTATCTCCATCAGCTGTCCATCTGCCAAACACCACAGCTCCACTCATCCGTTTCCATCTCTCTCCTCCCTCCCACACTCCATCCTTCTCCGGCCCATTAAGAGCTATCATGAAGCTAATTGCCTGTTTGATCAACTCTCCACGGACGAGCGACTGGAGGCTTTTAGCCTGTAAGTGTAAGAGGATGGAAGGAGGCAGGAAGGATATGGGTGTGTGGGAATAATGCGCCTTGTGCTGCTTTGTTTTATGTCGATTTGTTGTGCTGAGGCATTTTCAAAGCAAGAATGAGGCGAGAAAAAGAAATGAACTCGAAAGTACACCTTGCAGTTTTCGTGTGAGACGCTGGAACATCACTGAGTTTTTGTGTGAGTTATCTCCGTGGCTGTGGCAGAGAGTGCACTAAAAGTTTGCAACTAAGAATTTCCTCTTAAAACCTGTTCACAAAATTGCTGTAATGTGCTGGGACTGACTGATGGAGTCAAAGTTCATAAGTGGCATTGTTACCAGTGGCCGATGTTGAAAGATGAGTAAATCTTGGCATGCTGACACCCGAACCAAAACCAGACACACAAACGTGATTATCAGCCCTACCCAATGGAAGTACAAATATAGGCACTTTTTGTTTCCTAAAAGACAGCTAAAAAAAAATGCAACTAATCATGATTGACATTCAAATGAACATTCAGAAATTGTTTCCTAAAAATCGGAAATCTGTTTTTAAGTTATGCCTTCTTGCGGTCAAATTTATCATGGTGCAGTGAAGCCATTTGGCCTGCAGGTGGCACACTGCTGACACTGAGCAAAACAAATTTATGTCAAAGAACTTACACTGCTGGGATAAGCTCCAGCCCCGGTGACCCTTAATTGGAGTAAGTGGTTGAAGATGAGAAGGTGAGTGAACCTACGCTTCCATTTATTTGTGTTTTAAAAGCAAATGGCCAAAGATGAGATGGATAAACACGGTGGGCCCTATCTTGACAACCTGTGGCGTGTGATGTAAGGCACATAGCAAACGTGCATTTTGAGTGTGTTCGACTCATTTTTGCTGTTTACATAATCTGAAATAATCTGTTTGCATAATCTGAGCACAAAATGTTTTAGGCATAACAGGAAAAAAACAGACCGCCATCTGTGAGACCCTGAGTGACTATGTTCTGCAGATAAAGCAGAGTAGAATAAGAGGTTTTTTTGTGAGTTAACGGATCTGCACCAACCAGTGTGTGACAGTGGAGATCGACCACCAAAGCTACCTGTGGTGAAGCAGAAAGGTGAAGTTTTGCATTTATCCATCAGTGGCTACTTTCATTTTATTAAAGCTGTTGCTGTTAGCATCCATTGTTACTTAAAATGCCCAACGTCAGAGTTCATGCACAACCTTAACCCATACCCTACGTTTGGAGTTTGATATTCATCAGATGCCTCCTGCCCAGCTTCCACACCATGATGTCACTCTTTATCTCACAATAATCATGTCAGTTTCTTATTAGATGCCATACTAAATGGCAGTATACAGAACTGTATCAAAAGCTACTTCATTTTATTTCATGGTTGTTGAGAAATCAGTAGATATAAGCACGCTTTATGTGTATCCGCTAATGTAAGGTGTAGCTTAATATTGTGCACTATAAATACCAGAACAGCCTTATGTTCAAGTTTAGATCAGGTTTTTAGTGGTCTAAGGGATGGACGCTTTCTGTATTCCACCAGTACTGCACCTGACAATGGGAACAAAAATCGGGTATCAAAAATCGGAAATGGAAGACCACCCTAAGAGCACGCATACAATGCTATTCTTCTCGTGTAACCCTGCATACTGGATTTGAAACCATTAAAAAACTGTTTGGGCTGACACTCCCAAAAGGATAGTCTTTTAGGTAGATTATTTGTTGTTATTTATTTATTTGTTGTTATCTATCGTCCTCCTGGTCGTTACTGTGAGTTTTTCTGTGAATTTTCAGACCTTTTGTCTGACTTAGTGCTTAGCTCAGTTAAGATAATTATAGTGGGCGATTTTAACATCCACACAGATGCTGAGAATGACAGCCTCAACACTGCATTTAATCTATTATTAGACTCAATTGGCTTTGCTCAAAATGTAAATGAGTCCACCCACCACTTTAATCATATTTTAGATCTTGTTCTGACTTATGGTATGGAAATTGAAGACTTAACAGTATTCCCTGAAAACTCCCTTCTGTCTGATCATTTCTTAATAACATTTACATTTACTCTGATGGACTACCCAGCAGTGGGGAATAAGTTTCATTACACTAGAAGTCTTTCAGAAAGCGCTGTAACTAGGTTTAAGGATATGATTCCTTCTTTATGTTCTCTAATGCCATATACCAACACAGTGCAGAGTAGCTACCTAAACTCTGTAAGTGAGATAGAGTATCTCGTCAGTAGTTTTACATCCTCATTGAAGACAACTTTGGATGCTGTAGCTCCTCTGAAAAAGAGAGCTTTAAATCAGAAGGCCTGACTCCGTGGTATAACTCACAAACTCGCAGCTTAAAGCAGATAACCCGTAAGTTGGAGAGGAAATGGCGTCTCACTAATTTAGAAGATCTTCACTTAGCCTGGAAAAAGAGTCTGTTGCTGTATAAAAAAGCCCTCTGTAAAGCTAGGACATCTTACTACTCATCACTAATTGAAGAAAATAAGAACAACCCCAGGTTTCTTTTCAGCACTGGTAGCCAGGCTGACAAAGAGTCAGAGCTCTGTTGAGCCGAGTATTCCTTAACTTTAACTAGTAATGACTTCATGACTTTCTTTGCTAATAATATTTAACTATTAGAGAAAAAATTACTCATAACCATCCCAAAGACGTATCGTTATCTTTGGCTGCTTTCAGTGATGCCGGTATTTGGTTAGACTCTTTCTCTCAGATTGTTCTGTCTGAGTTATTTTCATTAGTTACTTCATCCAAACCATCAACATGTCTATTAGACCCCATTCCTACCAGGCTGCTCAAGAAGCCCTACCATTATTTAATGCTTCGATCTTAAATATGATCAGTCTATCTTTATTAGTTGGCTATGTACCACAGGCTTTTTAAGGTGGCAGAATTAAACCATTACTTAAAAAGCCATCACTTGACCCAGCTATCTTAGCTAATATAGGGGCCAATCTCCAACCTTCCTTTTCTCTCAAAAAGTCTTGAAAGGGTAGTTGTAAAACAGCTAACTGATCATCTGCAGATGAATGGTCTATTTGAAGAGTTTCAGTCAGGTTTTAGAATTCATCATAGTACAGAAACAGCATTAGTGAAGGTTACAAATGATCTTCTTATGGCCTCAGACAGTGGACTCATCTCTGTGCTTGTTCTGTTAGCCTTCAGTTAATTCAAAATGCTGCAGCTAGAGTACTGACGGGGACTAGAAGGAGAGAGCATATCTCACCCATATTGGCCTCTCTTCATTGGCTTCCTGTTAATTCTAGAATAGAATTTAAAATTCTTCTTCTTACTTATAAGGTTTTGAATAATCAGGTCCCATCTTATCTTAGGGACCTCATAGTACCATATCACCCCAATAGAGCGCTTTGCTCTCAGACTGCAGGCTTACTTGTAGTTCCTAGGGTTTGTAAGAGCAGAATGGGAGGCAGAGCCTTCAGCTTTCAGGCTCCTCTCCTGTGGAACCCAGCTCCCAATTCGGATCAGGGAGACAGACACCCTCTCTACTTTTAAGATTAGGCTTAAAACTTTCCTTTTTGCTAAAGCTTATAGTTAGGGCTGGATCAGGTGACCCTGAACCATCCCTTAGTTAGGTTCCCATGATGCACTGAGTGTTTCTTTCTCTTTTTGCTCTGTATGCACCACTCTGCATTTAATCATTAGTGATTGATCTCTGCTCCCCTCCACAGCATGTCTTTTTCCTGGTTCTCTCCCTCAGCCCCAACCAGTCCCAGCAGAAGACTGCCCCTCCCTGAGCCTGGTTCTGCTGGAGGTTTCTTCCTGTTAAAAGGGAGTTTTTCCTTCCCACTGTCGCCAAGTGCTTGCTCACAGGGGGTCGTTTTGACCGTTGGGGTTTTTCCGTAATTATTGTATGGCCTTGCCTTACAATATAAAGCGCCTTGGGGCAACTGTTTGTTGTGATTTGGCGCTATATAAATAAAAATTGATTGATTGATTGATTGATAAGGGTAGGAACTAATAAATAAATAAAAAATTTTGCTCTCTAAATGTAATTTTGTCACTGAAGATTACAAAAACCTTGAAATACACTCTGTATCATCTTTCTAGTCTTACTAGAAGCAGATATATCCTAGAAAAAGTGTTTTTTAAAACATATTTTTGACAGCAGTTACAGTACCCTGTGCTAATGGGCCAATATGCTGAGTTAAACTTTGTGATAGTTTAGCTGAGTTAATATATAATTGCTTGGACAACTTGAGTATATTTTCTTTGTCATCTTGAACAATTACATATAAGTTCTGTTTTCTCGTGAACAGAGAGGCACTGACCAGCAGAGGTGGTGGCAAGTGGGTATGTGCTTGGTTTCAGTGCAGAAGGTTCTAGGTTCACCTCTGCCACATTTCTCCATGAAAATGTGGAGAGTTGCATCACTAAGGGCATCCAGCATAAAACTTTCATAATCCCCGAGTGAAAACCAGGGAGCAGCCGAAGTGACTTACTCGAGAGGCACTGACTGTTGAAATTAATGTACTGGTATTTCAACACTCCCAAGGTTTACAGTATTGTTATCTACATCTAGGAATCGGTTGTGCTTTTAAGCGTGGTCATCCCTGAAATAAGTACCACATCCACGTGTTTGGAACTGCACCTTCGAGCAGCCGCCCCAACCCCCTTTTTATTGAAGTTGATTAAACCCGCACTGTAAAATCATAACATCATAAAAGGGTCTCAGAAGAATGATATATCCCCCAACAAATCCATAATCGACTGATGTCAGGGGATCACCCAAGTACACCCTTATGCTAAATAGGAATGAAATTGTTTAACTGGTTCTTGAGATATTGCGCTAATGATGGTAGCAATGACAGTATCTTGAATATCTTGCTATTACCTTGGAATTGACCCCGAGGTCACTGCAATTGATTGGTGTCGGGGGAACACCCAAGTACACCCTTATGCTAAATATGAATGAAACTGGTCAACGCGCTAAAAAGCGAAAATGGACGGATGGACAGATGGACATGCTGATCGCTATATCCTCCTGTATTTCATACCCGGGGAATAAACAGCAAAAATATTGAGTTGTTTTTCTTGGTGCTTCCGCAGCTTACCCGTGATGACATCATCAGTGTGCACTAGTCATAGTCGCATGACAATGATGTCAATTTGAGAGTTTGTGGTGTGAGAGTTGTGCATCAGGCTGAACAGATCTGGCACTAAACAGGGGAGTTATTTGTGTTTTATTTTTTTGTTTATGATGAAATCAGACATTTTATTGAAATACAACCCCTGGCAAAAATTATGGAATCACCGGCCTCAGAGGATGTTCATTCAGTTGTTTAATTTTGTAGAAAAAAAGCAGATCACAGACATGACACAAAACTAAAGTCATTTCAAATGGCAACTTTCTGGATTTAAGAAACACTATAAGAAATCAAGAAAAAAAGATTGTGGCAGTCAGTAACGGTTACTTTTTTAGACCAAGCAGAGGAAAAAAATATGGAATCACTCAATTCTGAGGAAAAAATTATGGAATCACCCTGTAAATTTTCATCCCCCAAATTAACACCTGCATCAAATCAGATCTGCTCATTGACATTGACCCTATGCCATGACATTGACCCTATGTGTCTTTTTGCAAGGAATGTTTTTGCAGTTTTTGCTCTATGGCAAGATGCATTATCATCTTGAAAAATGATTTCATCATCCCCAAACATCCTTTCAATTGTCCAAAATATCAACATAAACTTGTGCATTTAATGATGATGTAATGACAGCCATCATTAAATGTCTGTCATTACATCAGTGCCTTTACCTGACATGCAGCCCCATATCATCAATGACTGTGGAAATTTATATGTTCTCTTCAGGCAGTCATCTTTATAAATCTCATTGGAAAGGCACCAAACAAAAGTTCCAGCATCATCACCTTGCCCAATGCAGATTCGAGATTCATCACTGAATATGACTTTCATCCAGTCATCCACAGTCCACAATTGCTTTTCCTTAGCCCATTGTAACCTTGTTTTTTCTGTTTAGGTGTTAATGATGCCTTTCGTTTAGCTTTTCTGTATGTGAGTCCCATTTCCTTTAGGCGGTTTCTTACAGTTTGGTCACAGACGTTGACTCCAGTTTCCTCCCATTCGTTCCTCATTTGTTTTGTTGTACATTTTTCGATTTTTGAGACACATTGCTTTAAGTTTTCTGTCTTGACGCTTTGATGTCTTCCTTGGTCTACCAGTATGTTTGCCTTTGTATTTGGTCCAGAGTTTAGACACAGCTGACTGTGAACAACCAACATCTTTTGCAACATTGTGTGATGATTTACTCTCTTTTAAGAGTTTGATAATCCTCTCCTTTGTTTCAATTGACATCTCTCGTGTTGGAGCCATGATTCATGTCAGTCCACTTGGTGCAACAGCTCTCCAAGGTGTGTTCACTCCTTTTTAGATGCAGACTAACGAGCAGATCTGATATGATGCAGGTGTTAGTTTTGGGGATGAAAATTTACAGTGATTCCATATTTTTTTTCCTCTGCTTGGTCTAAAAATGTAACCGTTACTGACTGCCACAATCTTTTTTTCTTGATTTCTTATAGTGTTTCTTAAAGCCAGAAAGTTGCCATTTCAAATGACTTTAGTTTTGTGTCATGTCTGTGATCTGCTTTTTTTCTACAAAATTAAACAACTGAATGAACATCCTCCGAGGCCGGTGATTCCATAATTTTGCCAGGGGTTGTATATGGACGTGTGGGCGTTCTGACCAACGTAATAGAGGTCGGGCTCGTGCATCCGCCACCCCACTCTTCAAGCAAAATTTTGCCCAGAGTGTTCCGAAGTGCGAATTTGGTACCTTGGTTCAGTTTTCTGTTTGAGCAGAAGCAAACTCTCTCACACACACACATTTTAATGAAGTCTAAGTTTGTCGTCTTTTGTAGTTTTGCTGTGTTTAACGGGTAAACATCTCAGTATTTTGTGCTCAGGAAATTCTTTGTTTATACTGCAGCTGGAAGGCCTCTGTTTATTTTATTAGGAGTACTTATTTTATTAAGGTACTGGCTGCCTAAGACTGAACTGGACCGGAGAAGACTGGAAGACGGAAGAGTGGATGAAGAGATGTACAGGACGTAGGTCGAAGCTGGCGACAGACTGACTTGGAAAGGAAACCTGACCAGACCCTCGCAGCCCCTCTGAAGTACCACTGCTAAAAATAAGACAATGGAGACTCCTTCTGCTGACAAAACAACATACACATAGCTTGCAGGTTATTGTACATGTACACACACACACACACACACACTCTCACGCGCTGCCTCGTCACAACAGATGCATCGTCCCTCCGGTTAAATAATCCTCCATTCAGCTCTTTGGCCGATGAGGGTAACATTGTCCATCTACCTCACAGTGCTTTTCTTTTACAAATCAGCTTAATCACATTGAAAATCGCTCAGTACAGTGCATGGGCCCTTTTGGATTGGTGTCAAACAATTGTTAAATGTGTTGCATGTATCTTTGTTCTGTCTTAATGCCTGTATACTTTGCTCAGAGTTCTACTTCAAATCCACCATGGCACAACATTTTGTTTATCCGCATTATCTTCCATATTTGTGTGATTTTTCTGAATGCTGTTGTTGTCTAAGTCCTCAATCTGTCACTCTCCTCATTCTCTTTCTAGAGGACACACGCTATGTTGGCATCGATCTTATACATTGCTGCAGGCATCTTTCCTTTCCGATTTGGTCCATTGCCCATCAATGTGGTGTGTGCACTCTTCTCGCTAAGGAAGGGTAGGAATGGGGTCGACAGTAGATAAATAGATTTTAACATGTCCAGGCTGCACCACAGACAGCAAAGGGAGGGCGTGGAAATCCTGCTTAAGGTCAGCGGACATTCCAGCAAAGCACAACAGCTTCTTAGTAAAAACAAGTTTCTGTTTTAGGCATTAAGTCTCCAACGTGAACAGACACGTAAACCTTGGTCCCTCCTGAGCTGGAGAAGTAAATACAGGATACATTAGGTGATTAACAGTTTGTGGTTCTTGTTGGCTATGTCATAGGATTGCAATATTAGTCGTGGCACTGTTGATTACTGACAGCATTACTTTGGTGATGTCTGAGTGGAAAAAAGATTTGACTGGACCTCGTCTAGGGCTGTCATAATGGCTTTTCTAAGGCCTTGCTGCGGAGCGAGGGAGGACCAGGGTTGGGGTTGGAGGTGGAGATCTTGCGACACACCGTGTTGGTGTCGCTGCATCTGCAGCCGGGGCGTGTAGCGCGGTCATGGGCACACTGGCATAGGGAAAGGCACAGCCTGGCAGGGGGGTAGCAGCAGAGACAGGGCAAGGAAAAAGGCCAGCAGCCCCATGGTGCCCCAGCGGGCACAGGCGTGAGCTGGGGTGCAGGAGCAAGGCCGGTCAGCACAGTTATCCTCGTCATCTTGGGCAGAGCAATGGTAGAATAGGCCTTTAACACAGCACAAACAGGTGCCGTACTCCACAGCGCTTTCTGCAGAGCAGAGACAGCGCTGCCCACAGATCCAGCACGAAGGCAGATGGCGGGGAGTGCAGCACTCTTGACATTTACAGCGACCACACCTCTCACAAATGAACAAATGCAGGCCCACCTCAGTCTCATTCTCCACCAGGCCTTTTTCCAGGGAAATATCATGCTTGAGTTCTCCTTTGGGCTGAGATCGGACCACAGAACTTAAGCCAGAGTGGGAGGGCGTTAAGCCTGCCAGTAACCGTTGGTCTGAGGTGGCGCTGGTCCGAGACATAGATGAGCTGATGGTGCTAGAACGACTGAGGTGGGTCAGATGGACATGTTGTTGCTGACTCTGGCTTCGTGGCAGGACAGAATGGAGAGAAGGTTGGGGATGGTGGATGTACACTCCATGAAGGAAATGCTCATCGTGGGCATAGAAAAATCCAGATTGGGTGTTTGGTTCCAGTGCCACTGCCCGCTCCATGTAGTCATTGTTGGCCCGGATTGCACGTATCTGGTCGAGTGACAGCACTGGGACCTGCTGAAGGTCCAAGTCCATCCTGAAGGAATGACAAGGGTCCATCCTAGTGAGCCGTGCAAGGTGGCACCAGGGCTGCAGGCTGGAGCTGGGACAAAGTGCTCCCAACTCTCACGGCACATCAGATAAACCTGCAGACAAACACAAATATTGAAATGATGGTGGTTAGTGATAAAAATTTAAATTTGGATGATTCCATCACAATGTTATTTCAGAGCACAACATGTAGAGTTTAGTCAAAAGCAGCTGGATTTCCTGTTTAGGAGTTTCACCACTCATCTAAATAACGCCTTGAGTGACTTGTCAGACTGAACCTTGACTGGAGCTCTACCCCAGTTTGCAGAATGTGTAATATATGCGCAGCAAAATGCAGATATAATTTTTTTTTTTTTCCATTATTACTAAAGGCATGGCATCAATACTTTGTGGATATGACTGTAAAGCCATCAGCATTATCTTTTCTTCTTTCTTTTTTTTTTTTTTGGTATTTGAAAGGATTCAGGATGTCTCAGTACATGGATGAAAGTAGCACTCACAGTGGTTTGTCCACTGTTGCTAAACTACTATACATCCACATTTTACCCTTTTACAACAAGCAAGCTTTTTCAAACATCCTTATCATGGAAATGGGAGGCTGGATATTTTCCTAATCTTAATTTAGCTGCAAACCAAAGAAAAAAGTCTTAATACTGTTGTTGAAAAATCAAATACTACAGGTTCGCACCATGTCTAATCCAGCCCAGTGGCAGCACAGTGGCTTAGTGGTTACCACTGATGCCTCACAGCAAGAATGTCGTGGGATCGCTTCCTGCCCTTTCTGTGTGGAGTTTGCATGTTCTCCCCGTGTCTATGTGGGTTTTCTCCGGGCACTGCGGTTTCCTTCCACAATCAAAAACATGCTAATTTGGGGTCTTCTCCTTTCTCTGCCCCTGGCCAAGGCAGTGTCTCTACATCTGGAGTTTGTCACCAGACTGTGGCTGCCCACTGCTCCTAGTGGTTGGATTGTATCTAACTGCAATTAGGATGGGTTAAATGCAAAGGACAAATTTTGTTTTATGTATGTACAATGACAACAAAAGGTACTTTACTTGGTCACTGTCTAGACTAGGGTTGCTTTTCGGGTATCGTTAAGAAATTATTCGGTCCACCGATATCAATAGTCTTTTTGCTTAATGATTCCCTTATCGGTCCTTCAGAGCAGCCGTTGTTTTTGAGGGTGGTTGTCGGGAAAATGATCATTTCTCTACGTTGATTACAGACCCTGTAGCGCAGGGGTGGGCATCGAGGGCCGAGACACTGCAGGTTTTCCATGTAACCAATCACCTCAGCAGGTGGGTTGCTGATGAGCTTCTGCTCTGAACATAAACACCTGGTTGTCAATGAAATCACCTGCTGAGACACCTGATCATTAATGAAATCACCTGCTGAGGCGATTGGTTGCACGGAAAACCTGCAGTGTCTCGGCCCTTTATGGCACATGATTGCCCACCCCTGCTGTAGCGGCACTGTAATCAGCACGACTCCACTTTGAAGCATAAACCAATGAAGCAGTGCTTCAATCCTCTGCTTCGATGTTCTTGATTCACTGCTCTTCGGAAGCAGCAAGTCCGCTTCTTCACCCCTCACAAAGCCATTAAAATATGTCAATTGTGAGTCACTTTTGTGTGGATTAACGCTGCACAGCTCTCTGCCGAGACAGAGACTGGTCAGAATTAATAACTTCAAAATGAATTGCCGCTTTAAATAAAATGACACCTCTTTCCAAATGCTGTAATACAGACAATAAACTACAACAGACTAAAACATTTTTTTTTTCCCAAAATGAGGCATCTTGCATTCTTTATGAATTACATCCTGACGTTCAGCACAGCCAGCTGCAAGAGCTCAGCTCAGATGTATGGAAAGACATTCATGCCAATAATGTCTGAAAGGAAATGCTTTTGAAAAAAACTACAGATTTTGTTTATTTCTATTTAGGTCCAGAGATCAAGGATCCACCATGTAGAGTTTATTATATTCAGAGTTTAAGAGTTTAAGAAAGGAGAATCGATAATGGTACCCATATTGATAAAAATCTTATCAATACCCATCCCTAGTCTAGACCCCTTTAATAATTGTGTTTTTGGGTCCAAGACCATTTCATTTTCAAATCTGCTCACTGAACATAAGAATCTGTGAAATCCTGTAAAAAGAAAAAAAAAAATTTGTACAAGCAGTTTTTAAAATTTAGAACAAATCTTCTTCTTCTTCTTTGTCTTTCTGCTGTTCCCGTTAGGGGTCGCCACAGCAGATCAATCGTTTCCATCTCACCCTGTCCTCTGTATCTTCCTCTGTCACACCAACCACCTGCATGTCCTCTCTCAGCACATCCATGAACCTCCTCTTTGGTCTCCCTCTTCTCCTCCTGCCTGGTGGCTCCATCCTCAGCATCCTTCTCCCTATATACCCTGGGTCCCTCCTCTGCACATGTCCAAACCATCTCAATCTCACCTCTCTGACTTTGTCTCCAAACCGTCCCACCTGAGCTGTCCCTCTGATATGTTGATTCCTAATCTTGTCCATTCTTGTCACTCCCAAAGAGAATCTTAACATCTTCAGCTCTGCCACCTCCAGCTCTGCCTCCTGTCTTTTTGTTAGTGCCACTGTCTCTAAACCATACAACATAGCTGGTCTCACTACTGTTTTGTAAACTTTCCCCTTCACTCTTGCTGATATTCTTCAGTCACAAATCACTCCTGCACCTTTCTCCACCCACTCCACCCTGCCTGCACTCTCTTCTTCACCTCTCTACCACACTCTCCATTACTTGAACAGTGACCCCAAATATTTAAACTCATCTACTTTCACCACTTCTACTCCTTGTAACTACACTATTCCACTGGGCTCCCTCTCATTCACACACATGTACTCAGTCTTGCTTCTACTGACTTTCATTCCCCTTCTCTCCAAAGCATATCTCCACTTCTCCAGACTAGACTCAACTTGCTCTCTAATCTCACTACAGATCACAATGTCATCTGCAAACATCATAGTCCATGGGGACTCCTGTCTGATCTCATCCGTCAACCTGTCCATCACCACTGCAAACAAGAATCCTTGGTGTAATCCCACCTCCACCTTGAATGAGTCTGTAATTCCGACTGCGCATCTCACCGCTGTCACACTATTCTTGTACATGTCCTGCACTACCCTAACATACTTCTCTGCCACTCCAGACTTCCTCATACAATACCACAACTCTTCTCTTGGCACCCTATCATAAGCTTTTTCTAAGTCCACAAATACACAATGTAACTCTTTCTGTCCTCTGTACTTTTCCAATAGTATTCTCAGAGCAAACATTGCATCTGTAGTGCTCTTTCTCGGCATGAAACCATATTGCTGCTCACAAATCTTCACCTGTTTTCTAAGCCTAGCTTCTACTACTCTTTCCCATAACTTTATGCTGTGGCTGATCAGCTTTATGCCTCTGTAGTTACTGCAGCTCTGCACATCACCCTTGTTCTTGAAAATAGGAACCAGCACACTTCATCTCCACTCCTCAGGCATGCTCTCACTTTCCAAGATTTTATTAAACAATCTGGTTAGAAACTCTACTGCCATCTCTCCTAGACATTTCCATGCGTCCACTGGAATGTCATCTGGACCAACTACCTTTCCACTCTTCATCCTCTTCATAGCAGCCCTCACTTCTTCCTTGCTAATCTCTTGTACTTCCTGATTTACTCTCACCACATCATCCAGCCTTTTCTCTCGCTCATTTTCTTTATTCATCAACTCTTCAAAATATTCCCTCCACCTTCTCAGCACACACTCCTCACTTGTCAGCACATTACCATGTGCATCTTTTACCACCCTAACCTGCTGCACATCCTTTCCAGCTCTGTCCCTTTGTCTGGCCAATCGGTACAAGTCCTTTTCTCCTTCCTTACTATTCAACTTCTTGTACAGCTCGCAATATGCCTTTTCCTTTGCTTTTGCCACTTCTCTTTTCGCCTTACGCCGCATCTCCTTGTACTCCTGTCTACTTTCTTCATCTCTCCGACTATCCCAAAACTTTTTCGCCAACCTCTTTCTCCTTATGCTTTCCTGGACCTCTTCATTCCACCACCAAGTCTCCTTGTCTTCTTTCCACTGTCCAGATGTCATACCCAGTACTGTCCTAGCTGTCTCCCTCACCACATCTGCAGTACTTTTCCAGTTGTCCAAAATTGCTTCCCTCCAACCAGTGCTTCTCTCACATGCTTGCTAAATTTCACACAACAGTCTTCCTCCTTCAGCTTCCACATCTGATCCTTTGTTGAGCTCTCACTCTCTTCTTCTTCTTTACCTCTAAAGTCATCTACAAACAACCATCCTGTGCTGTCTAGTGACACTCTCTCCTGCTACCACCTTACAGTCTGTGATTTCTTTTAGCTTGCATCTCCTATAAAGAATGTAGTCCACCTGTGTGCACCTTCCTCCACTCTTATATGTTACCCTGTGCTCCTCCCTTTTCTTAAAGTAGGTATTCACCACAGCCATTTCCATTCTTTTTGCAAAATCAACTACCATCTGTCCTTCCCCATTCCTATCCTTGATACCATATCTACCCATTACTTCCTCATCACCTCTGTTCCCTTCACCAACATGCCCATTGAAGTCTGCTCCTATCACCACTCTTTCATGCTTGGGCACACTCTCCACCACCTCATCTAACACACTCCAGAAATCTTCTTTCTCCTTCATCTCACAACCAACCTGTGGGGCATATGCACTGATGATATTCATCATCACCCCTTCAATTTCCAACTTCACACTCATCACCCTGTCAGACACTCGCTTAACCTCCAACACACTTTTAACATACTCTTCCTTTAAAATGACCCCAACACCATTTCTCTTCCTGTCCTCACCATGGTACAACAACTTGTACCCACCGCCGATGCTCCTGCTCTTACTTCCCTTCCACTTGGTCTCTTGCACACACAATGTGTCTACATTTCTCCTCTCCATCATATCAGCCAGCTCTCTCCCTTTACCAGTCATACTACCAACATTCAAAGTCCCCACTCTCATTTCCACCCTTCTAGTTTTCTTCTTCTCCCGCTGTTCGTGGCAATGTTTTCCTCCTCTTCTTCCTCGTCTTCGCCCAGCAGTAGCCCAATTTCCACCGGCACCCTGTTGGGCAATAGCACCGGTGGCGGACGTTGTTAACCCGGGCCGCGACCGATCCGGTATGGGAATTCGATTCTGAGTCTGCATAGTTCGGTTGGCTTGTTTTACGCCGGATGCCCTTTCTGACGCAACCCTCCTCATTTATCCGGGCTTGGGACCGGCACTCAGAATGTACTGGCTGCACACCCCATGTGGCTGAGTTAAAATTTAGAACAAATGAAGCTGAGAAAAGATATAAGACATATAAAAACTAACTAACAAACATTATTATCACTTAATGAGGCGTTGCTGGGCCGGTAGCATATATTTACATTTACGCTACCTGACTATACCTGCCCGCAGTAGCGGGTGGGAATTGGGACACTTGCCCACTGTGCATAAACTGATGATGTTATAGCGCACTGCCCAAGAACTGTCCGCAGAGGAAAAGATGAAAAGGCGAGAAGTGTGTGTTGGTCCCAATATGGATATTCCGGATGATTTTATCATGGATAGTTCAAAAATGAACAGCAGCCAAAGCAGCCAGCTTGATGAGGACGCCCTGCCAAATTTGGAGAGCAGTGCGGTACCAGCCAACACGACAAAAGTTAAAGTGAGCCAACTTTTTATGTACACCTTTGCTGGGTGTCGTGCATTTTGAAATGACATTAAATATTGTTAATGTGATTCCACGTGTTGTGTATCTCAGTAAGTGATAATAATGGAAATAACATGCAGTTGTCATGCGGTATGCTTTTTCTGAGTCCCTACGTCCATGCCGTTGCCCAAAATGACAGATATTCGCCCTCATCTAACTCGGATGAATATCTGTCATTTTGGGCGACTGGGCATGAATGTTGGTCCTCTGAAAATGCATACTGCCCTCCAAAAGCATGTTATTGTATTATTATGCTATCTGGTAAAAGGCAGTACTATAGTAATTTACTGAACAAAAAAAACAAATATAAAGAGTACGTGGAAGTTTTAAAATGAAATCATGAATAAGAAAAAAGTTGTTAAAGAATATCCTGCTTATTTTTATACAAATACTGACACAATTGTTAAAGAAAACAAAGCTATAGCAGATCATTTTAATGATTATTTTGTCAATGTGGGTAAAAATGTTGCAAATTCAATTGTATATTCTAAGACGCGGTCTTTGGATTACAGCAAAACAATTAATACAGTTCTGGATTCAATGTTCATTAAAAAAATGGATGAAAAAGAAATTATTGTCAGTTCATAAACTTAAGGGGGAAAAAAATCAACTGATAGTGACAATTTTGATATGTTTTTGGTTAAAAATATTATTGATTGTATTGTTAAGGACCCCTTCACACATAGCACGAATGTGGTCAAATTGCGCGTAGTAAAATTAAAGCCAAATGTGATGTTATAACATTTAATTCTCATAAACCTACTTCATGCTTAACTGACAAAGGTTTGTCTCTGAAGCAAATTTAAATGGTTTCAAACTTATCACATTCCATGGAATTAATTTATTGTTGATTGTCATCTTGCCAATGCTACAGTCATATTAGCTACAAATGAGGGCAGCATGCAACTGGTTTTGTCGGTTGGTGGGCGTTCCTTGGGCGTGCACAATAACATCTACAATGATGTCTTGTAAATCGGTTCAGATGTGTTATCTGGTTACAAAGCTGCATTTTTAGATGTAGAAGTGTTTATTTCTCTCTAACTTATACAAAATATATGAGAAACATACAGTATTTGATTTATGCATAAATACAACTGTTTTGGCATGTTTTCCGCCATCTTGGATTATTTTATTCAAGCGAACAACCAGCTCATGTTACGTTGCCTATTCACTCTGATTGGCAGTCGCCGTGTCACAACCGCTCAGTATTTGCATGAAACAGATGTCAGGTATATTTTGCCGCTGCATAGCTTGCGACAAAGCGACCATTGTCTCTTGCTGCTGCAAAATGCCGACTGACTGAAAATGAATGGCAAGTCGCCGCTTTGGCCCTGTTGCTTGCTGCCGCGTGTAGCTAATGTGACCGCAGCTTACCAATCCAATCTATAAACAGCAACAGCTACAAGCACGCTATAAATGTTAACTGCTTGCCTGGTGTAACAATCAAACCATTTCATACCCAGAAGCGATCAGGATCACCAGATTTTCTTGATATTTTTTTTGACTGCACATTACTGTTGAGATTATCTTTAATACAACAGCCAGTCCACATTACTCTCTGCACAGATCTTTGGAGTTCAGCGTCCACACGACCATTAGCCATGTCATCATGACCGCAGAGTTTCTCTGCTCAGGCTAACGCTATTATTAGCTTGCCAGAGCTATAAGGAAAGAGAAGCACGAGAGCCACACTGTAATTTAGCATCTGTTTAGCACAGCTGCTTTCTGCCACCACAGAGGAAACCCACCTGCAGACAGCAAGGCTGGTACTGTGGTCAAGCAGCTTCAACATAACGAAAATAAAACTGCACGTTTAGTCCTTGAAATCAGTGTGTATCAACCATCTGACCTGTGCTTTGTTTAAATAAGGAAAATAGGATGTGGCATGTGTTCAAAGCTTAACAGTATTGCTGCCGTAAAAGACCGACAACCAGCCACATTTCAAGGTAAGAATGAGATTAAAGAAGATCAGCTGTTAATGGTGATGGCCTTTCACAGAGACAGCAGTAAAATCATGGGGTACACTACTGGTCAAAGTTTTGAGCATGGACCTGTGTGGAGATGGTAATTCCTGAAAAAAGTTAACCGCAACAGGGACCAATCATGTTCTCTATCTCTCAGCTGAACATCTGGTCATGATGATTACTGGAAGTTCTTAGACTTTTTCAAAACCACAGACCATGGCAAAAAAAACAAAAAAAAAACCAACTTGTTCTTCATCATCTAAGCAATCCTCAACTCCCTGCTTTTTCTTTTTTCATTCAGTATCAAAGGACAGCTCTTACTGAATGATTGGACTAACTGTTTCACAGCTTTGTCTGCAGGCGTTACTTGCTGTTTAGTGGCTGAAACTGTCTGGTTTCACACCCAAGAAGTCAACTGCTGACCGCATTTTGCTCTTTGGGTAGTTATAGAACGCAAGTGTGAGTATTGCAGTGCTTCTTTGTTGCGTACATCAATTTTTGCAAAGCATTTCATTCAGTTGATCAGACTGCTCACTGGGACATCCTGAGAATTTGTGCTGTCCCCAAGAAGCTACTGGACATCATAGCCAGATACTGTGAGTGCTGTGCGGAGTGGAGACTCTGAGTTTAACGCCAGTGAAAACTGACGTTCATAAGAATAAGATCAAAGTTATTTATCCCAAAGGAAATTATTTGCCAGAGTACTGAAACAGTAAAAGTAAACAGTGAACAGCGTGTTTTTAAAGACATTTGCACAAGACATTCAACAATTTTGCACATAACTCTGAGTACCTGAAAAACAGTATAACTCTGTTCAGTTGTGCATTATGTATTTTTAGGCAATTGCACAAGATGTTCAACAATATTGCTCTGAGTAACTTAATAACTCTGACTAACTGAGTTATATAGCCTGATTGCCACAGGTAGGAAGGATCTTCTGTGGTGCACCTCGGTGGTCTCAGCCTATGGCTGAAGGTGCTCTGACGGGACATCAGTGCAGAAGGTGGAAGGTGTTGTCCAGGATGCTGAGCAGTTTCCTCAACATCCTCCTATCTGACACCTCTGCCACAGACTCTAGCTCCACCCACAGGACAGAGCCAGCTTTCCTGATGTACTTGTTGAGTCTGTTCATGTCAGCTGCCTTCAGCCTGCTACTCCAGCACACTACAGCATAGAAGATGATGCTGGAAACCACCAAATGTCAAAACATCTCCAACATATTTTTTGCAGACACTGAACCCGAACACAGCTCTCGCTTTGTGAGTGCAGAGATTGGACGGCCCTGAGAAGGGAACACCTCACTCAGCACCTACCACAGTATCTCCCGGGGTACCCATTCATATGCCTTCTGCAAGTCCACAAAACACATGTAGACTGGATGGGCATACTCCTAGGCCCCCTCCAGGATCCTTGTAAGAATAAAGAGCTGGTCGGTTGTTCCACAGACAAGCGGTTGAGCAGACAACAGCAGGTCAATTAAGGAATAACCCCGTTGTGTCTGAAGATTTGTGGACGTTCATGCTGGTTATACAGCCGCAAATTGAGCTTTACCAACGAAGCGTTAGCGTAGACGGTAAAACAGATATTGGTTGGCAAGGCTTACTGTGAGGCAGTGTCGCTCCAACAGCAGTCAGGGTGCGGAGTAATCCATCAAATGTGAAAATCCATCAAATGTGAAACGGTAATTCTGTGTCAGAATCCACATCAATACTTTCGTATGGTAGCTTAAATTCACCCATTTCAGCAGCATTGGCAGTACGCGACTCTCTCTCGCTCTCAGCTAACAGTGCTATTATAACATCTGCGTAGCAGCACGCACAGCTGGTGTTCTGTCAAATTGTGTGTCTCGTCACATAAATCGACAGTTCTACGTCCCGACAACATTGTGCATGCGGAGGGCTGGCTTGCCAAAAGGAATGATATCTTGTCAGAACACCAGTCAGGGTGCGGGGTGATACATCCAAATGTGAAACGGTCAAATATTTTGCCACCATTAGCCAAATATTATGTGGTCTGAAATCTCACACGGTTAACCAATCAGATTTGCAGGAAAAAATGTAATTGGATTAGAATAATCAATCAATCAATCAATTTTATTTATATAGCGCCAAATCACAACAAACAGTTGCCCCAAGGCGCTTTATATTGTAAGGCAAGGCCATACAATAATTACGTAAAAACCCCAACGGTCAAAACAACCCCCTGTGAGCAAGCACATGGCGACACTGGGAAGGAAAAACTCCCTTTTAACAGGAAGAAACCTCCAGCAGAACCAGGCTCAGGGAGGGGCAGTCTTCTGCTGGGACTGGTTGGGGCTGAGGGAGAGAACCAGGAAAAAGACATGCTGTGGAGGGGAGCAGAGATCAATCACTAATGATTAAATGCAGAGTGGTGCATACAGAGCAAAAAGAGAAAGAAACACTCAGTGCATCATGGGAACCCCCCAGCAGACTAAGTCTATAGCAGCATAACTAAGGGATGGTTCAGGGTCTCCTGATCCAGCCCTAACTATAAGCTTTAGCAAAAAGGAAAGTTTTAAGCCTAATCTTAAAAGTAGAGAGGGTGTCTGTCTCCCTGATCTGAATTGGGAGCTGGTTCCACAGGAGAGGAGCCTGAAAGCTGAAGGCTCTGCCTCCAATTCTACTCTTACAAACGCTAGGAACTACAAGTAAGCCTGCAGTCTGAGAGCGAAGCGCTCTATTGGGGTGATATGGTACTATGAGGTCCCTAAGATAAGATGGGACCTGATTATTCAAAACCTTATAAGTAAGAAGAAGAATTTTAAATTCTATTCTAGAATTAACAGGAAGCCAAAGAAGAGAAGCCAATATGGGTGAGATATGCTCTCTCCTTCTAGTCCCCGTCAGTACTCTAGCTGCAGCATTTTGAATTAACTGAAGGCTTTTCAGGGAACCTTTAGGACAACCTGATAATAATGAATTACAGTAGTCCAGCCTAGAGGAAATAAATGCATGAATTAGTTTTTCAGCATCACTCTGAGACAAGACCTTTCTAATTTTAGAGATATTGTGTAAATGCAAAAAAGCAGTCCTACATATTTGTTTAATATGTGCATTGAATGACATATCCTGATCAAAAATGACTCCAAGATTTCTCACAGTATTACTAGAGGTCAGGGTAATGCCATCCAGAGTAAGGATCTGGTTAGACACCATGTTTCTAAGATTTGTGGGGCCAAGTACAATAACTTCAGTTTTATCTGAGTTTAAAAGCAGGAAATTAGAGGTCATCCATGTCTTTATGTCTGTAAGACAATCCTGCAGTTTAGCTAATTGGTGTGTGTCCTCTGGCTTCATGGATAGGTAAAGCTGGGTATCATCTGCGTAACAATGAAAATTTAAGCAATGCCGTCTAATAATACTGCCTAAGGGAAGCATGTATAAAGTGAATAAAATTGGTCCCGCAGCGCAGTGCCTTTAATACCTATGGCATGCTCTAATCTCTGTAATAAAATTTTATGGTCAACAGTATCAAAAGCAGCACTGAGGTCTAACAGAACAAGCACAGAGATGAGTCCACTGTCTGAGGCCATAAGAAGATCATTTGTAACCTTCACTAATGCTGTTTCTGTACTATGATGAATTCTAAAACCTGACTGAAACTCTTCAAATAGACCATTCCTCTGCAGATGATCAGTTAGCTGTTTTACAACTACCCTTTCAAGAATTTTTGAGAGAAGAGGAAGGTTGGAGATTGGCCTATAATTAGCTAAGATAGCTGGGTCAAGTGATGGCTTTTTAAGTAATGGTTTAATTACTGCCACCTTAAAAGCCTGTGGTACATAGCCAACTAATAAAGATAGATTGATCATATTTAAGATCGAAGCATTAAATAATGGTAGGGCTTCCTTGAGCAGCCTGGTAGGAATGGGGTCTAATAGACATGTTGATGGTTTGGATGAAGTAACTAATGAAAATAACTCAGACAGAACAATCGGAGAGAAAGAGTCTAACCAAATACCGGCATCACTGAAAGCAGCCAAAGATAACGATACATCTTTGGGATGGTTATGAGTAATTTTTTCTCTAATAGTTAAAATTTTATTAGCAAAGAAAGTCATGAAGTCATTACTAGTTAACGTTAAAGGAATACTCGGCTCAATAGAGCTCTGACTCTTTGTCAGCCTGGCTACAGTGCTGAAAAGAAACCTGGGGTTGTTCTTATTTTCTTCAATTAGTGATGAGTAGTAAGATGTCCTAGCTTTACGGAGGGCTTTTTTATAGAGCAACAGACTCTTTTTCCAGGCTAAGTGAAGATCTTCTAAATTAGTGAGACGCCATTTCCTCTCCAACTTATGGGTTATCTGCTTTAAGCTGCGAGTTTGTGAGTTATACCATGGAGTCAGGCACTTCTGATTTAAAGTTCTCTTTTTCAGAGGAGCTACAGCATCCAAAGTTGTCTTCAATGAGGATGTAAAACTATTGATGAGATACTCTATCTCACTTACAGAGTTTAGGTAGCTACTCTGCACTGTGTTGGTATATGGCATTAGAGAACATAAAGAAGGAATCATATCCTTAAACCTAGTTACAGCGCTTTCTGAAAGACTTCTAGTGTAATGAAACTTATTCCCCACTGCTGGGTAGTCCATCAGAGTAAATGTAAATGTTATTAAGAAATGATCAGACAGAAGGGAGTTTTCAGGGAATACTGTTAAGTCTTCAATTTCCATACCATAAGTCAGAACAAGATCTAAGGTATGATTAAAGTGGTGGGTGGACTCATTTACATTTTGAGCAAAGCCAATTGAGTCTAATAATAGATTAAATGCAGTGTTGAGGCTGTCATTCTCAGCATCTGTGTGGATGTTAAAATCGCCCACTATACTTATCTTATCTGAGCTAAGCACTAAGTCAGACAAAAGGTCTGAAAATTCACAGAGAAACTCACAGTAACAACCAGGTGGACGATAGATAATAACAAATAAAACTGGTTTTGGGGACTTCCAATTTGGGTGGACAAGACTAAGAGTCAAGCTTTCAAATGAATTAAAGCTCTGTCTGGGTTTTTGATTAATTAATAAGCTGGAATGGAAGATTGCTGCCAATCCTCCGCCTCGGCCCATGCTACGAGCGTTCTGGCAGTTAGTGTGACTCGGGGGTGTTGACTCATTTAAACTAACATATTCATCCTGCTGTAACCAGGTTTCTGTAAGGCAGAATAAATCAATATGTTGATCAATTATTATATCATTTGCTAACAGGACCTTAGAAGAGAGAGACCTAATGTTTAATAGACCACATTTAACTGTTTTAGTCTGTGGTGCAGTTGAAGGTGCTATATTATTTTTTCTTTTTGAATTTTTATGCTTAAATAGATTTTTGCTGGTTATTGGTGGTCTGGGAGCAGGCACCGTCTCTACGGGGATGGGGTAATGAGGGGATGGCAGGGGGAGAGAAGCTGTAGAGAGGTGTGTAAGACTACAACTCTGCTTCCTGGTCCCAACCCTGGATAGTCACGGTTTGGAGGATTTAAGAAAATTGGCCAGATTTCTAGAAATGAGAGCTGCTCCATCCAAAGTGGGATGGATGCCGTCTCTCCTAACAAGACCAGGTTTTCCCCAGAAGCTTTGCCAATTATCTATGAAGCCCACCTCGTTTTTTGGACACCACTCAGACAGCCAGCAATTCAAGGAGAACATGCGGCTAAACATGTCACTCCCGGTCCGATTGGGGAGGGGCCCAGAGAAAACTACAGAGTCCGACATTGTTTTTGCAAAGTTACACACCGATTCAATGTTAATTTTAGTGACCTCCGATTGGTGTAACCGGGTGTCATTACTGCCGACGTGAATTATAATCTTACCAAATTTACGCTTAGCCTTAGCCAGCAGTTTCAAATTTCCTTCAATGTCGCCTGCTCTGGCCCCCGGAAGACAATTGACTATGGTTCCCCCCTGGCAGATCCCAAGCAGGCTGACTGGGTGACTGTGAGGAGGAAGCGTAGTTCTAAACAGAAGCCCCGTGTACACCGCCAACCCGTTCACATTTCTAACCGTTTTTCCCCACTCGACGACACACCCGCCGAGGATCAAACTCTGGTTATTGGCGACTCTATTTTGAGAAATGTGAAGTTAGCGACACCAGCAACCATAGTCAATTGTCTTCCGGGGGCCAGAGCAGGCGACATTGAAGGAAATTTGAAACTGCTGGCTAAGGCTAAGCGTAAATTTGGTAAGATTGTAATTCACGTCGGCAGTAATGACACCCGGTTACGCCAATCGGAGGTCACTAAAATTAACATTAAATCGGTGTGTAACTTTGCAAAACAATGTCGGACTCTGTAGTTTTCTCTGGGCCCCTCCCCAATTGGACCGGGAGTGACATGTTTAGCCGCCTGTTCTCCTTGAATTGCTGGCTGTCTGAGTGGTGTCCAAAAAATGAGTTGGGCTTCATAGATAATTGGCAAAGCTTCTGGGGAAAACCTGGTCTTGTTAGGAGAGACGGCATCCATCCCACTTTGGATGGAGCAGCTCTCATTTCTAGAAATCTGGCCAATTTTCTTAAATCCTCCAAACCGTGACTATCCAGGGTTGGGACCAGGAAGCAGAGTTGTAGTCTTACACACCTCTCTGCAGCTTCTCTCCCCCTGCCATCCCCTCATTACCCCATCCCCGTAGAGACGGTGCCTGCTCCCAGACCACCAACAACAAGCAAAAATCTATTTAAGCATAAAAATTCAAAAAGAAAAAATAATATAGCACCTTCAACTGCACCACAGACTAAAACAGTTAAATGTGGTCTATTAAACATTAGGTCTCTCTCTTCTAAGTCCCTGTTGGTAAATGATATAATAATTGATCAACATATTGATTTATTCTGCCTAACAGAAACCTGGTTACAGCAGGATGAATATGTTAGTTTAAATGAGTCAACACCCCCGAGTCACACTAACTGTCAGAATGCTCGTAGCACGGGCCGAGGAGGAGGATTAGCAGCAATCTTCCATTCCAGCTTATTAATTAATCAAAAACCCAGACAGAGCTTTAATTCATTTGAAAGCTTGTCTCTTAGTCTTGTCCATCCAAATTGGAAGTCCCAAAAACCAGTTTTATTTGTTATTATCTATCGTCCACCTGGTCGTTACTGTGAGTTTCTCTGTGAATTTTCAGACCTTTTGTCTGACTTAGTGCTTAGCTCAGATAAGATAATTATAGTGGGCGATTTTAACATCCACACAGATGCTGAGAATGACAGCCTCAACACTGCATTTAATCTATTATTAGACTCTATTGGCTTTGCTCAAAAAGTAAATGAGTCCACCCACCACTTTAATCATATCTTAGATCTTGTTCTGACTTATGGTATGGAAATAGAAGACTTAACAGTATTCCCTGAAAACTCCCTTCTGTCTGATCATTTCTTAATAACATTTACATTTACTCTGATGGACTACCCAGCAGTGGGGAATAAGTTTCATTACACTAGAAGTCTTTCAGAAAGCGCTGTAACTAGGTTTAAGGATATGATTCCTTCTTTATGTTCTCTAATGCCATATACCAACACAGTGCAGAGTAGCTACCTAAACTCTGTAAGGGAGATAGAGTATCTCGTCAATAGTTTTACATCCTCATTGAAGACAACTTTGGATGCTGTAGCTCCTCTGAAAAAGAGAGCTTTAAATCAGAAGTGCCTGACTCCGTGGTATAACTCACAAACTCGCAGCTTAAAGCAGATAACCCGTAAGTTGGAGAGGAAATGGCGTCTCACTAATTTAGAAGATCTTCACTTAGCCTGGAAAAAGAGTCTGTTGCTCTATAAAAAAGCCCTCCGTAAAGCTAGGACATCTTTCTACTCATCACTAATTGAAGAAAATAAGAACAACCCCAGGTTTCTTTTCAGCACTGTAGCCAGGCTGACAAAGAGTCAGAGCTCTATTGAGCTGAGTATTCCATTAACTTTAACTAGTAATGACTTCATGACTTTCTTTGCTAACAAAATTTTAACTATTAGAGAAAAAATTACTCATAACCATCCCAAAGACGTATCGTTATCTTTGGCTGCTTTCAGTGATGCCGGTATTTGGTTAGACTCTTTCTCTCCGATTGTTCTGTCTGAGTTATTTTCATTAGTTACTTCATCCAAACCATCAACATGTTTATTAGACCCCATTCCTTCCAGGCTGCTCAAGGAAGCCCTACCATTATTTAATGCTTCGATCTTAAATATGATCAATCTATCTTTGTTAGTTGGCTATGTACCACAGGCTTTTAAGGTGGCAGTAATTAAACCATTACTTAAAAAGCCATCACTTGACCCAGCTATCTTAGCTAATTATAGGCCAATCTCCAACCTTCCTTTTCTCTCAAAAATTCTTGAAAGGGTAGTTGTAAAACAGCTAACTGATCATCTGCAGAGGAATGGTCTATTTGAAGAGTTTCAGTCAGGTTTTAGAATTCATCATAGTACAGAAACAGCATTAGTGAAGGTTACAAATTATCTTCTTATGGCCTCGGACAGTGGACTCGTCTCTGTGCTTGTTCTGTTGGACCTCAGTGCTGCTTTTGATACTGTTGACCATAAAATTTTATTACAGAGATTAGAGCATGCCATAGGTATTAAAGGCACTGCGCTGCGGTGGTTTGAATCATATTTGTCTAATAGATTACAATTTGTTCATGTAAATGGGGAATCTTCTTCACAGACTAAAGTTAATTATGGAGTTCCACAAGGTTCTGTGCTAGGACCAATTTTATTCACTTTATACATGCTTCCCTTAGGCAGTATTATTAGACGGTATTGCTTAAATTTTCATTGTTACGCAGATGATACCCAGCTTTATCTATCCATGAAGCCAGAGGACACACACCAATTAGCTAAACTGCAGGATTGTCTTACAGACATAAAGACATGGATGACCTCTAATTTCCTGCTTTTAAACTCAGATAAAACTGAAGTTATTGTACTTGGCCCCACAAATCTTAGAAACATGGTGTCTAACCAGATCCTTACTCTGGATGGCATTACCCTGACCTCTAGTAATACTGTGAGAAATCTTGGAGTCATTTTTGATCAGGATATGTCATTCAAAGCGCATATTAAACAAATATGTAGGATTGCTTTTTTGCATTTACGCAATATCTCTAAAATCAGAAAGGTCTTGTCTCAGAGTGATGCTGAAAAACTAATTCATGCATTTATTTCCTCTAGGCTGGACTATTGTAATTCATTATTATCAGGTTGTCCTAAAAGTTCCCTAAAAAGCCTTCAGTTAATTCAAAATGCTGCAGCTAGAGTACTGACGGGGACTAGAAGGAGAGAGCATATCTCACCCATATTGGCCTCTCTTCATTGGCTTCCTGTTAATTCTAGAATAGAATTTAAAATTCTTCTTCTTACTTATAAGGTTTTGAATAATCAGGTCCCATCTTATCTTAGGGACCTCGTAGTACCATATCACCCCAATAGAGCGCTTCGCTCTCAGACTGCAGGCTTACTTGTAGTTCCTAGGGTTTGTAAGAGTAGAATGGGAGGCAGAGCCTTCAGCTTTCAGGCTCCTCTCCTGTGGAACCAGCTCCCAATTCAGATCAGGGAGACAGACACCCTCTCTACTTTTAAGATTAGGCTTAAAACTTTCCTTTTTGCTAAAGCTTATAGTTAGGGCTGGATCAGGTGACCCTGAACCATCCCTTAGTTATGCTGCTATAGACGTAGACTGCTGGGGGGTTCCCATGATGCACTGTTTCTTTCTCTTTTGCTCTGTATGCACCACTCTGCATTTAATCATTAGTGATCGATCTCTGCTCCCCTCCACAGCATGTCTTTTTCCTGGTTCTCTCCCTCAGCCCCAACCAGTCCCAGCAGAAGACTGCCCCTCCCTGAGCCTGGTTCTGCTGGAGGTTTCTTCCTGTTAAAAGGGAGTTTTTCCTTCCCACTGTAGCCAAGTGCTTGCTCACAGGGGGTCGTTTTGACCGTTGGGGTTTTACATAATTATTGTATGGCCTTGCCTTACAATATAAAGCGCCTTGGGGCAACTGTTTGTTGTGATTTGGCGCTATATAAAAAAATTGATTGATTGATTGATTGGTTGCTGGTGTCGCTAACTTCACATTTCTCAAAACAGAGTCGCCAATAACCAGAGTTTGATCCTCGGCGGGTGTGTCGTCGAGTGGGGAAAAACGGTTAGAAATGTGAACGGGTTGGCGGTGTACACGGAGCTTCTGTTTAGAACTACGCTTCCTCCTCACAGTCACCCAGTCGGCCTGCTTTCCCGGCTGCTCGGGATCTGCCAGAGGGAAACTAACGGCGGCTAAGCTACCTTGGTCCGCACCGACTACAGGGGCCTGGCTAGCTGTAGAATTTTCCACGGTGCGGAGCCGAGACTCCAATTCGCCCAGCCTGGCCTCCAAAGCTACGAATAAGCTACACTTATTACAAGTACCATTACTGCTAAAGGAGGCCGAGGAATAACTAAACATAATGAACATATGTTTACATAATGAATAATGAACTTCAGACAGCATAGGAAGTGTTGGTCAGCTGATGTGCATTTTTTAATGGCCAGTGCCAGTTTTTAGAAAACACACCAGCGAATGAGTGATGTATAATACTGATTTTTGTTATGTAACAACAATTTAATAATAATTACAGTTCAATTACAAAATAGTTCTACTTAAGTCAACATTTATTTAATATTGCTCCTGTCTTTATTGTCTGTGTCCATGCCTTAGAACTCTATTTTAATTACAACTGTATGGCTTAAAATACTTTAAAAGAACACCTGCAGAGAGCAAAGCTGTTTTTTTGTTTTTGTTTTTTTGTTTTTTTTTTGTACTAGGTTGAAAACCTTTTTATTTGTGTTCTAAGAGTGGACATTTTAACATGGGGGTCTATGAGGAGTGACTCAATTTTAAAACCAGCCTCAAATGGCCATACAAGAAGCTGTAGAGGACCAGTTCTTTGTTGGATTCATTTATCAGGACTGGAGGTTGTGGCTTGAAAATGACCTGTTATTTCTCTCATTTTTTCTATTATGGATACAGTGAGAAAATCACAACAGCAGCAGGGAAAAAGAAGTGGGAGTTGGAAGAAGGTTGGATAAAGCTCAAGAACGGCCATATATCATTGAGCAGAAATCACAAAGTAGTGAAAATAAACATCTTGCTGCTCCACAGGCTCTGTTTGAAAGCCGGGAACATAAAGAAATCCTACCATGGAGCCTTTATGAAGCTCTCACATAGCTGATAAGGAACTTCCAGGTTGGCTACATGAGGATATATTTTCAAATTAGCCAGACAGGAGAGAAGCCCCGGTGACTAATCTCATCAAGCAGAGTGGTGGCCATGGCTCGCCCATACTCTGCCTGATTATCAGCCCATCTAAATGTCAAAAAAGAGAACTGCTGCCTCTTTACGATGACCTCATGTTTGCTGGTCGAGCTGGTTGCTACCTTCCCAACCACAGTTCTTTACAGTGTAACAACTGATCATATTTGATCAGTGGTCCATGCGGAGTGCCCCCTACAGGTCAGCACGCATGTGAACTGTGGATTAATTGCCAAGTTTACGTAGCCTCGTGCTCCATTTGCAGCAGGCTAAGTGCTGGAGTTCTGGATCCAAAAACGTCAGAATCTTTGAAAAATTAAAGGAGTTGAGGAGAAAGTGTCCGTTGTCTCGTCCCTGTGCACCCTTCCCCAAGCATCCTGCTCAAAGTGTGTGTGCAGCAGAGCAGGGAGAAAGACCAATATTCTCATTAAGTCACTTTTTAAAATGGAAAGCATGGTAGTATTTGTCTTCATTACCTCCGCCAATGAGGTTATGTTTTCGGTCGCATCCGTTTGTTTGTTGGTTGGATTGTTATCAGGATTACTCAAAAAATCCTCAACGGACTTCAATGAAATTTTTACCAGGGGTGTAGCTTGGCCTAACTTAGAAGTCATTAAATTTTGGTGATGATCCGGAACATGATCTGGATCCAGTAATTTTTTTAAGGATTCTTTATCATTGCAGGATAGGGCCAATTTCAACATCTTTGCATCTAACTTCATGAAGACGGGTCACAAAGGCTGAACAAAAATTAAGTTAAGACACAACAATAATTTAGCATTTGTTTCTCCTCATTGAATAAACTAGTTATTAGAAAATGCTTCTAGTTTATTTTATTTTTTTCCTCAGCATAAAATGATCCAATCAGTGCCTTAAAACCCGCATCTCATCCAAACTGCTCATTTTTGTGAACAGTGAAATCCCTAATAATTCCAATATTTTATTCAGCATGTCAAAAAAACAGAGTCTATAAGTGGAGCAGATACTGGTCCAGCCATATTGTAGCATTTAAAGGGAACATATTATGCAAAATGACTTCTTTAACATGTCTTTTATTGACCAGTCTGTGTATGTCAGAACTCCATTGTAGGTATGATTACAGTGCAATATTTTGTTAAATAAATATTAATTAACCAATTAAGAATTGCAGTCAGACACCATAAGTACTTGGACAAACTAAATACAAGAATCATTGTTAATACAAATCATAACTATTACAGCAAGTTCTCTTTTGCAAAGTTAACATTTCTAAGTCAGCGAATATGTTCTGAACTTGATTTACAACCATCATGAAGAACAGACACAGCATGGTAAATCAAACTGGAGTAAGCAGTTCTCAAAAACTGTGTTACCATGCAAGAAGGAAACGATTGAGGGAAGCCACCAAGACATCTGTGACAACTCTGAAGGAGTTATAGGATTCTGTGGCTGTGATGTGAGAGACTGTACACAGCGCAAAGTTTCTCTGTCGGTTCACAGGTGTTACAGCTTTCTGTAAAAGACGGAAAATGAAAGATGTGAGTCTCCCGTGCGCCTTCATGTGTCTTTGGTATCAACATACAACAACATCACTGGTCTCACTACAAGTCCAGTCTGGGAGCATCACTGTTGTCATCCATGACACCGTAGAACGGCACTGGGTCCTGGATGACAACCACCTTGGTAGACAACTGGTCCATTCCCATTTCTTGAAAGTAGCCATCTATCTGTACAAGTGAAGTATTGGTGTCACCTTGACCTTCTCCAGCTGCTGGGGTCTTCAACACTCAGGGACCTGTGTGCTAGATCATGCTCAGAGATATGTGCCACATGGCCAAAATATCGAAGCTGACACTCCCTCACATTGTAAGTGATACTTCTGATCTGAGTCTCCCCAAGTAACAGCTTGTTTGAACCAAAGATATTCTAGTGGTACCCAAAGAAACCTAGTACCAAAGACATCCAGTCATTGTCTTAGGTCAGGGGTGGGCAGTCATGTACCACAAAGGTTTTCCTTGCTACCAATCACCTCAGCAGATGATTTCATTAACCCTCTGGGGTCTGAGGGCATTTTTTGGACAGTTCTCTCGCCTGGCATAAGTGTTTTATTATTGCTGTTAACAGCTCTCCCTGCATCCCACAATCAGGTTTTATGTCTCTTTTTTTCAGGACAACCTGTGCTTTCAGAATATATATGTTTTTGTTGTGTTTTATAAGTGTAATAAAGGTTTACAATAAAAAATAGGCAAGGAAGAAATAAAGTGAAAAATAATTTTCCACACACATTTATTCAAAACACACAGCAAACTATAATAAACAACTGTTTTGACACTTTATAAAGGTAATTTGAGGTCTTGTGTGAAAGACTGTACAACAAAAAGCTTCAAACAATAAACACAAATGCACATTTTGAACAATATATACAAAATGGTTTATGAGTTTTGTTGTCCATTGAGATGGTAAACAGTGCTTTATGCAGAGAAAGCAACAGATTTATCCAGTAACATTCACATGCAAACTAGTGGAGCAATCCTGATAGTTACACACTCTTTGTTTGAGCACGTGAGATTGTCATAAGAGGCTTTCCGTCTGCTCCTGCTTTCATTGATCGCTGTGCGTAATGGCACAGGGCGCATGGAGACCAATAGTATGTACTCACTGAACTCACCCAGGGGGCTATTCAAACGGGCCAACTCCAAACATATCACTCTTGAAAATGATCTTTGGCTTTTCACGTGAGGTAAATCTGCCCTACGGTTGGATTTTGGAAAACCATGTGACGGTGAACCAATTCCGATTGGACACTCACATTGCGCACGTCAACACATAGCTTCTATGAGGAGTACAAAGATGGCCGATGGCTGGCTCAGAAGTCCGCGGAGTGAACCTTTCAGCAAAAAAAAGTACGTTTCTATCTCATATCATTCAAAAATAATTTATAATTTTGTAAAGCTTGGTCTTAGCCATCGTATACAACAGCATCGGCCCCAGAGGGTTAATGATCAGATGTTTATGTTTGGGGGAGAAGCTCATCAGCAAATCCACCTGCTGAGGTGATTGGTTGCAAGGAAAGTCTGCGCTGTCTTGGCCCCCGTTGCCCACCCCTGTCTTGGGTCATTGGTTAGTGTCCAAGTCTCACAACCATAGAGTAAGACAGGAAACACAAGGACCCTCAAGACGTGGACCTTGAGTCTCGTGTGAAGACATCAGCATCACTAAACACCTTCTGTCCAGCTAACTAGTTTTTCCCAGGTACCTCTTTGATCTCAAAGGGCAGGGCCCAGAGACATTTATGTCACTGCTGAGATAAGTGAATGCCTCTACAACTTCAACACTTTCACCACATACAGATGCATCTGATGGCCGAGTCCAGGAAGTCATTAAAAGCCTGAATCTTAGTCTTGTTCCAGGACAATCTCAAACCCAGACACTCTTCCTCACTCAGCTTCTCAAGTGCTGCAATCAGAGTGTCCATTAAGTCCCACTACCACATCTTAAAACCTAATAATGAGTTGATCTAACTTATCATGTTTTACAGTGTCAGGTTTTCCAAGAATGCCGGGTGAAATCAATATCTTCTCAAAAGAAAAAAGTATCTCGACATGACGTTTTCTGAAGGAGAAGGACTGCAGCATCACTCTTTAGTGATCTGCAGCAAAGACTTCTTGATAAATGCGTAAAAATAAAAGGACTGCATTTATATAGCGCTTTTCCATCTGCATCAGACGCTCAGCTAGTCCCTGAATTGGAGTTTCCACATGCCACATTCTGTAATAAGCACAGACTGTATACATACTGGACAGACTCTCCCTGACATCACCCATAGGATGTTTGAAGAGCAGGTTTTGAAGCTCAAATGGGGCAGTTCCAAATGTCTCCATCTTGATGGTGTATGACTCCCAGTCAACCCAGACATAGGTAAAGCGATGGTGCGTGGGCAAGACTGGCATGACCTGAACAAGACAAATGAAGTCCCAACATGCCCCATCATGGAGATACCAAAGCTAAAGCTAACAGGCTAACATTGGTTTGGGTGTTTTATTGATGCATATTTTTTGGGACTGGGCTGTGTTTCATAAAGAGTGGGTTCAGTGCGGATATTAAAAAAAAAAAAAAACATTATATTGTCTCAGTAACTGTGAAGCAACAGTGAAGATAACCTCACCAAGCTCTCACTACCTGCTACCTGGCGCTAACTGTGCTAAAATACGAATTTAAATAAATTACACCCAACAAAAATACATGTGCACTGACATCTTTGATGGTCCGGTAGTACAGTTAACAGCACAAGTTGTTTTATCTCAGATATTTGTAATAACATTTAATTGTTCACTTATGTTGAATAGACTTTTTTTACATAGCATGGTGCTAACAGCTAACATGAGCATGATGGAATGGCTCCTCTGTGAGCATTTTATTATAAATATCTGTGATAATAAGACATCTGTGTTTAATCAGCCTAACAGATAACCTTTAAGAAGTGTGTGCTGCATTTTTTCCGTCGAGTGAGGTGACGGCCTACGTACAGAGAAAGCTGTGGTTTCAGTGTGGACACACATACAGAGTCACAGAGCCACACACGTAACGTGCTTCATATATAATAATAACGTTCTTCCAGATGGTAGATGACGTGCAGACTGTATCTGATCTGTCAGTCAGGCAGTAGCGAAGCAGCTACACGGTGCTGCCACCTCCATGCTGCACTGTCAGGATTGCATATTACACAACATCATAAAATTATGATCCAATACATTGTTGTTAAAATTATCCAAAAAAAAAATAAAGTGAATAGAAGTAGGTGAAAGGGACAGTCAAGTACAATATGTAGTAAACGAAACCTCCTGTTTCCCGAGCAGGCGCCGCCTTCTGACCCTCCTTCACAACATGAAACCCATAAAAAGCATATTGCACTTTCAACATAAGACATTTTGAGTTTTGTACGGAAAATTTTAGTTCTTTAGAAAAGTGGAAAGCGTGGAAGTATGGTTTTGTACACGCTCTAACATATGTACATAAAAAATATCAGATAATAGGAATTCATACATAATTGGGTTTAATCTGCAAATAATCGGTTACAGTCGTATGTAAATCGGATATAAAATACCAGGTAATTGTAAGAACTGAACTACGATTACGTATGTATTTTGGCAACGATAAAAAAAAATCCACAATTTTAAATCAGGATGAAGATCAAGGCCAAAAATTGTTAATACCTGACAACCCTTTTGTTATTACGTGTTTTTATTCTTGTGCGCTTTATGGTTTTGTCTTTTTATTTGTGTTTTTAATTTTTTTAATTCAATGTTTTCTCCGTTTTCGGTATTGTGTTGTGTAAAGTAGTTGTAAAACAGCTAACTGATCATCTGCAGAGGAATGGTCTATTTGAAGAGTTTCAGTCAGGTTTTAGAATTCATCATAGTGCAGAAACAGCATTAGTGAAGGTTACAAATGATCTTCTTATGGCCTCAGACAGTGGACTCATCTCTGTGCTTGTCCTGTTAGACCTCAGTGCTGCTTTTGATACTGTTGACCATAAAATTTTATTACAGAGATTAGAGCATGCCATAGGTATTAAAGGCACTGCGCTGCAATGGTTTGAATCATATTTATCTAATAGATTACAATTTGTTCATGTAAATGGGGAATCTTCTTCACAGACAAAGGTTAATTATGGAGTTCCACAAGGTTCTGTGCTAGGACCAATTTTATTCACTTTATACATGTTTCCCTTAGGCAGTATTATTAGACGGCATTGCTTAAATTTTCATTGTTACGCAGATGATACCCAGCTTTATCTATCCATGAAGCCAGAGGACACACACCAATTAGCTAAACTGCAGGATTGTCTTACAGACATAAAGACATGGATGACCTCTAATTTCCTGCTTTTAAACTCAGATAAAACTGAAGTTATTGTACTTAGCCCCACAAATCTTAGAAACATGGTGTCTAACCAGATTCTTACTCTGGATGGCATTACCCTGACCTCTAGTAATACTGTGAGAAATCTTGGAGTCATTTTTGATCAGGATATGTCATTCAATGCGCATATTAAACAAATATGTAGGACTGCGTTTTTGCATTTGCGCAATATCTCTAAAATTAGAAAGGTCTTGTCTCAGAGTGATGCTGAAAAACTAATTCATGCATTTATTTCCTCTAGGCTGGACTATTGTAATTCATTATTATCAGGTTGTCCTAAATGTTCCCTGAAAAGCCTTGTTAATTCAAAATGCTGCAGCTAGAGTACTGACAGGGACTAGAAGGAGAGAGCATATCTCACCCATATTGGCCTCTCTTCATTGGCTTCCTGTTAATTCTAGAATAGAATTTAAAATTCTTCTTCTTACTTATAAGGTTTTGAATAATCAGGTCCCATCTTATCTTAGGGACCTCATAGTACCATATCACCCCAATAGAGCACTTCGCTCTCAGACTGCAGGCTTACTTGTAGTTCCTAGGGTTTGTAAGAGCAGAATGGGAGGCAGAGCCTTCAGCTTTCAGGCTCCTCTCCTGTGGAACCAGCTCCCAATTCGGATCAGGGAGACAGACACCCTCTCTACTTTTAAGATTAGGCTTAAAACTTTCCTTTTTGCTAAAGCTTATAGTTAGGGCTGGATCAGGTGACCCTGAACCATCCCTTAGTTATGCTGCTATAGACTTAGACTGCTGGGGGGTTCCCATGATGCACTGAGTGTTTCTTTCTCTTTTTGCTCTGTATGCATCACTCTGCATTTAATCATTAGTGATTGATCTCTGCTCCCCTCCACAGCATGTCTTTTTCCTGGTTCTCTCCCTCAGCCCCAACCAGTCCCAGCAGAAGACTGCCCCTCCCTGAGCCTGGTTCTGCTGGAGGTTTCTTCCTGTTAAAAGGGAGTTTTTCTTTCCCACTGTCGCCAAGTGCTTGCTCACAGGGGGTTGTTTTGACCGTTGGGGTTTTTTCCGTAATTATTGTATGGCCTTGCCTTACAATATAAAGCGCCTTGGGGCAACTGTTTGTTGTGATTTGGCGCTATATAAATAAAATTGATTTGATTTGATTTGATTTAAAGCACCTTGAGGCAATCTCATCATGAGTTGGCGCTATAGAAATTAATAAATCTGAATTTTGAATTTTTGAACCGTATAAGTGACTTTCCAAACTCAAGCTGAATCATGAGCTAACACTGCAATTGGTGAAAACACCTCAGAATCTGGTGTACATATGTGCGACATCTTTACTTAGGCTTGTAACTCTTTCACGCTTGTCACAGGTCTTCCTCTCATGGGTCTTCCTTTATTTTATGACAGCATGATCTCAACAGATTTGCAACCATGCCAGTCTTTCAGTTTCTCACTGATTGACTGGCCTCTGAGGGATATTGATTGAGTATTCTACATTTACTTACAGTAATATATCTGTCCAAGATGTTTCAATCACCTCCTTGCAGAGTTGCTGGTCTGTCATTTTGTCTTTATGGTACCAGCTTTGCGTCGATACCTACTGAACTCCTTGTCTCAACAAAAGTGGAACTCTATTCCAATAATCTGACTTCTAATACCAGTTGGGTGTATTGGGGAATATTTTTTTCTACCATCTTAAAGGAGTTAAATGAATGAATATTTTTACCACAGATTATATACATAACTTTAATGAACAGAGACATTGTGCACTTTCAGGGTTCAATACCCAACCTATTAATTAATGTCTTGGTATGTCTAGAGTTGTATGAAGAAGGGCATTTGATGTAAAACCTGTGCCAAATCAATAAATGGCTCTATACCCAATCTTCTGTGGTGAACCCAAGCAAAAAAAAAAATGGGAGCAGCCAAAAAAACATAAATGCAATTTCCCTGAACTGGTAAGAATAAGGAGCTGCTATGGACGTAAGACATGATTATGAAGATGAGTTTTGGACTTTGATCAAACTTCTCTGCCTTTACATGGACGCAACATGTGTCAAGTTTAAAAAAATACTGAACATTTTGGTATATTCTCATAATAATTCAGAAAAGTCTAAAGCCAGCTGTTTCCAGTTTAAAATATGTGTGCAACAGGAAACTATCTGTGTACATACTGATAGAATTCTGGGAACTGCCGAAAGGAAATACAGTAGTGTTCAGAATAATAGTAGTGCTATGTGACTAAAACGATTAATCCAGGTTTTGAGTATATTTCTTATTGTTACATGGGAAACAAGGTACCAGTAGATTCAGTAGATTCTCACAAATCCAACAAGACCAAGCATTCATGACATGCACACTCTTAAGGCTATGAAATTAGGCTATTAGTAAAAAAAAGTAGAAAAGGGGGTGTTCACAATAATAGTAGTGTGGCATTCAGTCAGTGAGTTTGTCAATTTTGTGGAACAAACAGGTGTGAATCAGGTGTCCCCTATTTAAGGATGAAGCCAGCACCTGTTGAACATGCTTTTCTCTTTGAAAGCCTGAGGACAATGGGACGTTCAAGACATTGTTCAGAAGAACAGCGTAGTTTGATTAAAAGGTTGATTGGAGAGGGGAAAACTTATATGCAGGTGCAAAAAATTATAGGCTGTTCATCTACAATGATCTCCAATGCTTTAAAATGGACAAAAACACCAGAGACGCATGGAAGAAAACAGAAAACAACCATCAAAATAACCAGAATGACCAGAAGAATAACCAGAATGGCAAAGGCTCACCCACTGATCAGCTCCAGGATGATCAAAGACAGTCTGGAGTTACCTGTAAGTGCTGTGACAGTTAGAAGACGCCAGTGTGAAGCTAATTTATTTGTAAGAATCCCCCGCAAAGTCCCTCTGTTAAATAAAAGACATGTGCAGAAGAGGTTACAATTTGCCAAAGAACACATCAACTGGCCTAAAGAGAAATGAAGGAATATTTTGTGGACTGATAAGAGTAAAACTGTTCTTTTTGGGTCCAAGGGCTGCAGACAGTTTGTGAGATGACCCCCAAACTCTGAATTCAAGCCACAGTTCACAGTGAAGACAGTGAAGCATGGTGGTGCAAGCATCATGATATGGGCATGTTTCTCCTACTATGGTGTTGGGCCTATATATCGCATACCAGGTATCATGGATCAGTTTGGATATGTCAAAATACTTGAAGAGGTCATGTTGCCTTATGCTGAAGAGGACATGCCCTTGAAATGGGTGTTTCAACAAGACAATGACCCCAAGCACACTAGTAAACGAGCAAAATCTTGGTTCCAAACCAACAAAATTAATGCCTCGCAGATGTGAAGAAATCATGAAAAACTTTGGTTATACAACTAAATACTAGTTTAGTGATTCACAGGATTGCTAAAAAAAAAAAGCAGTTTGAATATAATAGTTTTTAGTTTGCAGTGTCAACAGCAGATGCTACTATTATTGTGAACACCCCCTTTTCTACTTTTCTTTACTAATAGCCCAATTTCATAGCCTTAGGAGTGTGCATATCATGAATGCTTGGTCTTGTTGGATTTGTGAGAATCTACTGAATCTACTGGTACCTTGTTTCCCATGTAACAATAAGAAATATACTCAAAACCTGGATTAATCTTTTTAGTCACATAGCACTACTATTATTCTGAACACTACTGTACGAGGTCTGTCCATAAAGTATAGGTCCTTTTTATTTTTTTCAAAAACTATATGGATTTCATTCATATGTTTTTACGTCAGACATGCTTGAACCCTCCTGCGCATGCGTGAGTTTTTCCACGCCTGTCGGTGACGTCATTCGCCTGTGAGCACTCCTTGTGGGAGGAGTCGTCCAGCCCCTCGTCGGAATTCCTTTATCTGAGAAGTCTCGTGAGAGAACAGAGAAGTTTCAGAAGAAGTCGGTTTCAGCATTTTATCCGGATATTCCACTGTTAAAGGAGATTTTTTTAATGAAAGACGTGCGGACAGGTCCGCGTGTCGGCTCGCAGCCGCCGCGACGCTCCGCCACAGGAAAAACACCTGTGTTGGAAGCCTTAAGGACAAGTTGGAACATGTCCAGCTGTTAAACAATTTCTCATATACTCACTCCACTGAAAGCCATCAAAAGCCGCCTGGATTTTACAAATGGTTATCAACACGGAGGTGTTTTCCTGTGCCGCCGCTCCGCGCCGGCTGCGTCCCGACGCGCAGACCCGTCCGCACGTCTTCCATTAAAAAAATCTCCTTTAACAGTGGAATATCCGGATAAAATGCTGAAACCGACTTCTTCTGAAACTTCTCTGTTCTCTCACGACGTCCTGGATCAATAGAGCCTGAAATGTGGAGGTTTTCAGCTTGAAACAGGCTGATGACGCCGCCTGAGAGCGCAGCGCGACGTCTCGCACTGTGGGAAGTCCTTAAAGCGACAGTGTCACCTCAAAATCTCTCCTCAGCCGTTAAAATTTTCACTGAAAACCAGCTTAATTTTTCGAACCGTGTCCACTTCGATGTGTCTCACAGGTTTAGAAAAAATTTTGATCAAACAAAGCGCCAGTCTCTCAGCAACTTCTCAGACAAAGGAATTCCGACGAGGGGCTGGACGACTCCTCCCACAAGGAGTGCTCACAGGCGAATGACGTCACCGACAGGCGTGGAAAAACTCACGCATGCGCACGAGGGTTCAAGCATGTCTGACGTAAAAACATATGAATGAAATCCATATAGTTTTTGAAAAAAATAAAAAGGACCTATACTTTATGGACAGACCTCGTATATGCCTGTTTGGATAAACGATGTGGTACATTAATTGTATTTCACAGTCTTGTGAATATGATGATATTCACCCGTAAATGATGTACAAGGGTGCAGAGCACAAAGTGATTTTTGTGCCACATTTCCTCAACATTTCTTGTGTAACATGTATATTTGAGTGGGTGAGAGAGTTGTTGTTTGAAGAGGCTGTGGTAACATGAGGATGGATCTCTGTGCTCGGGGAGTATCAGTAAGGGCCGAGCTTCTGCCCTGGGATCAACGCACAAATATATTTTTTTTCTCTCCATCAATTTGTTCCACAAAAACATTCAACCTTCACAGTGTGTCACCATTTACACTCACAACATTTATGTGCAAATTACACCTGGAGAGCAAACGCCTGAATCTGTCTGTTTCACTATCACCCATAGATTCCACTTTTGTTGCATCAAACCTCGGCTTTGTGAACAATAACAGCCTTATTTTGATGACTTATAGCCCAAGTGCAACTCCACATTGACTTTTGTAGAGAAATAAAGTTCTTCTCTACAAGAGTCAAGACAGAAGTCAGACTACCAGAGCAAGAAATTTAGCTGAGGAAGCCTCTGTGATTAGAAGTAAAACGTCCTCACGTCAAGCAACCCAGTCCAGTCGAAGATTCAAGCTTCTCTACTTCCCAGAATGTTTGTGCTTGGATTATATAAAGGTAAAGTAAGTCCCTTCAGTTGGTCCCTTGTTTTCATTTAGGGTCACCACAGCAGAGCCAAGGTGCATCTCCAAGTTTCCTTCGTGGTCATATTTGCAGATTTTTCTGCCAAACGTATTTGATCCATGATCGAAATGAAATTGCCATTATATTTTAAACTTTTAACATATGACGGGAGAGGAAGGAGTGAAAACATAAAAGTGACAAATCACAGCCCTTGCAGTCTCATTCATTTAGTAGGTGCATGTCAGGCTATGGAGAGGGTTTGCCACCAGCAGAGGGCTCTGATCTAAAGCAGTTTCGTTCATCACACCCAGGGACATATGTGAAACTTAACACCATATTACAGTGCAGGCAACAAGCATAATTTTGTTAATAATCATCAGCCTTACACCCTGCCTCGTTTAGGCGCTGAGTCTGAGCACAGTTTTTTTTTTAAATAAACAGCCGGTCTTTTAATCAAGGAAATACAGTACCCAATTTCCTTGAATCATTGAGTGTCAGTGCTGAACCTCATTTCGTATGTCTGTTATTGAGCACATCCAGACTGTTCTGTCCGGTACATGCGAGGGGCTTTTAATGAAAATTCATTGCGATCGGACAGGACATTTTGTCTAAAAATCCGTTACACAAAATACGCTATATTCTGTGTTTATTCCATGGAAAACCATACAAAAGCTTTGGGACTTTTGCTTTTGTTCGGTGAGTGCAAATATTCTGTTTATACGATGACTGTTTAGGTGAGTTTTACATTATATCTCAATCAAAAGTGCCTCAATCACTCTCATTTTTGACAATGAGGTGAAAACTGGACCTCTTAATGAATAGACTAAGTTGGATCTATCTGATCCGCATTGCAGATTTGGGGTATATTTGATTTTAACATTAAAAAGCCCTTTTGATCTATATTTTGTTTTATATTTTAGCTTATGAAAAGCCACTTCTAACAGGACTTTGACCTTGAAATTTTTTTCCAAGGTAAAAATTTGTGGAATTGGAAACTAGTGTTGGCAGAGGTTTGCGCTCTACAAGTACAGTCCTCTAGTATTATATGGAAACAAAGTTTGCATTCTATTAGATTTAGCATATGATGTTTGATAAAATGGAATACATACTGTATGCCCAGTTGAGGCTGCGACAGACTGTCATCGTGTCCAGGGTGTACCCCACCTCTCTGACTGCTGAGATAGTCTCTAACCCTTCATGACCCTTGATTGGACTAAGAGGGTATAGAAAATGAATGAATGTCTGTTTGGGGGAAACTGAGTTTGAATGATTTGATCCAGGGTGCATGTAAACCTTTGACCTTAAATGTAAGTTACATAGATTACAAGCCCCACAAAGATGTCGTTGTGATTGAAATACAACTTTATATGAATAAAGTTGCTTGAAGTTACTTCAGAGCTGAAATGTGAACTTGTGGTTTGTTGTTATCTTCTCTTGGTTCCCATTTCCAAATTCCACAGGAACTTGGTGACTGCACCATGTCCCGCTGACTTCCTCACATCCGTCAAGTCTAGACCGCGATGGAACAAACAAACATTGACGCATCTCTCACTGATGACATCATGGTTTCAAGCTATTTTAATACCAACTGCAGTGACCCTTCCTTTTCAGAGGGGTTGCCCTCTCCCCTCTTTTCCTGTCGACTTCTCCTCTTTCCTCCTCTATTCTCATTTACCATCACCTTCACCGTCCTCCTGTCACTCTCCCCTTCCCTGCCTCACCTCATCACACAGTCCCCTCACTTTTCTTCCACTGCACTCTTTCTCTTCTGTGAATCTCTCTAGTATCAAACATGTTAAATCAGCATTTGTCAGTCCTGCTCTTCAAGGACCTCAGAAACTACAACCCCCCCCCACCACCTACATTTTCCCCTGACTACAAAACAGTAAATGTATGAACCGGCGTGGAATATTCCTTTAAATCATTGCTGCTTTTGAACTTCTGCTATACAATCTTTTTGTCATTTTCAAAATTGTTCCATTCAAGAAATATCTCCATTTTCACAATTCCAGTGAAATGCATGAAAATGCTGTAGTACACATGCCAGGCCTGTATATAGCGCCGTAACGCTTCTACAAAAAAAATGGAGAAGACGACTTGGGGCTAATCATTGTAGCAATGGATGCTAGAACTTTAGAAGACGGCACACAGATTAAATAAAGTCTTTTAATCTGACCTGTTGCCAGGATTCATCATCACATCTGAAAACTGTTCTCCACACCCTTGTTTTGGAAGATGACGTCTGGAAATGCGTTACAGTTTTTCTCAATTTCTAAGACACATTTCTCAAAAGCTGCTCTGTTTTTCTCAAAACGGTGAACACAAAACCCAATTTTCAAGCTACATTCACAAAACCAAACCAGTGAACTGGCTTATATGTGTTCCCTCACATCATTGGCCACAAGTGTGATCAATTTTGAGCTGTTGCGTTCAACCGGTGACACCAGTGCTTTAACTGTGTTTGACTTTTGCCACCTGTGTTCACCATTATGCAACACGGGTACATCACAATGAAAATGTGTTGGCAAGTTGTGTCTAACAGGTGAAAAGTGCTTATGGTTTTGCCAAAAGAGTGATTCACTCAGTGGGTTCTGGCAACTGAGCATTTGGATTAGAAATTAGGGTTTAGTGTTTTAGCAATTGAGAAAAACTGTAATTCGATATAATGGAAGTTACTTGTTAAGTTTTTTAAGAAGCCCCTCAGTGTTTGTCTGCTCTGGGTGAGTTTCTCAACCTGGGCTGGAGGACGCCGGCACTTTGTCCCACCACCAACAAGAAGAAAAAAAACAACAAAATATGCTAAATTACACAGTAAAATTACACTGTTAACAACATGTTCCAGAGGCAGGGTGATGACATCCTCCTTTCAGTTTTCCACACTAAGACATTTTTGGCATTTTCAGATTTATGTGATTAGATAAATATTTCACTCATAAAACAAAATAAACATTCATCAACAGAACTGATTGTTTTACACAAAATGAGTGTAACGTGATGTTTAATGACATCACATTGAACAATGTCATGATAATAATAATAATAATATAATAATAATAATAATAATAATAATAATAATAATAATAAATGTCATTTATAATGCAACTTTCATTAATAAAAATCTCAAAGTGCTACAGGAAAAAATAAAACCAGGGATAAACAGATAAAAACAGAAAATCTTAAGATTAAAAACAGTCAGCAGAATAGAATAAAGCCAAAATAAAATAATAAATTAGAATAAAAAGACAGTTATCAAATTATTGATAACTGTGGCCTGTCTAAATAGGTATGTCTTGAGGTTTTTTAAAGCTTCCACAGTCTGTGAAGCCCTCAGATGGGCAGGGAGGGAGTTCCAGATATGAGGGGCAGCTGAACAGAAGGCCCTGTCTTCCATGGTGTGAGGTTTGGTGCGAGGGAAACGGAGAAGATTAGTGTTGTATGCACAGAGGTAACCGGAGGATGTGTGGACACAGTGAGGAGGTCGTTGAGGTATGTGGGGGCATTGCCATGGATGCATTGGTGGGTGATGAGAGCAATCTTAAAATGGATTCTGTAGGAGAGGGAGCCAGTGAAGGCTATGGAGAATAGGTGTTACTGTATGTGTTCCTGTTTACATACTCTCATCAGAATTCTATCTGCACTTTTTTGAATGTATTGGAGCCATTGATGTTTTTTGCCAGAGATCCCAAAGAGCAGGGAGTTATAGTAGTCAAGCCTAGAGGAGACAACAGCATGGATGAGTTTTTCAGCATCAAGGATGATGTCGTACTGTAGTCAGTGTAGTTTCAAGTTGCTGAAATGGTTTTTGCTGCCCAAATATCCATGAGTGGAATTGGAAAGAAGTAAAGTCTGTGTCACCTAAAGAACTACCTGAGGAACAGCAGAAGGCACAGACAAACCAGTGACCTGGTGTCACTCCTGGCAATTACCCCTCAGAGAACACAGCCTCTGGACAGCAACCAAATCATTGATGTTTTTTGCTCTTAACCACAACAACAGATGCATTGTGCTGTTATGAAGACATCAATGGCAGGTGAAAGATTTCCTCTCTGCCTGCTGTAGGTATTTTTCTCCCGAGGCTATAGGCTGCATGTGTAGGTCTGTGGATGTTTGTATTGAACAGTAGCCTAGGTTTGTGTGTGATTTTGGTCATTCTGTATGTCATTAGTGACTGTCGCAGATCAGAATGTGGCTATGTGTGTGTAAGCCTGTGAATGTGGCAGAGGTGTAACAGAGAGCCGTTGCAACACATGAGCCTATAGCACCCTCATAAAAATACCAAGCACCTGCAGAAAAAAGTCTTTGGAACCACCACTGTTTATGTACTGGACAAAGCCCACATGACGCCATCCATAGGTTATCTATGCCCATATCTGGGAAAAGGGGTGGAGCGTGGGTGGCTCATTGTGTAATGGAACAACGCCTCTCTCTTCACGTCCGAACTAGCTAACAGTCTAACCTCAGTTCAGGTTCTTTATTAAATCATATTTTTAGGGACTGTCCGGCTGTTCTCCTAACAATTTTCTTTGGTGTGTACATTAAATGTTGCGATAATCATGCATTAACGTGACATAATGGATCAGGCTAGGATAGGTCCTAAAAGTACTAATGCCGTTAGCATACAACGTTAAATACCATGAGAATTTCACTCAGCGCGAATATTACAGCAGGGACGTCTTGGAAGATCCAATAGGACGTTTCACGTCACAATAAGCCATATTATTCCAGGTGTTTGTAATAAAATACTCCAAAACAACAGAAACCACCCTCAGCTAGCAGCCACACTGAGCAGCCTTTGAGTTATGGCCAGAAGCTATGAGAGGCGGAGTCACTGGGCTCAGCCGCTGTCACTCAAAGTGCCATGCCTCTAATTATACAGAACGTTATGGCTTAAAACATCTTAAACTAAGAAGTTAGGGGAAAAAAATCACCTCCAAACTGTTGTCATGACAGAGGAACCTATAGAGACCAAAACAGGTTTGTTTTTTTTGTACCAGGCTGTAAACATGTTTATTTCTACTATAAATTTTGCCATTTTAACATGGACTCCTATGGGAATGTGCTCTCTTTTGTTGCCAGCCTCAAGTCACCAGTCAAGGAACTGCAACTTTTTTCTCTGCCAGTACGGCCTTATCTGAAACAATAAAAGCTTTCTTTCTGTTTGCCCATCCTTCATGTACATCTGGAGTAGCATCAGGAAGTTGTGCACAATTAACCTGAGGATTTAGACTGGATCTGCTGCACCAACTCCATGACTGTAATTAATTACGGTGAGACTTTTTGGTTGGTCAACATTTACAACTTCCTCCTCTGTGAGCTAATGAAATAGGTAGGGGTGGAACGATACATCGTATATTGTGATAATCATATCATGAGGTCTGTGTAAAATCTTTATTTTTTAATGAGTGTGTATTACAAACTACTGCAGGTATTGCATGGATGACATAATTACCTCTTGCAAAAAATCATAAATGATTTATGCAGTATGCAAATAGGACACATAACATAAAGGATTACAATATTTACTTCAGAATAATTTATTTCTTTAATGTTAAACATTCACCACAGATTACTTTCTACATAATTTATGTGATTACTCATGTAATTATGTATCATGATACATACAACAATCTCATGCCATTTCATGATGGCATCACATATATTTAACATAACAAAAATCCGATCCAAATTGTATTTTACCTCACATTTGCAGATTGGGCAGTCACACTCAATTAATTAAGCTTTTCATACAGGCATGGTAACTGATCAACAATGATTAAAAAAGTGAAAGATGCTAAAATAAATTGAAAAATTTAAGGTCTTCTATTGGGGAAGTGCTTCGAGTGGCTGTTATGAACATTCACACATAAGCTTTGGATAAATGGTATAATAAATGTAAATGGACTGCATTTATATAGCGCTTTTCCAACTGCATCAGACGCTCAAAGCGCTTTACAGTAACGCTTCACATTCACCCCAATGTGATGGGATAAGGTCTATTATGATGAGCTTAACAACACTGGCAGCTGTGTCGATTGAATCTCCATAAAAAGGTTTTGATAACTGCTGGAATTACAGATCATGGTCATGAGTCTTCACTTTATTCTCATACATGTGATAAAACTGCCTGAATTATGCTCTTGTGCAGTGGCACCATTAAGTATGAATCTGAATTTTGATTTGGCACTTATGGTGGACGCCCTTCCTAACACAACTCCAGCTCTAAAAGAAGAAAGAAATTAAGGTTCATGTTTCTGACAGTAGGAAGAAACCCAGAATGGGAAGAACATGCAGATTCCACTAAGAAAGCAGCTTGGCACTGGTGAGTTTAAACCAGGGCCTTTTTCCGAACAGTATAGAAACTTAAGTTCACCAAAAGAACACAGGTTGAATTCTGACCAAGGTATCCATACTGTATGATGTAATCACACAGCATATTCATGAACTCACACAAGAAGAAATACAGTGCATCTGGAAAATATTCACATTGCTTCACTTTTTCCACATTTTGTTTGTTGTTATGGCCTTATTCCAAAATGGATGAAATTCAGGGTTTTTCCTCAAACTTCTACACACAATACCCCATAATGACAATGGCAAAAGGTTTTTGTTTTGTTTTTTAGATTTTTGCAAATATATTAAAAATTAAAATAAAAAACTCAGAAATCACACGTACATAAGTATTCACAGCGTTTGCCACAAAGCTCAAAATTGAGCTCAGGCACATCCTGTTTCACTGATCATCCTTGTGATGTTTCTATAGCTTAATTGGAGTCCACCTGGGAAAAATTCAGTTGATTCGACATGATTTGGAAAGACACACACCTGTCTTCATATAAGGTCCCACAGTTGACAGTGTATGTCAGAGCAAAAACCAAACATGAAGTCAAAGGAATTGTCTGTAGACCTCTGGTCTCAAGGTACAAATCTGGGAAGGGTACAGAAATATTTCTGCTGCTTTGAAGGTCCCAATGAGTACAGTGGCCTCCATCATCTGTAAATGGAAGAGGTTTGGATCCACCAGCACTCTTCCAAGAGCTGGCCGCCAGTCTAAAGTGAGCTATCTGAGGAGAAGGGCCTTAATCAGGAGATGACCAAGAAATATATAGGTAAAAACCTCACTGAGATCCAAAGAGGCTTGTGACATTATATTCATGAAGACTTGAGGCTGTAATTGCTCCCAAAGTTACATCAACAATGTATTGAGCAAAGGGTGTGAAGACTGATGGACATGTGATTTCTTAGTTTGTTATTTAAAAAAAAATGCAAACATTTCTAAAACTTTTTCATGTTGTCATTATGGGGTGTTGTGAGTAGAATTTTGAGGGAAAAAGAATTTCATCCATTTCGGAATAAGGCTGTAACATAACAAAATGTGGAAAAACTGAAGGGCTGTGAATACTTTCCGGATGCACCGTATAGTGATACATATAAGATGAATAAAATACAGTCTGAGTCTGAGGTAAAATCTCATTGTTGTTTTTTATTTATTTATTTATTTAGGACATCATCAATATGCACATGTAGGTTGTGTCTGTGATATGTGCAGGCACTAAGACCCAGGGGCCTCCCTCTCAATGCCCTCCGGGAGCAGAGCCGGATTGAATGACAATAAACTGGATGAGATACCGGATGTGCCGAATCTGACCCCACGGAAAGACTGAAATAGACACTGCAGACCAGCAAGTCCTGGCAGGGAGGAGAGGAGGAGAGGAAGAGGAGGTGGAGGCAATGAACAGGAGGACTGTGTGAGGGGAGCTAAAAAAAATACATATAGGACATATTCAGAGTTAACACTGAAACGCAAATCTGCTCAATCTCCAGAATAAAAGTTAGGATCGGATCACAACAAAGTGAAAATTTAAATGGGAAACCTTTTCTAAAACTTTAAGACAACATGGCCTAAGAGAGATAAAGCTTTTTACAACACTATTTACATTCTGAGACACTTTTGTTGCCAAGAAAAAAATAAAATAAATCTTAATTTCCTCTTGCATATTCATTGACAGCAGGGCATGTAGCCCTCCTCAGATGAATTTGCAGTGTGTGCAAGTCCACTTTTCTACCTACAGGGGACAAAACTGAGCATAAAACTGGGTGCTGGGCACAAAGAAGTTGGATTTATCCTCTTGATTAGTCAAGGGCGTGTTGTGGGCATAACCAAAATTTTATATGGTACCGTACATTAAGTCTTGAGCAGGCCATTCTACAAAAAAATTGAGTGACCGTGCAAGAAGGAGATCATTGAGGAAAGCCACCAAAATACCCAGACAACCCTGAAGACATTATAGGCTTCTGTGGCTGCAATTGGAAAATTTAAATTTTGCATCCCCAGTTTATACAGCTTCAAGTTGTAGTGTAGAGAGGAGGATTTTCTTAAAAAAAAAGACTTGAAAGTTTGGCTACAGGTTGCCAGAATGCAGACAGGTGTCTTGTTTGCTTCCCTCACTGGTCTCCTTCTTGCACAGTCATTCAGTTTTGAGAATTGCATCCTCCAGGCAGATTTAACATTCATTCATTCATCTTCTACCGCTTAGTCCAATTAAGGGTCGTGGGGGGCTGGAGCCTATCCCAGCAGTCATAGGGCGCGAGGCGGGGTACACCCAGGACAGGACGCCAGTCTGTCGCAGGGCCACAAACAGACAAACAAACACAGACACAACCCACACACACACACACACCTACGGACAATTTTCTAAAGATTCCAATCCACCTAACCCGCATGTCTTTGGATGTGGGAGGAAACCGGAGCACCCGGAGGAAACCCACACAAACACGGGGAGAACATGCAAACTCCACACAGAAAGGCCACGGGAATTGAACCCACGACCTTCTCGCTGTGAGGCAACAGTGCTAACCTCTAAGCCACCGTGCTGCCCCAGATTTAACATACAGTACTAATTTTTACTTCATGTGTTTTTCTTCATTTTTTTATTTTATGTCATTCCTCTTTGTGATATGTGACAGCTCAAGGTTCAGAAACATTTGGGCACCCCTGTATGTGAATTTTGCATCCTGCGACACCTGTTACATACGCTATGTGTGTGTGTGTACACACTGTAAGGTGCTGCTTGTGTTGATCTTTGACATGGAGCTCACAGACAAATTCCTGAATAAAGAGAAATACCAAGATCTATCACCTGCAATACTTTTTAAGGTAAGTTAATAACTGTTCAAATTTATTTTAACTGTAAATTTGCTGTTATGTGGTCTGTCCTTCATTGTGGCACAGAGGGACTAATGAGCTTTCGTCTTCATTTAAAATGTGGAGTGTGTAATTAGTGTTGGTAATTTGTTTTTGTGTCAAACCATGAGGTGTTATGCTTATGAAAGAAGTATTATCATGTGTCTGGTAAAAAAACAAGCACAATACAGATCCACCAGTCAGTGGCACACCACTTCATGTCAGTTAGATACATCAAGTCAAGTCTGGCAGCATGCCGTGTGCTGCACTTTGCCACATCCATGACACCATGGAACCGCCTTAGGTCTTGGATGGCAACCATCCAGGCAGTCAACAGTCCTTTCCTGCATCTCTGAAGTAACCATCTACCTGCCACAGCCAGGTGAAACATGGGTGTCCCCATGGCCTTCTCCAGCTACTGGGTCCTCTACATTCAGGCACATGAGTGCTGGTTCATGCACAGAGAAATGGGCCACGTGGCCAAAATATCAAAGCTGGCGCATCCTCACAATGCAGGTGATATTCCTCATTCTTAGTCATTTCTTAGTAACTCTTGTGTTGTACAAAGTCATTCCATCGGTACCCAAGGGTCCTCCAAAATCACCTCATGTCAAAGATATCCAGTTGTCGCCTTGGTCACTGGTTAGTGTCCAAGTCTCACAACCATACAGCCATTCAGGCAGGACCAGGACCCCTAATGACTTGGCTTTTTGTTCTCCTGCAAAGATACTCAGCATCGGCAAACACCTCTGTCCAGCAACCTCATGACCCATAAGCTCTTCCCCGGCACCTTTTCAATTACAAGGCCAAGGACCAGAGACATGTTATGTCAGTAAGGTGAGTATAGCTGCAGGAATTTGGAAACAGTGGTTGACCTTGTTCAGATAGGTGGAGATGCTGTTTTCCTCGTGTTGTAAGCAATCTTTGCTTCCATTTGGAGACAGGAAGGTATCAAATAAGCAGGCAGTTAGGGAGATCAAATTGAGGACTATCACTTGCATGGTGAGGAAACACTCAGCTACAACATTGTCACGGTGGGCATTTCTTTCAGAATGGACTAGTTACAGGTGCTTCAGTGCTGGAATCCCAGAAAAATGGAAATGTGACAAGAACACACATGTAGGGGTGTGCAGTATATGTGGTAGACCGGTATAAATTTAGGCTACGGTTAATGCTATATGTTAATGGGACTGAAGGTGGTAGCAATGCAGCAATAAGGATGCGGCTGTCGTTAAATGCCATAGAAGTAGAAGGAAGAAGAAGAAGAAGTGTTCATGATGCTACCCTTGCATACATTTCACCGCACAACAAGCCAGATTATTCCAGATATTTGTCATAAAATACTCCAAACTAGTGCGCATGCTCGTAGAGCACAAATGTCCTAAAGATCAGATGTCTCTGTTGCAGTAGACACACTAAGTAAAACTCTCATCGATTTAATGATGTACACTAACGGCGTTAGCGCCATTAGCAGCTGTCGGTGGCTTCACCCGTTAGCTCCACTTAGTGTATGATTACTGGAAAAAAATATGCTACTTATAACTTTTAATGTCCACAACAAAGTAAACCATTAGGAGAACCACCGCACAGTCCCCAAAAATATGATTTAATGAACACCCCAGCAATAAAGGGCAAGGTATCATGAAACAGTAAGGCACTGTTATGTATGTTTAATGATAAAGATTCTATGTGCATCTTGAAATTTTTGACTATATTTTTGTTTTAAAGACATTAATAATATACGTGTGTTATAATGTGGTTGTGCCATCATAAATACTGTATGTAATAAATAGAGATATAAATTGTGAAATGCTTGTGCAACTAGGGACTGTTATGAAAATAGTTCTACAAAATGATGGGGATTTGGTTGGGGTCTATGTAACCCGTTATGAAATTATAATTTCTATATTGTGATATATATCGTTATCACAAGAGGCTACAATGTATATCACAATATGGATTTTAGGCCATATCGCCCATCCCTATGCATATGTATCATAAGCTTGCTGCAGATGATGTTACTTTTGAGAGGTGGAAATGTAGTGGATGTCTACTTGGCTGGTTGCCATCCATAACCCAGGGTGGATCCAAAGTGTAGTGGATGGAGCAATTGGTGACTGCAGCTCATGGTCTCAGACCTGACCTGATAACTGGTACACCAATAACCTACCACGTAAATGTCACACAAAAAATGAGCAAACCTGTGATGAAATATTTTGCTGCAGACTCCAGGGTCCGCTGTTACATTTTTGTTCAAATGGCATCTAGTCAGAAAGAAACTAATATTCCTCTATCCAGCTGAGTGATTATTGTTTGGAAAAATTAAGCTAAAGTGAAATTATCGTAGCTTATCTACCTCCTGAGCGTTAGGCATACTCCACTCCACCCAGCTTAGCAACCACAGGGAGAAATACGATGTGAAATATGAAATATGATGAGAAATATGATAAAATCTTTCAAAACCTTCCAGTTGATTTGGTATTGACATAATATTATGTATACTGTATGTTGTGGACATTAAATAGCGAAGCTCTTCAGCATCTCACCATGTCATTTAGGTCCTTCATACTTTTTTTTAGCAAATGCTTCGGGGGAGCATTAGCATGGCTAAAACCTTTCAGCTTCTGGGGAGTTCCCCCCCCCAGACCCCCACCTTTTTAAGCATTTTTCTTTTTTGCCTCTCACATGCCTGGAAGTCATCACCTCTAACCATGTCATTTAGATCCTTCAGACTTTTTACAGGAACTGACTATGGTTCCCCCCTGGCAGATCCCAAGCAGGCTGACTGGGTGACTGTGAGGAGGAAGCGTAGTTCTAAACAGAAGCCCCGTGTACACCGCCAACCCGTTCACATTTCTAACCGTTTTTCCCCACTCGACGACACACCCGCCGAGGATCAAACTCTGGTTATTGGCGACTCTATTTGAGAAATGTGAAGTTAGCGACACCAGCAACCATAGTCAATTGTCTTCCGGGGGCCAGAGCAGGCGACATTGAAGGAAATTTGAAACTGCTGGCTAAGGCTAAGCGTAAATTTGGTAAGATTGTAATTCACGTCGGCAGTAATGACACCCGGTTACGCCAATCGGAGGTCACTAAATTAACATTAAATCGGTGTGTAACTTTGCAAAAACAATGTCGGACTCTGTAGTTTTCTCTGGGCCCCTCCCCAATTGGACCGGGAGTGACATGTTTAGCCGCCTGTTCTCCTTGAATTGCTGGCTGTCTGAGTGGTGTCCAAAAAATGAGTTGGGCTTCATAGATAATTGGCAAAGCTTCTGGGGAAAACCTGGTCTTGTTAGGAGAGACGGCATCCATCCCACTTTGGATGGAGCAGCTCTCATTTCTAGAAATCTGGCCAATTTTCTTAAATCCTCCAAACCGTGACTATCCAGGGTTGGGACCAGGAAGCAGAGTTGTAGTCTTACACACCTCTCTGCAGCTTCTCTCCCCCTGCCATCCCCTCATTACCCCATCCCCGTAGAGACGGTGCCTGCTCCCAGACCACCAACAACAAGCAAAAATCTATTTAAGCATAAAAATTCAAAAAGAAAAAAAATATAGCACCTTCAACTGCACCACAGACTAAAACAGTTAATGTGGTCTATTAAACATTAGGTCTCTCTCTTCTAAGTCCCTGTTGGTAAATGATATAATAATTGATCAACATATTGATTTATTCTGCCTAACAGAAACCTGGTTACAGCAGGATGAATATGTTAGTTTAAATGAGTCAACACCCCCATTTACACTAACTGTCAGAATGCTCGTAGCACGGGCCGAGGAGGAGGATTAGCAGCAATCTTCCATTCCAGCTTATTAATTAATCAAAAACCCAGACAGAGCTTTAATTCATTTGAAAGCTTGTCTCTTAGTCTTGTCCATCCAAATTGGAAGTCCCAAAAACCAGTTTTATTTGTTATTATCTATCGTCCACCTGGTCGTTACTGTGAGTTTTCTGTGAATTTTCAGACCTTTTGTCTGACTTAGTGCTTAGCTCAGATAAGATAATTATAGTGGGCGATTTTAACATCCACACAGATGCTGAGAATGACAGCCTCAACACTGCATTTAATCTATTATTAGACTCTATTGGCTTTGCTCAAAAAGTAAATGAGTCCACCCACCACTTTAATCATATCTTAGATCTTGTTCTGACTTATGGTATGGAAATAGAAGACTTAACAGTATTCCCTGAAAACTCCCTTCTGTCTGATCATTTCTTAATAACATTTACATTTACTCTGATGGACTACCCAGCAGTGGGGAATAAGTTTCATTACACTAGAAGTCTTTCAGAAAGCGCTGTAACTAGGTTTAAGGATATGATTCCTTCTTTATGTTCTCTAATGCCATATACCAACACAGTGCAGAGTAGCTACCTAAACTCTGTAAGGGAGATAGAGTATCTCGTCAATAGTTTTACATCCTCATTGAAGACAACTTTGGTGCTGTAGCTCCTCTGAAAAAGAGAGCTTTAAATCAGAAGTGCCTGACTCCGTGGTATAACTCACAAACTCGCAGCTTTAAAGCAGATAACCCGTAAGTTGGAGAGGAAATGGCGTCTCACTAATTAGAAGATCTTCACTTAGCCTGGAAAAGGTCTGTTGCTCTATAAAAAGCCCTCCGTAAAGCTAGGACATCTTTCTACTCATCACTTAATTGAAGAAAATAAGAACAACCCCAGGTTTCTTGTCAGCACTGTAGCCAGGCTGACAAAGAGTCAGAGCTCTATTGAGCTGAGTATTCCATTAACTTTAACTAGTAATGACTCATGACTTTCTTTGCTAACAAAAATTTTAACTATTAGAGAAAAAATTACTCATAACCATCCCAAAGACGTATCGTTATCTTTGGCTGCTTTCAGTGATGCCGGTATTTGGTTAGACTCTTTCTCTCCGATTGTTCTGTCTGAGTTATTTTCATTAGTTACTTCATCCAAACCATCAACATGTTATTAGACCCATTCCTACCAGGCTGCTCAAGGAAGCCCTACCATTATTTAATGCTTCGATCTTCAATAGGATCAATCTATCTTTGTTAGTTGGCTATGTACCACAGGCTTTTAAGGTGGCAGTAATTAAACCATTACTTAAAAGCCATCACTGACCCAGCTATCTTAGCTAATTATAGGCCAATCTCCAACCTTCCTTTTTCTCTCAAAAATTCTTGAAAGGGTAGTTGGTAAAACAGCTAACTGATCATCTGCAGAGGAATGGTCTATTTGAAGAGTTCAGTCAGTTTTAGAATTCATCATAGTACAGAAACAGCATTAGTGAAGGTTACAAATTATCTTCTTATGGCCTAGACAGTGGACTCATCTCTGTGCTGTTCTGTTGAGACCTCAGTGCTGCTTTTGATACTGTTGACCATAAAATTTTATTACAGAGATTAGAGCATGCCCTAGGTATTAAAGGCACTGCGCTGCGGTGGTTTGAATCATATTGTCTAATAGATTACAATTTGTTCATGTAAATGGGAATCTTCTTCACAGACTAAAGTTAATTATGGAGTTCCACAGGTTCTGTGCTAGACCAATTTATTCACTTTATACATGCTTCCTTAGGCGTATTATTAGACGGTATTGCTTAAATTTTTCATTGTTACGAGATGATACCCAGCTTTATCTATCCATGAAGCCAGAGGACCCACACACCAATTAGTCTAACTGCCAGGATTGTCTTACAGACATAAAGACATGGATTGACCTCTAATTTCCTGCTTTTAAACTCAGATAAAACTGAAAGTTATTGTTACTTGGCCCCACAAATCTTAGAAACATGGTGTCTAACCAGAGTCCATTACTCTGGATGGCATTACCCTGACCTCTAGTAATACTGTTTGAGAACTCTTGGAGTTCATTTTTGATCAGGATATGTCATTCAAAGGCATAATTAAACAAATATGTAGGACTGCTTTTTTGCATTTACGCAATATCTCTAAAATTCAGAAAGGGTCGTTGTCTCCGAGTTGATGCTGAGAAACACTAAATATCCTGGAATTTATTTCCTCTAGGCTGTGGCTATTGTAATTCATTCTTATCAGGTTTGGTCCTCTAAAAGTTCCCTAAAAAGCCTTAGCAGTTAATTCAAATTGCTTGCAGCTAGAGTGGCTGACGAGGGACCTCGAAGGAGAGAGCATATCTCACCCATATTGGCCTCTCTTCATTGGCTTCCTGTTAATTCTAGAATAGAATTTAAAATTCTTCTTCTTACTTATAAGGTTTTGAATAATCAGGTCCCATCTTATCTTAGGGACCTCGTAGTACCATATCACCCCAATAGAGCGCTTCGCTCTCAGACTGCAGGCTTACTTGTAGTTCCTAGGGTTTGTAAGAGTAGAATGGGAGGCAGAGCCTTCAGCTTTCAGGCTCCTCTCCTGTGGAACCAGCTCCCAATTCAGATCAGGGAGACAGACCCCTCTCTACTTTTAAGATTAGGCTTAAAACTTTCCTTTTTGCTAAAGCTTATAGTATGGCTGGATCAGGTGACCCTGAACCATCCCTTAGTTATGCTGCTATAGACGTAGACCTGCTGGGGGTTCCCATGATGCACTGTTTCTTTCTCTTTTGCTCTGTATGCACCACTCTGCATTTAATCATTAGTGATCGATCTCTGCTCCCCTCCACAGCATGTCTTTTGTCCTGGTTCTCTCCCCTCATCCCCAACCAGTCCCAGCAGAAGACTGCCCTCCCTGAGCCTGGTTCTGCTGGAGGTTTCTTCCTGTTGAAAAGGGAGTTTTTCCTTCCACTGTAGCCAAGTGCTTGCTCACAGGGGGTCGTTTTGACCGTTGGGGTTTTACATAATTATTGTATGGCCTTGCCTTACAATATAAAGCGCCTTGGGGCAACTGTTTGTTGTGATTTGGCGCTATATAAAAATTGATTGATTGATTGATTGGTGTTGCTGGTGTCGCTAACTTCACATTTCTCAAAACAGAGTCGCCATAACCAGAGTTTGATCCTCGGGGTGTGTCGTCGAGTGGGGAAAAACGGTTAGAAATGTGAACGGGTTGGCGGTGTACACGGAGCTTCTGTTTAGAACTACGCTTCCTCCTCACAGTCACCCAGTCGGCCTGCTTTCCGGATGCTCGGGATCTGCCAGAGGGAAACTAACGGCGGCTAAGTACCTTGGTCCGCACCGACTACAGGGGCTGGCTAGCGTAGAATTTTCCACGGTGCGGAGCCGAGACTCCAATTCGCCCAGCCTGGCCTCCAAAGCTCGAATAAGCTACACTTATTACAAGTACCATTACTGCTAAAGGAGGGCCGAGGAATACCTAAACATAATGAACATATGTTTACATAATGAATAATGACTTCAGACAGCATAGAAGTGTTGGTCAGCTGATGTGCATTTTTTAATGGCCAGTGCCAGTTTTTAGAAACACACCAGCGAATGAGTGATGTATAATACTGATTTTGTTATGTAACAACAATTTAATAATAATTACAGTTCAATTACAAATAGTTCTACTTAAGTCAACATTTATTTAATATTGCTCCTGTCTTTATTGTCTGTGTCCATGCCTTAGAACTCTATTTTAATTACAACTGTATGGCTTAAAAATACTTTAAAAGAACACCTGCAGAGAGCAAAGCTGTTTTTTGTTTTTGTTTTTTGTTTTTTTTTTTGTACTAGGTTGAAAACCTTTTATTTGTTTCTAAGAGTGGACATTTTAACATGGGGGTCTATGAGGAGTGACTCAATTTTAAAACCAGCCTCAAATGGCCATACAAGAAGCTGTAGAGGACCAGTTCTTTGTTGGATTCATTTATCAGGACTGGAGGTTGTGGCTTGAAAATGACCTGTTATTTCTCTCATTTTTTCTATTATGGATACAGTGAGAAAATCACAACAGCAGCAGGGAAAAAGAAGTGGGAGTTGGAAGAAGGTTGGATAAAGCTCAAGAACGGCCATATATCATTGAGCAGAAATCACAAAGTAGTGAAAATAAACATCTTGCTGCTCCACAGGCTCTGTTTGAAAGCCGGGAACATAAAGAAATCCTACCATGGAGCCTTATGAAGCTCTCACATAGCTGATAAGGAACTTCCAGGTTGGCTACATGAGGATATATTTTCAAATTAGCCAGACAGGAGAGAAGCCCCGGTGACTAATCTCATCAAGCAGAGTGGTGGCCATGGCTCGCCCATACTCTGCCTGATTATCAGCCCATCTAAATGTCAAAAAAGAGAACTGCTGCCTCTTTACGATGACCTCATGTTTGCTGGTCGAGCTGGTTGCTACCTTCCCAACCACAGTTCTTTACAGTGTAACAACTGATCATATTTGATCAGTGGTCCATGCGGAGTGCCCCCTACAGGTCAGCACGCATGTGAACTGTGGATTAATTGCCAAGTTTACGTAGCCTCGTGCTCCATTTGCAGCAGGCTAAGTGCTGGAGTTCTGGATCCAAAAACGTCAGAATCTTTGAAAAATTAAAGGAGTTGAGGAGAAAGTGTCCGTTGTCTCGTCCCTGTGCACCCTTCCCCAAGCATCCTGCTCAAAAGTGTGTGTGCAGCAGAGCAGGGAGAAAGACCAATATTCCTCATTAAGTCACTTTTTAAAATGGAAAGCATGGTAGTATTTGTCTTCATTACCTCCGCCAATGAGGTTATGTTTTCGGTCGCATCCGTTTGTTTGTTGGTTGGATTGTTATCAGGATTACTCAAAAAATCCTCAACGGACTTCAATGAAATTTTTACCAGGGGTGTAGCTTGGCCTAACTTAGAAGTCATTAAATTTTGGTGATGATCCGGAACATGATCTGGATCCAGTAATTTTTTAAGGATTCTTTATCATTGCAGGATAGGGGCCAATTTCAACATCTTTGCATCTAACTTCATGAAGACGGGTCACAAAGGCTGAACAAAAATTAAGTTAAGACACAACAATAATTTAGCATTTGTTTCTCCTCATTGAATAACTAGTTATTAGAAAATGCTTCTAGTTTATTTTATTTTTTTCCTCAGCATAAAATGATCCAATCAGTGCCTTAAAACCCGCATCTCATCCAAACTGCTCATTTTTGTGAACAGTGAAATCCCTAATAATTCCAATATTTTATTCAGCATGTCAAAAAAACAGAGTCTATAAGTGGAGCAGATACTGGTCCAGCCATATTGTAGCATTTAAAGGGAACATATTATGCAAAATGACTTCTTTAACATGTCTTTTATTGACCAGTCTGTGTATGTCAGAACTCCATTGTAGGTATGATTACAGTGCAATATTTTGTTAAATAAATATTAATTAACCAATTAAGAATTGCAGTCAGACACCATAAGTACTTGGACAAACTAAATACAAGAATCATTGTTAATACAAATCATAACTATTACAGCAAGTTCTCTTTTGCAAAGTTAACATTTCTAAGTCAGCGAATATGTTCTGAACTTGATTTACAACCATCATGAAGAACAGACACAGCATGGTAAATCAAACTGGAGTAAGCAGTTCTCAAAAACTGTGTTACCATGCAAGAAGGAAACGATTGAGGGAAGCCACCAAGACATCTGTGACAACTCTGAAGGAGTTATAGGATTCTGTGGCTGTGATGTGAGAGACTGTACACAGCGCAAAGTTTCTCTGTCGGTTCACAGGTGTTACAGCTTTCTGTAAAAGACGGAAAATGAAAGATGTGAGTCTCCCGTGCGCCTTCATGTGTCTTTGGTATCAACATACAACAACATCACTGGTCTCACTACAAGTCCAGTCTGGGAGCATCACTGTTGTCATCCATGACACCGTAGAACGGCACTGGGTCCTGGATGACAACCACCTTGGTAGACAACTGGTCCATTCCCATTTCTTGAAAGTAGCCATCTATCTGTACAAGTGAAGTATTGGTGTCACCTTGACCTTCTCCAGCTGCTGGGGTCTTCAACACTCAGGGACCTGTGTGCTAGATCATGCTCAGAGATATGTGCCACATGGCCAAAATATCGAAGCTGACACTCCCTCACATTGTAAGTGATACTTCTGATCTGAGTCTCCCCAAGTAACAGCTTGTTTGAACCAAAGATATTCTAGTGGTACCCAAAGAAACCTAGTACCAAAGACATCCAGTCATTGTCTTAGGTCAGGGGTGGGCAGTCATGTACCACAAAGGTTTTCCTTGCTACCAATCACCTCAGCAGATGATTTCATTAACCCTCTGGGGTCTGAGGGCATTTTTTGGACAGTTCTCTCGCCTGGCATAAGTGTTTTATTATTGCTGTTAACAGCTCTCCCTGCATCCCACAATCAGGTTTTATGTCTCTTTTTTCAGGACAACCTGTGCTTTCAGAATATATATGTTTTTGTTGTGTTTTATAAGTGTAATAAAGGTTTACAATAAAAAATAGGCAAGGAAGAAATAAAGTGAAAAATAATTTTCCACACACATTTATTCAAAACACACAGCAAACTATAATAAACAACTGTTTTGACACTTTATAAAGGTAATTTGAGGTCTTGTGTGAAAGACTGTACAACAAAAAGCTTCAAACAATAAACACAAATGCACATTTTGAACAATATATACAAAATGGTTTATGAGTTTTGTTGTCCATTGAGATGGTAAACAGTGCTTTATGCAGAGAAAGCAACAGATTTATCCAGTAACATTCACATGCAAACTAGTGGAGCAATCCTGATAGTTACACACTCTTTGTTTGAGCACGTGAGATTGTCATAAGAGGCTTTCCGTCTGCTCCTGCTTTCATTGATCGCTGTGCGTAATGGCACAGGGCGCATGGAGACCAATAGTATGTACTCACTGAACTCACCCAGGGGGCTATTCAAACGGGCCAACTCCAAACATATCACTCTTGAAAATGATCTTTGGCTTTTCACGTGAGGTAAATCTGCCCTACGGTTGGATTTTGGAAAACCATGTGACGGTGAACCAATTCCGATTGGACACTCACATTGCGCACGTCAACACATAGCTTCTATGAGGAGTACAAAGATGGCCGATGGCTGGCTCAGAAGTCCGCGGAGTGAACCTTTCAGCAAAAAAAAGTACGTTTCTATCTCATATCATTCAAAAATAATTTATAATTTTGTAAAGCTTGGTCTTAGCCATCGTATACAACAGCATCGGCCCCAGAGGGTTAATGATCAGATGTTTATGTTTGGGGGAGAAGCTCATCAGCAAATCCACCTGCTGAGGTGATTGGTTGCAAGGAAAGTCTGCGCTGTCTTGGCCCCCGTTGCCCACCCTGTCTTGGGTCATTGGTTAGTGTCCAAGTCTCACAACCATAGAGTAAGACAGGAAACACAAGGACCCTCAAGACGTGGACCTTGAGTCTCGTGTGAAGACATCAGCATCACTAAACACCTTCTGTCCAGCTAACTAGTTTTTCCCAGGTACCTCTTTGATCTCAAAGGGCAGGGCCCAGAGACATTTATGTCACTGCTGAGATAAGTGAATGCCTCTACAACTTCAACACTTTCACCACATACAGATGCATCTGATGGCCGAGTCCAGGAAGTCATTAAAAGCCTGAATCTTAGTCTTGTTCCAGGACAATCTCAAACCCAGACACTCTTCCTCACTCAGCTTCTCAAGTGCTGCAATCAGAGTGTCCATTAAGTCCCACTACCACATCTTAAAACCTAATAATGAGTTGATCTAACTTATCATGTTTTACAGTGTCAGGTTTTCCAAGAATGCCGGGTGAAATCAATATCTTCTCAAAAGAAAAAAGTATCTCGACATGACGTTTTCTGAAGGAGAAGGACTGCAGCATCACTCTTTAGTGATCTGCAGCAAAGACTTCTTGATAAATGCGTAAAAATAAAAGGACTGCATTTATATAGCGCTTTTCCATCTGCATCAGACGCTCAGCTAGTCCCTGAATTGGAGTTTCCACATGCCACATTCTGTAATAAGCACAGACTGTATACATACTGGACAGACTCTCCCTGACATCACCCATAGGATGTTTGAAGAGCAGGTTTTGAAGCTCAAATGGGGCAGTTCCAAATGTCTCCATCTTGATGGTGTATGACTCCCAGTCAACCCAGACATAGGCAAAGCGATGGTGCGTGGGCAAGACTGGCATGACCTGAACAAGACAAATGAAGTCCCAACATGCCCCATCATGGAGATACCAAAGCTAAAGCAAACAGGCTAACATTGGTTTGGGTGTTTTATTGATGCATATTTTTTGGGACTGGGCTGTGTTTCATAAAGAGTGGGTTCAGTGCGGATATTAAAAAAAAAAAAAAACCATTATATTGTCTCAGTAACTGTGAAGCAACAGTGAAGATAACCTCACCAAGCTCTCACTACCTGCTACCTGGCGCTAACTGTGCTAAAATACGAATTTAAATAAATTACACCCAACAAAAATACATGTGCACTGACATCTTTGATGGTCCGGTAGTACAGTTAACAGCACAAGTTGTTTTATCTCAGATATTTGTAATAACATTTAATTGTTCACTTATGTTGAATAGACTTTTTTTACATAGCATGGTGCTAACAGCTAACATGAGCATGATGGAATGGCTCCTCTGTGAGCATTTTATTATAAATATCTGTGATAATAAGACATCTGTGTTTAATCAGCCTAACAGATAACCTTTAAGAAGTGTGTGCTGCATTTTTTCCGTCGAGTGAGGTGACGGCCTACGTACAGAGAAAGCTGTGGTTTCAGTGTGGACACACATACAGAGTCACAGAGCCACACACGTAACGTGCTTCATATATAATAATTAACGTTCTTCCAGATGGTAGATGACGTGCAGACTGTATCTGATCTGTCAGTCAGGCAGTAGCGAAGCAGCTACACGGTGCTGCCACCTCCATGCTGCACTGTCAGGATGTGCATATTACACAACATCATAAAATTATGATCCAAATACATTGTTGTTAAAATTATCCAAAAAAAAAAATAAAGTGAATAGAAGTAGGTGAAAGTGGACAGTCAAGTACAATATGTAGTAAACGAAACCTCCTGTTTCCCGAGCAGGCGCCGCCTTCTGACCCTCCTTCACAACATGAAACCCATAAAAAGCATATTGCACTTTTCAACATAAGACATTTTTGAGTTTTGTACGGAAAAATTTTAGTTCTTTAGAAAAGTGGGAAAGCGTGGAAGTATGGTTTTGTACACGCTCTAACATATGTACATAAAAAATATCAGATAATAGGAATCATACATAATTGGGTTTAATCTGCAAATAATCGGTTACAGTCGTATGTAATCGGATATAAAATACCAGGTAATTGTAAGAACTGAACTACGATTACGTATGTATTTTGGCAACGATAAAAAAAATCCACAATTTTTAAATCAGGATGAAGATCAAGGCCAAAAATTGTTAATACCTGACAACCCTTTTGTTATTACGTGTTTTTATTCTTGTGCGCTTTTATGGTTTTGTCTTTTTATTTGTGTTTTTAATTTTTTTAATTCAATGTTTTCTCCGTTTTCGGTATTGTGTTGTGTAAAGTAGTTGTAAAACAGCTAACTGATCATCTGCAGAGGAATGGTCTATTTGAAGAGTTTCAGTCAGGTTTTAGAATTCATCATAGTGCAGAAACAGCATTAGTGAAGGTTACAAATGATCTTCTTATGGCCTCAGACAGTGGACTCATCTCTGTGCTTGTCCTGTTAGACCTCAGTGCTGCTTTTGATACTGTTGACCATAAAATTTTATTACAGAGATTAGAGCATGCCATAGGTATTAAAGGCACTGCGCTGCAATGGTTTGAATCATATTTATCTAATAGATTACAATTTGTTCATGTAAATGGGGAATCTTCTTCACAGACAAAGGTTAATTATGGAGTTCCACAAGGTTCTGTGCTAGGACCAATTTTATTCACTTTATACATGTTTCCCTTAGGCAGTATTATTAGACGGCATTGCTTAAATTTTCATTGTTACGCAGATGATACCCAGCTTTATCTATCCATGAAGCCAGAGGACACACACCAATTAGCTAAACTGCAGGATTGTCTTACAGACATAAAGACATGGATGACCTCTAATTTCCTGCTTTTAAACTCAGATAAAACTGAAGTTATTGTACTTAGCCCCACAAATCTTAGAAACATGGAGTCTAACCAGATTCTTACTCTGGATGGCATTACCCTGACCTCTAGTAATACTGTGAGAAATCTTGGAGTCATTTTTGATCAGGATATGTCATTCAATGCGCATATTAACAAATATGTAGGACTGCGTTTTTTGCATTTGCGCAATATCTCTAAAATTAGAAAGGTCTTGTCTCAGAGTGATGCTGAAAAACTAATTCATGCATTTATTTCCTCTAGGCTGGACTATTGTAATTCATTATTATCAGGTTGTCCTAAATGTTCCCTGAAAAGCCTTGTTAATTCAAAATGCTGCAGCTAGAGTACTGACAGGGACTAGAAGGAGAGAGCATATCTCACCCATATTGGCCTCTCTTCATTGGCTTCCTGTTAATTCTAGAATAGAATTTAAAATTCTTCTTCTTACTTATAAGGTTTTGAATAATCAGGTCCCATCTTATCTTAGGGACCTCATAGTACCATATCACCCAATAGAGCACTTCGCTCTCAGACTGCAGGCTTACTTGTAGTTCCTAGGGTTTGTAAGAGCAGAATGGGAGGCAGAGCCTTCAGCTTTCAGGCTCCTCTCCTGTGGAACCAGCTCCCAATTCGGATCAGGGAGACAGACACCCTCTCTACTTTTAAGATTAGGCTTAAAACTTTCCTTTTTGCTAAAGCTTATAGTTAGGGCTGGATCAGGTGACCCTGAACCATCCCTTAGTTATGCTGCTATAGACTTAGACTGCTGGGGGGTTCCATTGATGCACTGAGTGTTTCTTTCTCTTTTTGCTCTGTATGCATCACTCTGCATTTAATCATTAGTGATTGATCTCTGCTCCCCTCCACAGCATGTCTTTTTCCTGGTTCTCTCCCTCAGCCCCAACCAGTCCCAGCAGAAGACTGCCCCTCCCTGAGCCTGGTTCTGCTGGAGGTTTCTTCCTGTTAAAAGGGAGTTTTTCTTTCCCACTGTCGCCAAGTGCTTGCTCACAGGGGGTTGTTTTGACCGTTGGGGTTTTTCCGTAATTATTGTATGGCCTTGCCTTACAATATAAAGCGCCTTGGGGCAACTGTTTGTTGTGATTTGGCGCTATATAAATAAAATTGATTTGATTTGATTTGATTTAAAGCACCTTGAGGCAATCTCATCATGAGTTGGCGCTATAGAAATTAATAAATCTGAATTTTGAATTTTTGAACCGTATAAGTGACTTTCCAAACTCAAGCTGAATCATGAGCTAACACTGCAATTGGTGAAAACACCTCAGAATCTGGTGTACATATGTGCGACATCTTTACTTAGGCTTGTAACTCTTTCACGCTTGTCACAGGTCTTCCTCTCATGGGTCTTCCTTTATTTTATGACAGCATGATCTCAACAGATTTGCAACCATGCCAGTCTTTCAGTTTCTCACTGATTGACTGGCCTCTGAGGGATATTGATTGAGTATTCTACATTTACTTACAGTAATATATCTGTCCAAGATGTTTCAATCACCTCCTTGCAGAGTTGCTGGTCTGTCATTTTGTCTTTATGGTACCAGCTTTGCGTCGATACCTACTGAACTCCTTGTCTCAACAAAAGTGGAACTCTATTCCAATAATCTGACTTCTAATACCAGTTGGGTGTATTGGGGAATATTTTTTTCTACCATCTTAAAGGAGTTAAATGAATGAATATTTTTACCACAGATTATATACATAACTTTAATGAACAGAGACATTGTGCACTTTCAGGGTTCAATACCCAACCTATTAATTAATGTCTTGGTATGTCTAGAGTTGTATGAAGAAGGGCATTTGATGTAAAACCTGTGCCAAATCAATAAATGGCTCTATACCCAATCTTCTGTGGTGAACCCAAGCAAAAAAAAAAATGGGAGCAGCCAAAAAAACATAAATGCAATTTCCCTGAACTGGTAAGAATAAGGAGCTGCTATGGACGTAAGACATGATTATGAAGATGAGTTTTGGACTTTGATCAAACTTCTCTGCCTTTACATGGACGCAACATGTGTCAAGTTTAAAAAAATACTGAACATTTTGGTATATTCTCATAATAATTCAGAAAAGTCTAAAGCCAGCTGTTTCCAGTTTAAAATATGTGTGCAACAGGAAACTATCTGTGTACATACTGATAGAATTCTGGGAACTGCCGAAAGGAAATACAGTAGTGTTCAGAATAATAGTAGTGCTATGTGACTAAAACGATTAATCCAGGTTTTGAGTATATTTCTTATTGTTACATGGGAAACAAGGTACCAGTAGATTCAGTAGATTCTCACAAATCCAACAAGACCAAGCATTCATGACATGCACACTCTTAAGGCTATGAAATTAGGCTATTAGTAAAAAAAAGTAGAAAAGGGGGTGTTCACAATAATAGTAGTGTGGCATTCAGTCAGTGAGTTTGTCAATTTTGTGGAACAAACAGGTGTGAATCAGGTGTCCCCTATTTAAGGATGAAGCCAGCACCTGTTGAACATGCTTTTCTCTTTGAAAGCCTGAGGACAATGGGACGTTCAAGACATTGTTCAGAAGAACAGCGTAGTTTGATTAAAAGGTTGATTGGAGAGGGGAAAACTTATATGCAGGTGCAAAAATTATAGGCTGTTCATCTACAATGATCTCCAATGCTTTAAAATGGACAAAAACACCAGAGACGCATGGAAGAAAACAGAAAACAACCATCAAAATAACCAGAATGACCAGAAGAATAACCAGAATGGCAAAGGCTCACCCACTGATCAGCTCCAGGATGATCAAAGACAGTCTGGAGTTACCTGTAAGTGCTGTGACAGTTAGAAGACGCCAGTGTGAAGCTAATTTATTTGTAAGAATCCCCCGCAAAGTCCCTCTGTTAAATAAAAGACATGTGCAGAAGAGGTTACAATTTGCCAAAGAACACATCAACTGGCCTAAAGAGAAATGAAGGAATATTTTGTGGACTGATAAGAGTAAAACTGTTCTTTTGGGTCCAAGGGCTGCAGACAGTTTGTGAGATGACCCCCAAACTCTGAATTCAAGCCACAGTTCACAGTGAAGACAGTGAAGCATGGTGGTGCAAGCATCATGATATGGGCATGTTTCTCCTACTATGGTGTTGGGCCTATATATCGCATACCAGGTATCATGGATCAGTTTGGATATGTCAAAATACTTGAAGAGGTCATGTTGCCTTATGCTGAAGAGGACATGCCCTTGAAATGGGTGTTTCAACAAGACAATGACCCCAAGCACACTAGTAAACGAGCAAAATCTTGGTTCCAAACCAACAAAATTAATGCCTCGCAGATGTGAAGAAATCATGAAAAACTTTGGTTATACAACTAAATACTAGTTTAGTGATTCACAGGATTGCTAAAAAAAAAAAAGCAGTTTGAATATAATAGTTTTTAGTTTGCAGTGTCAACAGCAGATGCTACTATTATTGTGAACACCCCCCTTTTCTACTTTTCTTTACTAATAGCCCAATTTCATAGCCTTAAGAGTGTGCATATCATGAATGCTTGGTCTTGTTGGATTTGTGAGAATCTACTGAATCTACTGGTACCTTGTTTCCCATGTAACAATAGAAATATACTCAAAACCTGGATTAATCTTTTTAGTCACATAGCACTACTATTATTCTGAACACTACTGTACGAGGTCTGTCCATAAAGTATAGGTCCTTTTTATTTTTTTCAAAAACTATATGGATTTCATTCATATGTTTTTACGTCAGACATGCTTGAACCCTCCTGCGCATGCGTGAGTTTTTCCACGCCTGTCGGTGACGTCATTCGCCTGTGAGCACTCCTTGTGGGAGGAGTCGTCCAGCCCCTCGTCGGAATTCCTTTATCTGAGAAGTCTCGTGAGAGAACAGAGAAGTTTCAGAAGAAGTCGGTTTCAGCATTTATCCGGATATTCCACTGTTAAAGGAGATTTTTTTAATGAAAGACGTGCGGACAGGTCCGCGTGTCGGCTCGCAGCCGCCGCGACGCTCCGCCACAGGAAAAACACCTGTGTTGGAAGCCTTAAGGACAAGTTGGAACATGTCCAGCTGTTAAACAATTTCTCATATACTCACTCCACTGAAAGCCATCAAAAGCCGCCTGGATTTTACAAATGGTTATCAACACGGAGGTGTTTTTCCTGTGCCGCCGCTCCGCGCCGGCTGCGTCCCGACGCGCAGACCCGTCCGCACGTCTTCCATTAAAAAAATCTCCTTTAACAGTGGAATATCCGGATAAAATGCTGAAACCGACTTCTTCTGAAACTTCTCTGTTCTCTCACGACGTCCTGGATCAATAGAGCCTGAAATGTGGAGGTTTTCAGCTTGAAACAGGCTGATGACGCCGCCTGAGAGCGCAGCGCGACGTCTCGCACTGTGGGAAGTCCTTAAAGCGACAGTGTCACCTCAAAATCTCTCCTCAGCCGTTAAAATTTTCACTGAAAACCAGCTTAATTTTTCGAACCGTGTCCACTTCGATGTGTCTCACAGGTTTAGAAAAAATTTTGATCAAACAAAGCGCCAGTCTCTCAGCAACTTCTCAGACAAAGGAATCCGACGAGGGGCTGGACGACTCCTCCCACAAGGAGTGCTCACAGGCGAATGACGTCACCGACAGGCGTGGAAAAACTCACGCATGCGCACGAGGGTTCAAGCATGTCTGACGTAAAAACATATGAATGAAATCCATATAGTTTTTGAAAAAAATAAAAAGGACCTATACTTTATGGACAGACCTCGTATATGCCTGTTTGGATAAACGATGTGGTACATTAATTGTATTTCACAGTCTTGTGAATATGATGATATTCACCGTAAATGATGTACAAGGGTGCAGAGCACAAAGTGATTTTTGTGCCACATTTCCTCAACATTTCTTGTGTAACATGTATATTTGAGTGGGTGAGAGAGTTGTTGTTTGAAGAGGCTGTGGTAACATGAGGATGGATCTCTGTGCTCGGGGAGTATCAGTAAGGGCCGAGCTTCTGCCCTGGGATCAACGCACAAATATATTTTTTTTCTCTCCATCAATTTGTTCCACAAAAACATTCAACCTTCACAGTGTGTCACCATTTACACTCACAACATTTATGTGCAAATTACACCTGGAGAGCAAACGCCTGAATCTGTCTGTTTCACTATCACCCATAGATTCCACTTTTGTTGCATCAAACCTCGGCTTTGTGAACAATAACAGCCTTATTTTGATGACTTATAGCCCAAGTGCAACTCCACATTGACTTTTGTAGAGAAATAAAGTTCTTCTCTACAAGAGTCAAGACAGAAGTCAGACTACCAGAGCAAGAAATTTAGCTGAGGAAGCCTCTGTGATTAGAAGTAAAACGTCCTCACGTCAAGCAACCCAGTCCAGTCGAAGATTCAAGCTTCTCTACTTCCCAGAATGTTTGTGCTTGGATTATATAAAGGTAAAGTAAGTCCCTTCAGTTGGTCCCTTGTTTTCATTTAGGGTCACCACAGCAGAGCCAAGGTGCATCTCCAAGTTTCCTTCGTGGTCATATTTGCAGATTTTTCTGCCAAACGTATTTGATCCATGATCGAAATGAAATTGCCATTATATTTTAAACTTTTAACATATGACGGGAGAGGAAGGAGTGAAAACATAAAAGTGACAAATCACAGCCCTTGCAGTCTCATTCATTTAGTAGGTGCATGTCAGGCTATGGAGAGGGTTTGCCACCAGCAGAGGGCTCTGATCTAAAGCAGTTTCGTTCATCACACCCAGGGACATATGTGAAACTTAACACCATATTACAGTGCAGGCAACAAGCATAATTTTGTTAATAATCATCAGCCTTACACCCTGCCTCGTTTAGGCGCTGAGTCTGAGCACAGTTTTTTTTTTTAAATAAACAGCCGGTCTTTTAATCAAGGAAATACAGTACCCAATTTCCTTGAATCATTGAGTGTCAGTGCTGAACCTCATTTCGTATGTCTGTTATTGAGCACATCCAGACTGTTCTGTCCGGTACATGCGAGGGGCTTTTAATGAAAATTCATTGCGATCGGACAGGACATTTGTCTAAAAATCCGTTACACAAAATACGCTATATTCTGTGTTTATTCCATGGAAAACCATACAAAAGCTTTGGGACTTTTGCTTTTGTTCGGTGAGTGCAAATATTCTGTTTATACGATGACTGTTTAGGTGAGTTTTACATTATATCTCAATCAAAAGTGCCTCAATCACTCTCATTTTTGACAATGAGGTGAAAACTGGACCTCTTAATGAATAGACTAAGTTGGATCTATCTGATCCGCATTGCAGATTTGGGGTATATTTGATTTTAACATTAAAAAGCCCTTTTGATCTATATTTTGTTTTATATTTTAGCTTATGAAAAGCCACTTCTAACAGGACTTTGACCTTGAAATTTTTTCCAAGGTAAAAATTTGTGGAATTGGAAACTAGTGTTGGCAGAGGTTTGCGCTCTACAAGTACAGTCCTCTAGTATTATATGGAAACAAAGTTTGCATTCTATTAGATTTAGCATATGATGTTTGATAAAATGGAATACATACTGTATGCCCAGTTGAGGCTGCGACAGACTGTCATCGTGTCCAGGGTGTACCCCACCTCTCTGACTGCTGAGATAGTCTCTAACCCTTCATGACCCTTGATTGGACTAAGAGGGTATAGAAAATGAATGAATGTCTGTTTGGGGGAAACTGAGTTTGAATGATTTGATCCAGGGTGCATGTAAACCTTTGACCTTAATGTAAGTTACATAGATTACAAGCCCCACAAAGATGTCGTTGTGATTGAAATACAACTTTATATGAATAAAGTTGCTTGAAGTTACTTCAGAGCTGAAATGTGAACTTGTGGTTTGTTGTTATCTTCTCTTGGTTCCCATTTCCAAATTCCACAGGAACTTGGTGACTGCACCATGTCCCGCTGACTTCCTCACATCCGTCAAGTCTAGACCGCGATGGAACAAACAAACATTGACGCATCTCCACTGATGACATCATGGTTTCAAGCTATTTCAATACCAACTGCAGTGACCCTTCCTTTTCAGAGGGGTTGCCCTCTCCCCTCTTTTCCTGTCGACTTCTCCTCTTTCCTCCTCTATTCTCATTACCATCACCTTCACCGTCCTCCTGTCACTCTCCCCTTCCCTGCCTCACCTCATCACACAGTCCCCTCACTTTTCTTCCACTGCACTCTTTCTCTTCTGTGAATCTCTCTAGTATCAAACATGTTAAATCAGCATTTGTCAGTCCTGCTCTTCAAGGACCTCAGAAACTACAACCCCCCCCCACCACCTACATTTTCCCCTGACTACAAAACAGTAAATGTATGAACCGGCGTGGAATATTCCTTTAAATCATTGCTGCTTTTGAACTTCTGCTATACAATCTTTTTGTCATTTTCAAAATTGTTCCATTCAAGAAATATCTCCATTTTCACAATTCCAGTGAAATGCATGAAAATGCTGTAGTACACATGCCAGGCCTGTATATAGCGCCGTAACGCTTCTACAAAAAAAATGGAGAAGACGACTTGGGGCTAATCATTGTAGCAATGGATGCTAGAACTTTAGAAGACGGCACACAGATTAAATAAAGTCTTTTAATCTGACCTGTTGCCAGGATTCATCATCACATCTGAAAACTGTTCTCCACACCCTTGTTTTGGAAGATGACGTCTGGAAATGCGTTACAGTTTTTCTCAATTTCTAAGACACATTTCTCAAAAGCTGCTCTGTTTTTCCTCAAAACGGTGAACACAAAACCCAATTTTCAAGCTACATTCACAAAACCAAACCAGTGAACTGGCTTATATGTGTTCCCTCACATCATTGGCCACAAGTGTGATCAATTTTGAGCTGTTGCGTTCAACCGGTGACACCAGTGCTTTAACTGTGTTTGACTTTTGCCACCTGTGTTCACCATTATGCAACACGGGTACATCACAATGAAAATGTGTTGGCAAGTTGTGTCTAACAGGTGAAAAGTGCTTATGGTTTTGCCAAAAGAGTGATTCACTCAGTGGGTTCTGGCAACTGAGCATTTGGATTAGAAATTAGGGTTTAGTGTTTTAGCAATTGAGAAAAACTGTAATTCGATATAATGGAAGTTACTTGTTAAGTTTTTTAAGAAGCCCCTCAGTGTTTGTCTGCTCTGGGTGAGTTTCTCAACCTGGGCTGGAGGACGCCGGCACTTTGTCCCACCACCAACAAGAAGAAAAAAAACAACAAAATATGCTAAATTACACAGTAAAATTACACTGTTAACAACATGTTCCAGAGGCAGGGTGATGACATCCTCCTTTCAGTTTTCCACACTAAGACATTTTTGGCATTTTCAGATTTATGTGATTAGATAAATATTTCACTCATAAAACAAAATAAACATTCATCAACAGAACTGATTGTTTTACACAAAATGAGTGTAACGTGATGTTTAATGACATCACATTGAACAATGTCATGATAATAATAATAATAATATAATAATAATAATAATAATAATAATAATAATAATAAATGTCATTTATAATGCAACTTTCATTAATAAAAATCTCAAAGTGCTACAGGAAAAAATAAAACCAGGGATAAACAGATAAAAACAGAAAATCTTAAGATTAAAAACAGTCAGCAGAATAGAATAAAGCCAAAATAAAATAATAAATTAGAATAAAAGACAGTTATCAAATTATTGATAACTGTGGCCTGTCTAAATAGGTATGTCTTGAGGTTTTTTAAAGCTTCCACAGTCTGTGAAGCCCTCAGATGGGCAGGGAGGGAGTTCCAGATATGAGGGGCAGCTGAACAGAAGGCCCTGTCTTCCATGGTGTGAGGTTTGGTGCGAGGGAAACGGAGAAGATTAGTGTTGTATGCACAGAGGTAACCGGAGGATGTGTGGACACAGTGAGGAGGTCGTTGAGGTATGTGGGGGCATTGCCATGGATGCATTGGTGGGTGATGAGAGCAATCTTAAAATGGATTCTGTAGGAGAGGGAGCCAGTGAAGGCTATGGAGAATAGGTGTTACTGTATGTGTTCCTGTTTACATACTCTCATCAGAATTCTATCTGCACTTTTTTGAATGTATTGGAGCCATTGATGTTTTTTGCCAGAGATCCCAAAGAGCAGGGAGTTATAGTAGTCAAGCCTAGAGGAGACAACAGCATGGATGAGTTTTTCAGCATCAAGGATGATGTCGTACTGTAGTCAGTGTAGTTTCAAGTTGCTGAAATGGTTTTTGCTGCCCAAATATCCATGAGTGGAATTGGAAAGAAGTAAAGTCTGTGTCACCTAAAGAACTACCTGAGGAACAGCAGAAGGCACAGACAAACCAGTGACCTGGTGTCACTCCTGGCAATTACCCCTCAGAGAACACAGCCTCTGGACAGCAACCAAATCATTGATGTTTTTTGCTCTTAACCACAACAACAGATGCATTGTGCTGTTATGAAGACATCAATGGCAGGTGAAAGATTTCCTCTCTGCCTGCTGTAGGTATTTTTCTCCCGAGGCTATAGGCTGCATGTGTAGGTCTGTGGATGTTTGTATTGAACAGTAGCCTAGGTTTGTGTGTGATTTTGGTCATTCTGTATGTCATTAGTGACTGTCGCAGATCAGAATGTGGCTATGTGTGTGTAAGCCTGTGAATGTGGCAGAGGTGTAACAGAGAGCCGTTGCAACACATGAGCCTATAGCACCCTCATAAAAATACCAAGCACCTGCAGAAAAAAGTCTTTGGAACCACCACTGTTTATGTACTGGACAAAGCCCACATGACGCCATCCATAGGTTATCTATGCCCATATCTGGGAAAAGGGGTGGAGCGTGGGTGGCTCATTGTGTAATGGAACAACGCCTCTCTCTTCACGTCCGAACTAGCTAACAGTCTAACCTCAGTTCAGGTTCTTTATTAAATCATATTTTTAGGGACTGTCCGGCTGTTCTCCTAACAATTTTCTTTGGTGTGTACATTAAATGTTGCGATAATCATGCATTAACGTGACATAATGGATCAGGCTAGGATAGGTCCTAAAAGTACTAACGCCGTTAGCATACAACGTTAAATACCATGAGAATTTCACTCAGCGCGAATATTACAGCAGGGACGTCTTGGAAGATCCAATAGGACGTTTCACGTCACAATAAGCCATATTATTCCAGGTGTTTGTAATAAAATACTCCAAAACAACAGAAACCACCCTCAGCTAGCAGCCACACTGAGCAGCCTTTGAGTTATGGCCAGAAGCTATGAGAGGCGGAGTCACTGGGCTCAGCCGCTGTCACTCAAAGTGCCATGCCTCTAATTATACAGAACGTTATGGCTTAAAACATCTTAAACTAAGAAGTTAGGGGAAAAAAATCACCTCCAAACTGTTGTCATGACAGAGGAACCTATAGAGACCAAAACAGGTTTGTTTTTTTTGTACCAGGCTGTAAACATGTTTATTTCTACTATAAATTTTGCCATTTTAACATGGACTCCTATGGGAATGTGCTCTCTTTTGTTGCCAGCCTCAAGTCACCAGTCAAGGAACTGCAACTTTTTTCTCTGCCAGTACGGCCTTATCTGAAACAATAAAAGCTTTCTTTCTGTTTGCCCATCCTTCATGTACATCTGGAGTAGCATCAGGAAGTTGTGCACAATTAACCTGAGGATTTAGACTGGATCTGCTGCACCAACTCCATGACTGTAATTAATTACGGTGAGACTTTTTGGTTGGTCAACATTTACAACTTCCTCCTCTGTGAGCTAATGAAATAGGTAGGGGTGGAACGATACATCGTATATTGTGATAATCATATCATGAGGTCTGTGTAAAATCTTTATTTTTAATGAGTGTGTATTACAAACTACTGCAGGTATTGCATGGATGACATAATTACCTCTTGCAAAAAATCATAAATGATTTATGCAGTATGCAAATAGGACACATAACATAAAGGATTACAATATTTACTTCAGAATAATTTATTTCTTTAATGTTAAACATTCACCACAGATTACTTTCTACATAATTTATGTGATTACTCATGTAATTATGTATCATGATACATACAACAATCTCATGCCATTTCATGATGGCATCACATATATTTAACATAACAAAAATCCGATCCAAATTGTATTTTACCTCACATTTGCAGATTGGGCAGTCACACTCAATTAATTAAGCTTTTCATACAGGCATGGTAACTGATCAACAATGATTAAAAAAGTGAAAGATGCTAAAATAAATTGAAAAATTTAAGGTCTTCTATTGGGGAAGTGCTTCGAGTGGCTGTTATGAACATTCACACATAAGCTTTGGATAAATGGTATAATAAATGTAAATGGACTGCATTTATATAGCGCTTTTCCAACTGCATCAGACGCTCAAAGCGCTTTACAGTAACGCTTCACATTCACCCCAATGTGATGGGATAAGGTCTATTATGATGAGCTTAAACAACACTGGCAGCTGTGTCGATTGAATCTCCATAAAAAGGTTTTGATAACTGCTGGAATTACAGATCATGGTCATGAGTCTTCACTTTATTCTCATACATGTGATAAAACTGCCTGAATTATGCTCTTGTGCAGTGGCACCATTAAGTATGAATCTGAATTTTGATTTGGCACTTATGGTGGACGCCCTTCCTAACACAACTCCAGCTCTAAAAGAAGAAAGAAATTAAGGTTCATGTTTCTGACAGTAGGAAGAAACCCAGAATGGGAAGAACATGCAGATTCCACTAAGAAAGCAGCTTGGCACTGGTGAGTTTAAACCAGGGCCTTTTTCCGAACAGTATAGAAACTTAAGTTCACCAAAAGAACACAGGTTGAATTCTGACCAAGGTATCCATACTGTATGATGTAATCACACAGCATATTCATGAACTCACACAAGAAGAAATACAGTGCATCTGGAAAATATTCACATTGCTTCACTTTTTCCACATTTTGTTTGTTGTTATGGCCTTATTCCAAAATGGATGAAATTCAGGGTTTTTCCTCAAACTTCTACACACAATACCCCATAATGACAATGGCAAAAGGTTTTTGTTTTGTTTTTTAGATTTTTGCAAATATATTAAAAATTAAAATAAAAAACTCAGAAATCACACGTACATAAGTATTCACAGCGTTTGCCACAAAGCTCAAAATTGAGCTCAGGCACATCCTGTTTTCACTGATCATCCTTGTGATGTTTCTATAGCTTAATTGGAGTCCACCTGGGAAAAATTCAGTTGATTCGACATGATTTGGAAAGACACACACCTGTCTTCATATAAGGTCCCACAGTTGACAGTGTATGTCAGAGCAAAAACCAAACATGAAGTCAAAGGAATTGTCTGTAGACCTCTGGTCTCAAGGTACAAATCTGGGAAGGGTACAGAAATATTTCTGCTGCTTTGAAGGTCCCAATGAGTACAGTGGCCTCCATCATCTGTAAATGGAAGAGGTTTGGATCCACCAGCACTCTTCCAAGAGCTGGCCGCCAGTCTAAAGTGAGCTATCTGAGGAGAAGGGCCTTAATCAGGAGATGACCAAGAAATATATAGGTAAAAACCTCACTGAGATCCAAAGAGGCTTGTGACATTATATTCATGAAGACTTGAGGCTGTAATTGCTCCCAAAGTTACATCAACAATGTATTGAGCAAAGGGTGTGAAGACTGATGGACATGTGATTTCTTAGTTTGTTATTTAAAAAAAAATGCAAACATTTCTAAAACTTTTTCATGTTGTCATTATGGGGTGTTGTGAGTAGAATTTTGAGGGAAAAAGAATTTCATCCATTTCGGAATAAGGCTGTAACATAACAAAATGTGGAAAAACTGAAGGGCTGTGAATACTTTCCGGATGCACTGTATAGTGATACATATAAGATGAATAAAATACAGTCTGAGTCTGAGGTAAAATCTCATTGTTGTTTTTTATTTATTTATTTATTTAGGACATCATCAATATGCACATGTAGGTTGTGTCTGTGATATGTGCAGGCACTAAGACCCAGGGGCCTCCCTCTCAATGCCCTCCGGGAGCAGAGCCGGATTGAATGACAATAAACTGGATGAGATACCGGATGTGCCGAATCTGACCCCAACGGAAAGACTGAAATAGACACTGCAGACCAGCAAGTCCTGGCAGGGAGGAGAGGAGGAGGAGGAAGAGGAGGTGGAGGCAATGAACAGGAGGACTGTGTGAGGGGAGCTAAAAAAAAATACATATAGGACATATTCAGAGTTAACACTGAAACGCAAATCTGCTCAATCTCCAGAATAAAAGTTAGGATCGGATCACAACAAAGTGAAAATTTAAATGGGAAACCTTTTCTAAAACTTTAAGACAACATGGCCTAAGAGAGATAAAGCTTTTTACAACACTATTTACATTCTGAGACACTTTTGTTGCCAAGAAAAAAATAAAATAAATCTTAATTTCCTCTTGCATATTCATTGACAGCAGGTGCATGTAGCCCTCCTCAGATGAATTTGCAGTGTGTGCAAGTCCACTTTTCTACCTACAGGGGACAAAAACTGAGCATAAAACTGGGTGCTGGGCACAAAGAAGTTGGATTTATCCTCTTGATTAGTCAAGGGCGTGTTGTGGGCATAACCAAAATTTTATATGGTACCGTACATTAAGTCTTGAGCAGGCCATTCTACAAAAAAATTGAGTGACCGTGCAAGAAGGAGATCATTGAGGAAAGCCACCAAAATACCCAGACAACCCTGAAGACATTATAGGCTTCTGTGGCTGCAATTGGAAAATTTAAATTTTGCATCCCCAGTTTATACAGCTTCAAGGTGTAGTGTAGAGAGGAGGATTTTCTTAAAAAAAAAGACTTGAAAGTTTGGCTACAGGTTGCCAGAATGCAGACAGGTGTCTTGTTTGCTTCCCTCACTGGTCTCCTTCTTGCACAGTCATTCAGTTTTGAGAATTGCATCCTCCAGGCAGATTTAACATTCATTCATTCATCTTCTACCGCTTAGTCCAATTAAGGGTCGTGGGGGGCTGGAGCCTATCCCAGCAGTCATAGGGCGCGAGGCGGGGTACACCCAGGACAGGACGCCAGTCTGTCGCAGGGCCACAAACAGACAAACAAACACAGACACACCCACACACACACACACACCTACGGACAATTTTCTAAAGATTCCAATCCACCTAACCCGCATGTCTTTGGATGTGGGAGGAAACCGGAGCACCCGGAGGAAACCCACACAAACACGGGGAGAACATGCAAACTCCACACAGAAAGGCCACGGGAATTGAACCCACGACCTTCTCGCTGTGAGGCAACAGTGCTAACCTCTAAGCCACCGTGCTGCCCCAGATTTAACATACAGTACTAATTTTTACTTCATGTGTTTTTCTTCATTTTTTTATTTTATGTCATTCCTCTTTGTGATATGTGACAGCTCAAGGTTCAGAAACATTTGGGCACCCCTGTATGTGAATTTTGCATCCTGCGACACCTGTTACATACGCTATGTGTGTGTGTGTACACACTGTAAGGTGCTGCTTGTGTTGATCTTTGACATGGAGCTCACAGACAAATTCCTGAATAAAGAGAAATACCAAGATCTATCACCTGCAATACTTTTTAAGGTAAGTTAATAACTGTTCAAATTTATTTTAACTGTAAATTTGCTGTTATGTGGTCTGTCCTTCATTGTGGCACAGAGGGACTTAATGAGCTTTCGTCTTCATTTAAAATGTGGAGTGTGTAATTAGTGTTGGTAATTTGTTTTTGTGTCAAACCATGAGGTGTTATGCTTATGAAAGAAGTATTATCATGTGTCTGGTAAAAAAACAAGCACAATACAGATCCACCAGTCAGTGGCACACCACTTCATGTCAGTTAGAATACATCAAGTCAAGTCTGGCAGCATGCACGTGTGCTGCACTTTGCCACATCCATGACACCATGGAACCGCCTTAGGTCTTGGATGGCAACCATCCAGGCAGTCAACCAGTCCTTTCCTGCATCTCTGAAGTAACCATCTACCTGCCACAGCCAGGTGAAACATGGGTGTCCCCATGGCCTTCTCCAGCTACTGGGTTCCTCTACATTCAGGCACATGAGTGCTGGTTCATGCACAGAGAAATGGGCCACGTGGCCAAAATATCAAAGCTGGCGCATCCTCACAATGCAGGTGATATTCCTCATCTTAGTCATTCTTAGTAAACTCTTGTGTTGTACAAAGTCATTCCATCGGTACCCAAGGGTCCTCCAAAATCACCTAATGTCAAAGATATCCAGTTGTCGCCCTTGGTCACTGGTTAGTGTCCAAGTCTCACAACCATACAGCCATTCAGGCAGGACCAGGACCCTAATGACTTGGTCTTTTGTTCTCCTGCAAAGATATCAGCATCGGCAAACACCTCTGTCCAGCAACCTCATGACTCCATAAGCTCTTCCCCGGCACCTTTCAATTACAAAGGCCAAGGACCCAGAGACATGTTATGTCAGTAAGGTGAGTATAGCTGCAGGAATTTGGAAAAAGGGTTGACCTTGTTCAGATAGGTGGAGATGCTGTTTTCCTAGTGTTGTAAGCAATCTTTGCTTCCATTTGGGAGACAGGAAGGTATCAAATAAGCAGGCAGTTAGGGAGACTCAAATGAGGACTATCACTTGCATGGTGAGGAAACATCAGCTACAACATATTGTCCAGGTGGTGCATTTCTTTCAGAATGGACTAGTATACAGGTGCTTCAGTGCTGAGAATCCCAGAAAATGGAAAATGTGACAAGAACACACATGTAGGGGTGTGCAGTATATGTGGTAGACGGTATAAATTAGGCTTACGGTAATGCATGTTAATGGACTGAAGGTGGTAGCAATGCAGCAATAAGGATGCCGGCTGTCGTTAAATGCCATAGAAGTAGAAGAAGAAGAAGAAGAAGTGTTCATGATGCTACCTTGCATACATTTCACCGCACAACAAGCCAGATTATTCCAGATATTTGTCATAAAATACTCCAAACTAGTGCGCCATGCTCGTAGAGCACAAATGTCCTAACAGATCAGATGTCTCTGTTGCAGTAGACACACTAAGTAAAACTCTCATCGATTTAATGATGTACACTAACGGCGTTAGCGCCATTAGCAGCTGTCGGTGGCTTCACCCGTTAGCTCCACTTAGTGTATGATTACTGGAAAAAAATATGCTACTTATAACTTTTAATGTCCACAACAAAGTAAACCATTAGGAGAACCACCGCACAGTCCCCAAAAATATGATTTAATGAACACCCCAGCAATAAAGGGCAAGGTATCATGAAACAGTAAGGCACTGTTATGTATGTTTAATGATAAAGATTCTATGTGCATCTTGAAATTTTTGACTATATTTTTGTTTTAAAGACATTAATAATATACGTGTGTTATAATGTGGTTGTGCCATCATAAAATACTGTATGTAATAAATAGAGATATAAATTGTGAAATGCTTGTGCAACTAGGGACTGTTATGAAAATAGTTCTACAAAATGATGGGGATTTGGTTGGGGTCTATGTAACCCGTTATGAAATTATAATTTCTATATTGTGATATATATCGTTATCACAAGAGGCTACAATGTATATCACAATATGGATTTTAGGCCATATCGCCCATCCCTATGCATATGTATCATAAGCTTGCTGCAGATGATGTTACTTTTGAGAGGTGGAAATGTAGTGGATGTCTACTTGGCTGGTTGCCATCCATAACCCAGGGTGGATCCAAAGTGTAGTGGATGGAGCAATTGGTGACTGCAGCTCATGGTCTCAGACCTGACCTGATAACTGGTACACCAATAACCTACCACGTAAATGTCACACAAAAAACATGAGCAAACCTGTGATGAAATATTTTGCTGCAGACTCCAGGGTCCGCTGTTACATTTTTGTTCAAATGGCATCTAGTCAGAAAGAAACTAATATTCCTCTATCCAGCTGAGTGATTATTGTTTGGAAAAATTAAGCTAAAGTGAAATTATCGTAGCTTATCTACCTCCTGAGCGTTAGGCATACTCCACTCCACCCAGCTTAGCAACCACAGGGAGAAATACGATGTGAAATATGAAATATGATGAGAAATATGATAAAATCTTTCAAAACCTTCCAGTTGATTTGGTATTGACATAATATTATGTATACTGTATGTTGTGGACATTAAATAGCGAAGCTCTTCAGCATCTCACCATGTCATTTAGGTCCTTCATACTTTTTTTTAGCAAATGCTTCGGGGGAGCATTAGCATGGCTAAAACCTTTCAGCTTCTGGGGAGTTCCGCCCCCCCAGACCCCCACCTTTTTAAGCATTTTTCTTTTTTGCCTCTCACATGCCTGGAAGCTCATCACCGTCTAACCATGTCATTTAGATCCTTCAGACTTTTTTACAGGAAAATAGTTCTTGGGAGCATGAGCATGGCTAAAACCTTACAGCTTCTGAGGATCTCCGCCCCCCCAGAAACCCCGCATTTTTAAGCATTTTTCTTTTTTGCCTCTCACATGCCTGGAGGCTCCTCACCATCTAACAATGTCATTTAGGTCCTTCACACTTTATTTTCAGTAAATGCTTCTGAGGAGCATTAGCAAGATTAAAAACCTTCAGCTTCTGGGGGGCTTGTCCCCCCCCCCCCCCCCCCCCATTGCAGTCGTCTTAACCCCCTTTCGCTTTAAGATTTTTTTTATGTAGATGAAAATTAATATGCACACTTTTCAGCTACTTGACAGTAGGGCTGTACAATATGGCCCAATTATTATATCTCAATATTGTCATATCAAATCAAATCAAATCAATTTTATTTATATAGCGCCAAATCACAACAAACAGTTGCCCCAAGGCGCTTTATATTGTAAGGCAAGGCCATACAATAATTACGGAAAAACCCCAACGGTCAAAACGACCCCCTGTGAGCAAGCACATGGCGACACTGGGAAGGAAAAACTCCCTTTTAACAGGAAGAAACCTCCAGCAGAACCAGGCTCAGGGAGGGGCAGTCTTCTGCTGGGACTGGTTGGGGCTGAGGGAGAGAACCAGGAAAAAGACATGCTGTGGAGGGGAGCAGAGATCAATCACTAATGATTAAATGCAGAGTAGTGCATACAGAGCAAAAAGAGAAAGAAACACTCAGTGCATCATGGGAACCCCCCAGCAGTCTAAGTCTATAGCAGCATAACTAAGGGATGGTTCAGGGTCACCTGATCCAGCCCTAACTATAAGCTTTAGCAAAAAGGAAAGTTTTAAGCCTAATCTTAAAAGTAGAGAGGGTGTCTGTCTCCCTGATCTGAATTGGGAGCTGGTTCCACAGGAGAGAAGCCTGAAAGCTGAAGGCTCTGCCTCCAATTCTACTCTTACAAACCCTAGGAACTACAAGTAAGCCTGCAGTCTGAGAGCGAAGCGCTCTATTGGGGTGATATGATACTATGAGGTCCCTAAGATAAGATGGGACCTGATTATTCAAAACCTTATAAGTAAGATGAAGAATTTTAAATTCTATTCTAGAATTAACAGGAAGCCAATGAAGAGAAGCCAATATGGGTGAGATCTGCTCTCTCCTTCTAGTCCCTGTCAGTACTCTAGCTGCAGCATTTTGAATTAACTGAAGGCTTTTCAGGGAACCTTTAGGACAACCTGATAATAATGAATTACAATAGTCCAGCCTAGAGGAAATAAATGCATGAATTAGTTTTTCAGCATCACTCTGAGACAAGACCTTTCTAATTTTAGAGATATTGCGTAAATGCAAAAAAGCAGTCCTACATATTTGTTTAATATGCGCATTGAATGACATATCCTGATCAAAAATGACTCCAAGATTTCTCACAGTATTACTAGAGGTCAGGGTAATGCCATCCAGAGTAAGGATCTGGTTAGACACCATGTCTCTAAGATTTGTGGGGCCAAGTACAATAACTTCAGTTTTATCTGAGTTTAAAAGCAGGAAATTAGAGGTCATCCATGTCTTTATGTCTGTAAGACAATCCTGCAGTTTAGCTAATTGGTGTGTGTCCTCTGGCTTCATGGATAGATAAAGCTGGGTATCATCTGCGTAACAATGAAAATTTAAGCAATGCCGTCTAATAATACTGCCTAAGGGAAGCATGTATAAAGTGAATAAAATTGGTCCCGCAGCGCAGTGCCTTTAATACCTATGGCATGCTCTAATCTCTGTAATAAAATTTTATGGTCAACAGTATCAAAAGCAGCACTGAGGTCTAACAGAACAAGCACAGAGATGAGTCCACTGTCTGAGGCCATAAGAAGATCATTTGTAACCTTCACTAATGCTGTTTCTGTACTATGATGAATTCTAAAACCTGACTGAAACTCTTCAAATAGACCATTCCTCTGCAGATGATCAGTTAGCTGTTTTACAACTACCCTTTCAAGAATTTTTGAGAGAAGAGGAAGGTTGGAGATTGGCCTATAATTAGCTAAGATAGCTGGGTCAAGTGATGGCTTTTTAAGTAATGGTTTAATTACTGCCACCTTAAAAGCCTGTGGTACATAGCCAACTAATAAAGATAGATTGATCATATTTAAGATCGAAGCATTAAATAATGGTAGGGCTTCCTTGAGCAGCCTGGTAGGAATGGGGTCTAATAGACATGTTGATGGTTTGGATGAAGTAACTAATGAAAATAACTCAGACAGTACAATCGGAGAGAAAGAGTCTAACCAAATACCGGCATCACTGAAAGCAGCCAAAGATAACGATACATCTTTGGGATGGTTATGAGTAATTTTTTCTCTAATAGTTAAAATTTTATTAGCAAAGAAAGTCATGAAGTCATTACTAGTTAAAGTTAAAGGAATACTCGGCTCAATAGAGCTCTGACTTTTTGTCAGCCTGGCTACAGTGCTGAAAAGAAACCTGGGGTTGTTCTTATTTTCTTCAATTAGTGATGAGTAGTAAGATGTCCTAGCTTTATGGAGGGTTTTTTTATAGAGCAACAGACTCTTTTTCCAGGCTAAGTGAAGATCATCTAAATTAGTGAGACGCCATTTCCTCTCCAACTTACGGGTTATCTGCTTTAAGCTGCGAGTTTGTGAGTTATACCATGGAGTCAGGCACTTCTGATTTAAAGCTCTCTTTTTCAGAGGAGCTACAGCATCCAAAGTTGTCTTCAATGAGGATGTAAAACTATTGATGAGATACTCTATCTCACTTACAGAGTTTAGGTAGCTACTCTGCACTGTGTTGGTATATGGCATTAGAGAACATAAAGAAGGAATCATATCCTTAAACCTAGTTACAGCGCTTTCTGAAGACTTCTAGTGTAATGAAACTTATTCCCCACTGCTGGGTAGTCCATCAGAGTAAATGTAAATGTTATTAAGAAATGATCAGACAGAAGGGAGTTTTCAGGGAATACTGTTAAGTCTTCAATTTCCATACCATAAGTCAGAACAAGATCTAAGGTATGATTAAAGTGGTGGGTGGACTCATTTACATTTTGAGCAAAGCCAATTGAGTCTAATAATAGATTAAATGCAGTGTTGAGGCTGTCATTCTCAGCATCTGTGTGGATGTTAAAATCGCCCACTATAATTATCTTATCTGAGCTAAGCACTAAGTCAGACAAAAGGTCTGAAAATTCACAGAGAAACTCACAGTAACAACCAGGTAACAACCTGGACAAAGTGCAGAAGTCCCAGAGAACAAAGAGATCAGATAGACAGGAGACGGAGACAAGAAGAAGAGGAGTGTCTCTCCCTTATTTAGCAGGAGTAGGGGAAAAACTACAGAGGATCTTCAGACAGCACAAAATCCCAGTTTACTTTAAACCGGTTAACACCTTGAGACAGAAATTAGTTCACCCTAAGGACAGGATCCCTAGTTACAAACAGAGCAATGTAGTGTATTCTATCAGATGTCAGGAAAACCTCTAGTGGACGATAGATAATAACAAATAAAACTGGTTTTTGGGACTTCCAATTTGGATGGACAAGACTAAGAGACAAGCTTTCAAATGAATTAAAGCTCTGTCTGGGTTTTTGATTAATTAATAAGCTGGAATGGAAGATTGCTGCTAATCCTCCGCCTCGGCCCGTGCTACGAGCGTTCTGGCAGTTAGTGTGACTCGGGGGTGTTGACTCATTTAAACTAACATATTCATCCTGCTGTAACCAGGTTTCTGTAAGGCAGAATAAATCAATATGTTGATCAATTATTATATCATTTACTAACAGGGACTTAGAAGAGAGAGACCTAATGTTTAATAGACCACATTTAACTGTTTTAGTCTGTGGTGCAGTTGAAGGTGCTATATTATTTTTTCTTTTTGAATTTTTATGCTTAAATAGATTTTTACTGGTTATTGGTGGTCTGGGAGCAGGCACCGTCTCTACAGGGATGGGGCAATGAGGGGATGGCAGGGGGACAGAAGCTGCAGAGAGGTGTGTAAGACTACAACTCTGCTTCCTGGTCCCTGGATAGTCACGGTTTGGAGGATTTAAGAAAATTGGCCAGATTTCTAGAAATGAGAGCTGCTCCATCCAAAGTGGGATGGATGCCGTCTCTCCTAACAAGACCAGGTTTTCCCCAGAAGCTTTGCCAATTATCTATGAAGTCCACCTCATTTTTTGGACACCACTCAGACAGCCAGCAATTCAGGGAGAACATGCGGCTAAACATGTCACTCCCGGTCCGATTGGGGAGGGGCCCAGAGAAAACTACAGAGTCCGACATTGTTTTTGCAAAGTTACACACCGATTCAATGTTAATTTTAGTGACCTCCGATTGGCGTAACCGGGTGTCATTACTGCCGACGTGAATTACAATCTTACCAAATTTACGCTTATATCATATCAATATGATATACGATATGACTATGATTACACACAAAGTGCAGCAACACACACACTCATCTCCAACTGCTTAGTCCAATTAAGGGTCGCGGGGGGCTGGAGCTTATCCCAGCAGTCATAGAGCGCAAGGTGGGGTACACCCTGGACAGGATGCCAGTCTGTCACAGAAGTGCAGCAACAGTGAAAATGAAACATTCTTAAACAAAACCATTGGAGAGAACAGGCAGCTCCAGACAGGGATTTACAGAAAACCAACTCACACTGACCAATATCTGCTCTTTGGCTCAAACCACCCCCTTGAACACAAGCTCGGGGTGATCAGGACGCTCTACAGGTGCCCACAACTGCAGAGGGAAGGGCTAAAGAACAACAACTTGTCCGGAAAGCCCTCACAGTAAGTGGGTACCCACGATGGTCCCTGGACAAAGTGCAGAAGTCCCAGAGAACAAAGAGATCAGATAGACAGGAGACGGAGACAAGAAGAAGAGGAGTGTCTCTCCCTTATTTAGCAGGAGTAGGGGAAAAACTACAGAGGATCTTCAGACAGCACAAAATCCCAGTTTACTTTAAACCGGTTAACACCTTGAGACAGAAATTAGTTCACCCTAAGGACAGGATCCCTAGTTACAAACAGAGCAATGTAGTGTATTCTATCAGATGTCAGGAAAACTGTAACGAACACTACATAGGTGAGACTAAGCAACCTTTACACAAAAGGCTATACCAGCACCGCAGAGAGGGCGCCAGTGGACGTCAGTCTGCAGTTCATCTCCACCTTAAAGATACTAACCACATGTTTGAGGACAAGGAAGTTAAAATATTAGCCAGAGAGAAGAAATGGTTTGAGAGAGGGGTCAAGGAGGCATTCTTTGTGAAACGTTTAAAACTCAGCCTTAACCGGGGAGGGGGTCTGAGACACGCTTTATCCCCTGTTTACAATGGGGTACTCAGGTCAAAGCAGTTTCAGTCTTTTGTTCATGGTAATGAGTCATTCATGTCATCAGGAGAGTCGTCAAGGGAGCCATCAGGAGAGGGACAGCTGCCCTGTCATTAGGAGGGTGCTAACTAGAGCACAATAGGTGCTAATTAGAGCTATTGTTTAGTCACCAGCCTATAGCAGTCTGCCTCTCGGTAGGAGGGGTCTGGTTAGGTTTAAAACTCCAGCTTTTGTGACTTCTTGATTATTCTTCTCTACAAGAGTCAAGACAGAAGTCAGACCACCAGAGCAAGAATTTTAGCTGAGGAAGCTTCTGCGATTTGAAGCGAAATGTCCTCGCGTCAAGCAACCCAGTCCAGTCGAAGATTCAAGCTTCTCTACTTAAACAAAACAGTAATAATACCACACTCATTTTGCACTCATCATAAGGTTAGGATACAGTGCCCTCCAAAAGTATTGGAACATTTCATATTTCACACTTTTTAATTTGTTTATGCCATTTCAAATACAAGAAATACAAAAAATATAAAGAATAAAAATTTCTAAAATTATCTTCCTCAAACTCCATCTGAAAGCAAATATCAAAAATTTGATAAAACCTGTAAATAATAATTAGTTTATAGCGAGTTTTCTTCAGACAAGCCAGGGAATGGAAACAAACATTTCCAAGTCACTGAATATGTCTTGGACTTTATTTACATCAGTTATGAAGAAATACAAACGTTTCTTTCACCAAAACATGAAATCTTGGCTTTCATCTCAAATGTACTTTCTGTCAAATTGTAGCTGAACTATCAGGACTTCTTTTTAAGAAAATCCTCCTCTACACCACTTCATCAGGAAGCTTTATTTTATATTTTTAATGAATTTATATCAAGTTGTAGACATTTGCTTTCAGTTTGAGTTTAAGGAAGATAACTTTAGATTTACTTATCTAAAATTGTGTCACTGGTGTGTCACTCAGACTCAAAATTTGTCACTTCCTGCTTCAGTGCAAACTTACCACTGAGTTCCCGCAAGATTCCATGAGATCTCGTCTGTCAATCCAGGAACTATCGATCCAGGAAGTGTTCAACATTTGACATTTCCTGTTTCACTGTGGATGCAAAATTTGGCACTTCCTGTTTGGAACTCCCTGTACCATGAGCAGTTAATACACAGCATGACACTGTCTTTGAACTTCATGTTTTAAGGCTACAGTCAGTCTATATAAGCACTAGCTAGCATGTGCATTGCTTGTTGCAACTGTTTGAAAGAAATCACATTTTCTTACTTTATGCTAGGCAGTGTCATTCAGTCACCTTGCAAACAATTGGTGGTCATTATGACTTGAGACTTGACTTGGGTCTTGCAGATTGCTGACTTGAGAGTGATTGATGGTGACTGTCCCACATCTGGTTTTTAACAGTATTTTTGTTATTATTGTTTATTTCCCACAGTTCGTGGTTCAGTAGTGCATTAGACAGTGCATTAGCACCTCTCCATTCATCCCCCACCCACTCTCCCTTCCTCCATTTAACCACCCATCCATTCATCTGTCCTCCATATTCCCTTCCCCACACACTGTCCCCTCCCTTCTGTCTATCGCTGGTCAATGCCTTCACTCTCACTCTATCTCCCATCTCTTTTTCTCCCATCAGTCCGTCCCATCACTCGCTCATCCACCCGCCCCTCCAGTCCCACCCCAGCGGAGACGGGTATTGATATTCTGCTACTGACCTTGAGGACAATCAATCCCAATCCCACCCATCACATTTCTCTCTTTCTTTCTCTCACACACAACTCACACACACACACACACACACAATGCCAAAAGTCATTATTAGCATGTAGCCTGCTAATATGTCTCTCTGTTCCATCGTGACAAAATGTTCTCTAATGTCTCTCTGTGAGACTTGAACATGATCAGAAAAAATGTCAATGTGATTGATAATAGAAGCAAACTGCTCATATGAATCTGCCCTCAAGGGGCAAACAATGAAACAGAGTTTCCATGTCTGCAAGCAGACAGCGCCAAACACAGATCACATCACGAACTCCAGCAATCCCTGAGCAGATGGGACCAATGTCAGTGCATGAGATATTCAGGCACATATTGCTGGAAGTAAGGGCACAAACAAAACCAAACAAGGATGGGCTCATCTTCAGCTGATTGATACATATTTCGAGAAAAATGAAAATCAAAGAATGGACAAAAGTCCAAGGCGAAGTTTGGACATTGTTGTTGGGAATGGACTATTCTGTTTTCCTGTATTCCATCTCAGGAGGTGAATCCAACTGGGATCACATTCCTCACATGGATTTATTTGGTAAATCTGACTAGACATTCTGCTTTTTTGTTTGTTTAGTTTTGTTTGGTTGCACTGCCGTTTTGGGTTATTTTACAAATCTGAGGGTGGATCTGAAGATTTCAAGCTACCAACAGCCGATATCAGCAATATTTATTTAAGAATGTCCAATCCGCTTTTGATCAAAATTGGTAGATGCATTGAGGATCAGTCAGTGATCAAGGTCATGAGTTAAGATTAAATTTCTTAACATTTTCTAATTTCAAGAATTAAAAAAGGCTAATTTATGGAAACAAGTTCAGATATATATTTATTTATTTATTTATTTTATTGTAATAAAATATCTGAACCCATTTCTGATGGGAACATTTTTATTGTTAGAAAACTTGACTGAAAGTTAATGTAACATTTGTCTACATGTATGATCTCTTTTTTTTTCATTTGTGTCATTTCATGATTTTAGGCGTGGCTTCACTGTACACTTTTAATGTATTTTTTTCTTTTATAAGGGGAAATGAACAGCATACGATCAACCACATGGTCTTCAGCTTCGATGTCTAAAAGCAATCATAAATAAAACCTAATCGCTAAAACCTGAGCAGATGCTTGTACATATTAACTCAGCAAAACTACAAATGTGAAGTAATGACGGAGGGTTTTAAATGTACTTATAATGTGCAAAAACCATTTAACTACATAATAATGTGTTTGTTTCTTTATCAGAAGAATATCTCAAAAAGAATGTCTCAAAAGATTTCATTATTTGGTGTTGAGGTATGGCTTTGGGATTCTAATGATGATCTAGATTGAACTTATATTTATTCAATATTTAAGTCATCGCTGATTTGTATGTTGCATGAAGGTGGGTGAAACAGCACCCCCTTTAAGAACAGATACACTGAGTGCCCTCTGCAAAACCTCTAAAACACATCTGTACTTATCAGTGTAGTTTTAATATGACATTACATGTTCCCAAAATAATGTCAGAAAAGTAATTTGGGAGAAACATACAACAAAATAATATCTAATACAAACACCATTCTTAGAAGTGAAATTATGTTTACTTCATTGAGTTATGTCAACCACAGCTAAAAAAAAACTTAAATGGGAATTAAATGTAACAATTTGTTAGGATTTCCTTTCTGGATAGTGAAGAAAAGTGCCGCACTACTCCAGCATAACTCCATAGTTGATCTAAAATTACAAATGCAGTTTCATTTCAAGGTCACACAAATCATTCACAAGCAGATCAGATGGTGATAGGGTGAATTCATGCTTACCTCTGATTGGTGGGAGCTCCATTGTGCAGCGTGCTGTGGCGTCCTCTGTCTCCCTGCGCCTGGATGTGCTTCTGACAAAATTAAATATTCCTACAATATCCTGACGGTAACTTACAGTATCACTGGGCAGAACCCTGGGGTTGCTTTTAATTGGCTCTTTTTTTTTCTTTGTGTTGATGTTGAGTTTATTCTGTCATGTACTACTGTGGTCCTGTGGGCATGTGTTTGGAGGCAGGGAGGAGGATGCTCTCTCACTGTGAGCGTGTCCTGCCCGGGGGCGCCTCTGATCCTCCTGCAGCAGGGACGAGGGTTGCAGCTTGTTGTAGAGTGAAGGTCCCCTCTCAGGTTTAGGGTTCGACTCTGAGGCCTCCTCAGTGGCAGCTGCAGAAGTATCTTCACTCACAACAGCAGGAGTCGGCAGGAAGTGGAATACTTGCAGAAATTAAGTAGTTTCAGGTGTTTGAGTGAAAGGCTTCCAGTCAGTGAGCGTGGAGCTACACAACTAAAAAACAATCTGTATTTCTAGAAAAAAGTGTTCTTTTCCTGTCCTGCTGTAGTTTCCTCTCCTCTCCCCGAGAGATAAATGACAGAGAGCTGGATACTCTCACTCTCTCACCCCAGCCACCCCTCCCTCTCCCTCTCTCTCCAGCTCTCTCTCTCTCTTACATACACACACATGCATGCGTGCTCACAAATCATTAAACTGAACTGGGATCAGTTGTGCTTTGTGTGGGACTGGGCAGAATCCTGCAGAATGCTAAAACCAGTGCACAGAGACATCACTGTAAACAACTCAAACATGCACGGGGAACATCGTGCATTTGATCCTCAACCAGTATTTCCAAACCAGGACACACTAATATCATGTGGGTGACAAAGCCTGCATTAAATAAACTTTATAGAACTGTCAACATACAGTATAGAGGGTGTTTCCCCACATTTAGCCATAACAACTTTAGAAATTCAGCCTTGGTATTTTAACCATATTGTTGAAGTTAAAAGATTTAACTAGCGCATTGCCCATGGGGATCCATGGGCTCTAGATCGGGTAGTGTTTAGAAATTAGGTAGTTGACATTTTTCAAGGGGTGGTAACAAATTATGTAAAGTTTCTATAAAGATTTGGAATGGTGTGTGTGAGGTCAGAATGTAATTATTAACATCCACTGTTACTTAATATCCGTAATTTCTCCAAAAAATATTAGTCCTATTAAATGTTCCGTTTTCATGGCGTTCATCCTTGACCCAAAATACATAAGCATACCAAACAGCAAATGTCAGCTCTTCCCAGTTTCTCCGTAACCTAAGATCCACACACGCACGCACATACGTAGACAGAAGCTATTTTGGTTTTAATATATAGATTATTTGCTGCCCCCTACTGGAGTGCTGTATAAGTCCAGAATGTACATTGAACAAAAATATAAACGCAACACTTCTGGTTTTGCTCCCATTTTGTATGAGATGAACTCAAAGATCTAAAACTTTTTCCACATACACAATATCACCATTTCCCTCAAATATTGTTCACAAACCAGTCTAAATCTGTGATAGTGAGCACTTCTCCTGTGCTGAGATAATCCATCCCACCTCACAGGTGTGCCATAACAAGATGCTGATTAGACAGCATGATTAGTGCACAGGTGTGCCTTAGACTGTCCACAATTAAAGGCCACTCTGAAAGGTGCAGTTTTGTTTTATTGAGGGGGATACCAGTCAGTATCTGGTGTGACCACCATTTGCCTCATGCAGTGCAACACATCTCCGCATAGAGTTGATCAGGTTGTCAATTGTGGCCTGTGGAATGTTGGTCCACTCCTCTTCAATGGCTGTGCGAAGTTGCTGGATATTGGCAGGAACTGGTACACGCTGTCGTATACGCCGGTCCAGAGCATCCCAAAGATGCTCAATGGGTGACATGTCCGGTGAGTATGCCGGCCATGCAAGAACTGGGACATTTTCAGCTTCCAAGAATTGTGTACAGATCCTTGCAACATGGGGCCGTGCATTATCCTGCTGCAACATGAGGTGATGTTCTTGGATTGGCACAACAATGGGCCTCAGGATCTCGTCACGGCATCTCTGTGCATTCAAAATGCCATCAATAAAATGCACCTGTGTTCTTCGTCCATAACAGATGCCTGCCCATACCATAACCCCACCACCACCATGGGCCACTCGATCCACAACACTGACATCAGAAAACCACTCACCCACACGACACCACACATGCTGTCTGCCATCTGCCCTGAACAGTGTGAACCAGGATTCATCCGTGAAGAGAACACCTCTCCAACGTGCCAAACGCCAGCGAATGTGAGCATTTGCCCACTCAAGTCGGTTACGACAACGAATTGGAGTCAGGTCGAGACCCCGATGAGGACGACGAGCATGCAGATGAGCTTCCCTGAGACGGTTTCTGACGGTTTGTGCAGAAATTCTTTGGTTATGCAAACCGATTGTTTCAGCAGCTGTCCGAGTGGCTGGTCTCAGACGATCTTGGAGGTGAACATGCTGGATGTGGAGGTCCTGGGCTGGTGTGGTTACACGTGGTCTGCGGTTGTGAGGCCGGTTGGATGTACTGCCAAATTCTCTGAAACGTCTTTGGAGACGGCTTATGGTAGAGAAATGAACATTCAATACACGAGCAACAGCTCTGGTTGACATTCCTGCTGTCAGCATGCCAATTGCACGCTCCCTCAAATCTTGCGACATCTGTGGCATTGTGCTGTGTGATAAAACTGCACCTTTCAGAGTGGCCTTTTATTGTGGACAGTCTAAGGCACACCTGTGCACTAATCATGGTGTCTAATCAGCATCTTGGTATGGCACACCTGTGAGGTGGGATGGATTATCTCAGCAAAGGAGAAGTGCTCACTATCACAAATTCAGACCGGTTTGTGAACAATATTTGAGGGAAATGGTGATATTGTGTATGTGGAAAAAGTTTTCGATCTTTGAGTTCATCTCATACAAAATGGGAGCAAAACCAAAAGTGTTGAGTTTATATTTTTGTTGAGTGTAATTATCAATGTCCATTATTCATTGTTGTTAGATATTATCATTAATTTCTCCAAAAATATTAGTCTTATCAACTTTCCATTTTCGCAGCCTTCATTCTTGACCCAAAATACATAAGCATACCAAACGGCAAATGTCAGCTCTCCCCAGTTTGTCCGTGGTCAAAGCCATACACACACACACGCATGTGTACACAGAGGTCACTTGGCTTTTAATATATAGATGTGTGCAGGTTACTGTATACTATTTAGGTTTGTTTGACCAAAACAAAACTTTTACCTAAATATTAAGATCAACACTTGTCCTGCTTAGTCCCAGTCCATCCAGCTGTAAATGATGAACAGCCATGGTTGGACAAGTATTCTTTAACAGACTGATATCAAGTCCAAAGGCACTCATAGACTAATCCACTTCACACTACAGTACCAGGGGATAAGCACCAGCACCGGTAGTATAATGGTAAATGTACATGTTCCAGAGTAGGAACATTTTTAGGCTTTGGAAAACTGTTGGATTATTCCCTCAAAAATGTAGTGAGTGAATAGAGATAAATGTCATAATGATAACTTGATGTGATTACTAAAAAAAAAAAAAAAACATTCTCTTCTTGTACATAGATTACCAAATTCAAACTTTGTATATAAGGACAACCCCTTTCACACTTGATGAAACTTGAATTTGTTTTGCCTTTGTAGATGTGCCTGCCACTTCTGGATGGTTAGTGATGATGAATTAGGAGCATGTGTGGTTGTTAGTGAGTGAGACTGAGTATTTCACAGTGGGTACATTCTAAAACTCACTGACACATATCCACACAACCTGTGTTCTGTATGAATGAACCTGAACATAGCACTTCTTCCTTCTCTCTCACTTTCTCTCATATATTTGTTTTTTGACGTTACATGTCTCTTGAAATGAGTTTCAGTTTCTTTCATTTCAAAACTAGCTGCTTTTAGAGTAATGGCTTCCTCTTTGGTCCACAGCCTCTCCATCTCCATGCTACCTGATGTCTATAACTCCTACATTGGCTTCTTAGCTTAGTTTTGATCGTGAGCTTCTGTTAGACCTTACAGGCCAACCTTCATTCATCCCTGCGAGATCATTTGGGCCTCCATCTGTAATGACATAAAGCCTGTGGTGCCAAGATTCTTATATTTGCACACTGTTATGAAGACTAGATTTAAAGGACTATATAGGGTTGGCTCATGATGGTAATAAGCCTCTTTCACCCCCGAGGCATCAGACAGGACACAATAACAGGAGATAGTGGTTCAGTTTAGGGAGTTTACTGAACAGTTGCAGGCACAGGTGAGTTACAGGCATAAAAGGGTATTTGGGGAGGAGAGTGCACGTGGGGGGTGTGTGTGGTTCTAAGGAACACAAACAGAAAATAATAATCAATATAACAGATTCCATAACTGCAGTAATATACAAATAATGAATGTTTATGAGTTCAATGGTATGGATATTTCACCGAATTAAATATTTGTTCCATTGAAAGAATGTAAAAACATTCATTATTTGTTTTATATAACGGCTAAAATAGATCCTTGTCATTTGATATTTTATTAATTTAAAAACAACAGAAAAGGGACTAACATTTTGGTGTTCCACTGCTGCTAAAGTCCAAATTGCGACATGTAGTCCAGCGATGCTGTGCACTGATTCGGACTTCCATAAAAAAAAGACTTTGTGTAGTTCCTCAGTCCAGCCAAAAAAACATGTCATCTTTTCATCTGAACAGTTCTTCATGCATCCAGACGGCTTACAGCGGAGTGCATGTTCTGTGTGAGTTACAAGAATTAGCAGCGTCAGTTAGCTCAATCAAATCATCGTGTTGTTGTCCCCCGCGCGTGCGTGCACACACACGCAACCGGGTCGGCAACTGTGCGCGCGTGTACTACCAAAAAAAGACTGTACATCCTCAGTGCAGTGAAAAAAAAAAAATCACGTCAAAAATTAGTCCAGCTTTTCATTCTTTCATCCTGCTAACAGCCACCAGACAGCGCAGTGGATTTGTTTTGTGCATGTGTGCACGCGTGTATGCGTGGATGTGTGTGCACATGTGCAGAGTGCAATGGTACCAAACGTATGAACCAAATTTGCACTCTAAATGGAACCAAACTGGACTCTAAATGTAATGCAACACAAATGGGAGGAATTAATCTATGTCATGTGACATACAAAGCACCAATCAAATGACAAGGATCCACTCAGCCGTTGTATAACATGCAATGCTGTTGCATTTATCAAATCAAATCAAATCAATTTCATTTATATAGCGCCAAATCACAACAAACAGTTGCCCCAAGGCACTTCATATTGCACGGTAAAGCCATACAATAATTACAGAAAAACCCCAACGGTCAGCAAGCACTTGGCGACAGTGGGAAGGAAAAACTCCCTTTTAACAGGAAGAAACCTCCAGCAGAACCAGGCTCAGGGAGGGGCAGTCTTCTGCTGGGACTGGTTGGGGCTGACGGAGAGAACCAGGAAAAAGACATGCTGTGGAGGGGAGCAGAGATCAATCACTAATGATTAAATGCAGAGTGGTGCATACAGAGCAAAAAGAGAAAGAAATACTCAGTGCATCATGGGAACCCCCCAGCAGTCTAAGTCTATAGCAGCATAACTAAGGGATGGTTCAGGGTCACCTGATCCAGCCCTAACTATAAGCTATAGCAAAAAGGAAAGTTTTAAGCCTAATCTTAAAAGTAGAGAGGGTGTCTGTCTCCCTGATACGAATTGGGAGCTGGTTCCAGAGGAGAGGAGCCTGAAAGCTGAAGGCTCTGCCTCCCATTCTACTCTTACAAACCCTAGGAACTACAAGTAAGCCTGCAGTCTGAGAGCGAAGCACTCTATTGGGGTGATATGGTACTATGAGGTCCCTAAGATAAGATGGGACCTGATTATTCAAAACCTTATAAGTAAGAAGAAGAATTTTAAATTCTATTCTAGAATTAACAGGAAGCCAATGAAGAGAGGCCAATATGGGTGAGATATGCTCTCTCCTTCTAGTCCCTGTCAGTACTCTAGCTGCAGCATTTTGAATTAACTGAAGGCTTTTCAGGGAACTTTTAGGACAACCTGATAATAATGAATTACAATAGTCCAGCCTAGAGGAAATAAATGCATGAATTAGTTTTTCAGCATCACTCTGAGACAAGACCTTTCTAATTTTAGAGATATTGCGCAAATGCAAAAAAGCAGTCCTACATATTTGTTTAATATGCGCATTGAATGACATATCCTGATCAAAAATGACTCCAAGATTTCTCACAGTATTACTAGAGGTCAGGGTAATGCCATCCAGAGTAAGGATCTGGTTAGACACCATGTTTCTAAGATTTGTGGGGCCAAGTACAATAACTTCAGTTTTATCTGAGTTTAAAAGCAGGAAATTAGAGGTCATCCATGTCTTTATGTGTGTAAGACAATCCTGCAGTTTAGCTAATTGGTGTGTGTCCTCTGGCTTCATGGATAGATAAAGCTGAGTATCATCTGCGTAACAATGAAAATTTAAGCAATGCTGTCTAATAATACTGCCTAAGGGAAGCATGTATAAAGTGAATAAAATTGGTCCTAGCACAGAACCTTGTGGAACTCCAACTCCATTTATACTACACAAGTTATAAGAACTCAGTTTAAACTAGTGCAATAGCTGAGCAATAAATCAATCAACCATACTGGCATCCATACAAACTATATAATGATGTAAACAATAAATCATGGAGGAAAAAGTGATCTCCACAGCCTTAATAAGCTTAATTACACATCAAAGGGTCTGCCAACTGACCTATCAATCAAACACACCGTACTAACAGAACTCACAAGTGCACGTTATATTCTCTCTAAACGGACCACAGATTCTCCGTGGGAATGACACATACACATTACTAACTGAAGAATACACTTACATTCAACAACGACGCACACTGGTGATGAAATGAAGCTAACTTGTCTGTGATTAACTTCTCTGGCTGGTGTTATCCCACAATGCAAACTATCACTCTCTTAAGGTGGCACAGGTAAACATTGCACCTCCGCTCTTAAGCTGGACTATCGAGGCACGTAATACAACAAACATAAACACTGAGAGCCTTTCTAGCACACACAGCAGATTGTTTAGTTGCTTATGGCACCTTGAATAGTTAGGAGATGCCTGCTAAGGAGGGACCTGCATTGTGTAATGGTTAGACAAAGGACCCCAGTGCAGAGAAACAGAACAGAAGGTTGGTAAGAAGTGGTTTATTGTCCACAGAAATAATGCACAGTTTTGGTAGCTGGCAACAGATTTGGTTAAAAACAGTCACACGAGTGATCAGTCCAACAGTCTTACAAATAGGAAGCAGCAGATGGGAACTAACAGCAGTTAAATATTCAACCAAACAATCACACCCAGAAGTGCAGGGTCACGTGACACCGAAAGGCCAGAAAGAGGAAATTCAATGACACGTCAAAGTAAAAGTGACAGAAAATATTGACCTCGGGGGAGAATTATCCAGATAACACGGACAATAACACCAGGAACAGAATAACAAAGATATCAACCTTAAACACTAAAACATCACCCAGTCCTGGGGTCATGTTTTCCGGGCACATCTTTGGGAGGAGGCCCCGGGGAAGACCCAGGACACGCTGGAGGGACTACGTCTCGCAGCTGGCTTGGGAACGCCTTGGGGTTCCCCCGGAGGAGCTGGGGGAGGTATGTGTGGATCGGGAGGTCTGGGCGGCTTTGATTGAGCTGCTGCCCCCGCGACCTGACCCCAGATGAAGCGGAAGAAATTGGATGGATGGATGGATGGATGGATGGATGGATGGATGGATGGATGGATGGATGGATGGATGGATGGATGGATGGATGGATGGATGGATGGATGGATGGATGGATGGATGGATGGATGGACACTAAGACATGAGCCATGGCAACATTGTAGAGAGCTCCAGTTTTAAACCGGATGTCTTGGCTTAGTTCTTTCGATTGTTTTTATTTTTCCTACTCTTAAACACAAGAAAGTACTGATTCTACAGGTAGCCCATTAAATACAGCCATAGGTGTCCAAATTACCTCCATTTGTGCCATTTACCCATTCATAAGCTATTAAGAGTCTTCCATACTCATTACGAAGGCTGTCATCTTAGTTTATGCAAACCTTTGACTCACTGAAATTATATCATGAAGAAAACCTGTAATAAATATATCAGTTTTCTATATTTTTAAATAATATTACATGGTAAATACTGTAAGTAGATGTTTTCACCAAGATGTATGTAAAGTTATGACCTCAAATTTATATGTTTTGCCTTTCAATTATCTTAAATTTATCTCTCTTTTTGTGTCATTTCTGTTATGGTTTAGAACCTCAAAGAGTCAAGAGTGGATCACAAAATGCAGACAGCAAAACTCAAAGAGTTAAGTGCAAAAATTCAGATACTTTAGTTCGCAAGGTGATGGTGAAATACAATTTTCAGTTTCAATTTGTTTTCATTTATATAGTGCCAAATCACAACAAGGTTGCCTCAAGGTGCTTCACACAAGTAAGGTCTAATCTTACTAACCCCCAGAGCAGCAGTGGTAAGAAAAAACTCCCTCTGAGGAAGAAACCACAAGCAGACCAGACTCAAAGGGGTGACCCTCTGCTTGGGCCATGATACAGACACAAATTACAAAACAATTCACAAATACAAATACAATGGTGACAAAAACACTTCCTGTGGCAAAATTCATAAATGCAGAAAACACTCTGCAAAAATCCATGAACAAAAAACAGCTGTCAAAAATCAAAGCAATAGATTACATACAAACAAACACTGATGCAAACAGATGAGGGAATTCAAGAATGCAGACTGACAAAGAACAAGCAACCGGGAGTCACACGTAAAACAGAGTGGCTTAAATGGAAAAAAGTCCAGAATTGAACATGAAACTCCAGACACCTCCACAGTCTACAAATAATTCAGAAACAAACCATAAGAATTGATGGTGCAAAACCCCCACACTCAGACCTGATCAAAAAACAGAAAACAATAAAAGATAAATGAGACAAACCTGAATAAATACATTCAGACATATACTGACATACATTCAGACATACAGACCCCACAAAGGAAGAGACTGCATAAAGGAACATAATCACAATCAGGGGTGAACCTGATCACAAGGGGCGGGACCCACAGACACACATAAAAGACACCTGCGGCCGTCAGGCGAGACCCAGATGGCGGCACGTGACTGACAAACCGGAGGAATAGACAACTGGAAGATACTCAAACAGGAGGAAAGGACAATCATGCCAGCACAGATGAACCCCACACATACATTCCCAGATGCACATGCCAGGTCTCGACCCCACACGCATTCACCCACACGTAGACCACAGGAAGCTGACACACACTGACATACGCACTCACATGCATGCGCACCCCAGGATACACACCGGAGGCAGGGAGACAGATGTATAGTGAATCAAAGAAGCATGTATTCCTACATACTCTCACCACACCTACAGAGGACAGAAGGACAGATACACACAGAAGACAAGCAGAACCACGCCTGCGCGCGTTTCTCCAGCACACACGTATCACCCACCATTCACACACATACACACACAGATAATGGAAGGATAGAGCAGGGCACGAGGACAGGAAGAAAGCTTAAAAGAACATCCAAAAGACCCCACAACCAAACCGAACCCCAACATTTTCAGCAATCACCTTTATGACGTCACAAAGATCTACACATATGATGTCACGGCAACATAGAGAATTTATATTACAAGTTCTTTATTTCCCTGTTTCTGTTCAGAAAAAATACAGACTTTAAAAAATGGGAAGAGAAGACAAATTCATTCATTCATTCATTCCGTGAGGACAGGTGACATCACTGACAACATGCTGTATGACTGTAATGTGATCTGCTTCAGTGCGTGTGTGTGTGTGTGTGTGTGTGTGTGTGTGTGTGTGTGTGTGTGTGTGTGTGAGAGCCCTTACTCAGCAACTTAAAAACAACCACACACACACACGCACGCACACACACACATTAAGGTAACCAGATACTGGCCCCTAATGGGTTTGTGAGGGAGCTCTGTTTCCTGTTGAGAAAATATCTGAGATGAAACAAACTGCTGATAGTGAGACAGGCACAGCGGTAAAAGACAATGAAAATGTGATCACACAGGGAAAAAAAGCAAAGCAAACCCAAAAGTGCTTGCATTTTTCTCAAAATCAAAAATTCACCAAAGATTTAAAAAAATTAAAATGTTAAACTTTTCTCATTAGTTGTGTTACTACAATAAGACCTATTTTGCGCAGAAGCTGAAGAACAATTCTAATACGCTAACCTTCGTGTGAGACACTATCACGTCGTGTTTATCAGTATTTATTACATTTTACGTGTCTGTTGCATGTTGGGAACATGTGATATTGATAGAAAGGTTACTTTAAAAATGTCATGTTATGCACCAAGTCAGCAAGTTCATAGAGGTCACCAGGCAAGATGTTAAGGGTTGTATCTTACACCAAGCACAAAGCAGTGCATGGTATGGTGCAAGTGTCACTGTTCCTTTCCAAATGATACAGCTGTCATTATATAACGCCTAAATATATCCTTGTCATTTGATTGGTGGTTTGTATGTCACATGATATGGATCATTCATCCCATTTGCCATCATGTTCCATTTACTGTGAAATTTTGGTTCTATTTAGCGTGCAATTTTGGTGCTATATGTTTTGTGCTGTTGCATGCCGTGACCACCGTGCACACTCACATTTGTAGTGACAGTGCTTAGCTTAAAAACAAACATGACGGAGTTTGTTTTATTGATGGTGCTCATTCTTGTAACACACACACACACACAAAAAAAAAAAAAACAAGTACACTGTAAGCCATATGGAGGCATTTGCAGTATTCGCTGGGACGTCTCTACCTGAAGTATAAACACAGTAGGATTAAGAGTTCTACAAATTTCTGTTGTAATTTTTCACTGGACTGAGGAAAGCAGATGGCAGCCTGTACGCGAAGAAGTCAATGCACGGCATCAGCTACACACTACATTGTCAGGATTGTTAGGCGTTATATAAAACAAATAATGAATTTTTTTTTTTCATTCATGCAGTGGAAATAATATTTCATTCAGTGAAAGATGAAATGTTCCACTCAATGAGGCGCAACCGAGTTGAATGGAACCTTGCTCTCAGAAACATTCATTATTTGTATATTGTCACGCCCAGCGCCAACACTGTTTAAATAGGAAGTGCACTTACATGCATGTGTGCTCCCATAGGTGTGTTGGTCTTAAAATGAGGTGTGGTCAGGCACAGTGTTGGTGGTACCAGAAAGCCATTGCACTGTAAACCAACAAAAACCTGGTCTAAAGTTGAGCGCTATTTATAGTAAGCAATATTCACATACGCCTTACACGGGAGGGTGCACAACACACATGCATTCTGCACTCACATGCTATGACTCTGAATTGAAAACAATTAAAGTATACACTCATGGAATGACACAGGATTTCACCTTATTGCTTTATTACTTCACCTCAGGGAGCTTTGGTGGCTGCTATCAAATCACACACTTCGATGCACTGCTGCAGATCTCTCTATCATATCAACTCCATCAGTTGATATGATAGAGAGGAGGTAGGTAGACATACTGCGTGTACAAGAGGCTAATTAGAAGGAAAGTAAGGCCAGGAGCATCTAAGGTGTGTTCATCCTCTTCTATCATGGTGTGGCACTGCCATTAAGCCAGAGTGCTCCAAGTTCAGGGTCACTGTTTTTAAGAGGGTACACTGAGAACTGACAGTGTTATTAGCAGGAAAATGGATTTTGAGTGAACACCAGGCAACCATACTGCAAAATATGGGAAAGGTACTACTGACTGTTAAGACAGTTGGATTAACTGTAGCATCCATTGTTAGGCATAACCCCAAATCAGAAAAGGTTTTTACAGCTACTTTTCTTGAGACAAGTCAGGGGATGAATACATGAATGTTTCCAAGTCACTGAATATGTCCTGGACTTCATTACATCAATCATTATCAAACAGAAACAGTATATAACTGTATGGTAAATCTGTGTCAAGTAGGCAGTTCCCAAAAAACGAGTGAGCATGCTGGAAGGAAACTAGTCAAGGAAGACACCAAGACTCGCCGACATCTGTGAAGGATTTATAGGCTTCTGTATTTGTGGTTGGAGAAACTGTGCATACAGCAACTTTTCTCTGTTGCATCACCAGTTATACAGCTTCATTATGTATTGGTATATAGAGGAGGGTTTTCTTAAAAAGAACATGAAATTTCAGCTGCCGTTTGCCAGAAGCTACACGGAAAACTTGAATCTAGATTTGAAATGTTTTCTTGTTTTGCAATCTGTTCCAACATGAAGCTGTGACTGGGGATGCAACAGGCAAATTTTACACCATTCCTTGTTTCTCCACTCACATCCACAGAAGCCTGTAATTCTTTCAGAGCTGTCATGGGTGTCTTGGTGGCTTTCCTCCTTCCAGTATGGTAACTTTTTGAGAACTGCCTACTTGATGCAGATTTACCATAAATTACCATACAGTTTATGTTTCTTAATGATTCATGTAATAAAATGTTCATGTATCCATGCCCTGATGTGCATCAAGAAAACAGGCTGTAAAAGTGGTGGTTTAGTTTAGTTGTATTACATTACATTTTTTTTTTTTTTTTTTTTTTTTGGTGTGTGTTGCAGAAATTAAGTGGACTTTTATTACCAAAAGAAATGAAGTTGACCCACAACATATATTGACTTTTATATAACGCCTAAATACAAGGTCTGTCCAAAAAGTATCGGACCTTTTTATTTTTTGCAAAAACCATATGGATTTGAATCACGTGTGATTGCATCAGCCAAGCTTGAACCTTCGTGCGCATGCGTGAGTTTTTTCACGCCTGTCGGTTGCGTCATTCGCCTGTGAGCAGGCTTTGTGTGAGCAGTGGTCCACCCCTCTCATCGGATTTTTATTGCGAATAAATGTCTGAACGATTTGGAGCTTTGCTGCATCAAATTTTTCCAGAAACTGTGAGAGACCTCCAGGTGGACACCATTCGGATAATTTAGATGGCTTTCAGCGATGATTTTATGGGGATTACACAGATTAAGGAGTGATCCAGACGGTTTAATGACCGCCCACAGCGCCTGAGAGCGTGCCGCGCTCCAAGCGCCGATCGACAGGCTCAAACTCCACTCAAACAACCAGATCATTTCCAGCGTGAAGGCTTTGTTGATCCGGGACGTTGTCTAACTTTCACAAAAAAGGCAGAAGGCGTGGACATCAGCACTTTTTCGGCACATTCTACTGTTACAGGAGTTTTTTTCATGGAAAGAGAAGCGGAGAATTGCGCCACCATGCCGCTCATGGCGCGGGACAAAACCACCTCCGTGTTGGTCTCACAGGACGGCTTTCAGGTGGCTTTCAGACGGCTTCCGGTTGCTTTTCAGTCATGTGAGTATCCGAGAAATTGTGCATGGGCTGGACATGCCCCAACATGTCCTGTGAGGCTTCATCACGGCGTTGCTTTGCGCCATGTGGCTCCGCCGCGATGCGCGGAGTTCCTCCGCACGTCTGTCTCAATGTGCCGAAAAAGTGCTGATGTCCACCGTCTTCCGCAATTCCTGTGCTAGTCAGACGACATACCAGATCAAGACAGCGTCCAGTTTAGAAATGAACGGCACATTCCACTGTTACAGGAGTTTTTGTCATGGAAAGAGGAGCGGAAGATTCAAGCTTGGCTGATGCAATCACACGTGATTCAAATCCATATGGTTTTTGCAGAAAATAAAAAGGTCCGATACTTTTTGGACAGACCTCGTAGATCCTTGTCATTTGATTGGTGGTTTGTATGTCATGTGATATTGATCGTTTGTCCCATTTGCCATTTTGTTCCATTTATCGTGCAATTTTGGTTCTATTTACCCAAATAATCTAAACCAGAATGGTTGTTACCTCCGAATTATAATAATTCTGCTAACCGCCCATTTGAATCTGAAAATGATCCTGATACCTTTTTCATGAGAATATTGTGAGACAGTTCAAATATTTTACAGAAGAACAATTCAAAAATTATAAAATCAATGATGAAGATTTTTCAATTATACATTTCAACAGCAGAAGTCTTTCTCATAATCTGTCCAGTATTAATAATTGTTTGAAAACATCCAAAAAAAAGTTTTTCAGTTATTGCAATTTCGGAAACATGGTTAAATAAGGATAATAAAGATCTGGTATATCTTGATGGTTATGAATTGTTTCTGGTTAATAGGCAGACGAGAAGGGGCGGAGGCGTTGCATTGTATGGAAGGTCAGATTATAACTGTAAACTCATTAACAACATGTCATTTACAGTGGACAACATCATGGAATGTGTTACCATAGAAATTACATCTATAAACTCCAAAAACATAGTTGTTAGTTGTATTTACAGAGCTCCTGGGACAAATATTGACACCTTTGAAGACATTATCTTAGGAATGTACAACAAAATCAACAGAAATAAGCATTTATTTGTCTGTGGAGATTTCAATATAGATTTTTTAAACCCTCACAATCATCCACAAATTACCTCATTTATAAACACCTTGTACTGTTTAGGACTGTTTCCAACCATCATTCATCCTAACTCTCATTGACAATATTTTAATTAACGTTATATCCGGTAATCTTAGTGGGGGACTACTGGTCAGTGATATCAGTGATCACTTGCCAGTTTTCTCAGTCTTTGCATTGGAGGGTTGTTGTAAATATCGAAGCAATATCAAATTCATGAGTAGAAAAGTAACACCTGAAACAATTGAAAATTTAAGGGAGGATTTATCAAGTCAGAATTGGTCGGATGTTTTTGTTGATGATGTTGACAGATCATATGATGCTTTCATTTCCATTTTTTCCAGTTTGTATAATAAACACTGTCCATTTGTTGACAAAATATACAGAAATCAATATAGCAACAAACCATGGATAACTAAGGGGCTTCAGGGGGCATGTAAAAAGAAAAACGTACTATATAAACAATTCATAAAACTATGAACTAAGGAAGCTGAAAGTAAGTATAAAACATATGAGGTCTGTCCATAAAGTATCGTACCTTTTTATTTTTTTTAAACTATATGGATTTGATTCATATGTTTTCACGTCAGACAAGCTTGAACCCTCGTGCGCATGCGTGAGTTTTTCCACGCCTGTCGGTGACGTCATTCACCTGTGAGCACGCCTTGTGGAAGGAGTGGTCCCGCCCCGTCGTCGGATTTTCATTGTCTGGAAATGGCGGAATGATTTGGGGTTTTTTTTCCATCAGAATTTTTTCAGAAGCTGTTAGAGACTGGCACCTGGAAACCATTCAAAAAATTTATCTGGCTTTCGGTGAAAATTTTACGGGCTTCACAGAGAATAAGGTCTGTTAGTACAGCTTTAAGGACCCCTTTAAGGACGCTCGGCGCGCCGCGCTCCGAGCTGCGATGACGCGGCACAAGCCACCGGACCATTTCTAAACGGATGGCTCTGTGGATATGAGACCGTCATGTGCTCTTTCTCTGGTTATCACAAGAGCTGGACATCAGCCATTTTCTGGCAGATTTCACTTTTAACAAGAGATTTTGTCATGGAAAGCCGCGCGGAGGCTTCGCGCATCACGACCGCTTTGGAAGCAAGACAAAGGAACTCCTCCGTTTCGGCGTGCCAGAGGACAAGTTCGGACATGCCTATCTCGGCTTTAAATGCTTACCAGTCGAGTGAGTTATAAGAGAAATTGTGGAGAGCTGGGGGTTGATGAGATCCTTACAGAAATGCTGAAGGCTCTGGGTGTGGAGGGACTGTCTTGGATGAGACTTATCTTCATCATTGCATTGAGGTCTGGGATAGTGCCAAAGGAGGGGCAAACTGGAGTGGTGATCCCCATATTTAAAAAGGGGGGCCAGAAAGTGTGTGCCAATTACAGGGGCATCACACAACTCCGCATCCCTGGTAAAGTCTACTCCAGGGTGCTGGAAAGGAGGATTCGGCCGATAATCGAACCTCTGATTGAAAAGGAACAATGCGGGTTCCGTCCTGGTTGTGGAACAAATAACCAGCTCTTCACTCTCAGAAGGATCCTGGAGGGTGCCTGGGAGTATGCCCATCAACTCTACATGTGTTTTGTGGACTTGGAGAAGGCATATGTTCGGGTACCCTGGGAGATACTATAGGAGGTGCTGCAAGAGTATGGAGTGAGGGGGTCCCTTCTCAGGGCCATCCAATCTCTGTAGTCACAAACCGAGAGCTGTGTTCGGGTGCTGGGCAGTAAGTCTGACTTGTTTCCGGTGGAGGTTGGCCTCCACCAGGCCGGTGCTTTGTCACCAATCCTGTTTGTGATATTCATGTACAGGATATTGAGGCGTAGTCGGGGGGAAGAGGGTTTCCAGCTTGGTGGACTCAGGGTCTCATCACTGCTTTTTGCAGATGATGCGGTCCTGTTGGCTTCATCGGCCTGTGACCTCCAACACTCACTGGATTGGTTCGCAGTCAAGTGTGAAGCGGCTCGGATGAGGATCAGCACCTCTACATCTGAGGCCATGGTGTTCAGCAGGAAACCGATGGATTGCCCACTCTGGATACGGAATGCAGTCTTGCCCCAAGTGAAGGAGTTCAAGTACCTCAGGGTCTTGTTCACTAGTGAGGGGACAATGGCATGTGAAAATGGCCAGAGAATCAACGCTGCAGGGGCAGTATTGCATTTGCTCGGCCATAGTGTTGTAACAAAAAGAGAGCTGAGCCAAAAGGTGATGCTGTCGATCTACAGGTCAGTCTGCGTTCCTACTCTCACCTATGGTCATGAGGGTTGGGTCATGACCAAAGAACTAGATTGCAGGTACAAGCGGCCGACATGGGCTTCATCAGGATGGTGGCTGGTGTCTCCCTTAGAGATAGGATGAGAAGCTCGATCATCCGTCAGGAGCTCGGAGTAGAGCCGCTGCTCCTTGCGCCTTGGGATCCCCCAGTCAGAGGTGGTCAATGTGGCCCGGGAAAGGGAAGTCTGGGGTCCCTGCTAGAGCTGTTGCCCCCTCGACCCGTTCATGGATAAGTTGAAGATGACTGATGAGTTAGTGATGACATGGATCTGTTTTAGGCATTATATAAAACAAATAATGAATGTTTTTCATTTGTGCAATGGGAAGAATATTTCATGGGGTGAAAGAGGAGATGTTCCATTCAAAATTTGTAATATGTACAATATTTTGTCCATACTGTCTGAAATGACATAGAAGTCAAAGTAAATGCAAGTATCACTGCGGGGGGCTAAATGTGTATTTAAATTATAATCCCAGCACTTCCTGATTTGGGGTTGTTTGAAAATTGTTCTTTCATCAAGGTGCAGCTGAGAAGGCGCTCACACACAAATTTCTCTATTACTGAAAGTATAAAAGTACCAAACCCATCGCATGCAGATAAAGTAGGTTACAAACTTTGCACTCCGACTGGACATTTGCTGGCATGTCTGTGCTCTTTCAGATATTAGTTAACTTTCTTTTTCTATCAAGGTGAATGTGTGTAATTCGTGTCTGTAATGACTTTTTTTTATCAAAGGCTGCATTTTATTTTCAAATCAAGTGAAAACTAAACCCTCTCCCTTTTTGTCCCAATGATATAATGAATGTAATTTAAAATCAGTTGAGCACCTACCTGTTAAATGTTTTGTAGCAGATGTGTAGTTCTGCCCTCTGCAAACAGAGCAGAACTGCTTCTAGAAGAAACCGCTCTATCCTCTGCAGGCAAACGAGAACTGCTCACCAAAACAAAAAACAAAACCTCATTTCTTTTAACCCCATACTGATATGCGGGCAATATCACCCAAGTCATCCAGAGGCATACATTTTTAAATTATGGTTCAAATTTTAACCAAACTAATTTCAGACAAGTTATTTAAATTAACGTCATGTCTGAAGTTTTATAAAGTGAAAATATCAGATATATGTTTTAGTTTTGAAGTAATGCACTAATTTTTAAGGTTTTAGTGTGGACATGTTGTGTCCAGGTACATTATGGGTAGGATAGGGTAATCTCAGTACGTTCACGACATGAGAAATGCATTTCAGACACTCTGATCAGGCTCCACGGACAACAGCATTAAACTCTAGTGCCTAAAACTCTCATGAGTATATTCTCTGGGTTTATAGATGTTGTTATTGTGTTTGTGTTTATTAAATTCCATGCATTTTAACCGTAGCAGACACAGATTATCTGGAATTTTGTTTTGGCAAGTTTCCAAGGTCTCTACGCCCATCTACTGGCCAGTAGTGTTCATGGCAGTATTCGCCCTGGGCTGATATAGTCAATCACTGTACTCGGTTCCAGCTCAAACTGTACGACAGAACCGCAGGGTGTAAAAGTTCAGAGCGCACAGTTATCTAATTACAACTTGGCTTTTTTGTTTTGTTTTGTTATGCTTTTTTTTTAATGCCTTTTTTTTACAAATAAAAAATGGCATATTTTACAAAAGCACATTTATCTTTAAACACCAACACATGACACACCTTACATTAACGTGTTGGTTTACATAGAATGAATGAGTCAACCAGTCAGTGTTAGCAGAGGCATATTTTACCCAGAATGCCATCTGTCTGTGTTTGTTACAAAACTTCAGAATTATTCAACATGAAAAGATATATGTTATATTTTAACTTTGCACAAATGACAGAATTGACATCAATGGAGTTATTCTATCAGTATTCATTTTATTTACACCAAACCATAAACCAGCATTGCTTTATTTTCCAAGACCTCCGCCTGACGGCAGCATTGTGATTGAGTAGAGAGTTGAACTTTGTGGCTCCACAAAGCATTTGTGCTGGAAGCCATGTAGTAAACTGTAGCTTCCAGCAGGGGGCAGAACGCTCAAAGACAGAAGTGCTGACTCATTGTTTGGGTCTGTCATTGCCTTTGATGCTTCCAGAAGCAATCGTGGTGTTAAAACTCAAAATCAGTTTGTTAATAGTTGCAAGTGTACCAGAGACAATACTGGAATTTATCGGTTATCTGTAACTTCCCATACATTTTTGGGTGGTTTGTCGTTTTAGCTTTATCAAAGATAACTTTTCAGTTATCTGATTATCTGTTATCGAAGTTAATTTTTTGGTTATCTGTGCCCACCACTAGTGGCTTGGGGTGTAGGTATTAAGAACAATGACTGACAGACAGCATCATTAAGTGTAGCAACATTAGTATCGCAAATGTTAAGCTGTTGATGCCTGCTAATTAGTAGTAACTATCCAATTACCGCCCCAGGGCAGGTTTGATTCAGAGACTGAAATCAAACCTTCATCTTCACCAACAAAGCTATCACCTCCCACCCATCCCGGATTCCAGAGAACTGCCTCAAGGAGAGACAGCTGCTGTTACTACTATTACTATTACTACTACTACTGCTACTACTACTACTACTAATAATAATAATAATAATAATAATAATAATAATAATAAAAATGCTACTATTACTTGCAAAAATAAAGAGGTAAAAAGTTCAAAGGGAAAAGAAGAGAATAGAAAAGTATGACACCAAACTTTTAGCACACTTGCCAATGATGATCCAGCACAAAAGTGTCTCTCCCATAACTACAACTACTACTAAAGTGCCCAATAGCCGATGTGACTCCCCATATGTCAAAGTATAATAGGGCCACGTTTGGCTCAATTCCGAGGTGGCATTTGGACAGGAGAGGGACATATACACATACAGCTATCTCTTAATACTATAGAGACAGTGCTAACATACAAATTGTTCAGAGCACAGCAAGCCAATAGATAGATATTTGTCATAAAGTGCTCAGAAAGGACAAACATGATTGAGGCCACCGCTTGTGGTTGCTAGCAATAGCCACCTGAACCCAGCAGACATGAGCTGCCACTCAAGTCGACCACACCCCTAATTATTCATAACTTCAAATAATCATCTGCTGACTGAGCGATAGGACACACCTGACTGAATCTGGATCTTTCAACAAGACAAGACAACGACCCTAAACACTGCTCAAAATCTACTAAGGCATTCATGCAGAGGAACAAGTACAACGTTCTGAATGGCCATCTCAGTCCCCAGACCTGAATATTATTGAAAATCTGTGGTGTGATTTTAAGTGGGCTGTCCATGCTTGGAAACCAACAAATCTGACTGAACTGGAGATGTTTTGTAAAGAAGAATGGCCCAAAATACCTTCATCCACAATCCAGACTCTCATTTGAAGCTACAGGAAGCGTTTAGAGGCTGTTATTTCTGCAAAAGGAGAATCTACTAAATATTGATGTATTTTTTTGTTGTTGGGGTGCCCAAATTTATCCATCTGCCTAATTTTTTTAAAGAATTACTGCACACTTTCTGTAAATCCTATGAACTTCATTTCACTTGTCAAATATCACTGTGTTTGTCTGCTATATGATATATTTAACTGAAATTGCTGATCCAAACAACCAATAATTTATAAAGGAAAATCATGGAAATCATCAGGGGTGCCCAAAAATCTGCTCCAACCAGGTGAAATATGGAACTCAACACATGGTCAAAATATCACAGCTGTCATGTCCTCATAATGCAAGTGATCCTCCTCATCTGAGTCTCCCAAAATAACCGTTGGTTTGAGAGGAAGTCAATCCAACGGTACCCGGGGAGCTAGTACCAAAGACATCTTGTCATCACCTTCGGTCACCGGTCACCATCCAAGTCTCACAACCATACAGCAAGACAGGAAGCACCAAGACCCAACAGACTTGGACCTTCATTCTCCTGCAAAGGTATTGGCAGTAACACCTCTATATCCAGGTAGCTGCTTGGAGAACAGAAATTTTCGTTGAGCACCCATAATTCATTTCCATGCACAAATCAGTGTTACAGCTTAATTCTGCATGTTGCAAAAATACCACTGACATTGTTTCAACAAGTGACAAAATTTCAATGTCTCAGCTTTTTAAAGTTGTGTTCTCTGGTCTCTTCCAAATGTCCAACCCTGGTCAACCCCACCTTCTTGTTGCTCATATGTGCGCGTGGCGCAGCGTGCAGGCTCTGATCCATTAACTGACCAGGCCCAGCTTGATTGGCTCCGGACGAAGCCCTGAAATAGCAGGATTGGCTGTCGGCCAAACGCCCATTTCCTGTGTGTCTGAGAGGAGCTCCAGCCACCGGGGCTCAAATGCATTTCCTGACTGTGTATAAAACTTTTATTAATGACCAGGAGTGCATCAGCGGCTCCGCCCGCTCGCCCACACGCATTCGCTCACTCAGCTCAGTCGTGCACGTGCCCACCTAGTGTAGGGAGAAAGGAAGGAAGAGAAAATGAGGTGGAGGTAAGATAGGGTGAATATTTTTCAGAAAGCCAACGTGAGACAAGCTGAACAAACTGAGAAAGACAGGATCAGAGTGGGAGGTAAAGGAAGACGCTGATGGGTGGATCAGGAGATGGGAAGATAGAATTAAGTGAGACAATCCAGAGATGAGACATTAAATGAGAGAGAGGCTGCTCCGTGTGTGTGTGTGTTTCTGCTTATTTCTTTCTATGTTAGCAGGATTATGGAATTAATGAGTTGATTTTAACAAAACTCTGGAGGGGCGGGGCATGGACCAAGGAAGAACATAGGACTGCAATCAGGATCAAAGGTCAGCAATCAGGATTAACGCTCAATGATCACAATCAAAGGTCAGCAACCACGCTCAGACATCAGGATCAGTATCACATAACATCCTTGACTGAAGTATTGTAGTAAAGTAGTGACTGAAGTAATCTTTTTTTGCTTTTGGATTCATGCAGATTTCTCAACTTTGATCCCAGTCTTGATGTTGATCAGGATTTAACTTTGAACATGACCTTGACCTTTTATCCTGATCCTGATTGTTGAACTTTAATCCTGATCACTAATATTTTATCCTGATTGCTGAACTTCGATCCTGACTTGTGATTATGAGTATTGACTTTTAGTCCTCATTACTGTTGTTGCATGACAGTACATTACATGTGCTGTTATTGCAGAGCACTGATCAAGATCACTTAACTTATTGTAAATCATGATCACTCACATTTGATCCTGATCACTGCTGTTTTAATGATAACTATGCTTTGATCCTGATTGTTATCCTTTGATCTGGATACACATGTACTGTATATGTAACATGTTTTTGCCTTATTTATCTCTGATCTACCTACCTAGATCTTCAATGACTTTCTGGGCCATCAGTCCAGGTGTGTACGGTTAGTCCAGCATATATCCAACGAACCACCCTGCTTCATAGTTTAGCGCTTATCATGTTCGCCTCACGTCAAAGATCCTTTGTTTGAAATCTAATAGAAATATGGTGTCCACAGTGACCATATGTAAAATTCAGAGAACATCAGAACATCATTTACCAGGAGATTTAAAACTTATACCTGGGTTAACTTTTTGCAGAGGGACCAGGAGCTGTGAGACAAATAAGAATATATTACATCCATCGGTTCTTTCATCACACGATAAACATGCAGAGTTCCAAATGTGCAGAGGAGCACAATTACAACAAACAGATGAAAGATGAGAGCTGTCAACAATTTCCAGGCAGAGTGGGAAGCCGGGGACGGAAAAATGTGAAAACGATACAATGACTGTGCACAAGCGAGAGGGAGAGAGAGAATAAAGAGAAAGAGTGCCACCATGACTGGTGTAAAAGTGGAAATACCCCTGCTGGCCATTCAGATGAATCAAACAAGAGTGCTTGGCTGCAGCACAGTGGCTTAGTGGTTAGCACTGCTGCCTCACAGCAAGAAGGTCATGGGTTCGATTCCCACCTGTGGCTTTTCTGTGTGGACTTTACGTGTTCTCCCCGTGTTTGGGTGGGTTTCTCCCCACATTTAAAGGAATTGGAAGCTTTATAACTGTCCAGTTCTTCCTTGCAAAAGAGATGTCTATTTCAATGGGACTAACCTGGTTTTAAATAAAGGTTAATTTAAAAATATACGAGGGCTGTCAATAAAGTAACGGTCCTTTTTATTTTTTTCAAAAACTATATGGATTTCATTCATATGTTTTTACGTCAGACATGCTTGAACCCTCGTGCGCATGCGTGAGTTTTTCCACGCCTGTCGGTGACAGAAGAAGTCGGTTTCAGCATTTTATCCGGATATTCCACTGTTAAAGGAGATTTTTTTAATGAAAGACGTGCGGACGGATCCGCGCGTCGGGACGCAGCCGACGCGGTGCGGCGGCACAGGAAAAACACCTCCGTGTTGATAACCATTTGTAAAATCCAGGCGGCTTTTGATGGCTTTCAGTGGAGTGAGTATATGAGAAATTGTTTAACAGGCAGGACATGTTCCAACTTGTCCTTAAGGCTTTCAACAGAGGTGTTTTTCCTGTGGCGGAGCGTCGCGGCGGCTGCGTCCCGACGCGCGGACCCGTCCGCACGTCTTTCATTAAAAAAATCTCCTTTAACAGTGGAATATCCGGATAAAATGCTGAAACCGACTTCTTCTGAAACTTCTCTGTTCTCTCACGACGTCCTGGATCAATAGAGCCTGAAATGTGGAGGTTTTCAGCTTGAACAGGCTGATGACGCCGCCTGAGAGCTCTGAGCGACGTCTCGCACCGTGAAAAGTCCTTAAAGCGACAGAATCACCTCAAAATCTCTCATCAGCCGTTAAAATTTTCACTGAAAACCAGCTTAATTTTTCGAACCATGTCCACTTCGATGTGTCTCACAGGTTTAGAAAAAATTTTGATCAAACAAAGCGCCAGTCTCTCAGCAACTTCTCAGACAAAGGAATTCCGACGAGGGGCTGGACGACTCCTCCCACAAGGAGTGCTCACAGGCGAATGACGTCACCGACAGGCGTGGAAAAACTCACGCATGCGCACGAGGGTTCAAGCATGTCTGACGTAAAAACATATGAATGAAATCCATATAGTTTTTGAAAAAAATAAAAAGGACCGTAACTTTATTGACAGCCCTCGTATTACTACTTTCTCTGTTAAAAATGTAATCTATAGTATAATATCCAAGTGGCCTCTGTATGCGTATGTGCGTGTGTCTTGCTTTGATCATGTAGAAACTGGGGAGAGCTGACATTTGCCATTTCGTATGCTTATGTATTTTGGGTCAAGGATGAACGCTGTGAAAACGGAAAGTTGATAGGACTAATATTTTTTGAGAAATTAGTGATATTAGCTAACAACAGTGAACAATGGATGTTGTGCTGCAATGCACCATGGGAGTTTGTTTTTTTGCAGTTTTTAAAGGATGTTATTGTGGTTCATGTTCATTTAACAGCGTGTTTTCGAACCCTATCCTGAGCTTGGATAATCTTGTGCATCCAGGTGTGATTTTAAAGAAGTTTTTGAATTCCTTTTGTCCATCTTGATCTTTGACATACTTTGGTAATGCCTTAAATTTCTGTGGAGCCTGTAATGTTGCCATAACATTAGCCAGAGGATTTGTGGAAGCACCACCATTGTGTTACACTGTATTATGGATGTGCTATTGATGTTTTCACACACACGTTATATCATCAAACTGTGTGGGAGGTCACATATGTGGACAACTATGATCGTCACACACCAGTTTCTCACAGTGAGCTGGACATGCTCAAGGTCCGATACTTTTCTAAGAAAGTATCTGACCTTTTTTTTTTCAAAAACCATATGGATTTGAATCACGTGTGATTGCATCAGCCAAGCTTGAACCTTCGTGCGCATGCATGAGTTTTTTCACGCCTGTCAGTTGCGTCATTTGCCTGTGAGCAGGCTTTGTGTGAGCACTGGTCCACCCCTCTCGTTGTTTTTTATTGTGAATAAATGTCTGAACGATTTGGAGCTTTGCTGCATCAATTTTTTTCCAGAAACTGTGAGAGACCTCCAGGTGGACACCGTTCGGAAAATTAATATGGCTTTCAGGGACGATTTTATGGGGATTACACAGATTAAGGAGTGATCCAGACGGTTTAAAGACCGCCCACAACTGCTGAGAGCGCGCCGCGCTCTGAGCGCCAATTGACAGGCTCCAACCCCGCTGGAACAACCAGATCATTTCCAACGTGAAGGCTTTCTTCATCCGGGACGTCGTCTGACTTTCACAAAAAGGCAGAAGGCGTGGACATCAGCACTTTTTCGGCACATTCTACTGTTACAGGAGTTTTTTTCATGGAAAGAAAAGTGGAGGGACGCGCCACGGAGCCGTTCATTACGCGGCACAAAACCACCTCCGTGTTGGTCTCACAGGACGGTTTTCAGGTGGATTTCAGACGGCTGTCGGTTGCTTTTCAGTCGTGTGATTATCCGAGAAATTGAGCATGAGCTGGACATGCCCCAACATGTCCTGTGAGGCTTCATCATGGCGTTGCTTTGCGCCAAGCGGCTCCACCACGACGCGTGGAACTCCTCCGCACGTCTGTCTCAATATGCCGAAAAAGTGCTGATGTCCACGTCTTTTCACAATTCCTGTGCTAGTCAGAGGACATACCGGATCAAGACAGCGTCCAGTTTAGAAATGAACGGCACATTCCACTGTTACAGGAGTTTTTGTCATGGAAAGAGGAGCGGGTGCCGCAACATTTATTCGCAATAAAAAAACGACGAGAGGGGTGGACCAGTGCTCACACAAAGCCTGCTCACAGGCGAATGACGCAACCGACAGGTGTGAAAAAACTCACGCATGTGCACGAAGGTTCAAGCTTGGCTGATGCAATCACACGTGATTCAAATCCATATGGTTTTTGAAAAAAATAAAAAGGTCGGATACTTTTCTCACAGACCTCGTATATATATATATATATATATATATATATATATATATATATATATATATATATATATATATATATATATATATATATATATATAAATGGTAAATGGACTGCATTTATATAGCACTTTTCCATCTGCATCAGACGCTCAAAGCAATTTACAAATAATGCCTCACATTCACCCCGATGTGAGGGTGCTGCCATACAAGGTGCTCACTACACACCGGGAGCAATAGGGGATTAAAGACCTTGCCCAAGGGCCCTTAGTGATTTTCCAGTCAGAGTGGGACTTGAACCAAGGATCTTCCGGTCTTAAGCCCAATGCCTTAATCACTAGACCATCACCTCCACTTTATATATATATATATATATATATATATATATAGGCTCAGAATTGAGCTTGGGTGCATCCTTGTTGTAATAAGACAAGAAACAACAATCGACTAAAACGTTTTTTTCCTCCCAAAATGAGACGTCCTGTATTTCTTTACAAATTACATCCTGACGTGCAGCACAGCTGTAAGAGCTCAGCTCAGATATATGGAAAGACATTCATGCCAATAATGCTAAAGGAAATGCTTTTGACAAAAACTACAGATTTTGTTTATTTCTATTTATGTCCAGAGATCAAGGATCCACCATGTAGAGTTTATCATGTCCAAAGTTTAAGGATCCAGTGACCAATTTCAGATTTATTTACTTTAAGACTCAACTAAATGTTGTTCAATTTCAATTTAATCAGCTTATAAAGCGCCAAATCACAACAAAATCCATCTCAAGGCGCCTCACATAGAACAGTTCAACATAAAAAATGTAAATAAATAAATAAAAATTAAAAAATTCAAATACATAATTAAAACAGAAGTAAAAGAATAAAACTGATAAAAAAAAAAAAAAATTCCTGTACAGCTGTCAAGGTTGCTAGGTAAAATAGCAAAATGCTCTATGGGCTGAGCATTATCATTTCCGAACAACTGGCTTGGCCTTTGCGGTCTCGTAAGGCCAGATCTTCGTAGAACTCGGCCTTTGAAGTATGCAGCTGCTGAACACTTTGAGAAAACCCAACAATACTTAACTATTAAAATGTAGACAATCTATTTTGCACATTGTGAAACCTTGAATATGTAGTTGTAATAATCTTTGTTTTTTAATCTGATATAGAGTCATGGGCGCTCATAAAGCATACTGGAGTGATTATAGAGAGGGAGCTGGACCGTGAGGAGGCTGAGCGTAATGGGGAAGCATTGATTATGGCTGATAACTGTGGCTCTTTGATGTGAATAATGCAGTCGCTCTCTTCCTGCATCTGCACTGCCTTTACTCTCTAAAACCCCCGGGCCTCAGAGGATATTGGGTTTACAAAGAGAGAGAGGGAGCGGAGTGGACATGGTGGATGAGTCTGACAGAGAGTGATTGTAAGCGATTAAAAGCTTATATGAAAGACATAAATGTGTGTGTCTGTATACCGAAAGAACAGTGTGTGTGTGTGTGTGTGTGTGTGTTGGGGGAGTGGGGGAGTGGAATGTGTGCGGGAAAGACGGGTTCATTTTAATAGCGATGACCTCTGTGATGTCAGTAGAAGCAGTCAAAAGCTGCTCATCTGTACTGGTTTTAAAAATGAGTCTGTTTGCATTTAATGCTCAGGAGCAGATGGTTTTCATTGATTTTAATACAGCGGGTCCGATCGCGTCTTTGTCTTTCATGTGAGGCTTAGTGCAAGAATCTCTGTGCACGCTGCCACCTGCTACACTGTCAAACTGATCTCACTAAATGCCTGGTTTAAGACGCGGTGCTGTTGTCATCAGCGCTCCCGTTCATCATGGCCTCAGTGATGTTCATCAATGTCATGTCAATGATGCATCCTGGGATGGACAAGAAGCCTACGAAAGATTTGTCACCTTGGTCAGACACAATGAAAATGCAAACTCACCTGAGCACGCTAAGAGGTGTTTGCCGGTTTGCCGAACGAACGCGCCCCCCCCCCCCCCCCCCCAAAAAAAAATCAGTCCCCACTGCCTTCATTGTGCATGCATCATTTCTCAACGTCACCAGTGATTCACCGATTATCACCTTGCTTCTGCTTCAAACTGCACTCCAGTCATCATCTGTCTCAACGACAGATATCTGAAATTTTATACAACAATCATTTCCTCATAAATTCAGCATTATCTCATAATAAATGACAGAGAAAGCGATCAGAGTGCAGCAACAGCACATCTGAGTCTGACATGCTGTTTGACGTGCACCTACGTCATTTTGGAGCGTCAGTAACGACTCGCCGTTTATCGTGTCATTTCTGCTTAAAACTGACTTTAGAATGATTTACTTTGTCATCTGATGATGAATAATCCCATTATTCCCTTTGATCACTTTGGGTGTAGAGACTTTGGGTCTCAGACGTGCTGCTGTGTTCCCAAATGATGCATGCGCACTGAAAGCAGGGCGGACCATTTTTTAGAGGAGGGCCGTTCGGTCTGCGACACCAGTTTTGTGTCAGTAGGTGGGTTTCCAATACCATTCAAACTGCACAAAGGGCATGTATTTTGCAGGTGGTGGTGGGGAGTCGTCAAATATCACAATAATGTTTGACGCTTGCATGAGTTGGTTCTTCAACTCAACTCAGCTTTATTTGCAGAGCACTTTAGAACAGCCACAAATAAAACAAAGTCCTGTAGATGTAATGTGGATCATTTAAAAAAGCAACCAAACAACAATAAAAACTCCAGAGAACAAATGAAAACAACTAAAATAGAGTGAAAGCCAGTGAATAAAAGTGGGTTTTAACATTGATTTTAAATACAGACAGTGAAGAGGCCTGCCTAATGTGCACAGGTAGAGCATTCCAAACTTAAGAAGCAGCCACACAGAATGCTCGACCCCCTCTGAGCATTCACTTGGACCACGGTACCTCAAGGAGCAGCTGATCAGCTGACCAGGGGCATAGGGGTGAAGCAGGTCAGAGAGGTTGGGCGGGGCGAGGCCATTTAAAGATTTAAAAACAAAACAACCTTAAAATGAACCCTAAAATGCACAGGCAGCCAGTGGAGGGAAGCCAGGACAGGTGTAATGTGTTTGCTTTTTTTACTCCTGTTAGCAGACAAGCGGTAGCGTTCTGACCTAACTGAAGACATGCAAGGAAGGCCTGGCTAACTCCAAAATAAAGTGTATTACAATAATCCAACCGAGAGGTCATGAAGACATGGATTGACATGGATTGCCTTCAGGTCATTCGAAAAAGACTTATTTTGAAAAACTGCAATGGAAACTCTTTTTTTTTTTTTTTTTTTGCTATTACAGGTCACATGACATACAGAAAGTGTCACATGATGTTAAATACACAAAGCAGTATATGTGGATGGAGTCAAGACATGGGGAGCTTGTTACATACACATACATCTTCAACCGCTTATCCAGGATCGGGATGCGAGGTCAACAGCTCCAGTAGGGGACCTCAAACTTCCCTTTCCCAGGACACATTTACCATCTCTGACTGGGGGATTCCAAAGCATTCCCGGGCCAGTGTGCAGATATAATCTCACTACCTAGTCCTGGGTCTTCCCTGGGGTCTCCTCCACGCTGAACATGGCTGGAACACCTCCCCAGGAGGCATCCTTACTAGATGCCTGAACCACCTTAGGTGGCTCCTTTCAACAAGAAGGAGCAGTGGCTCTACTCCGAGCTCCCCACCCTGTGTTTATGGGAGACATCAGCCACCCTCCTGAGTAAACCCATTTTGGCCACTTGCACCCGCAATCTAGTACCCACATTGGGTTAGCCCCAACTGGGGCAGAGGTCTCACTAGGTTAAGTTCTCTTCTGTCCAAATCACAAGTCTGAGTCCACTATATTTATTGTATTTTATATAACGGCTGAGTGGATCCTTGTCATTTGATTGGTGCTTTGTATGTCACATGACCTGGATTAATTCATCCCATTTGTGTTGCATTGCATTTAGAGTGTGGTTTGGTTCCATATAGAGTGCAAATTTGGTTCCATACATTTGGTACCATTGCACTCTGTACACACAGGCACGTGATCGTGCATGCACACACATGCTCGTGCACGCACATGTACATGCACATGTGCGCGTGCACACACAACACGTGCAAGCACATGCATATGCAAAACAAATCCACCGTGCTGACTGGAGGCTGTTGGCAGGAAGTTGGAATGAAAAGCTGGACAAATTTCTGGCGTGATTTTTTTTTCACTGCACTGAGGACATACATAGTCGACCGACCTGGTTATGTGTGTGTGCATGCGCTGGGGACAACATGATGATTTGATTGAGCTAAGTGACGCTGCTAATTCTTGTAACATATATATATACACACACACACACACACACACACACACACACAAATCCACTCCGCTGTAAGCCATCTGGATGCATGAAAACCTGTTCACATGAAATGCTGACGTGATTTTTGGCTGGAATGAGGAACTACACAGTCTTTTTATATGGAAGTCGAAAGTCAGTGCACAGCATCACTGGACTACACGTCACAATTTGGACTTTAGCAGTAGTGGGACACCAAAATGTAAGTCTCTTTTCTGTTGTTTTTAAATTAATAAAATATCAAATGACAAGGATTTATTTTAGCTGTTATATAAAACAAATAATGAATGTTTTTGCATTCTTTCAAAGGAACGAATATTTAATTTGGTGAAAGCTGGAACTCGGCTTCACATCGTTGAATGGTATGTTCCAGCTTTCATGAAATAATCATACCATTGAACTCATAAACATTCATTATTTGTATATTATATTGTAACAAAAAATGAAGAATCAACCATGTGGTGTTAACATGAAAAAAACCTTTGGGGTTTGTTTCCCCCCCCCCCAGTTTTAATGTCATGATCAATATAGTTTTTCTGCACATAAAATATTTTTCTATGTGCCCTGCTAGAAAAAAATAAATGTTAATTTAAGCTGAAAAATGCAATGTTATATGAATATTTAAATGTTCTAATCATTTTAGAGAGAGAAAAATACTCTTAAGGGAAAATTAATGGCAAAATCAGGTTTAGGATTAAAATATAGCAATTTGACAGCCATCTTAAAATTGGTGGCCATCTTGGATTTTGTATTGACTCAGAAAAAATTTATAAGTACCCCAGTATGATTGTTTATGTCATTTTTCTTGTTTCTATCATCATGCGAAAGATTTTTTCCCATTGCTTCCCCATGAATAAGCCTACTGCGGATTGGTCACATTGACCTACTATGTCTGTGGAAATAGGTCAACTTCAGATACCATGTAAATGCAATATCACCTGAACACTTTACAGGATGTTTGTTATCGTAATATCAGTGATGCATGTTTGGGTGGGCAAGACGTCTCGTGAAGATTGTGGCCTTGAAGTACTTTTTACTGTGACAATATGTCACTATTTATTCATCAATAATGCTGTACTTTACTTCCATCGAGGGATGTCAAGGGACTCAAAGTGCCACTGCAAGACAGGACAGATTGCTCAAAAACCTCCATTGTTTTCATTGCGGACATTTAGTGTTATCCAGTTGTTAATGCAAATATAATTTTTACCTTCATGAATAACTTTAGTTTCATGAATTTGTGAGAGGAGCAGCTACTGCGATGATGAGAAGTATAGAAGCAACCCACACAAACACATGACAAACTCCAGAGAAGGACGACCAGGTGGGATTTGATCCCAGGACCTTCTCACTGTGAGGCAGCATTGTTAACCACTAAATCATCCAAAAGGAAAATATCTTAGAGCAAAATACAGTTGTGGTCATAAGTTTACATTCACATGGGCAGAAATGTCATGCTCAATTTGGGCTTTTAATGATATCTTTGGACTGTTCTTTTGCCATGGTGGAATGGGTAGAAGCTTCTGGTATAATTCTGGCTGGACATTTGACCACTCCTCTTGGCAGAATTGGTAGAGTTAATTTAAATCGGTTGGTTTCCTGGCACAGACCAGGTTTTTAAGTATAGTCCACAAATTTTCAACTGGGTTGAAAATTTAGGAAGGCCATTCCTGAAGGTTAATGTTAGCCCACTTTATCCAACCCACCTACAGTTTTGACCTGTGTTTGGGATCATTATCTTGTTGGAACACCTAATTGTGGCCAAAATTTAACTGTCTAGCTGTTGATTTGAGGTGACATTGAAGGATTTGAAGGTAGTCCTCCTCCGTTATATCATCCACTTTGTGCAACGTTCCAGCACCACTGGCAGCAAAGCAGCCCCAGAGCATGATGCTGCCATCAGCATGCTCAACAGCTGGCAGTGTTTTTAGGTTTGAAAGCCTCACCTTTACTCATCTGAACATACTTGTCATTGTGGCTAAATAGCCATCTTTGTCTCATCGGACCAAAAAAACAAACAAACAAACAAAACCCCACCTTTTCTCCAGAAAACATTTGGCTTGTCCATGTGGAGAGCTGCAAATTCTTTTTTTTTAAATACTCCATGCCTCGCATGTACTTTTGATCATGTATCTGGTGACATACCATCCAGACCTCCAGGATTGACTGTGGTGGTAAATGGTTGTAGAGGGAGAGCTTTGGAACAGCGGAGGCTGTGAAGATGGGAACTGATGGGAGATCGAGCTAATATGAAGTGATCATCTGGATGTCTCCTTTTTGAATAACTGGCATCGACAGTATGAACTTCCTGAGAATGTTTTGTAACTGAGAAACTCACTTTAGTATGTGTGGAAAAACATCTTGAAGATAAACAGGAGGTTATTATAATTATAATGTAAAATGACTTAGAATCCCTCATTCCAAGGTTTGTGGTATCAATTTACACTGATTTTGGATACCTGCTCACTATCACCTGTCAATCAAGTTATTGCAGTTGCTGAAATTTGACAATAAAGATGCATTTTTCTCATTTCAAACACACCTTTAGATAATAGGTCAGAAGCATACATGTACAAGTCATTTGATTTTTCCCAACGTTTATCTGGGTTTTTGTGCAGGTGTCTGTCTTCAGTGTGATCTGTTGTGATGTTCACACTGTGCCGTGATGGTTTCTGGCTTTGCTGTGCCCGTGAGCTTCGACAAAAATGGTTGACAAGCAGCCAAATAAGCCAAGCCCTGCAGAGCTGTGATGACCTCATTGTCTCTCCCTGTTGCTCCATCAGCACCACTCATGAACCCTGAGGAACAGCTGAATGGAGCTGGCTCCCTCTGCTGGTGACGGCATGCCACAGCAATGCAGACATTTGTTCTCAACTGTCCCATTCCACAGGACATACAGATTCTAAACTCATAACTGACAAATGTTATTGATGATGGTTAAACAGTTGCTTCTCAGATAAACCAGTGGCTTATCAGTCATTTTGACATCTGAAACAACTTGATCAAGTACATTGACTTCTGGTAACTAACTGCAAAAGCGGTATAATACAACATACTAATCTGCAGCTTAGAAACAGGACCTCGATACTTGTTCACCAGATGCATGATGGGATAGACTCCATTGGTCCTCTTATCCTTACTTGACCCAGAAATCCATCCAATCTTCCATCATGAAAATCTTCCCAGTTGCTTTAATGGAGCACAGAGAACTCAGTTTGAGTTGAGTCTTCAACTTATGTTTGTTTCTCAGAATGCAAAAGATGGAGAACCATGGCCTACTTTTCCCTGGTCAGGCTGAAAACTTCTCAATCACCCCTAGTAACTTAGAAATGGTTGGACGGATTTCCTTCAAACTTGGTGTGAACTTTACTTGGATATACAGAGGGGAAAATAAATATTTGACCCCCTGTCAGTTTTGCAGGATTTCCCACATACAAAGAATGTAGAGGTCTGTAATTTTTAGCGTAGTTACACTTCAACTGTGAAAGACAGAATCAAAAAAAAAAAATCCAGAAAATCACATTATATGATTTTTAAATAATTAATTTGCATTTTAGTGCATAAAATAAGTATTTGAACACCTACCAACCAGCAAGAATTCTGGCTCACACAGACCTGTTAGTTGTTCTTTAAGAAGCCCTCTTATTCTGCACTCTTTACCTGTTAATTGCACCTGTTTGAACTTGTTACCTGTATAAAAGACACCTGTTCACACAATCAATCACACTCCAACATGTCCACCATAGCCAAGACCAAAGAGCTGTCTAAGGACACCAGGGACAAAACTGTAGACCTGCACAAGGCTGGGATGGACTACAGGACAACAGGCAAGCAGCTTGGTAGAAGACAACAACTGTTATGATTATTTATTAGAAAGCTGAAGAAACAGGATGACTGTCAATCTCCCTCGGTCTGGGATTCCATGCAAGATCTCACTTTGTGGGGTAAGGATGATTCTGAGAAAGCTCAGAACTACACAGGAGGACCTGGTCAATGACCTGAAGAGAGCTGGGACCACAGTCAAAGATTACATTAGTAACACATGATGCTGTCATGGTTTAAAATCCTACAGAAAGCAAGGTCCCCTTGCTCAAGCTAGCACATGTCCAGGCCCGTTTGAAGTTCACCAGTGACCATCTGGATGATCCAGAGGAGGCATGGGAGAAGGTCATGTGGTCAGATGACACCAGAAGAGAGCTTTTTGGAATCAACTCCACTTACCATGTTTAGAGGATGAGAACAACCCCAAGAAAACCATCCCAACCGTGAAGCATGGGGGTGGAAACATCATAGTCTGGAGGTGCTCTTCTGCAAAGGGGACAGGACGACTGCACCGTATTGAACAGAGGATGGATGGGTCATGTATTGCAAGATTTTGGCAAACAACCTCCTTCCCTCAGTAAGAGCATTGAAGATGGGTCATGGCTGGGTCTTCCAGCATGACAATGACCCCAAACACACAGCCAGGGCCATTAAGGAGGGGCTCCGTAAGAAGCATTTCAAGGTCCTGGAGTGGCCTGGCCAGTCTCCAGACCTGAACTCAATAGAAAATCTTTGGAGGGAGCTGAAACTCCAAACCTGAAAGATTTGGAGATCTGTATGGAGGAGTGGACCAAAATCCCTGCTGCAGTGTGTGAAAACTTGGTCAAGAACTACAGGAAATGTCTGACCTCTGTAATGGCAGACAAATGTTTCTGTACCAATTGTTAAGCTCTGTTTTTCTAGGGGGACAAATACTTATTTTACGCAATAAAATGCAAATTAATTATTTAAAAATCATACAATGTGATTTTCTAGATTTTTTTTTTAAGATTCTGTCTCTCACAGTTGACGTATACCTACGATAAAAATTACAGACCTCTCACTTCTTTGTAGGTGGGAAAACCTGCAAAACTGACAGTGGGTCAAATATTTTCCCCACTGTATATCTAGAGGTGATTAGATTTTGGAGTAGTTTGGTCAAAGCTCAAAGAAAAGATTTTTGTATAACTCAACAACCAAGAAGCCTCGATTGATGATACAGTAGTGTTCAGAATAATAGTAGTGCTATGTGACTAAAAAGATTAATCCAGGTTTTTGAATATATTTCTTATTGTTACATGGGAAACAAGGTACCAGTAGATTCAGTAGATTCTCACAAATCCAACAAGACCAAGCATTCATGATATGCACACTCTTAAGGCTATGAAATTGGACTATTAGTAAAAAAGTAGAAAAGGGGGTGTTCACAATAATAGTAGTGTAGCATTCAGTCAGTGAGTTTGTCAATTTTGTGGAACAAACAGGTGTGAATCAGGTGTCCCCTATGTAAGGATGAAGCCAGCACCTGTTGAACATGCTTTTCTCTTTGAAAGTCTGAGGAAAATGGGATGTTCAAGACATTGTTCAGAAGAACAGCGTAGTTTGATCAAAAAGTTGATTGGAGAGGGCAAAACTTATACGCAGGTGCAAAAAATTATAGGCTGTTCATCTACAATGATCTCCAATGCTTTAAAATGGACAAAAAAAAAAAAAAAAAAAAAACCAGAGACGCAGAAGAAAATGGAAAACAACCATCAAAATGGATAGAAGAATAACCAGAATGGCAAAGGCTCACCCATTGATCAGCTCCAGGATGATCAAAGACAGTCTGGAGTTAGCTAAGTGCTGTGACAGTTAGAAGATGCCTGTGTGAAGCTAATTTATTTGCAAGAATCCCCCGCAAAGTCTCTCTGGCAAATTGTAACCTCTTCTGCACGTCTCTTCTTTAACAAAGAACACATCAACTGGCCTAAAGAGAAACGGAAGAATATTTTGTGGACTGATGAGAGTAAAATTGTTCTTTTTGGGGTCCAAGGGCCACAGATAGTTTGTGAGATGACCCCCAAACTCTGAACTGAAGCCACAGTTCACAGTGAAGACAGTGAAGCATGGTGGTGCAAGCATCATGATATGGGCATGTTTCTCCTACTATGGTGTTGGGCCTATATATCACATACCAGGTATCATGGATCAGTTTGGATATGTCAAAATACTTGAAGAGGTCATGTTGCCTTATGCTGAAGAGGACATGCCCTTGAAATGGGTGTTTCAACAAGACAATGACCCCCAAGCACACTAGTAAATGGGCAAAATCATGGTTCCAAACCAACAAAATTAATGCCTCGCAGATGTGCAGAAATCATGAAAAACTGTGGTTATACAACTAAATACTAGTTTAGTGATTCACAGGATTGCTAAAAAAAAAGCAGTTTGAACATAGTAGTTTTGAGTTTGTAGCGTCAACAGCAGATGCTACTATTATTGTGAACACCCCCCCATTCCTACTTTTTTTTTTTTACTAATAGCCCAATTTCATAGCCTTAAGAGTGTACATATCATGAATGCTTGGTCTTGTTGGATTTGTGAGAATCTACCAAATCTACTGGTACCTTGTTTCCCATGTAACAATAAGAAATATACTCAAAACCTGGATTAATCTTTTTAATCACACAGCACTACTATTATTCTGAACACTACTGTATAAAGCATATATTGCTCAGCTAAATATTTGTGATTGATTGGTAAGAACAACTTCATAATTAAGTCTCACAGAACTTATATAATGAAGTTATAGTCACAGTGTGCAGGGTATACACCAGTCCTCTGATGCCTGTCGTTAGATTTTATGTTAAACAATTACCACAAGTAAACGTCCAATGTCGTACTTTTTATAGGTGGGAGAAGCAAAAAACAAGCAAACCTTTGTAAACATATATTACTGACTTTAATCACAATCTATAACAGCTGAAACATTTCTTAATGGACAGAACCAAGGCAGTACAGCTAGGTTAGTGGTACAAATCTTACTGGATTGGAAAACGTAAAGAAATCTGTAAGAAAATATATTTCGACATGTCTATTTGCAGATTAGCTACAAGCTAATTTTCAAGTTAAGTTCATTACACATGTACAACTTTATTCTTGCGTAGAAAAGTAAGGCAGGATTTGGTCTTTTCAAAAATGACACATGGTCAAACACTGAAGGCATCTGAGCAAAAAGCAGGCTTCTGTCGGCCCAGTGAAAATGAAGTATCGCCAGCCAAATACCAATGCTGGCACATCATCAGCTAACTAACATGGTAGATATAATTAAAAAGCAGTCAGAGTATTTGTACAGGCTTCTACAAATTTGGCTGTGTGTCCACTGGGTGCAATACGGCTCAAAATTTTCAATCACCAACTAAACTGTTGATGCCAAGGCTGCATTTAGAGGAAACGCCCATTTTCTAAACCAGGTTAATCCACCTAAGGGTTTTAGAGGAAACATGCCAGATTAAAATTCTTATTACCCCGAGGCCAAAATATGGCTATCGGTATTGCGAAGACTTTGTGTCTGTCCATCCATCTGTCTGTGCTCAACATAAATCCAGTCATATTACTGCTTGGGTCTTGAAATTCACAGGGAACATTTTGGGGACATAGACCTTGGACAAGTTCAAAGATTGCTAACCTTGACCTATTTTAAATGGTCAAAAGGTTCATTCAGTTCATTCTCTCTGTTGTCACAACATTAACATTTACAGGGTGTAATCTCAGGATAATGAACTTGCAGGACACTGAAGGTAGCTGAGCTTGACCTACTTTGAGGACTGAAAGGTCACATTTTGTCAGTGGTGTGCACAGCTAACTGAAAAGTTAGCATCGATAACCACTAATCCGCAAACTAAAAGTTAACTTTCATAACGCTAAACCTTTCAGTTAAACATAAAGCATAGTACTGAGTCGGAACACTGTTGGCTACTGATAAACCAGTTTGGAGGTTAAGCACCGCAGGGGCATCTGAGTAAAATCAAAGGTGATCACAAAGCAAAAACAAACAACGGGCCTGAGCTTTAGTCCTTATGCACCTGGCCCGCTGTTGTAAGGAAGTGTCACTTTTCACACACAACACAGACATGTGGCAGGAGACATCAAAAGCAAGACTTTTCACTCATGGTTTCATTTATAAACAAAACTAATTCCGTACAGTTTATTGACATTAATGGCAACTCAGTCATTTTTACAAAGTGAAAATATCACATATATTTTAAAGTAATGCACTAATTCTGAAGGTTTGAGCATTAACCAACACACGTGCCAAAAGGCATTATGGGAAATGAGTCTCCTCTCAATAACCCCCCACCCCCGCCAAAATGCATATAACTCTGCCATCTATTGGATATAAGTGTGAATAGCGACCAACGATCACACAAGTTAGCTTAGCTTGTGTGTTGGTTTGTGTGATGGCACAATTCTAAGACGGGGGTAGTGAGTTAAAGTCACTTGTGCGTTGGTTTTTACGAATAAATGTGTATTTGTTAATATGTCATTGGTTGCTATTCACACACCCATTCACTGTTCTATGCATTTTGACAGGGGAGGGAGTGATTGAGAGGAGACGCATTTCCCATAATGCCTTTTGGCGCATGTGTCCCTTAACACTCAAACCTTCAGAACTAACACATTCCTTTAAAAGATATGTGCAATATTTTCACTTTGCAAAAATGACAGAGTTGCTGTTAATGTTGATAAACTGCCCAGAATGAGTTTTGTTTATAAATGAATCTATGAGTGAAAACTGCCTTGCTTTTGATGTCTGCTGCCACTGTCTGTTTTGTTGTATGTGGAAAGTAAATGACACTTTTTTTTTTTTTTTTTTTTTTTAGTAGCAGCAGGACCAGCAGCAGCAGACCTGCTCACTCGCCCGCCGGACGGCCCCCTTCTGTCTGTTGTAAAACACCCAACAGACAGGAGCTAACACATATGATTTTAGGGTTTACAAATGTTTTTGACCATTAAGCTTTACTCACTATACCAGCAAAAACATGTTTGCAGACTGAAAGTTACCTGAACTAAATTTAGAGGAAGCAATTGGTCTGCTGAAGGTTTTCAAAGTTAGCTAAAAAGCTAATCCACTAATGAAAGAGTTCGCTTTGCTAATTAGCGGAACTGTGCCCACCACTGCATTTTATGTTGGGTTTTGTCCACCAGGGCAGTATATTGGCGCTACTGTACGAGTTGGCCAAGTCAAACTGTATGATGCGTTTCCTATATTTATGCTCATACAGCTGAGGGTACTTTAGCAATGTGTTGTTTTTTTCCCCCCAATGTCACCACTATTTGGACTTGTTCCAAAAACGTCAGTGATACAAATTGGTCCATTTAATGTGCAAGATGTGCTTTAAAAAAAAAAAAAAGAAAGAAAAAAGTGAGAGCATCTTTAAAAGTTATGTTTTAAAAACTTAAGCAAAATATTAAACATCTAATAAAAATAATATCTGCATTTACTTTTGCATTATTTATTTATTTTAAATTGTTTTATGAAGAAACAATTTTGTGATTTGGGGCTAATATAAAAAATATATATTTATGTGGGGGTGCAAAAAGCTTCACACATTCACACACACCAGAGGTGGGAGTAAGTCACCATCAAGTCACTCAAGCCATGAATCAGCAAGTCCCAAGTCAAGTCTCAAGTCATAATGTCCACCAAGTGTGACAGCTGGCTTGAGACTTGACGTGGCACTTGCAGACTGACGACTTGAGGACTTGACAGTGACTTACTCCCAGCTCTGACACGCGCGCGCGCGCGCACACACACACACACACACACACACACACCTGTAACAATTGGGTGGATTTCGTCGAGTGGTGTGCCGTGTTTAGCAGTTTTAAAAACACAGAAGAAGAAAGAAACACACCCTGTCTTTAATAATATGGTAACTTTAATGTTGGTGTGCGAAGGAAAACCTGTTATACCTGTGAATGGTTCTGGACCATTGGTGATACTCAACAGGATAAGTGGAAGAAAATATACGACATATGGTATGAGACGATTTCTAAGTGTCAGCTTGTAGTAATAACGATGGTACCCACCATCAGTCCCAATAAACTTTGACTTGTTCTACATGCATTAATTTAGTGGTGATGGTCCCCAAAACAGTATAGTGTGAAAATAGTTGAAACAGCCTCAGGTCTGAGTAAACACTGCACTCTGACCTTTACCTTTAACCTGTGAGAGGTTTGAAGCTGAGCACCCAGTGGGCACAGCGCCCTCTACATGAACAGGCCTGTACAGAGAAAACCAACATGAAAGCAAAGACATAAAGTTGACATGATACTATGCTGCCACCATCTTAAAACCCCATTAAAAAAACATGCTCCACTTCCACACAACCTGACAACAATCCAGGATCATGTTACCCCGTAAACCCTGGAACCCCGCCCCCTCGCTCGGATGCGTTCCACCCACAGGAGTCAGCACGCTCGCACGGCCTCACGCGGATGGGAAATATAACCCAGATCCTACTTCCATATAAAAACACAACGTACCCATACACCTTCCACCACATGAACACATACAAACCTCAAAATATTAAAAAAAATAATTAACCATTTAGCCAAAACAAAAGCAATTAAATGATGTGTCACAGTAGAGAAAATGTTCAGTAAGCATGCACGTTTTACAGATATTTAAATATTTACACGCACACAGATGCACTTCCTCGTCCTCTGGGTGAGCATGGCTGTGGTGGCGGCGGCAGCTCACTGACACAATCTGGCGGCTCTTCAAAACACGTGTTAGTGACAACTGGAAGCTGAGATTCCACCTCTTTAGTTTGGAACCTGCTGAGTCAGCATCAGGCTGCAGCGTTAAACGTGACGTGTGTATAGTGGACTGCGATAAAAAAATAACTTTGTTACAAGACGCCATTTAAAATCTAGACAAGTCTCCCCTGTTGCTTCTCTGAAATTGTACATCTTCTGTTTGAGAAAATCTCTCTGCTCCACTCCACCATGAAGCTGTAAAACTGGTGATCCAGCAGACAAAAAAAAAAAAATTCAGTATGTGCACACAGTCTCTCCAATCAGAGCCGCTATAATTCCTGCAGCGTTGTAATGGGCATCTTGGTGGCTTCCCTCATGACAACTGCCTACTCTAAACACGTTCACCACGCAGTACCATACTGTTTGCATTTCTTAAAGGTTTTGTATCAACAACGTTCAACACGTATTCAGTCATTTGCAAACGCTAATGAAGCCACCCCATTTATATTTTTCTTTAATTTATAACAGTTGAGTTTTTTTCTCCCCACTGTGAGTTTAAAAGGCACAACTGTATAAAATTTATTATACAGAAGCATGAATTTAAAAGAAAAATCTGACACGATAAAAATTTAAATGTATAACAACCCATGTTAAATGTTTTATTCGCCTTTAATTGGACAAAATGCTTTTTCCTTTTTTTAAGACATACGGCTGTGGCTACAAATGATCCTCCGTCCTTTTAACAGACCAAACCATTAACAGATTAATCGCCACATAAGAAAGATAAATCAATAATGAAAATAAAATGTACCGCATGCATTAGTCAAAGATTATTGTCAATCAGTAATGATCAGTTCAACCTGATGACTCTCAGCATTCATGCAAATAATGGTGCAAATTTTAAGTTGTAATTAAAAGCTTACTTTTGTGTTTTATATTTTTTCTGTTATTTTTATCTTTACTCCCACTGATTTCATCTGTTTAGGTTTCATCAACCTCATATCTGAAATTTCTCTTCCTGTTTCAGCGAACTTCAATGAATGAAAGTCTGGACTTGAACGTTTGTACGAAATGTGTTTATTGTGACATCAATTTATCAGAACAGAGGTTCAAGTTGTTGCCAGCACCACAAATTTAGGTCAATTTATAGATGCTCAAAATGTTAGAATGAGACAAAAACAATCTGAACACAATTATTTCATGACTCAATTCTACCACCACCGGATGGCGCTGTAATATCAGTAATGGAGATGAATGCATGGAAATGTCAGCCTAAAAAAGTTAAAAAAAAAAAAAAAAAAAAAAAACATACTGTAGGTATGTTGAAATGTGATTATGAACAGATGCTCAAAGCCAGACTGGTTGTTTGTTTGTTTTTTGTTGTTTTTTTTTAAGAGAATATTTAATTTAACTGGATTTTCCACCAATAAAACAGGTTAAAAACTGTTCTGGTAAATTTGGTTGACCTGACCCTTTCAGTAAGCAGAAATAAGTGAAGACGAGAACATGTCTAAGTGCCACAGGTAATCATTAATGCTCCACAGTTACCAGTTGTCATGATCGACTCATCACTGCCACTTGTTCAGTACCAACGACAAAAAAGATTAGATTTCCCATTTTAAAAATAAAACAAACAAAAAAGTAACGAAAACTCACCCCAGACAAGCCCAATTTGGTAAAAGCACAGATTTAACTGGATTACGCCAAATTTAGGGTGGGAGAGGGAGATCTGAGCCACCATCAAGGCCAGTAGCCCAGAGGATGAGGAAGGAAAGGGAGGGGCATGCAAGGTGGGAGGGCGGAGACTCCCGGGTCTTCTCATCGATCAATCATTCCTGTAGGACAGAAGATGCGTGTCTTTAAGAGGGTGTAATGATTTCCTGTTTCAAAACAAAGCAAAAGCAGTTTTGTTAAC